>NW_021167146.1:0-1200000 GCF_004022145.1 Paecilomyces variotii | reverse complement strand
GTTACTTCCTACGCAGTCCCGCCGCAGTCGTCGTTTTCTTGTCGCCCATGCTCCGTGCGCAGGAAGCTCACGCACAAGTCCACAGTCATCAGACAGACTTACTGTGCAGTAGAACGTCCGGAGAAGCAGATCAAGGCTTTCTTCGAGGAGTCGGGAGCCACAGCGACGAGCGCGCCTAACATCTCTTCGTCCTCGTTCACTCTGAAAGATTCGAAGAGCCCCACAGTATTCCTGGGCATTTTTCCAGCAGCTTCAGACGAAGGAAGTGAAGAGGAAGACTCGTTCGATGTTCTGGCCGTACACAAAGATGGACGTGTGCGGAGACTTTCGCCGGATCTCAAGACGGAACGCTGGAGCATCAAGCATAGCGAGATTGCCAAGTCTTCCGCGGCTCGTGAAGTGTGTGCAGGCTTCCTGATCGAATTTGGGGATGCAAAGAAATCTCTTCTGAAGAGACGCCCTGATCTGGCCGCTTTAGCGTCCGGTGATATAGTGGGTAACGGGGTTGAAGAACCCTCCGTGCTGCTCCTGGTTTCATACCCCGCTGGGACCAACACGCTGTCGCTGGAAGATGTAAAAATCCAGATATTCTCAGTGCCAGCCCGTATCCGTTCGGATGCCCTAAGTCTGGACGAAAGCCAGAAGTTGCGACACCTCACGACCGCCAGTCTCCCTGCGGTCGAAGGTCTCGAAGGACTTGCCGTGGAGAATTTGCAGTGGAACTTCCACTCTGGCTCTGCGGGTCTCAACCTCTCATTCCAGAGGGGCTTCCTGAGCGTTGATCTGTCCCAGTACACGCCCACTGTGACATCCCAGTTCATTCTGGAAGATGAGAGATTCTCGTCCGTCACTCGCATATCTCCGCATAGTGTGATTGGCGCCAGCCAGTCGATGGTCGCCCTGTACGATACGCAGTACCAGTCCATACAGCGAAGCATTGCGATTGGTGATGTCTTGTCTGAGGGCTCATCGAAAATCGACATTAACAAGTCCCCGGTGGCCTTCGTGAGCTACTTTGCGAAACTGGGAATCGCGGTTGCTACCAAGGGAAATAATCTGCTTGCTTTCGACCTGAGCTCGGCCCACACTGCTCCAGCACAGTCTCTCAAACGCCAGAGAGATGGACTGCTGATTGATGCCATTGGCCGCGGTCTCAAATCCTCTGCTACGGTGTGGGATACTACGGGGGCACACCAAGAAGAGCATCTCGAGCTGTTGGGTCTGGATGGACAAGAAGAGGTCGACAAGTGGAACAAACTAAGAAAGAGCTTGGATCTCGCATCGCAGAACAAGGACACAAAGGCCTTCGATAAGGCTGTCAAGTCATATTTTGATCTTACCGCTCCGGTGGATCGCTTCATCAACCCGGAAAAGATATTGCTTGTCTTGTCAAAACTATTCTTCGCTCGTTCTGGCGAGAGTGAAGATACCACCAAACTCGCAGTTTCATTCTGGCCCAGCGAAACATGCAAATGGCTAATCGACTCGGGCCGTCTATCGATGAACAACGTCGAGATCGCCGTCCGCCGGTGCGCAAAGCCGCGTATCCTTCCACCATTCCCGAGCGGTTCATTCGTTCGTTCTCTGGTGGACTTTGATCCCTCTCTCAAGCTTCTCCTATCAGTCCTCCAAGGACCGGTGAAGCTGAGCACCGACGAGTTGGCAGCCGCGCTGAAGATGTTCATCGAAGTCGTACGCACCCGCTTCGCCGCTCTTGATGAGCCAGCCCGAGCTATCACGAACGGACCACGGGACGAAGCCGATGAGATGGAAGGCGTTGAAGGTGCTTCTACCTCTCAACAAGTCACCCGCAGCCCCGAATCTGCTCTGACGGACGCCTTCACGGGTCTGAATCTCACCCTCATCAAACTCCATCTCCACGCTATCCCCGACGTCATCAAATCTATCCGTTCCACTCTCTCCAACACGGAGACCCTCTCCGTGATCCAGCATCTTCGCATCTCCCTCGCGACAGGCGGTTACACCACACGCTTCACCGAGTCTCCTCCCATCCCGCTCGCCACGCACCAAGTCTCTCCCTCCCTCACCCTCGACTCCATCATCGACCTCCTATCCGCTTGCGTGGACGCCATCGGGCCATCCGGCTGGGTCTCCGCCGCCGGCTTCGCCAACGAACTCGACCTCATCGGCGACATGAAGACCGAAATCTCCTTCGCCCTCGCCGGCGTCGAAGAAGCCAGCTACCTGAAAGGCATCCTGCGCGAATTCCTCCGCTACGCCTCCACGGTCGTCACCCCCAGCGTCCCCACCAACCTCGCCGGCGAAGAAATCCCCCCAACTCCCGCACCGCGCGAGAAGCACGAACGCCTCAACGGCGCCGAGCTCATCACCTACGCTCCTCCCGACGAAGATGACCTCCTCGACCCCGAAGCTGGCGGCAAGATGCTTCCCTTATCCCTCAAAGCCACCCGACACGGCGACGTCAGTCGTAAGAAAGTCAAGAAATCCACTGGCGAGGTCAAGACGCGGAGTAGTCGTGAGATCGGCTACTTGCGCCGCAAAGCTATGGGCAAGTATGCTTTTGAGAGATTGCTTGTGTAAGTTAAAATAAATCTAGGTCGAAAGAGGCAAAGAAGAAAGCAGAACAATGCTACTTATTACATACATACATACTTCTACTTCTACATTCATGTCCATTCTGAACAAAAGGGAGTTCACCTTCGTCTCATTCCATGTTGGATTTATTTATTTTTTCTTTCCGAAAAGGGAACGGGGTACGAGAACCAACAAGTCCCATCGGTGTTATATAGGGAGCTTTTTGTCACGAAAAAAAAAGTAATTGTTATAAACTAGTAACTATATTGTGTACTATACATATGTATATTGTAAACAAAAAAAGAAAAATAAACCAGCCACGATATTTACATTTTCTGAATGCTTGCTAGCATGCTTTAATTATGACGCAGAGACCAACTTTCTCCAATCTAGAACTACCAGAACCTTCGTTAGGAACTACTCAGCGAAGTTATTCAATCAATCACACCCGTCAAAACAACATAGTTAGATGCTACGCCTAGGCAGGATGTCTACTATATACAGTGCACAATACACAATACACAATACACTAGATTCCACAGTCCGTTCCATTCCATTTCCCTAGATACAAAAAAACAAGACATGCAATTGCAAGTACATGTATCATGACGCATCATTGTCAAAAGAAAAATAAGATAAAAAAGGAAATAAATGGAAACAAATCCAGAGAGCCAAAACAAGCCAATGAGGCAAAAACGCTTAGTGGTATTCTAAGCGCCGAGTTGGAGCAACTTCTCGAAGCCCTTTCTTTCTCTGGTGGAAAAGTAAAACAAGGACAGAGTTCGATTTATCAGATCTGTCTCGTTGAAGAAAAAGTGAAAGGAGAATAACACCTTATATGATCAGGAAGAGTGGAAATTTTTGGAAATCTGCGCCGATTCAGCGGAATCGAACAGCGCATAGGTAAATGGCAGGAAGACAAAGGGCGACTGTGAGAGTCGATGGCCTGTTGAAGGGATCAAGGTCGACTAGGGGAATGGCAAGAGAGGCCGTGTTTGTGGTTGTCTTCGACCCTGCATTTATCTTGCCTTTTGCTCCACACATCGCGAAGATAAAACTCAATTTCGGGCCGTGACGTCGTAACCGCATGTGCAGAAAACAATATTCGCATATACAAAATCCATACCCACCCGTGGGAAGAGTGAAGGGAAAGTTCCCAATCGAAAGCAGACGCTCGTACACGGAATGGTGAACCGTATCCTCGCATTCCGACTGAAGTTTTATTCAGATTTTCTTTTCTTGATAACAGCAGAAAAAAATATTCCGATCGTTTCGTCTATGGGTATCTGTCGGGGTATCGCTGGTGACATCCAGGCGGTGTCTCAAAACCAAGGATGAAATAAAGTGGAGGAGAACGGCGCAAATAAGACGAGAAGTATCGACAAAGCTAGTGACCAATTGCGACGGAACTCTGAGCACGCTCTTTCATCATCACGGCTTGTGTCTCAAGAGATCGAGCGACAAGCTTGAGGACTGGCCAAACTGCAGCCCGATCGAACAGATAGGCTGCAACCATCAGGATCTTACTGCCGTATCCTCCCTCGACAGCGCTCGGCATACGCTGCAAAGCACTCATAGCGTGCACAGAGCCAGGAGTCTGGGCTTCGCGCTGCATTTTCCCTTCCATACTAGAAAGTATCTCTTTGATCTTTTCGATGAGCTTGCAGTCTTCGTCCTCCAGAAGCATTATACCAGGAACCTGGGTCAAGTCCACTTCATCCCTTCCAAGAACTCCCAAATATGGTCCCACACGTTCTTGCACGGTGGTGATCCATTCAGCCAGGATCTGGGCACAGTCGAACAAACACATTGCGCACTGAAGGGGAATTTCTCTCGAAGTGAACTCAGCAAACGTATTTCCCAGTCTGTCCGACATGCAAATGGAGTCTGCTGCATAGAAAGCAGCCTTCCGCAAATGCTTCTCGCGTCTCGAGTCACCTGACCGTTGGTGGCCCGCTGAATAGCCGTGCATAGGTTGATCTTGCGTCGGGGTCTTGGAGAGGTTGAGATCTTCCACCCCCAGATCGGCAATCGAGTCCCTGTGAAACCGCATAGAATCAAGTTCATCTCTCTGACCGTCAGCGCCATTCTCATCGCCTTGCGGAATGATGTCTACGCCGCGCGCAAGCTCGTCTGCCATGGCATTCCAATCTCTTTGCCAGAACGCTTCCTTGGTTCTGCCCAAGTTGACAAATAACCGAACGTAGGCAAGATCCAGAAGAGGAATACTGTCAGCGGACAGAGGGCCTGCCCCAAACGGGTTCGGCCGCTCCAGACTGTGAAGAGGGTTGCTTGCCCAGGCAGTCTGCCATGCCCTGAGAGCAGGCTCGATATGTGCCTGCATGGCTTCGGTCTCCTGCGCAGTCCATTGGCGTCCCATGTGTCTCTGGCGCGTCTCCCAGATATAGTTGTGCAGGGCCTGGATCAGTATCATGCAACCGAAAGTGCTTGGCTTCAGATCGGTCTCTCCTAGATCCCCTGACTGATGGTTGCCACCAAAGGCCGGGTTGGACGGTTGCTGCTGCCGTTGGCTGGCAGTAAGAAGGGTAGCGAGCGCAGATGAGAAGGAACATGACTTCTTTGCAGACTTCCCTCCCATCTTCTTCCAAGCCTGAGGCGATTCCGCAGCCCACAAGTCTTCCTCACATGGCAGGTCGAGTCGGATCTCGGAATTCGTTAGGGCAGGCGCATGATTGTAGGTGGAGACCAGCAAACTAGACAGGGTGAAGATGGCATAGAGGGTTCGTTTGCGCTCTTCCACTATCTTCCAGTCGAGCCAGTCCTTTCTCTCCTTGAGTGGGCCGGAAGTCTGCAGTTCAGCTTCACTGTTAACGGTACCGCTGCCCAGATAGTCTTGAGGGAGATTTTCTGGCTCGATATGACGGGTTAGTTCTGCCGCTCGGGCAAGGCTAACTAATGCGGCGCAGTGGGTGCTGGCGATATCTGCGGAGATCTTGTTTCCGCAGGTATGCCCGTAGATGACATTCAGCAACATCGCTTGCACCAACCACAAGGGCGTATTGAGAACAGAATTGTCGCGTTCTGACTTGGCGGTGTTGACACGGCTGAAGGCTGCTGACATGTCCGCCTTTCTCCTTCCTTCGAGATAGATCTGGATCAACTTCTTCGAACATTCGTTGAGATCTTTCGAGACAGCCGTGTCGAATTCATAAAGCGCGCCGATAGCCGCCATCGAAAGGATCAAACACCCAGCGCCGCTTCCAGGCGAATTCAAGTTCTGGTTCAGGTCTAAATGTCCACTGGGCGTCCGCAAGTTGTTTGCACAGTCAGGGCTCTGGAAGTCGAGAGTCGGAATGTGGAGGAATGGAAGATGAGGGTGGAAATAATTTATGTATGCGGAAACGTATCGCTGCAGGTCGAAGGTGCTGGGGAGCAGATATGAGCTATTGCTGGTGTTATTGTTGTTGTAGCTAGTCGGGCGTGGTGTGAAATCGCGGGTGTATGGGCTTCCATTTGTCGATTGAGAATACCGGCGTTGTGCTGACCCGTTCGGTAAGGTCATATTGGCTAATACAGCCTGTCGGGCCGTGTCGGCGAAAGGATCTGTTGGACTGGCAGATACGGGTTTTCGAAGGGGACTATTTGCGAAAGGTACGTTGAGAGGATTAGGAGATTCTCCGTTGGTTACCATTGAGGATGAAAACATACTCTGCGAGTGCCCTCCCAACACTGAGGGGCCCATAGGCGCCATAGGCGGAGGCGATGCAAAAGAAGGATCCGTGAATTGATTCTGCGCCATGAGCGACTTTGGCGAAATGGTCTCTGGCGGGATACCGAGGTCAGGAAACGAAGAGGAGAAGTCCATCGCGAAGGGCGCTGAAGGTGCTGCCGTGTGCGGAGGGAAGGCATTGTGCCAGCCGGCTGAGGACATGGACATTTGAGTCGATCCGTCCAGCAACGGCTCACTGATTCCGCTCTGGCTGCCAGTGCTCATGGCCGATGGCGATGACTCGTCAATGACCGAATCGGTGTTTCCCAGCGGCACCGTAGTGTCAAATCCATTGATCCAGTCGAAGTTGCCGTCGTCGTCCAGCGCAGGGTCCGTAACAGAGTGGAATCCCTGCATTGCATGGTTGAAAGGCGAGGATTCCGAGTCGTTGCCAAAGGCCTGGGGAGAGCCTGCAAAATGTAGCTGGGCAGGGTTAATCGTGCTCCCTTGGCCTAGCAGCATCTCACCCAAGCCAAAGTCCGAGGCAAAGCTCCCGTACACGGGCGCAGTGCGAAGTCCACCAGACATATCCATAGGGATTCCCGACGTCTCCACCTTCAGACCATTGACTGGAGGATGTCCCGAGCTGAATCCTCTGCCGTCGAAGTTGGGGCCTCCAGACACTGAACTAAGACTGGGATGATAAGTGTGGCCGGAATGTCCCAGCCCGGGAGCTGGAGGGTTCACGTTGTTGTTGACCACCCCCAAAGACGAGCCATCGATATGACTGATGGTGTTGGCTCTCGGCCTCATGGCGGCACTTGTCGTCGTACTGGCCGTGGAGTTCTTGCGGACGCGGTTGGTGGCGGTCGAAGCGGCACCGATGCTCTCTCTCCTGCCATTTCTCGGACGAGACGAAGGTGTTGTTGTCATGTGCAGCTTCTGCTGATGCCGGAGCAGCAGATCACGACGTGCAAAACAACGAGCACAATCCGGGCACTCGAAGGGCTTCTCCTTGGTATGAGAGCGCTCATGACGTTTCAGATGCTCCAACCGCGCAAAGGAGCGGCCACAAGTGTTGCAGACATGAGGTCGAGGCTTGTCTGATTTTGGGGCAGGTCCGTTCGTCGACCCGTTCTGGGTACTCGACGGGGACTGCTTGTTGTTCTCGTCCAGTCCAATCATAGCTGTGACCGCATTATCAATTAGTCGTGGGCTCCTGAGGACATCACAGAGGACAGCATCTAAACATACCCGTTGCATTTACAGGGACCTCGCTGATGGAGGCGAGATCCTCCGTCTTGGGGCTATGATTGCCGTCCTGGGCCACCATGGTATCCGAGAACATCTTTCCTATCTCTTGACGTAGCTCCGTGACTGAACACAGAGCTTCTCTCGAGAAGAACTCACGAGGAAGTGAGTTATATTTCGGGGGGGAGGCAACTATGGAGCGCCTCTGGATCGTCCACGCAGTTGTGCTGCAACGTGAGCGTCACCGAGAGAGAGAGAGCTCTCTTCGGGGTTGGATCGATCAGCAGCTACCAGCAGATTCGAGGTCAAGGACACTGATGACATCAAGTCAGCATTTGGGATGTTATGATGCCTGGAGGCAGCCAGACGGGGGCTATCGAACTGATCCAAGGTCGGCGGATAGCGAAGGGCCGGGCTGACAGACCACAACCGACACAAGGCGACAACCTACCGAGTTTCTCGACACCGGTGAATCCGCAGGTCACCTGGTGAGATGTATGGATTTTCCCACGGGACCGTCTGTGCCGCTGCTGTTTCTTCTTCTTCTGTCTTCGTCAACCTACGTTGTGGCGCGAGGATGGGAAGCGCAAGGCTGGGTTGGACAAAGATCGGATCCCACGTTGGTCGACCCGTCGGTGGGAATTGGACGGTCAATGAAAATGGAGACCACGGATGAGGTATTGTTATTGTTCTTCAGATCAACGACTGTATTCACCTCTCTACCGTCGAGTCCCGGAGGGCCCAGTCCCGGTCAACAGTTCGACTTCTTCCGCAAGGGCTGATGCTTCGTGCCGCGAGCATTCGTCTAACTAGTGGGTTTCACTGGTGGGTAGGCGGGGAACTGGCGAACGAGGCGATAAGGGCAGTAAGCGGAGCGACGACCTCAATTGCGACGAGAAATTGCAGAAAGGGACGATGTGTCTCGCTTTACGGAGAATGAAGGGGGGGGGTTTCAGGATGGAAGATGGAGCAGATAGATAGAAAGTGCCTGGCGGCGAGATCTCGCCTTCGTACCTACGCCTAGTAGTAGTAGTAGTTCTACTACTCTTCTGGCAGAAGCAGAGGAACGAGGACGGCGGCGGCGGCCAGCACGAACCAACGTCAGTAGAGTTACTCGAGGGGGGCGCTAACCCGAGCATGGACCGCGGCCACAGCCAATGGGGAGCGCCACAGCCTCGATCCATCGGCTCCACGGCGTACCTGCTGCCGACAGCCACTCAGGAGCCTGGAATATCCCCCAGGTCAGACGCTGCCTGCGCTGCTCCGCCAATCACCGCTTGCGTGTGCGCCGTCGCTGGCTCGACGCTGGTAAGTTATCGCCAGGACCGCTGGTAACGGCCGTGACCATTGTGACCGCCCCCAGTGTCCGTCTCCAGTACGGCCCGCAAACTAATCTCGACGCGATCACCGAGATGCCCACCTGGGATGCGGCCCCCCTCCACCCCAGACCCTCGGTGCACGCGACCTGGATCTCTCTTTCCACGCCCCGCTGGACAAAGTGCTGAACAACTGCCGAACAACGTCATGACCGGCCAGTCCCGACGTATCGATGCCACGATATTTCGCCCTAAGAACCACGCACCGCTCCCAGTGCTCGCGCAGTGCTAGTTGTCTACCCTTGTCTTTTTGGCCACCCAGCTGTCTTCCGTCTTCATTGTCACTCGCGTTATTGTTTCTTCTTGATTATAATAGCTTACTGTCACGACCACATGCTACTCGAACCACCTTACGATACCCAAATAAAACCAAAAAAAAAAAAAAAAAAGGATTTCCAAAGCTCCTCCCCGGGAGATTCTGGAACCAAAGACATTGGACGGTAACTGAGTCCTAGACAATGGTCGCCATTCTTCTGTTTGATGACGGAGCTGTGCAGAGCGCTGGCCAACCACAGCCTGCGCTAAGTTGGCATGGGAGGTCAGTGCTTCTGCTGACTGGCTGTTGATTTCTGGCGTCCCGAAGAGAAAGCATTGTTATTGACCAGAAGCAAGCAGTTGCCGTTTCAGGCTACTGGAATGAGATCCGAACTCGCTTTCCGATACGGGTGACCGTGTAAGGAGATTGCGCTTGTCACGGGAAGCAGATTAATAATAATGATGATAATCATGGACGAGGCTTCGAAATTCGCAGAGAGGAAATCCGGAGTAAAACGAACTAACTACAGTAGTAGTTATCTACTCTAGAATAGTAAGTGCAGGTAGCGGATAACTGTGCACGGATGATACGGTACCATAACGGTGTCATCGGTACAGACGACCAGGGGCAGAACATGGCCCGTGTGTGCTGGCGGCGCTGTCGATGTTGAACCAACCTTGGCTCAAGCTGTTACTGGAGACGGCCAGGCGAAATCAGGTGGTGGCGGAAGGGCCCACCCCGGCCGAATTTAGCAGGAGCATGCGCCATCGCTCGCCGGTGGGGGATTTTTTTGTGGAGGGCCGAGCGGTGACCCCAGAAGTGTTGAGTTATTCTAACTCTAGAGTATGTACTGGTACTGTACGTAGATGGTTTTCTTCGTATGATTATTCTCCTAGCTCGAGTCCTTTTTTTTGTCCCCGTATTTTGGTGGTGCTTGTGATTGATTTCCTTCGTGGTCTTCTGTATGCTGACAGGCTCGACCTCTCTCCATAGGCCAGCAGTTCGTTGGTAGTCGAGTAAGGTCGAGTACGAACAAGGTAAAAGGTTTAGCAACTGGCCCGTGTGGTCTTGGCTTCTCCAGATCCGCCGTGCTCCCCCTGAACGTTCCCCAGGAATGCTAAATTCTAGAAACCAACCAGCGTCGGCGATCGACGGAGTATTCGCCCTCTGTCTTCATCCGCCGGGGAGGAAGCATGGCGACCCAGAAGTCGAATAGCTGTTCTGCAGGAGACCGAAAACCGCATTCAGGAGCTTTCCCATGGTCGAACCGAGTGCCGACGGCCTCGATGATGTTGTTGTGTTCCTCCACGCCCTCTCTGGCTTTCTGTGTCTCTGCCACCACTGGAACAGACCGCCATCCTGCACATAGTGTGATGGACAGACACGAAAAGAAAAAATTTAAAAAAGACCAGATCTTTGTGGTTGGGGTAGCGGGTCCATGGAAGCTAGCTGGCCGTTCGATGGGATCCGTGGGTGAAAAGGTACGGGGTCCCGCGATCCTGCTTAACTTGGCTCGTCCAAACTCCAAAGGGTCTAAAACCCGGGGTTGCGGGTCACGATGGTCATGAGACGAGGTTCTGCTGGGAGAGCAAGATATTTCATCGAGCTGTGCATAACTCTCGAAGTTGGTAGAGTAAATACCTCTGGTTAACTAGTCGCGCGCTTCACAGCCACAGGGCAACAGTCGATGGGTCGGTTCGTCCCAGGCGAGAAATGACCTCAAGGAGGAAAGGCAGTCTGGAATCGACTGCTAGTTAATTAATTAATCAATCGTTGGATTATGTAGAAGATTCTTACCTCGAGCATCAACAGTTCCCAACAATCCATAATAATAATAGCGTCCCCGTCGAGATCTCCGATACGATGTCCGCGCAGGGACCTCGTGTCGACTGGGAAAGCAAAGCTCGACCCATGAAACCGCGGCCACATGACCAGCCGCCGCAGAACCCCGGATGAAGCTGTTGTAACTGACTAGCAGTTCTAGTCTCGCCCGGACACGGCCAGAGCGCTGAACCCTGGATAAAGCAGTCAGCTGCTCGGTCTCGGGGCTTCCCTCGTTCCGGGCATCGTCCTGCATCCGGTGTCCGGACACGGCTATGGGCGGAAGATCGATGGTCACTACGGAGTAGTAACTGTGTTTGAATGTTCATGGACATGCTCATGGACATGCTCATAGTCATGGTCATGGTCAATCTCGTAGGGCGCTTCCAAATCGCATCTTCAACGACTTCTGCGGGCGCCGATCATCCGTGGCTCGCACTCGGCCAAAATGTCCTCCAGCACCTCAGGCCGCCAACCTGTGTTCCCTAGTGGCTCATTCGAGCGACTCTCATTCGACATCTTGGCTATTGCGTTCCAAGCACTAGAGTATGGCTCGAGGTTGGAGCTGAAAGATGCAGGTCCAATGTACTCCGTAGTAAGCGCTCAGTGTCCAGCCACCCAACCATCGCAGAGCTCCTTCTGCCGTCCTTCCAGATGAGCTCTGGAACCGTGCGTATGGTAGTCAGTTCCTAGTCCTGTGAGACGTCATGGTCTTGCCATAGCAGTCGAGACACGTTGAGACACACGGCGATGGTTACTGTGCGCGGTATATTTCGCTGATGCGGATCAGTGCTGCTACGATTGGTAATGGCTCAGAGTACATCACCCAATTGCTGTCCCAGGGCATCAGGCAGATGCTAGGAGATCTTCTCTTTTGCAAGCATACCTGCCATGTCTCTTGTGGCGACTGCCAGATCAACGCACTTCTACCTGCCTCGCTTTGAGAACATGCATCTTGCAGTTTGCAAGCCCGAGACACATGGGTGCTAGATACTGTCACGAATGACCATTGGTCCAGTGACTCTAGATCGTCCGCGACCATTGCAAATCCCAAGACTCTTCGTTTCTCTCTGGCTTGTCACAGACAACAACAATCCTGAAGAACCAATCCTCCGATGAAAACACTCTCCGTAAGACAAAGACAAGCTGGCAGACTTTGCCACGCATAGAAACGCAGTTCATCCCAGAAGGACATGACAGTGCATGCCGTTTCCGGGAGGATCAACGATGCTTTACTGATGACCGACCGCAGTCCAACGTCTGGGTGTCTTTAGACCCCAACTACCTTCACCAACGCCTGGATCGGTCGCTGCGTGACAGACATTTGCCGCATCAATGTATTAATCGGCACTACCCCGGGAAGGGATCGAAGATTCTCATCTTGAACTCTTCTATTTCATCTCTTGTCCGTCCAAGCGCCAACGCTCATACGAGTTAGTTACTCGAGAAGCACTGACTGAACAGGCCCTATGGGATCAACTGCCAGATATGGAATACATTTGACGACAATATCATCGATTTGACTAGATCCTCCCTTGTCTTGCTACGTGGTAACGATCTAAGATATACATACTTCCACACTCTATCCGATGTTTTGCAGCATGCCCCATGGCTCACAGCACCACACATGTACAGATCATCGCGACATGAAAATATGAGATACCTTCGCATCGTGGGCCATGGCCAGTACTCTAGCGTCTATAATACTTGTCCAATGAATCAAAACTGCTGAGCAAGTTGCAACGTTGTGCCGCCTAGGGAGCACGAGCGACTATTCTGGTTCCTGCACCCCATACAGACCAGACGGCCGACTAAAGTCGTCCCTCGTGCGAGCCATGTATTATCATCATCCACGGCCTTATTATTCCACTACAACAGTGGCACCTCTCCCTTTGCAGTATCCGATCGCCGCGCAAACATCACTTCTCAATTTCATTCCTGACAGCGGGTCCAGTTGATGGGCCATTCCGAATCGCCGTGCGGCCGTGGACGTACTCTAGATGGCCCCAAGTGACATGCATGAGACGGACTGGGCCAGCCTTGAGGCCATTCGGCTACTATTCATGCATGCGATGCGGACAGACCACAGTCTAGTCGGATAGTAAGATGATCGTGAAGCTCTCAAAGTGGCCAGCGCAGTGGCCTCTTGTCCAGTATTGCCCAACCACAGTCTAGCTTGTCCACAGCTGGCCAGCGCAGGGTTTCAGGATCATCCGGCAGTCCGTGACTTGTGGGCGACATCTGGCTTCTATTTGTCCTCTGGGCATACCATAGGTAGTCTCGACACCCTGCGATGTGGATCCCTAGTATGTAAATTCGGCTACGGCTTTTGCTGGCCTTTTTCACATTTTATCTATTTTATTTTCTCTGTATCAAAAAAGACGAACCATTCTTGCCCTGTCCTGTACCTTGGAAAAAGAAAAAAAAAAAAAAAAAGAGCATTCTCCCCGGTAACGAGACAAGCCAACCGTTCAAACGTGCAGGCAGGCAGGCAGGCAATCGATGATTTACCCTGCAGCAGCAGACGGGAAGAAGACCGACTCACAGACCAGAGTCAAACTACCATACCTACCTATTCTAACAGTCTAATTAGGTATTCCCCACCAAAGCGTCGCGCCCTACTCAAGTACATACCATACCTAACTTAGTGGAGCGGCGCGTAATTATTTTGCGCAGTTTCAATCAAGGAGATTGAGAGCTGCGCCGTCGTGCCCCTCCCCCTCCTTGCCGATAACGAAGCGTGATAGCGATAGGATAACTACAGTAGTCACCCAGCGATCCGGGCGTCAACTTTTGTTTTTTTGGCCCCCTTTCTATTCTAAATAATCCACCCCCCTCCTCCCACCAAAGACCGAAATTCCCCGATCACGTGAATCTTATCCCCCATCCCCCAATCCGCGTGAAGGTATTCAAATGATTCCAAACAGCAAAAAACAGGTAATTAGTCATAAGAGATATGTTATGTAATAATGCCTGGTAGTTAGTTAGCTGCCTGATATATAATACGATGTGTACATACATAGTTACTGTACGTTGGCGTGGGGAAGCGTGGGGGTTATGGTTATTACAGTACTCTCAAGAGACATCACCAACCAATCTACACTGCTTGAGAAATGGTCTGGGAATGGTAATAGTTAACTTAAGTATTATCGTAGTATAACATAGCTATTTGTTACCTATGCGGGCGTTGTATTATCTCAGATAATCCTAGAAGGGGGCACGTACTGTACATACTGATGGTAAAAGTGGAAACTATGGATATTTTCAATCGAGACAGACACTGCGAGATAATTTTTTTTTTTTATCATTGCGTGTCTCTGATAGATAGATGGATCCCTTGATAGATAGTGTTATTTAGACTTGGAGTCCTAATTCTAGCTGAGCGTGGATGTATGGATGAACTTAGATAATAAATAATAGATCAGACGTGGATTCGATGAGAACCGTCGAATACTGAATACTGAATACTGAATACTAAATCTTGAAGATTGAATGCTGAATGCTGAACGATAAGTGATGAATGAATGAATAATCCAATCCCATTGAAACTTTTCTTTTTTTGTATAGAACTGCCAATATCTAGACATTGAATAGGAAAGCGTTAAAAAGAAGAAAAGGACATGCAATGTCATTACATTTCATGACATGACGATCGTTCAGGTGGAATCTTGACTTTTTTGGCCTTGCCTTTTTGTTGATGCTCTGTAGTACGTCATCTGTATGTACCTGGTCGAGTTAATCACGTAGATATCCTGATGGTTATCGACTCTGTTGGTATATGGTGACAATGGTGATGATCGGTTGAAGATGGTGGGTGGTGGGATAGATGGCGAGGTTTTGCTTATGTACTTGGTTCTGTGCATTGAACAAGCCCTCAGGTCCCGATGCTGGGCTGGGCGGATAAATAATTGTAAGAATAGACTAGACGCTGATAGTCTTGAAGATTCTGTATCGAAAGGTTAGCTCCGAATCATGGCTAGAAGAGCGAGGGGGAGAAGTAACATACCCGAATCCGTTACTGCCCGTCGCCATGACCGTACCGGGCATCTGGGCCTGCCAGTGAAGCTCCTTGACGGACTCCATGTAGTGCACAAACAGCAGCTGCGGTGGTACATCCGCCATGCCGGCATCGCGACTCTCCTCGTCATCCAGTTCGACGGCCAGATCCCACAGGGTCAGGGTGTTGTCTGCAGAACCAACGGCGACAACACTGTCGTCGGACGGGTGCCATTCGATGCTGGTGATAGGTTCCTTGTGGAAGTCGAACGAAGCAACTGGAGATGGCCGCAGCTGCGAAGACGGCGATGAAGCATTGGGCTTCCAGTGTCGCAGATCCCAGACCCCCCATTGTCCGTCATCCGCACCAGTGGCCAGAAGGTGGAAGGTCTGCTTGGACCAGCTCATCACGTTGATGTCGGTGTTCGATATCTTCACATCCACAGCAGGCTTCCTCGACTTGGACCGGACATCCCACACCTTGACGCTTCCGTCGCTGCTTGCGGAGGCGAACACGTTTCTCTCGTTGGGAGACCACTGTAACTCCTCCACAGACGATGTGTGGCCGATGAATGGCCGCGAGTCGGTCACCCAGCCGCCTCCCTCTGTGCGAGTGGTCACGTAGATCAAGCCGTCGTTGTCACCAGTCAGAAGTTTGCCCAGCGGCTGCAAAGGAGACCAGTCCAATGCGTATCCTTCAGACTTGTGCATCCGGAGAGTGGAGAGAGGCTTGGAGGCGGACGGAGGAAGAACTGCGCCGGGGGTATCGAAGCTGGCGAGGTGAGCGGTCACATCGTGGATGAGAACCTGGGAGTTCTCCAGCATAGTGGCAGTGATGGTCTGAGGCGGTTTGGAGTAGTCTCCCGAGGGAGCTGGTGTCTGATGGGCGCGGATCCGGTTTGTCGTCGAGTTCAGTGGAATCGACTTGTGCTCCAAAATGGGATCTCCAGACTCATCATCATCCGAGTCGCTCTCCGAGTCGGTTTCGTTGTCCCGTTCCATCCTGCTAAGCCCGCTCAGCTTGAGCACCATGAGCTCATTGTCTTTCGCACGGCTACCCTCGGCCTGTGTACCTGCAACCGCATAGACCGTCGCAGGATATGTCGTTCGGTTGTCACCCAGACTGTCACGGACGATGTCAAACGACAGACATGGCCATGGCGCACTGAGCGTGTGCAGCATGTGATATGTGGTAGGATCTGGCGACAGCGTCTCTCCCGGTGCCAGCTTTGTCCGACCAGGGATAAAAGTCTGCTTATCGACGTCCATAGCATCTGTGCAATAATGCAAATAGTCAATACAATGCATTCCATAGACGTTATATCGTGACCACTGCGCGTTGGGGCCTAGGACAGCCACGTACCCTTCTGTTCTTCTGCTTCCCGCTCTGCATCTGGTCGGCCATCCACTCCTGCCTCTAGGATCTCATCTTCGCTCTCAAACTCGTCTTCAAACTCGTCCTCGAACTCCCCCACCTCATCTGGAGGGGCATCGGCGACGGGACGCTCGCCCGCCTTGAGGGCGGCGGAGTGCTCTTCAACGGCATCAGCTGTGCGCTTGGACATGGTGAAAGATGCCTCCGTCCAGACGTAACAAGAAGCAGACAGCCTCAGCGCGCAGGTGGTGGAATCGCGAGAGCGATCAACTTATCGAGATGCCTCTTGGAGCGCCGTGAACTTTTTTGACGGCGGAAATCCACTAGCCCGGAAAGTCACTAGCGCGTGATCTGATTCCGCCCGCTCTCGCTGGGCTGAAGGTCGACGATTGATTGCCCGCCGTGAGGGTCTCTCGTCTCATCCAGGCTCTCATTGTTATTATTGCTGCTCTCTCGTCGTCCTCGTTGTTGTCCCGGCCTGCAAGTCCCTTTACGGTCGTTTCATTTCGCTTGCCCCAGTTGCTGTTGTGCGCGTCTCTGCTGCCCGAGTCTCCCATCCCCACGTGTCTTAGATTGCATCTGTTAGTTAGCTTGCGGATCCAGCTGCTGCTCCCCATCTGTGCTTCTCGAGTCCTCGCTCACTCCCCCTCGAGTTCCTGTCGCCCAATCGCATCTCATGCGGTGCTCATAGCACTGTGCCACAGCTCTTTTCTCCTTGGGTGTTCGTACGTCCGTTCGTGCTGGCGCCCGTCTGCGTTGGCTCGTGTTGACACTGCGTCTATCGTGAAGAGATCCTCGACCGTCGTATCCCTACATTCCTACCATGGACGGGCCACAACCGCCTGAGGTGGAGCCTGCCGCTGTCATGGAACTGTCGCAACAACCGCAGCAGAGTCCTGAGCAGGTCGTTGCGCCCTCTGACCCTGAGCAGGCGGGCTCCGAAGTGCTCGTCGGCTCTCCTGCGTACAGCAACGGGCAGAGCGGTCATCTCTCCTCGCACTCTGCACCGGACTACGTTCCCTCTCCTCCTTCTCAACACTACGCTCACGACACAGACCAATCCTCGCGGTGGAATTCCTCTCCCACAATGACCTATCAACAGCCGCCGCAGCCCATCTCGCGGCCGGGTTCGGGGCTGTCCAGTGGTGGGGATCGATACGGATACTCTCAGCCGTTCCAGGAACAACAGCAACGGCCGCAGTCGTCGTCGCAGCAGCCGGCCAAGAACAGCGTGGTGATCAAGGTTGGAATGGTGGGAGATGCGCAGATAGGCAAGACTAGTCTGATGGTCAAGTACGTGGAAGGCAGTTGGGACGAGGACTACATTCAGACATTGGGTAAGGCTGCGTGATCCCTCCAGTATCGAGCGTCGATGACTGAACAGGAGAAGGCGTCAATTTCATGGAGAAGACCATTTCTATTCGAAATACCGAAATCACATTTTCCATCTGGGACCTGGGCGGCCAACGAGAATTCGTCAACATGCTTCCGCTGGTCTGCAATGATGCAGTTGCTATTCTCTTCATGTTTGACCTGACCCGGAAGAGCACGCTCAACTCCATCAAGGAATGGTATCGTCAGGGTCGCGGCTTCAACAAGACCGCCATTCCATTCCTGGTGGGCACAAAGTACGACCATTTCGCAAACTTACCCCGGGCAGATCAAGAAGAGATCACTCTGCAGGTAGGTTCATGAAGCAAGAAACTTGTCTCTTAGTGCGGTTATTAACTAGCGACTAGGCCAAACGGTTCGCGAAGGCCATGCGAGCAAGCCTGATCTTCAGCAGCACCAGCCATAGCATCAACGTCCAGAAGGTCACAGATCCAGCTCCACACCGTTCTCCTGTCTTGCGCTATCACTGACCAACAAAGCAGATCTTCAAGATCGTCCTGAGCAAAGCGTTTGATCTAAAGTGTACCATTCCGGAGGTTGAAAATGTCGGTGAGCCGCTGCTGCTCTACCGCGACGTGTGACGACATACTAGCGACGAGAATGCGCCATTGGCCGATTGGAGGCCATTGGTGCCGATGGGACATGTACAACTGGATGAAGTGATGGTTTCTGATGATGCTTGATGCTGTTGGGACGAACCGACGGGTGCTTCATTGCCCCGAGCACTCGACCGGTCCTGATTGCTTTCCATTCTCCGGAGGGTGTTTTCTTCTTTTCTTTTTCTTTTTTTGAGCATTGGGCTGCGTTCGAGGTCTTCTGTTTCTCATTGTCGACTCTCTCTTTCCCTTCGTGTGATTATTTGTATGGCGAGGTGCTCCTTCAGTCGCGTCTCTGGGAGGCCATCCGTTTGGAACTGGGTGCTGGGAGACGGAATCGGCTCTTGTGGATTATGTTCTCGTCTTTTCCCATTTTCTTTCTGCAAGGTCATAATCCTGTTCTGTTCAAATAAGCTCTACACCGTCGCCGTTAGGCGTCTAGGTATCCATCCTGTCAGGAATTATTCTGTGATTAGTATTATCTATTTGATCTTCCACCATCCTTTAGTTCAGTTATTTATAGACAGAGCGTGGAGAGACGAGTAAGTTAAGGCATCGGCCCGCGCTGTCACTCTTCGGCCTCTTCTCGGTTGGAACCTCGACTTGTTCAGCCACCAAATCGTTCCTGGATTGCATCGCCACCGCACAGGCTAGGAATCCAGAGTGCTAGTGATGGCCAGCATCTATCATGCTAGGCAGCTTATCACGGACTTGATAGCTAGATCGCCCCGTCCACTCAGAAGGCAGCGTTGGCGAGCAATCGTGAGGCTCTTCGATCTAAATGAAACTTTCTGCCCCCAAGCACTTTAGGGGCCTATTTTAGCGACTCCAAGACCTAGGTAGATGACCCAAGCAGAGAGCCCCGCAGCGCCAGGCTTGCTCTGAAACTCTCTGCATCGAGGAGTCATTGCTGTTTTTCTTTTTAAAAAGGAAAGTCGACACCCGAGAGCGGACGGACGGCTCCTGGGAGAAGCCTGGATGGCTACTGTTATTGCATTATTTCTTGCGATGGGAGTTATTGTGAGGGGCTGATCATCTGGTCATACAAACTTATCTACTGTACTTACGTCCAGGTTTCGAGGATCGGATACCTGCAGCTCACAGCCTCAAAACGCTCATTTCCCCTGGTCATTTCAAACGACAGAAGGACAATTAGTCCCCTTTCAGCTTGTTCGACGCCGCGTTATTTAAACGGACGCGCAACAGGCCTTCAGACTTTACATCAGGATTTGAACCTCGGTTCGTTGCTGTCGCTCCTCTTCCTTAGGTCTTTCAAGTACCTGAGCCCATGGCAATGGCAGAAGAACCGCAGCTGCAAACGCTTCAGCAGCGGATTGCAGCGCTAAACAATGCGCAAGTTGGGAGGAATCCGAGCGGAGCACCAGCATCCCAGCCCTCACGGCCAGCGGTGACGAGAAATATCAAGACAGTCAGCATTCCGCCGCATCAAGTCAACGGTGCTGCTGCATCTCTTCCAAAAATTGGCAACGAGCCAGCAGGCCTTCGTCAGGACGGACTGTTGCCGCCGCCCACGATCAGAAGGACTGGACAGAAACCAGACAATAATAATAATAGTGGTACTACTGCTAAAACCCCTCCGCTCCCCGCGCGGAAGTCCCCAGCGCTTCCCCCGCGCCGTCCGTCATCACGTCGAGACTCTCTAGAGTCTACGGCATCTGGCTTGTCGATTTCGACCATCGCTTCAACCGGCACGTCCAGGACCTCGTCGACTTTGGAATCGGCCCCACGAACGGTCCGCGCGCCAGCATGGGGTGAGACACAGTTACCACCTCTGCCTCCCAAAAGGAGTGAGTCGGAGGGACCAAAACCAGCTCTTCCATCTCGACCCAGGCCTAGGTCTGCTGTGAGCGAACGCAGCTTGCCTCCGCGACCACCTCCACGACTGCCATCCCGACAGCCATCGAACGATAATGAACAACCGCCAGTCCCAAAACTACCGCCGCGCAGACCCAATGTGAATGGGTTCTCGAAATCGGCGAATGCTGCGGACGAGCATGGCGTTAGACCACCACCTAGGAATCTTCCTCCTCCGGCTCCATCATCGTCTGAGCTCGATAAGATCCGGCAATCTTCTTTCGCCGGGCTAAACAAGCAGACTCAGGGACCAAATATACCCCCGAGACCCGGTTCCGTCTCCAATGGCACCCCTCCACCAGTTCCAGATCTTTCCAAGATACAGGCGACAAAGCCTCGTCTTGGTTCGAACGGTGTATATACCTCGCAGAGTACAGGCTGTCTAATATGCCGCGACTACTCTGGGCCTGACACACGTGCCGCTCAATATCCTCGTCATTCACTCCCGACGCAAGATCTTGCATGGCTGGCTAGGGAGCTGACGGCGCCATTCCCTTCTGCCACCGACAAAGCGAGAGTGATTTTCACCTGGCTTCACCACAACATAGCATACGATGTAGATGCTTTCTTCAATGACCGCGTGAAGCCATCCACCCCGGCAAATACATTGGCTACAGGACTGGCCGTCTGCGAGGGTTATGCCGGTCTGTTCTCCACTCTTGCAACATACGCAGGACTGGAAGCGATCGTGGTTGGAGGTCATGGCAAGGGCTTTGGTTTCCAGAACATAGCCCCTGGATCTGCTTTACCCCCATTCAGATCAAGTCATGCATGGAACGCTGTGAAGATTGATGGCGGCAAATGGAAGCTTATTGACCCATGCTGGGGAGCTGGAGTAGTAAACGGCAGAAATCAGCCGTATACCCCGCTATTCAACCCGTCCCAGTTTACCATGTCGAATGACGAATTCGGCCTTCGCCATTATCCCGAGAATAAAGAGCACTTCTTCCGCGACGATGGCCGCATTATGAGCTGGGAGGAATATATCTTCGGCAACGGATTCCAACAGCCTCATCTCTGGTCCGACACGGGCAAAAACCACATCAACGAACAGTCGTTTCTACCCGCAACAAAGCAGATATCAATCTACCAACCCGGTCCCCTCCGCTTCCAATTCAACCTTCTCTGTCCACACTGGAGCGTCACACAACACAGCAAGCAGCCAGGCCCCTACGTTTTCGTCCTTATGATCCACGGAATCGACGGCCGCGAAGACCAACAACTACCCTTCGAGCACGTCCGCGGCTCTAATCCCAACGGAGGCGGAGATGTCTGGTATCTAGATATTCCTGACCCGCGAATACTGGGTGCGCCAGGCCAAAAACTACAAATTGCTTCTGTGACTAGTTTCGGAGACCTGCAGGATGCGCATGGATTGACTGTTCAGGAATTCCGAGAGAAGCAAGGTCGGGTTGGAATGGCGTTTGCGTTTATTGCGGAGTGGGAATTGGTTGTTTAATTACTAACCAGGTGGGAGAGATAGAAGAAGGGGGGAGCATCTATTTTGTTATATGCCCCGCCCCCTTTTTTTTCATATGATTCTGGAGTTCCCTTTTTTTTTTCTCTCGTTGATAATACCCTGTTTGTTTTCACATCAAGTGTTCGTGTTCTTCGAAACTTGCGCATACATCTAATACACTTTCGGAATGGTACATACATACGAATAAGCTAATAACCGCCTCGTCTATTGTTATTATCATTATCATTAGGATTACCGATGCATTCAAATGAAAAAAAAATCGAAAGTCATAATGTTGGATTAAGAGCTTTTGATATGGTCCGTTCGAAATTATTATTTAATTCCTCTTGTTCTCATGTCCATGCGTGTACGCGTAAGTAACATCCCTCGTAACAGATTCACTCATGATTTGATTTCAAAAAAGAAGGATCTGCCACAGCGTCCAGTATGTCATGAGTCAATGATTAATTATATCCAAACAACAGCATATACCAAAACCTGAAGAAGAGAATATTAGATAAAATAGTCCAGAGAGCAGGTTCTCCTTGAACCCAACTTTCAGATCCAAAAAAAAAAAAAAAAACCACTAGATGTGCAAAAATAGTTCCTTAGGTGTATATTAACATGGCCAATGCTGAAAGAAAAGCAGATGCAAAGGTCTTCGTGCGTCCCATGGAAGAGCTCATGAGGGCCTTTGAGGCGCCACTGCTCTTGCTGGACGTTGCAGCAGAACCGGTCGAGGTGCCAGATGCGGAAGTATCGTTGGAGCTGCTGCTGGCGATACTGCTTCCGGTCAATCCCTTTGGCCACGAGGTGACTGATGCTTCGTGATAGGTTCCGTTGACAGTGGTCGAGGCGCATGTGGTGGGAAGCTTGCCATTCTCAGATGCGCCCCAGCTTGGAGGGACTGTGCCGTTGCGTCGTTCAACGGCCGTTAAGAAGGCTGCGTATGACCAGGTCAGGTCGATGGCGGACGTCTGCTTCCCGTCATCTTTGGAGAATTGTTCAGAAAGCGAGCCGTTGGTGGGGGTGTATTTTTGTACAATGGACATGAACCCGTCTGCGTAGGTTCTGATGGCTTTCGTGAGGAAGGTGTAAGTATCAGAAGAGGAGGAGTAGGTTCCGCTATTGACGGATGAGTCGAAGTCGCGGAAGAAATGCAATGACTGGTCAGTGATTACGATGGAGCCTTGTTTGCTCCATTGATATAGGGCGTCGTAAAGCTGTTCAGCCGCTGCTAGAGTGCATAGGTACCTGCAGAATTGGTCAGTGAGCTGTGATATACAGAAGAAAGATCACCAAGTGGAATCAAGTATTATATACCATGGGTTGCCGTCGTAGTAAACGTCCTCAGCGTAGCGGCCAATAGCGACAGCGGAACCTTGCTTTATCCCTTTGTTGACAGTGTATAGATCTCTGAAGGAATCGACAACAGCCTTATGATTCGCCAAGGCCTGTGGGGAGCAGGGCTGAAATGTCGAGTCGTCACAGCTCGCCTTGGGATCGAACAAGTGGATGGAAGCGATGATGGAATTGGCATCCTTTCCAGTTCTGTTGTTCTCATAGACCAGATTGATGTTCGATTTGATATACTCTCCCGTCCAGAAACTCTGCTGGAAGCAGGCAATATCCGCAGATATCTCATCACAGCTTTCGCAGGTCTTGTTTAGTTGCTTTGCCAACGCTGAACCTTCAATTAGGGCTCGGGAAGAGACAGCGATAGTGAAGAAAGACGATCCATCGACCTCTTCCCACAGATCATACCCGGTCTTGTTCCAATACTGAGTGACGTAGGAAAGGTCATTGGTCACGACGGGCCAGACATTGGAAAGCGCAACATCTGTGTGATCATTGTCGATCAGCCATTGGGCGTATCCGATCAGAGCTGTGGCTCGTAATGCTGGACCATCTCGCTGTGGCCGGCCCCAGTCTCCAGTGAAAGCAGTCTCATTGATGTAGAATTTCGGCTCAGCCAGTCCAGCCCCCGACGAGAGATCTCCGGAGGGATTCTGGATGGCCTGTATCTTTGCCTGGGCGGAGATATAATTCTGGATCTGGCCTTGCAGCGAGTGGTTGCCATTGACAAACTTGTCGACCAGACACTTAAACGTCAATGCAGCATCTCTGGTCCAGGTATACCAATCTAGTCCATTTGTTAGGAACTCATCAACGACATCTCATGTGTATTCAATGCCGCTTACAGTCAGGATCCTGCTTGGACGGACTGGCTACGACAACTCCAGACGCCGCTCCGGGCACGCGATCACCGTCTGGGCCAATGTTGGCGAGAACGCCGTTCAACGCTGTGGTCGATTCTGATGAGATAAAGAACTCGAGATCCGACGCTCTCTTTGTTAGAGATTCATCCGTGGCGGCCAATGCTAGCTTAGCGGACAGAGCTGCGAGAACGGCAACGAGCGAGGATCGACTGATGTACATCTTGCTGGATGGGCACGCTCCAAGTACGAGATAGGCAAACGAGTGGACAGAGAGCGTAAATGTAACGAATGAATTGCTCCAATGCTTCGCCTACCACATATCCGTAGCTTTCCACGGCGACAGCAACGATGGACCTTCCCTCCTGACGAACAGTCTACGCGGATGTTGAGGTCTCGCGCAGGTGAATAAATAAGTCGTAACGCGGAGCGCGCGGAGAATTCACTGGCAGAAGCCGGGGAGAAACAAGAAACCATCAGTACCTTGTCTAGGGGCTTATCTCGCTAGCGTGTCGACCACTTGCAGGGCTCTATTGGACTTTGCCCTCCGGGAGGCGCAAAATGGCTGAGATTTGAGTATCGTGGAAAGATAGATTTTGCTTACTGTTAACAGCATCCGTCCACATAAGCTGGTCATTTCGTGCTCCTTGCAGCAGACGGGCCCCCGTTCTCCCTACTCTTGCAGATTTGCAAGGCACCACAGAGTTGATGTGGAGATCTCGAGACGAGCACATGGCTCGGATATTTGAAACAAGTGCGATCGTTGATATCCATCGCACTCCTCTGTCTCTTCCTTCGTTTCGCTGTTGGGTTGGTGGTTCTGTTGGCTGCCCCTGCAAACAACTCCTTGCTCGAAACGAGCCTCTTCCCGCGTGAGGTAACAATGGAGGGGATTTAGTCTGCCACTTGCGCAAATCATGTAGTCGAGACTCGAGGGACTCGGGTATAAGAAGTGTCATAAAAGAATGATATAAAAGTCGGATTCTTTCAGTTGTACGAAAAACAGAAGCATTGACGCTACCGGCACAACTTCCAGTACCCAACCAGAACTCCAGGTGGACAGCAGACAACCGATCCTGTACAGTAAATAGTATATATGGGATTAGCCGTGGTAATTTGTGCGGATAAATTAGCAGACCGTCATGATGCATTGGAATGTGTCAGAATGGATGCCACATGGGAATAGGAACGCAGGTACGATCTGATTTCTCGCCAGCGGATCGACGAGTTCTACCGCGATGTTCTATTCTTAATCTATGCTAAGTTTCACGCTCTCTAGATCCTAGTATACTTTTCGACCTATCTTATCAACAACCGTCAGACGAAGGGTTTGCATGACCGTCACTCTAGCGGCGTGCTTCAACGTGGCGATGGCAGCCACTACTGTACTGAAGACTGGCGCTTTAGATCCATATATCAGATCGTCACAGACAGGCTCGCAAGGACCACAACAGCGACCTGTGACACGGAGGACCGCCAATACTGTGGTGAAACACACCAGGGCGTTATTAGCCACCAGTCGAGGGAATGGGATTCAATGCTCTTAGTGAATAACGTAAAGCAATGCTAGACGGTAGCTGGATATCATTCTTAGTTATGGTATTTCGACAAACTGGTTACGGTGAAGTATTCCATGGCTATTCCCAGCAGAATCTCCCTTGCGAAGAATATCATTTGCATTCACAATCCTGACCGACGGTATTCTATCCTATATGTGAATTACTCTGACAGTATGAGTTCTATAATTCAATTCTACATAATCATTACACTGACGAGAATAAGCACTATTTGAACTCACGAATGAGCCATAGTTAGGTCTCACGGATTATGTCACATACTATCAGTGTAAAGCATAACTAACCCACGGGGCTTTATAACTATATAAGGGGTGCCAGAGCCCGTAATAGCCTGTCGGCTATTACTGTGTCTAGTCTTTTTGGGCGAGTGGTTTACGGGTCTAGAGGCTTGAGGCCTTTAATCCCCTTACAATTAGTGGGCGAGACGACAGTTTCCGCGACGTAGCCGCAATGGGAAGTGTGTCTTGTCTGGCCAAGTGAACTCATTGAGAGATGCTGACCGGTGGGGAGGCTTCGAGGGCGCTCATATCTTTCCCCTAGAGAAGGAGGCTCTCTGATACGTTACGGATATGGACGACACGACAGGAGTCTCCAAGATAAACTCTTGCCAGAACGGCCTACTTATGCGGGGGAATATCCATACTATATTCGACAGCCACCTTATCGCGATAACCCCGATGGGAGTGATTCTGTCGAAACATTGTCATCACTTCCTAATCTGATATTCGCAGGACGGATATAAGATCACATTATTCGGCCCTGATACTCTGGGTATCGATGGCAGGGTCCTTGACCCCGTATGTCGGAATCCTGCAGATCCCAATCGCGTATCGGACAAGCTGCTCAGATGGCACTTTCGACAGTGCATTCTTGGGAATATGAGAGCAGCTGGAGAGCCTTTGTTTGAGCATGACTTTCCTCCGGGGACCGACATGGTCGGAGAAATCGGAGAGGGCCCAATGCCGAAAGAACGCTTTGAGATGGAGCTTGCAGCAAGATTATGGGGATATGAAGCCTTAAAAGGTGATCAATGACAACAGATCAGATCGAAATGTATTTCTATGCGATTATGCTCACAGGATGCAGAGAGAGTCGAGGCTGTTCGGAGATAAGCGCCCGTACAAAGAAGAATGATGGCTTTATGTCAGTCGACCAAAAAGGAGAACTCCTTGTTGGTCTAGTTGGATCTTCAACAAAGAACATTCGTTAGTTCCATGAATACTAATAATGAATAGGTCCTGTCGGATTGAAGCTGAGGAGAGACCGGTATCCGGTCTACCTTGTCTCATAAGTAATTAGATGCTGAGGTCAAGGTGGACATCGCTTCCAAAGCATCTGAAATAACTTACTAGAGGCCTCAGCCTCTCCTACTGCATCCAATTGCAGTTGACTTAATTCAACGACTACTGGGCGCTATAAAGGCAGTTGGCGTAACCGTCGAGATCGGATATGATGCCGTGGGGGATTCGGAATCACCCTAGGGCCTAAGCAGCCTTGGAATAACTGAACGGAACGATTGAAACCGCGAGACGCGCGGCAGCATCTCCGTTGACACGAGCGTTCCCCAACGACGGAGGACAGTTCGTCATGGCGCCGCTTGATCTTGAGGAGCTGCAGGAGCTTTTCCCTTTCGTGTTTACTTACTGGCGGGATGAAAGATCAGATAGAAAGCAGTTTTCGAAGCTGTGCTGATGTACTCACTGTGTACTTGTATAAAATAAATGACACGTGTGCAACGACGGGATAATAGTTCTTGGTGACCGTAGCAAGGAACTCGGCAGATGTATACTTAGTCTCCAGCATTAAATTTCATTAAAATAAATAAATAATAATAATTTCCCACTGGAATCCACGGTTAAGACGGTTAGTTAACCCAGCTTCCCCCGCCAAGGCCCTCCGCTGCAACGGAGAGCCACTTAACGCATTTAGCGCCGGTTCGGCCGCGGAGGAACCCGCTCACCGATTGAAGTAGAAGAACCCCTGGATGATGCGGAAATTTGTTCGAAAAGTCTGTTCAACCTTCGCATCTGCTGTGCGTGACAGAGACGGGCATTTCGTGTTGGAAAAAAAAAAAAAAAAAGAAAGGACTTCTTTCCGGGGCCTTCTTGAAGGCTCCAGTTCCTCCCCCTCCTTTGCATCCGAGGTTTCCGGGCGGCCACTCCGCTTTCGTGATACTCTCACTGGCGGACTTCCACCTCCCAGTGCGAGAGACAAAAAGCCTGGGTTTCCTCGAACACTGCCGTTCGGGACAGCCCATTCTGCGCAAGAGTGATAGGTTGAACCACCGGGTAGCAAACGCATATTACTTCCGCCCACGATGGCACGGTTACGGAGAAAGTCCAGCACTCTCGGCGCGGATATCAGAGGCGACACCAGTGCCCCGGCCATGTCAACAATGAACAACTACCAAGCGTCTCGCTACGACACGCCGGATCAACAGGTACGAGTATCGATAGCTCCCGTCATCTCGAGGGAATGGTTATACTTATCGCAGGGTGTAGGTTTCACGTCCAGCGACCGATAAGACTGGGAAATCGCACTCGAAGCGCCGCAGGTCCCGATCCGCACTGGGCCGCTTCAGAAGTCTCTGCGGCAAGCACACATGGCTGATGCCTTTGCTCATCGTGCTCGTTCTGCTGGCCGGATATGCGGTCAATCCCACTCCGTCGAACCCAATCCACAGTGCCATCTTCTTGTCCTACCCGCAAGACCCCAAGTACCCTGGCGGCCCGATCATGTATGGCAAGGGAAAGAAGGATATCGCGTTCGTAGCTTTCTATACCGTTGTGCTGTCCTTCACTCGGGAGTTCCTCATGCAGCGTCTGATTCGCCCCTGGGGACAATGGTGTGGGATCCGCGGCAAGAGCAAGATGTCCCGCTTCATGGAGCAGGTCTACACGGCCATGTACTTTGCGGTTTTCGGCCCGTTTGGTCTCTATGTCATGAGCAAGACGGATATCTGGTACTTCAACACCACGGCCATGTTTGAGGGCTTTCCTCACCGGGAACACACCGCTATCTTCAAGGCCTATTATCTTCTCCAGGCGAGTTACTGGGCGCAGCAGGCCATTGTTCTGATGTTGCAGCTGGAGAAGCCGCGCAAGGACTTCAAGGAGCTCGTTGGTCACCATATCATCACCCTTTCGCTTATCGGACTGAGCTACAGATTCCACTTTACGTATATGGGCCTGGCGGTCTATATCACACATGATATCTCGGACTTTTTCCTCGCGGTAGGTGTCCCCACTTGTATCATGGAAGATTACAGGAACTGACTTGTTATTCTCTTTGGCATGTAGACGTCGAAGACATTGAACTACCTGGACTCTATCGTCATTGGGCCTTACTTTGGCCTCTTCGTCGGAGTGTGGATATACTTGCGCCACTACATCAACCTCAAGATCTTGTGGGCTACCTTGACGGAATTCCGCACCGTGGGTCCTTTCGAGTTGAACTGGGAGACACAACAGTACAAGTGTTGGATCAGTCAGTACATCACATTTGCTCTGCTTGCATCCTTGCAGGCGGTGAATTTGTTCTGGCTCTTCCTTATCCTGAGGATCTTGAAGAACTACCTGTTTGACAACGTCAAGAAGGACGAGAGAAGCGACAACGAAGATGAAGGAGAAGAGGATGAAGTCGCGCCTAAGGAGACCAACGGGACCGCCACTCTGCCCAACGGCGATGAGAAAGCTTCCGTGACTCGTCGCAATGTCGGTCAGGAGAACCATGCGCCCCAAGTTCTGGTTAATGATGAACCCGTCGACAACAGCGCCACGAAGACCAATGGCACCAAGAAGAGCCGGTGAATAATACCGCATAGTCTTTCATGAACCCGGAATCGCTGAGTATCAGCACTGAAGGCATGTCGTTAGAAAAAGGGGATGCTACGTCGTTCACGCCTACTGTCTAGTATTGTATATGAGTTTATCTGAAGCTGAGCCTTGCATCATACTTTGTTGGAGATATCCGATTCGTTCGTGTCGAGTCTTCGCGGTTGCTCGCCTCAAAAAGGTGGCCGGCGCTAGCTGACGTGTACGGCTGATTCGAATCGACGTTGAATACTCCTGGCAATGTTTTCAACGGCGAAAATCTGTATCATCATGGCGTGTCGTTCGCTATTCTGGCTGGAAGGCGTTTTGTTTGTTTTCTTTGCTTTCTTTTTGCTCAATGGGGTTCTACATTTCGAAGGCCATCTTTCGATTTGTAGTCTTTTTTCCCCCTTTGCACGTTGTTCTATTTTAACAGAACATGCTTTTTTTTTTATTCTTTTTTAATTAATGACCCCTGATCTGTCACATTTCGTTTCCTCATGACCATGAATCGATTGATGCAATTGATGGGTTTCATTCATTCAGATATCTTGTTTTCATCCTCGAACTATGTATATTATTGGCCCCCTTCCCCCTCCCGTAGTTTCAGCGAGACTTTTTATTTCCCTCGTCGTCACGACACGCGGGGGTGGGGGATAGGGCCATTATAATTCTTTTTCTTTTTCACGGAGAAAAGAAAAATTGAAAGAAAGAGAGAGGAAATGAGCAATGATTACTGAAGCTGGAATGCCCAAGAAAGAATAGATAGAGAAGAAGAAAAAAAAAAGGGACGAGATAATGCATGAATGAGCGAAGTGGATGGCATGGGATGGGATGGGATTTGGGGCAAGGTGTTGCTTTCGAGACTTGCTTTTTGAGATCGAGTCGATTGCATATATCAGTCTGTCAATTATGTATGGTGTGATAATTATAATAGTTCATATCAAATAAAAGACCTGTGTCTACTTGGTAGTTTGTGTCGATTATGGAAGTATGTGCGGGGGATATCCAGGCGAAAGAAACCCTCTTTTGACGCTATATATTCTTCAACTTCTACAAAACGAGCTTTGTATATTACATCACGTCACGCGACGGGGAGATAGGAGGAAAAGGAAAGAAACATTGCACGGCCGAATTGCTCCAATCCACACCAAGCTCAAGGATATGCATCATCTTAAAACATTAGACGTGAACATGTGCAGTCGACTGGTCATTTCAGGCGAGGTGTAAACCAGACGTTTAATCTCGTTCATGTTTTTTGCCAGGAGGCTAGCTAGTCTAGTCTTCTCCGACTTGATTTCTTTATTTCTCAGGGCGCTGGGGGTCGACGGAGCCCTTGAGCTTGGCAGTCTCGACATCGCCCTCTACCTTCTCACTCTTGCCAGGAGCGGTCGTAAAAGGGTTGGAGGTGTTTGCGTTGTCGAGGCCTTCCTGCTTTCCAGAAATGGAGCCAGGAGTCTTGCCCGCGCCATCAATCATCTTAACGGCCCCGGGCTGCGAAGAGTCAGCTATGAACGCAATTCCATACTTCTTTTTCTCTCTTTTTTTTAAAGAAAAAGACATTGGTGCGTAACATCAGCCGGGCCATGCTTGTAGAGGTTTGTCTCTCGACTGATCTCTTATCAAGCCAGCTCCCAGCAACGCGAACGAAGCAGAATATGGCGACAAACGCTGATCAACTTACCTGGTCGTATTGAGAAGGCTTCTCGTCCTCAGCGGGCTTCTCTTTCTCCTCCTCCTTGGCTCCCTCGGGGGCTTCCTCCTTGGCTTCTTCCTTGGGGGCTTCGGGCTCGGCCTCCTCCTTGGCCTCCTCCCTCGGCTCCTCGGGCTCTGCTATACTCTTGGGAACCTGCTCCTTCTCATGACCGTGAGGAAGCTCAGGACCAGAGCTGAGCAGGAGGTAGGCGGAAGGGACTGTGATGGCAACGGCACCCACAGCCCTACAGAAGACTGTTAGCACGCTGTTGCACCATTATCGCAGGATCTACAAGCTCAATTGAGCTGAATCAAGGGAATATCAACAGGAGACACACCATGGGAGGTCACTGCTCTTCTGTTCGCCGCCGTGGCCACCCTGGGAGGCGTAGGATCGTCGTCCCAGCTGCTGGCATCGTGAGCTCACCCGGGAGCTAGCGCGGGCTCCAGCCCGGGCGGATCGGGAGGCGAAGAGGGTGCGGAAGGCAGCAGTGCGTGGGAGAACCATTGTGTGTGATGAATGTGAAGCTGGAGAGTGTCGCGGAGGACTGATTACGAGGAATTGGATTAGAGATTAGGATCGTAGAAGGGGGGAGAGAAGGAAAAGAAGAGAAACGAAGATCAGGTGGTTTCTCATCCTGGCACTCCAAGAGCTTCCGCAGCGGGAAAAGACGGGCCCGTCCAAGTTGGTTGTGGTTGGCCCGAAGTGATGTCACCGGCAGTCATCAATAATATACTTGCGTCCTCACCCATTTTGGCGGGGAACCCAGGTACCTGTTTGTCGCCTCATCTGTCAGGCTGCAAGGCGGTGTGCTTCAGGCTGCCACCAGCGATACAGTTCCCTCGTAACATTACCTGTATCAAGCCTGTAATCACAGCAGCTTAGAGTTCCCGTTCTATGACTTCTGTACCGTGGAATTACCATCGAATTACTTCGTTATCGATTTATTGACCACCGGTGAACTGCACTTTCTTTATCCTGCATGCCCCTCAGTATCCTGTTCTTTTGACAAAGGAGGACTTCCCTTCATCCTCAATTCTGAAGATATCTGCCCTTCATCTACGTTCCTCCCGCCTGGCTGCACTGTGTCTCGGAACAGTTTAACCTTCCCCTCATTCGAACAAGCTGCCCCACGTTGACGACTCACGACCATTTCACGCGGCTGATTTCAAGACTACTGCTGGACTCTGTTCTTTCTATTTTTGTATTCAGGCATTTTAAAAGTCCGGGAGAGCTATTCCCCCTGCTTCTGAGTCGATCTTGCATCCGTTCCACCAGCATACAGGCAGCCATGGTTGACCGACAAGCCACCCAGCAGAACCTCAACGGTCTGCTGGGAAAGCTCGATGACCCTGATCCAGATATCAGATACATGTCCTTGGATGACCTGCTGGGGATACTGAACAGTCCTAGCTCCGCATATCTTGCACAGGACCAGAGCTCTGCAGGCAGACTGGTGGACGGCCTTCTGAAAGCGCTGGATGATCAACATGGAGAAGTCCAGAATCAGGCTTTGAAATGGTAAGACGAAATGCTGTCAACGGAAACCACATATCTAACGATTCCTGTCAAACAGCCTCGGTCCCCTCGTCAGCCGCCTACCGTCTGAGAGTCTGAGTCCTCTCGTCGACAAACTGAGTTCCTTGACTGCATCTCAGTCGATCGATACTTCGGTCCCGAACACAGCGTTGCGAGTTATCATCTCTGCCCTCCCACGGCCACAACCAGGTGTGCCTCCTAGTCAGGAGGCCATTTCGGCCTTCTCAGCCATCTCACGGGTGCTTATCCCACGACTAACTGGCCCTACGCCATCGACATCGAGAAGGGGTTCGGTCACCAAGGGAATGCTGGAAAAGGACCCATCCAAGGGTTTTAGCAGTGATGCGATTGATGTTGTCATAGAGGTTATCACCTGCTTCGGACCGTTGCTGAAAGATACGGAGCTCGTTGCCCTGCAGAAGTCGATCATGTCAATCATCGAGAACGATTCGGCTGGTACCGTCGTTACAAAACGTGCATTGACGGCTATCTCAGCGCTCCTACTTCACCTGTCAGATGCGCAACTGAGTGCCCTGATATCGGAACTCATCGAAAGCTTCCGCTCATCGCATCTGACCACCGTTCACCGTCGCCATCTCATTGCCACTATAGGCGCCATGGCGAGGGCTGCACCAGCCAAGTTCGGCCCTTATCTTATAACTCTGGCGCCGTTTGTTTTGTCCGCACTCAGTGAGCAAGAACTGGAAGAAATGAATGACGACGATTCAGACAGCGGGGAGCACGATCCTCAAGCAGACGAACTTCGGGAGACAGCCTTGGTGACACTGGAGGCCTTGCTGGATGCCTGTAGCCAAGAGATGCAGCCATACCTCGCGGATTCAATCAACGCTGCGCTTAGGTATCTCAAATATGATCCGAATGTGGCGGAGTTTGAAGATGATGAGGAAATGGGGGGCACGAACGAAGGGAGTGAGGATGGAGCCACGGAAGAACCCGACGACGGTGACGACGAGTTCGATGACTTCGAAGAGGAGGGCGGTTACAGTGATATTGATGATATGAGCTGGAAGGTTCGACGATGTGCCGCGAAAGTGCTGTATACGGTTGTGGCTTCGTACGGTGGCAATCGTGTCCTGGAAGACGCAACGCTGTACCAACAGGTGGCTCCGGCATTAATCTCGAGATTTGGAAAGGAAAGAGAAGAGAGTGTTAAGCTGGAAGTCGTGTCAACCGTCACTGCGCTCGTTCGGAAGACCGGTGAAGGTGCCATGATCATATCTTCCAATGGTTTCCTCGACTCAGTGGGTGGCTCAAAGAACACGAGGAAGAGAAGGCGGCAGGATAGCGATGCCAGCATGATCGATTTTGAACCAAGCATGGGAACTTCTTCCGCCGTCAGCTCGCCGGTGATGTTGCCGGCGACGCCAAAATCCGGTCCACAGGCTGATCTGGCGCGCCTCGTTCCCTCTATCGTTCAAAGCCTGGTCAAGATGTGGAGAAAGGCTTCGGCGCCTCTGAAGCAGGCCGCAATCGTTCTGCTGAAAAACCTCGCCCTCGTACGCTACGGCGGTCTGGCCGATTTCTTGCAGCGGATCGAGGATCCCATCGCAGACGCCTTGAAAGCATCGGCTCTTTCGAGCGGTGCTGTTGTCTCTTCTGGAGCCGCGATCAGCGCCGGCAGCCTGCAAATAGAGACGCTGAGTCTGATTGCGGCAATTGCGGAGACTCATATTTCAGAGGCACTGCTGCCGTTCCTGATTGCTTTAATCCCCGGCGTTGTGGGATGCGTGAACGATAAGAACTATAAGGTAAGCAGCGAAGCCCTGGGTGCAATTGAGCAGATTGTCAAGGCACTCACGCCGCCCCGCGTATCGCCCGAGGAACAAGACCTTGCACCGCAGCTGGAGAAGCTCTACGATGTGATCCTAGGTCGGATTACTGATACGACAGCAGACCTGGAGGTCCGCCAGAGAGCTATCCACGTATTTGGCGTTCTGCTTGCTCGCACATCCGGAGACCAGGGGGCCAAATTTGTCTCGCCTGTTCAACGCACGAAGGGCCTCGCCGTTCTCTTGGATCGTCTGAAGAACGAGACGACCCGACTTGCAGCAGCCCGTGCAATTGACGACGTGGCTGTCCTTGCTAGCAGTGATCAAGATGTCACATCTGCCTGGGTCTGTGAAGCAACTATGGAGTTGGCTGCCCAACTGCGGAAGTCGGACCGTAGTCTTCGAGGCTCCTGTTTGGAGGCTCTTCGGAGTCTGGCTATGAACCCTCACACCAGGGTCCATTATGACCAGAAGACACTACAGGATCTGGAGAACTTCCTTCTTCCGCTCCTCACTCCGGACGACTTCCATCTTCTCACTCCTGCCCTCATCATCCTTTCTAGAATTCTTCCCAAGAATGGCGACCTCCTTGTTAACGACCGTCTTATCTCTGCTCTCTGTTCTGTTGTGGTAGCGCCCCTGGTCGGCACTGTTCTGAAGGCACTGCTGTTCTTGGTGAGGGTCATTGGAGAACAGGGAGCTGGTGCCGACCTGATGAAACGGTTCTTGCGGGATGTTGGCATCAATGGAGACCCGTCTGTCGTTGGCAGGGCTATTGGAACCCTGCTGGTGTTCGGTGGTCCCAAGTTGGATGTAAAGATGGAAGACTTCCTGACGGAATTGCGTACTGCCCAGGACGACCGCCGCAAGTGTCTCGCTCTGGCCATATTGGGCGAGGTTGGTCTTCGGATGGGGACTGATTCCCCGCTCAAGCCTGATCTCTTCATCTCCAACTTCTCATCCAAATCAGATAAGGTTCGTTTGGCTGCTGCCGCGGCACTCGGAAATGCCGCAGCCAGCAATGTCAAAATATACATGCCTGTTATACTTGAAGGGTTGGATAAGTCCAGCTCTTCGAACTATCTGCTCCTTCACTCGGTCAAGGAGCTTCTTCAGCACCCCGAGGCCGTGCGGCAAGATCTTGCACCATTTGCTGTCAAGCTCTGGGAGATTCTCCTTATTGTGTCCGAAGACGAAGACAACCGAGCTGTAGGCGCGGAGTGTATTGGGCGTCTAGCCCTGATTGATCCCGTTGCTTATATTCCACACCTCCAGGTACTACAACTTCCTTCCCCGAGTTGGTGCCTTGTTGCTAACGCTTCTTCTCCAGGACCATCTAACCAACTCTAACCCAACTATTCGCGGCACCGTGATATCAGCATTCCGTTACACGCTTTCTGACTCGAGCAGAGCATACAACGATGTCCTTCGACCGTTGATCGTCCCTCTGCTCGTGACCATGCTCAGCGATCGCGACCTGGGAAACCACCGTCTTGCCTTGACGACGTTGAACTCTGCCATACATAACAAGATGAACATCATTCTTCCCCATCTCAACGAGTTGTTACCAGCCGTCATTGGCGACACCCATATCAAACCTGAGCTGATGCGCGAGGTACAAATGGGCCCGTTCAAACACAAGGTTGATGACGGTCTTGAGCTGCGAAAGGTTAGTATCAGAAACTCATATCGTACGAAATCCAAAGCCACAGAAGTGTCTAACCATAGCATAGAGCGCCTACGAAACTCTTTACGCCTGTCTGGATACCGCTTTCTCCCGCATCAATGTCTCCGAATTCTTCGACCGCATCCTGGCCGGTATCGACGACGAACAAGACATCCGCACAATCTGCAACCTCATGACCGCGAAACTGATCCACCTGGCTCCGGAAGAAACCCAGCGCCAACTCGACGCCCTCTCAGATCGCTACCGAGCCGTCCTCTCTTTCAAGCCCAAGGAGAACGCAGTGAAGCAGGAGCTCGAAAAGGCACAGGAAGCTTCTCTCGGCGTCCTCAAGATCAGTCGAGATCTCGACAAAGCCTTCCCGATAGCGGAGTCGTCTCCTGAACATCACAAGTGGAAGTCATACATGGAATGGATCCGGAAGACGTTCGCTCAACAGCTCCGAAACCTGGATGCTGAGGCCTAAAAGAAAGCTCTGGTGGGGAATGGGGGAAGAAAGAAAAAGTATCACAAAAGATCACTTGTTATTCTAGCTCTTAGCTGGAAAACAACGGTGGGGAGTGGACGTGGAATTTATCTTCTGCAAATGTATGTACATACATAAAGACATGATTTTGCTAGTTCCATTTCCACCGGGAGACGTTATGACCTATAGCCATTTGCTACCTAGTCAATAAAACTTCATGATGTAATGATCATGTTTACTTTTAAGATATAGAGCAAGAAGTAGATAATACTCGAGGTATGTACATACATACAAGTTTGCCGTGGCCATTTCGATATGATCAACTCCAAGGTGATCATCGCGGCTTCTAAATGAAGGTAAAAGTACGGACGGGTGTTCTTTTGTATATAATTTTCATTCATATTTTGTCTTCCATCTTCATTTCGCCCGCCAATTGCTCGTCTAAGCTTTTAGACAACCATATCAAGAACACAATCAATCCCATCCGAGTTCACACATAGGGAGGAACATTGTCAAATGGAAATAGAATAGGAAAAAGAAATGTTAAAAAAAAGTAGACATGTCCATAGCGTGCTCCTTATTCCCAGATTTCATCTGCCCATTGTAGAAATAAAAACAAGATGTTGAAGGCGCAAAGGGGAATACCTAGTTGAAACAAAGATGAAATAAAATGCGAAGCGCTGAATAAGCTGGAGTGATCAGAACCAGAGATAGAAGGGTAGAAAAAAAAAAGTAAGAGTGAAAAGGATGAATATGCATCAATATAAATATCCCGTCGTGGCCCGGTAAAGATCATTAAACAGTCCAGACTCCCGCCGCCTGATGCAGCAACCAGTTCAGCTGCTCAAAAAGTCCTGGGAAATTGAGGAACTTGCCATTGTCGCCTCTGATGTAGATAAAATAGAAAAGGATAACCGCGACCAGCGAAGAGTTCTCGAGGGAAGCAAATACTCTCAGAATATTACGCGTGGTGAAGGTGGGTGAGAATTTGCTACAGCACGCCACCAGGCAGTTGGATCTGAGGTCGCCCACTGCTGTCATAGCCTGCGCTGTTCGGTGCTGAACCGGTAGCCGAGTATATGCTTGATGTATGCCCTTCTGCCGGCTGCGTATGTTTCCGCAACATGAACATTGGTTTGCGTCCTTCCTTATCAAGCTGCTTAAACAGAATCAACGGTTTCTCGTCGAGACCCAGACACCGTTCCTGGTCCCCATACACGATGTAGAGTGCGTATTGTCGCCAGTCCGCATTGATGTTGTATTTCTTTAGAGCAGCTGGAAGGACCTTGTGACATGGATCATCCATAGACACACGGAAAGACTTGAATATTTCCACACTTGGTGGCGCACCATCCCCGCCTCTTGACTCTGCCCGAGAGCTGGACGTTGATTGTCCCTGTCGCGACTGTGAACCAGGAGTGGAAGTATTTCTATCTGGTCGAGACTGGCCGGCAGATGTATCTTCGGAGTGGTCATGAGTACGGTTGGAATTCGAGACGCCTTCAGGGGCATAGGACCGCGACGCGAGGGTCTGAGGATAATGCGACGGAGACGTTGGAGAAGGCATGTTGACGGATTTCGGAGAGGGCTGTCCATTCATGCCTGCACTGAGGTGAGTAGAAGCAGCAACAGCTGCAGCAGACGGGTTGAGCACTGAGCCATCATTGACAGACGGCGGGATATGCGTGGGCGAGTTATTCTTGGAGCCAGAGCCACCGGTGAAAATTCTCTTGGAGAAGCTCCGTGAGATCCCGGACGATGACTTCTGCTGCTCTGGTGGATGTGTAATGGTGGGAGTTGTAATAGGTTGGTTCTCGTGGTCGTACAATTCGGGACTCGGCTGGTAGGGTAACGGTTGCGACCGATCCTTGGCCATTTTGAAGACAGGAAGCAATTCTTCGCGTAGACGTCGGTAGTCTTCTGTCAGCCTGCGGAGTTCTGCTTCAGCTGCAACAATCCTCTCATCACGAAGCTGTATCGACTGGATGATACGAGCGATGTCCTCCTGTGTTGCATTCTCGTTCAAGCTCTGATCCGCCGCTATAGAGCTAGTCAGCATCATGTCGACAGAAGAAATTGGAGATGGGAAACTAACAGAGAGGGATGTAATGATCCGGATCTAATGGGATGTCCTGTTTGATCTTCATCTCGTACACACTTTTCAGGATGGTCAAACGATGACCAACACTGTTGATCCCCATCTCCTTCAACTCGTCGTGTTTCAAGGCAACGAGAGCCTCTCCAACGATTTCGTTTTCTGTAGTGTTGAATTAGCGTCAGACAAACACGCCCTTATCTTTCACCTTCATTTTCACTGACCTATGAACGTATCACAGTACTGGCGGAGACCGAGTCCAGCCACAAAATCTGCAGACTCCTCTGCGGTCCATTCTGTGATGATTGTCTTGGGCAAGTGATGATCCTTCTCTGGAGCTCCGTATGTTGTCGGGGTCTGCTCCGCTGACGGAGGCTCTGAATCGGTGGGAGAGGTTTCAGAATCGGTTGGCAGATGGGGCGATGTCATGACACTCCGCTCATATTCGTCGTCTGCGTCCGAGTCCGCATGGTATGCGGTCCCTTGGAAAGACATTTCGAATGGGTTGATCTGGAATTGACCTCTTCCTCCAAGTTAATTGACGAGCGATGATTGGTCTTCAACAATCGTTCTTGTAGACCAACTCCGATTCGTCTCCTCGAGTTGCCAGCAGACTCCTTTGGAACACAACACGGCGTCACCAACCGGGCCCAGGAAGCTTCAGAAGCCACGAAATGATCGTAGATCCGATCCACGAATGTCAAATGCAAGTCCACGATCCGAGTGTGAACATCAGCCGGCCCTTCTCTTCCCTCGTCTATTCCGGAGCCGGCAACGTGACTAATATGCGTCAGATCAAGACGGTTGTAGAACCAAGTGTTGATCCAGTAATGCTCTTCAGCAGTCGTAAGTACTGGATGCGATTCAAGAGCCGTGAAAGCAGGGAGAATATTCTTGTGGAAGCTATGTGAACGAGAGGTGTCGGCGGCCGTTATCTTTCCGTGGCATATAAGGTCGGGGACGGATGAACCAGGAGAGTGGGGAAGACGGAATGCAACGACAGGAGGGATCAGCGAAGCAGCCCGACAGATGGGAGAGAGGAAGAAGGAGATGAGGAGAGAGGGAAGAGAAGAGAAGAGAAGAGAAGTTGCAAGAGAAAGCGCTGCCCGAGATCTGAAGCAGGAGAGCTGGGGAGATGGAGTCGAACCGCAGTCGCACCTGGTGCGGGCACAGCACGTGACCAGCCCCCCGTCTGCCGCGGCGCTAAGCTGTTTGCGGTGCGAGGGGCCCTTAGCCCATCCGGGGAAGGCGCGCCCCTCCAGGGGTCTGGACTTTGCGGAAGGAGAAGGCGCGATGGGCAGGAGTTAATAATAATAATAACAATAATAATAATAATAATAAATTAATTGTTAGTTTAACGCTGCAATACGGCTATACTACTCCATAGATACTCTACTCCGTACTCTCTAGTGCTATAGGGGAAGCTAAGCTCTGCCATCATAATAATACTTAATAATAATCTACTCCATTTGGATTCAGAAGAACCGAAAACAGCATTACTAGTATGTCCTAGCTTCTCCAATCTCTCTCACTGTTTATATGATGACAACTGTCCATCTTCTAGTTAGATATCTATGCGCCCCTTTCACGGAACATGGCGGCTGGAGAAGGGTAAACTATTCTGATTCTAATAATAATAGCCTACGTTCATGGTGGCAGTGGCCTCCTCACCTTGGGTCCGCTCCGCTTCGGCTACGAAAGATGATTTCCCGGATCTCTCGCAAGGAGCTACTTTAGCGGGCGGCTGGCTGGCTGGCTTTGTGTCGATAAGCCATGAAGTCTTACGCAGACTCTGCACAAGACCGGATGCCAGGGATAGAGCGATAGTCTCATCGGCCACGCGTACCTGATCATTTATACTGGACGTGCTTTTGGAGGTAGAAAAGGGATCTATGGCAGCAATTGATCAGGAAGTAGGAAGCTGCTCTAGATAGATAACTAGAAGCTCCCTTGTATATTATTAATGCCCTGGTGGACGCGATCGGGGCGTCTGTGTAGACTAATCATGATTAACCCCTTACAGCTCAGAGAACGTGGGCATGACCCGGACATTAATTTCAACAGCAATACTTAGGTGTCTACGGAATCACGATAGTCTTCCAGGTGCTCCATATCTAATTCCTTCGATCATAACACCCGCTCTGCCCCTCGAGATCGAGTTCGTAGTGGAAGAACGAACTAAACAACCAACAAGGCAAGTGATAGAAACAAAAATAGTTACGGTCAACCCTTGAGTAGTTCGACGGATGGCCATCCATGATCTTCTCCATGGTAGACTCTTGAGGGACAACGACCGATGAAGCTAGTGGTGTGGTGCTGTCATACTTCCAATAGTGCCGGAGAAAGAATCTCTAGCAGCCAAGTCTATTTCCTGCCCTACTGGTGGGCGACGGGGCAGTCTTGTCTCCAGCGGGCAACATCTCCTTCTTTTCCACCGCGCCGTTGAACTAGGAACACTAACTAGTGGGCCGTCGATTGGACCAGGGGTTTAGCTACGCGATCACACGTCGGTCCGGTATCCGTGAGTTCATTATTGAAATCTGCAAAGTCAATAATGCAATATGATCCTGTGGATGTGAATATTGCCAATATTTCCTCGCTTAGAGATTTTCAAGGCTGACGCGGAATGTCATGGCTAGGATGATGGCATTGGCATGGCAATGGCGCTGTCAGGGGCACTGCATGCTACTTAGTTTCGAGAATATATTTTTTGCTTTGCAACGTTAGACTTGCGCTGTTCCCGTTCTCATGTTCCTATCTGGGAGAACAGAGCTTCAGATCCAGATTTACCGGCAGTCACCCGAAACCCCGGACCAGGGTTGATCGGTCATCGCCCGGAGCGTCTGGGGAGCTAAAGGGCCCTGAGATGCACGGTCATGAGGAAACAACCGTTCTAGCTCAATAATGGATGCCGATAGAGAGTGATACTTCGTACACGTGGAAGAACTCCTGTTCGAAGGACCTCCGAGAATAGAAACCTGGTTGCTATATACAGATTCGACCACCAATCGCAGTCCAAGTCAGTTCCCGTGCCGTGGGGGCGAGTGTTATGCCACTGTTTCAGTCTGTCTTTTCAGGGTTCAGAACCCTGTTCATGATATATTTTCGTTCTTCCGGAACAGTTCGCAGTTAAGTCTAAATGGACGTGGCTGTTTCTGCCGTTCTTAGCAGCTTCGGGTTTCACCCCAGCCGCGTTGACTGGGTAAACATTGCTTGCAGAGGTCGGTCTGGATGATAGTAATTGGTCAACTCATAAGAATCCGCTGCATCAGATAGCATGCCATAGATAGGTAGAGACGGCATTTCCAAGTAAAGATACTGCCAGAGCATCGCCGGCCCCCCAATCTTCCGCGGCCCAGGGTCTCCTCGGCAAGCTTTCGGTCCATGCTAGACATATCTAGGCGCCATCAGATGACGTGCATTCAAGCACTGACTGCCCATTATAACGTGTATTAGGATAAAGATATTGTATTCCTATCACAGATAACCGAATTATGGAAGTTCTCCTATATATCATGGTAGGGTATAGTTATACCCTTCTCAAAAACCAGAAATAACTAGCCAGGAGAAAATAGAATACATCCAATTAAGTAGATGGATATCTTCTCTATCACATCAACGATTCCAATATATAATACCCCATCTCCATATTCGGAACAGGTTCAAATTCAAGTTCTTGCCGCCTTCTCGGAGTAAGCGAGCGAAAAAAAAAAGAGATGCATCCAGCCTCCATGAATTAAGTTAAGTTAGTTACCGTAACGGAACACCTTGGTTGGAATTGAAGAACACAACAGTTATACAAGCTCTAGCCTTGAGAAAAAAAAAAGAATTTCTTTATTGTAGATCATCACATTCACCAGATTTTATTATTGATTGGGAGCTTATTCACCTATTGTTCCTATAGCACACAAAAGGCCAGTTAGAATTTATTTGCTGCATTGATCGCCATTTAGCTCAATTATACATACAGTACCTAGGATAAATACCAAATACCGGAGGAAAACCTCCAGACTCTACTTACCTTACTACTACCAACCTTACCTATCTACCTGCGCACGGCACTTAATAATTACCTATCCTTCACCCAAAAAACTCACTGCCCAGATAGCGAAATCCCTCCTTTCATAACACTGCAAAATTCCAGAAAGGAGGGCAGGAACCTCCTTTTTTTCTTGTTTTTTCTTCGATCCCTCTATCTATCTCTCTCTCTCTCTCTCTCTCTCTGCGCGCCGTTTATCGACCGATCGGATTTGGGGATCGCATCATCGATAGGTAATTAGCTTCTCTTTGCAAGAAAGGAACTTTTGACGATACGAACGAACGAACGAACGACCATAATCCTCTTCTTAAATTACAACTAATGAACCATTGAAAAGAGAAGGGGGAGGAAAGCAAAAAGAAAAACACAGTTTTGCGGAAACATTGTGTTCAGATTCTGATCTAGAGAAATTTGAATCTCTGATCAAGGCGCCCCCAACTACGACTTCAACTTCCAACTCTCTACACTACATACAAAACAGACAGTTACGGAAAAGGAGAGAAGGAAAGGAAAGAAAGGAAAGACCAAAGTCACACCATGCCCTCCGCTGCGGACGTCTCATCTTCCTCTACCGCCGGCGGTACCAGCCCTCCTCCGCCACCCACGATTGAAGCAGACATCATCTCCCATCTGGCGTCGACGTCCGCGCTCGAAGAACTCCACGCGACGCTCCTCGCCTCTCTCCAGCGCGCCGGCTGGACGGATCGCATCCGCGCCCTCTCCCTCGAACTCCTCCGCGCAGGCCGCTGCGAGCGATTCGACGACGTAGTCGAGGCGATTGTCGCGCTGGCGGAGGGCAAGTCCCACCCGGCCGTCTCGTCGTCGGCTCAGAATGGTCATCATAGTAATGGGAATGGGAACAAGAACGGGAACGGGACAAAGAAAGCGAACGGTGAGGAAGAGGCTGCGGATGCCGACGCTGATGGAGATCCAGACGCGGACCTACATCCGGACACGCTTGCTTTCTTCGAGAACGTGGACGTGCGCATCCCGCGTGGAGTCGTCCACCAGGGCGTCAGGGCCGTTAAGGAAGCGTTGCGCGAGGTGGTGATGATCGAAGGCGCAGAGATAGACGATGACGACTACGACTCGGAGTCAGAAGGGGAGGACATTCAAAATGGAAATGGGAATCCTCGTGTGACGAAGAAATCGCCACCTATCAAGAAAGAGAGAGACGGCAAAGAGACGAATGGGACGGCGGACAAAGCTGGAAAAGTGCCGCTGAAGAACGGCACGCCTAGTCCCGTCAAGAAGACGGTCAAAGACAAGAAAGCAAAGGCTGGAAAGGGTGTCAAATCGTGATGATGGTACTTGGGTGTCTTTTCTGACTTATCATGCTAGGAAGGATTCGGCCGGATGGGATACCCTGGGAAGATAGACATGATGAGAGGACAGGACACTCTAAGGACCTTCCTTGGTCTTTGCCGACGCTGCTGCAAGACGTAATCGTTCTGTTTTTTATTTACATGGCATATCCAGGTCATAGATCCTGGACAGAGGCGTTTTCCTTTTTTTTTTTTTTTTTCTATTTACACATTCGGACTGGGGAGTCTTGGGAGTCTAGTTGAGGAGGCTGGATTACTGTTCGCCCATGATACCTGTTTGGACACCATGATTCGTTTGGCTACGTGGAAAGCTTCCCTATCAGAACACAACAAGAGCTTTGTGGTCTTGAAATGGACATCTATGGGAGGAATGTAGAATACAGTCAGAGAGTTAGATCCACTTGGCTGAGCTTCAGTAACCCGCCTGTCAGATTCCATTTTCTCCGTAGTCGATCCGTGAAACCGGGCTCGACCCGAGAATCAACGCGAACAGTCTGTCTGTTCACTTGCACGTCGACTATGCCACATGAGATACATCACAGAAGACAAGCGGGAGATGTTAAACAGAAGGGAAGACATTAAAAAGCCAATCAATCTCAAAGAAAACAAGGTCCACACCAGTTGCTCCACCAAACCGCTGATCGCAGGTCGGACAAGTGTCAAGCATAAAGGAAACCGTCTAGTCGTAGAGGCTGTCGTCGTTGCCGGCCTCACCGAAACCGTTCTGGTTGTTATTCGTGACTTCCTCCGCCGTGGGGAAGCGGAAGAAGCTGCTGCCACCAGAGTTCTTCATGCTCTGAGCAAACGCCTCGTATCTTCGGATTTCGACATCGCTGACGGACCGACGAGCGGACTGCATGGCCTCCTCGAAGTGGGCACGGGTGAGCTCGGGAACAGGGTCTTCAGCCTCCTCCTCTTCCTCCATCTTGACATCCTCGCCGGCGGCCTCACGCTCCTTTTGGCGCTCGATATCGGCAGCAATAGACTGCTTGATAGCAAGCTTGACGGCACGCTGGGTGACGAAGCCAAGATCGGCACCAGAGAAACCGTGGGTCTTGCTGGCGATGTAGGGGATATCCACGTCAGGTGCAACGGGAGTCTTGCGGAGCTGAGCCCGGAGAATGCTCTCACGCGAGGCCTGGTCGGGCAGAGGAACGTAGACAAGGGTATCGAGACGGCCAGGTCGGCACAGAGCAGGGTCGAGCTGCTCGGGACGGTTGGTGGCACCAATGACAAAGACGTTCTTCTTCGAGGTCATACCATCCATTTCTACGGAACCGTTAGTACAGATTCATATGTAAACGTAAAGACCAACAAAAATGCTTACCAGTCAGGAGCTGGTTGACGACACGGTCAGAGGCACCGCCAGCGTCTCCAACGGAGCCACCACGAGCCTTGGCGATCGAATCCAACTCATCCAGGAAGACAACGCAAGGTGCGGCAGCACGAGCCTTGTCGAAGATGTCACGGATGTTGCTCTCGGACTCACCGAACCACATACTCAGCAGTTCAGGGCCCTTGACGGAAATGAAGTTTGCGGCACACTCATTGGCAACGGCCTTGGCAAGCATGGTCTTACCAGTACCAGGAGGACCATAGAACAAAACACCGCGAGATGGCGACAGACCGAACTTGAGGAACTTTTCGGGGTGATCGACAGGGTACTGGACGCTCTCGATGAGTTCGCGCTTGACTTCTTCCAGACCACCAATGTCTTCCCAACGGACGTTGGGGACCTCGACAACGGCAACCTCGCGCAGAGCTGAAGGGTTAGAGACACCCAGAGCAAAGCGGAAGTTCTCCATGGTGACACCAAGGGAGTCGAGAACTTCGGCATCGATGGTGTCTTCGTCGAGGTCAATGAGATCCATCTTCTCACGGATCTGCTGCATGGCAGCCTCAGAGCACAGAGAGGCGAGATCAGATCCGACGTAACCGTGAGTCTCGGCAGCAATGGCCTCCAGGTCGACGTCCTCCGCAAGCTTCATGTTCTTGGTGTGGATCTGCAGGATCTCCAGACGGCCCGTAGGGTCGGGGATACCGATGTCGACCTCACGGTCGAAACGTCCGAAACGACGGAGAGCAGGGTCGATGGAATTGGGGCGGTTAGTGGCCGCCATAACGACAATGTTGGAGCGAGCCTTCATGCCGTCCATGAGGGTAAGGAGTTGGGAAACAACACGACGCTCGACTTCTCCGTTGGTCTTCTCACGCTTGGGCGCGATCGAGTCGATCTCATCGATGAAGATGATGGAAGGAGAGTTCTTCTCGGCTTCCTCGAAGGCCTTGCGCAGGTTCGACTCGGACTCACCGGCCATCTTGGACATGATTTCGGGACCGTTGATCAGGAAGAAGAAAGCACCGGTCTCGTTGGCCACGGCACGAGCCATCAGAGTCTTACCCGTACCGGGAGGGCCGTACATGAGGATACCACGGGGAGGCTTGATACCAATGGACTTGAAGAGCTGGGGGTGGCGAAGGGGCAGTTCGACAAGCTCACGGATCTGAGCCATCTGTTTCCGGCAACCACCAATGTCATCGTAACCGACCTCGTTGAGGTTGTTTTCCTCATCCTCGCGCTGAATGGGCTCGCCCTCGCAGTGGATGACGGTGTCCTGCGCTACAATACCGTACTCTGGGGGATCCACCTCGACAACCTTGAATTCTACTTGCCTCATACCACCACGTACTGTGAACAGGTCACCCTGGCGGACGGGTCTGTAGGCCTCACGGAAGTAGGGGGCGAGGAAAACGTCGAAGAGGGAGCCAGTGATACCCTCGACGGTATCAGCGATGGGGAGGACAGCAATACGCTTGGCCTGCAGAGGAAATGTTTAGCATAGCCCATATAATGGGGAAAAACTCGCTGAACTTACATATTTGATGTCGGGGCACGGGTGCACCGTGATAATGTCACCGTGCTTAACACGAAGGTTGTGTCTTACGACACGGTTGATGCGAGCGCTTCCGTCATCCAGATCATCATCTGCCAGCACGATAAGGACGGTGTCCTTGCGCTTCTTTCCCTTTACCAACACAGTGTCACCTCTGAAGAGCTGGAGCGTCTCCATGGTGTTGTTGGAGAGGGCGATGATGGAGTTGTCATCGTTGACGGCGTCTGTCACACTGTTTGACCCTTTGTCAGCGCCACTCTCCTCAACAGACGGAGGGGGTAGACACTACTTACATCAACGAGTTGGGCTTCTTCTTCTTCTTGAGGATAGCCGTTGAGGTGTCGAGCTCCTGCGGCCAGCTGTCAGAATTTTGCGCTTCTGTGGCGGTATTTGATGTTCCTAAGCTTACCTCTTTCTTCTCAGCGCCAGAGGGGTCGCTATCAAAGCTGTTAGCAGGACTCAAATCAACCACCAGACGAAGAAAAGACATACTTGAGGTGCACCCTCTGCTTGCTGTGAACGTGGTCTGGTTCCTGAGACATCTTGAGCGACGCTGTAGACTGTGCTATACGTATCTCAAGCTGCGAGAGCGACGCAGGCTGAAATGCCGGGGAACGTCACTAAATGACAACGAAGGGGAAAGAGACGGAGGGAAAAAGGAACAGTCTGAAAGGAGACGAACAGGTAAAGAAGAGACAGGATCTCGCAGGAAAGCAGAGATGCCTGGGGTGGGATGTAGAGGGGGGGTAGAGAGATGACAGATGGAGAGTTGGAGGAGGTCTGGAGGTTGGCAGAGACAGCTCCAGTTATGAGGTGACGATAGACGCGGCGGTTGACTGATGACTTAGCAAAAGGGCAGAGGCGCTGTGCGGCGTGTGCTGAGCTGTCCGCAGGCGGTCTGACAGGCTCAGCCTATGTAATCATTTTGCCGCCACTGCCCGCCCAGCTGCATAAAAGAAGCCTGTGGAAGCCGCTCGATTCTTAGTGATCTTTAGTGATCTTAGTGAGCAGCTAACTGAGTACCTTATTGTACTGTACTACGACATCCTCTGTTGCCTACGGTATGGTAGATATGGGCTGTCTCCTAAGGATCCTTCGAGCGGTTCGGAGCAACTTCGCTGCGGGGGCAAACCCAAGCTCCTTTACTCTAGCTCTTCCCGCCAACTGGAGTCGCGCCGCCATGGGTCCCTTACGTGCGGAAGGGCAGCTCGGACCAGGCCCGCTTCCAGTCTGCTTTGACCATCTTGTCATATATACTCTTATTATCGCATCGTAGCTATATGTAGTTGAAATTCTTACAATCTGATGCTGCCAGATCTGCTGGAACGAGTACTCTGCTGCCATGACTGAAGCTGAGTGATGTCTGTTGTCTGTTGGTAGTGCACATACCCATTCACAGGGCATGAGGCTCCAGTCCTGGCTGGTGCCTACACTTAGATGGGCACTGCAAATCCCTCAGGAGGGGAATCGCCCTGTAGACTGCCCCAAGATATCACTGTAGGATGCATATCACTGTTGGAAAACAGTATTCATTGGATGTATGTACCTTGTTATTGTTCCTGCCTATTCATCCATGACACCCATAAAATCTCCTGTGCTTCCTTCAGAAGGAAGCCACCGTCAGAGGTTGAATATTCTTCTTTATATCTTCTATATTGAGTTTTATATACCCCTACCAGCATATAGAGAACATATCAATCATTTGTTCCTCTTTATATACAATGTCAGAATTACCTGCAGAACCTGTATCCTGTGAAGGATTCTAGCAAACGACATACACAAACTATATGTCGTTTATACAATCGTCATGGAGACACTGACGCATATACATGGTCCTTTCATGAAATCTGTGTGTGCACCTTAGTATATCTACCCTTTATTTGAAGAGATTCCTTCGCTTCCACTTAGCATACCCAACATATCATACATTACCCAAGAAAGTCCCTGGTTCCAGATACAATCCTCATTTATCTATCCGAAAATCATTTACCAGATGGAGCCGAAACCCTGGTATCCAGCTGACTATCGTCATGCTCTGGGAAATATCCTGACTGTCAGTGAAGTGGACCATTTCTTGAGCAAGGCAGACTGCGGCCCACGTTTCGTCTATGGCCCACTGATGATCCCCACCGTCCTGAAATACCATATCCACATGGGCCAACAGGTTGATATCTCCAAGAACATGACCCAAGCAACTCTCCATGGCTATAGACTCTGTACATTTGCAGATTCAAGCCCGCCAGTCATCATCCGTTCCACAGATCCACGGTCCGTGGTCCAAGGAATGCTGATATTCAACTTGAACAATGAACAACGGAATTTGATATACCACTTCGAAGCAGGTCTAACGGACCTATGCAGCGTGCAGGTCGATATATGGCAGTGGGACGACGAATATACGCGGAGTGTGCGCACAGTTGATGGAGTTGGCACGTTCCTGTGGAACTCGTCCGCTGAAGACGTGACTCCGTTGGAAAAGACGTCTTGGTCCGTTGACGCTTTCTTGGACAGCGCCTTTTATGACCATATATGGCGCTCACAAATGGCCGTTGAGGCTGAGGCACAGTTTTCCTCTGCTGATCAGGTTGAGGAAATGTCTGATTTGCACGTTTCACCAGAGCAACGTTTGAGTCCCGGGAGGAATCGTAACCGGATTCGCTCGTCGCTGGAGGATATTCCAGAGATGTAGATTTGATCGTCCCTCGTCGAGTTGATATGTATGTGCTCCTCTATTATCTGGTCGCATGAGTTACTAACGACCTCCGCGTTTGGGTTATGAGACACTGACTACCTTTCTTGTTCACCACAATAGAGCAGAAGGAGACCTGAAACGGGCCTATTTTCAGCCATTTCAGAACACAATCGCGAAAATCGGCGCCTGGAGTCTTGTTTTCATGTTTTTTTTTTTCTTAGAATCCTTCAACTTTATGCATTATGATACCTCTGTTTTGTTTATTTGTCTTGGTTATGGTCTCTATTCGACTTCATTCTGTACTAGTATCATCTAGAGCTATTTTCGGTTTAGAATCTAGTACCAAGAGCTATATTGAGTGCGTGTAAGAGGGACGAACGTAATGCAAATAATCCATAACTATCTTTAGAAGGACCGAAAACAGTCATATATTCCCCTCAATTGTCAGGTTGGGCGATTCTGGATCACTATAGAACTGAGCAAGAGCCTTCTCGACTTCCCTGCTCAGACCTTCTGGGTCTCTGCAACCACTGGAGCTGCCATAGTCACCCATCTTAGATATCCTAGAAGCGTTCATGGAGAGATAATATCGCGCACGCTCATGGCTGAAGTCTTCTGAATTGACGAATTCCCATAGCTCATCCCACCACGACGGAATATGGTTCCACGTGAATAACCATCCAATGTTCAAAATGAGCTGGTACTCCGTTGATGAGGGCTCCCACTCTAGCTCGCCCAGGCACCACTCTGCCCCGGTCCAGAAGTGTTGAATAATCCGTTGATTCTCTTTCAGCTCTCCCTCGTCCAGTAAATGTTGGAGAGCGTTGGTGTGACGACAGTAGGTCCCGCGGTGGAGCTGAACGATCTGATAGCGCAATTGAAGCTGTACAGTGATGGTTCGAGCTCTCCTGCAATAACGTGACACGGAGTTTATCTGTTCGTTGTACCGCAGAAAGCCATTATACCACTGGAAGGCGAGATCGCGTACATTGTCCTCTTCTGATTCGAACCTTGGATCCCAGCGGTATGTCACGTAGCTGGTCATTCTCTTCGTGAAGTATACGAGGAACTCATGAACAGGCATGTATCTGGTTAGTTTTGAAGCGAATCGTCTTTCGAGTTTATTTGGTTCCACATAATCCAATGTATATTCCGCCCATCTGTCTATCTCCGGTAGAGGCCCTTGAAGCCTAGGATGAGGTGTCATCCTGATACGGCTCAGGACGCCGAGGACTCGAACTTGGAATTCTTTTTCAGTCAACTCTCTTCCTGCTCCACGGGGCCATATATTGTTTGGAAAGAATCGCATACCAAGCCTGGATAATGGCTCGATACCGTTATACACGCAGTTGGTGATGCAAGGAACAAGGTCAGACAGATCATCTAGACCTACTAAGAAGACAGTGCGCATGCTGAGGAAACTCTGACGACAGCGAGAATGGGCAGGGCATATGTGAAGTTTGAAAACAGTTGAGGCGAATTTGTTGGGTTGTCTGAAGACTGGAGTATGCCTGGTGACCGGTCGAATTCCAAGTAAACATATCGCTTGACGTAGCGCATTCGAGCAGAAGCTAACGTCTATCCACTGATTCCTTTCGTATAGAAACTCTCGCGCTTCCTCATAGACCCGCATACAGGTTCTGAGGATCTGTACGCTGAGGCGGTATCTGACTGTCCAAGCGGGAGCGAGTCTGACATGCCTGTTATAGTCGCCATCGAGCAGGCGCCGAAGATTTCTCCCACAGTCCCATGTCCCGCCTTCCCAGCAGCCACACTCGCGGCCGAACCGGGTTATTTCCCAGTTTATATTTGGGGTCCTTTCTCTGTTCTTGTGGCGGCTCAACAAGTCAGAGTATATTCTCTGGCGGATCTCCAATGGCAGGGAGAAGAAGGTGCTTTGCGTTTGTCTTTGTCCTGTTAGTTGCAAAGTTTGTGGAAGGTGTTAACATATCCGAGAATATACGTACCTGGACTCTCCCTGAGAATCAGCTGATTCCTCGTCTTCCACAGGCTCAATGCTAGCGTTATCACCATGACTTTCATGACTGCCGTGATCGCTAGCGTCCCGCGTCTCGGTATCCTCTGGCATAGTATCGGAGTGCGAATCGTCTGATATACTAGGGGGAAAGCAAAGACAAGACAAGACTCGGTGCATTATATATCTTTCAATACTGTGGTTCTTCGAATGAATAAATATATCGAAAGTGCAGGAACGGAATGATAGGCCTCCCTGTGCCTTTAAGAGTCCGTGAGGAATCCATTGTGTGTGAAGAAGTCATTGTATGACTACTTCTCTTTCACGCGACAATGCTTTGTTGTTAGATAAAATTCTTGGAGATCTCCTACCCACAGGGAGCTTCCTTATTGTTATCATACTCGTCATAGAGCCGACCAGGGCTCCATACAACGAGACAAACAACATCTTAGCAGGCTGAAACTGCCAGATGCCATGATTCCCTAGCAAGCTCGGGCTATTTTTACCCCCATGGGTTTCTGCACATCCCGCGTTCATCTAGTACGACCGACCTGAATGGCAGGAGAAACTGGGCTCGTCCATCTTCGGCAAATCTGATAGCAAGGGCCATCACAACAACCATCATGAGCTTGCGGAGACAAAGGTGAGGAGAATCCCACCCGGTAGGAAGTCTCCGAGATAATATAAGCTAGATGGTTTATGGTTAATAAAGGAAGCAACTTCAAGCGGCCAAATTGGCAGAGGGGACCTACTTCACTCAATGGATTGGATTAGCTGTAATCTCCACCGTGGTAATCTTCCACGGCTGATCCATTGTCATTGCAGAAACGCGCTTTATAATAATTTGACATAATTTTATAGTAACTTATTGTTGAACGAAACTGGGAATTTTGCTTGTCTCTGTGCTTCAGTATATATATAAGCATGTCGCAATCGAAATCTCAAATGGGAGTTGGCCGTATCCGAGCCTAGGTATCTAAAAATCAAACGAAATCCACCTATTTATATCCGAGAACGGGTGGCATGAGGCATATGAATGCCCTCTTTCGATGCCCCATCCGGCCTGAGAAGTTTGCTACTCATTAAACTGCATGTTCTTTTTTTTCTTCACACGCAGCACGACATCTTTGCAGCGTGGCTTGCCGCACTGCTCCTGAGAATTGGTAAAACAAACTCCCTTAATATTGACAACTTTACCATGCTAGTTAATACCTTGGATATGTTTGCTCACAAGTAAAGCAATCAAAGTCTAACCGCTTCCCCAACAACCCAAACAGGACCACCACCTCAGGCAATCCAGCAAACATGGGATGGTTCTAACTACCTAGGTACTCAATATAGTCTATCCCATATTCCGAGCCAGAACATTCTCTTTTTCATCACCCACAGTGGAGTGTGGCGCCTGCCTCTCCTCTTCCCCAGAGCTCCCCACATCTGATACTCTCTAACGACGGTACATGTTAGATCTAATATAGTAGTGCAGGTGGTAGTTAGCGGGGCCCGTCTGGGGTTTCAATATTCGGCGGGGCCAGTGTGGTGAACTTTACAACGACACGCAATTCGGATCCTGTATGGTAATAGGGATATCATTATCACTATAATAGAAATATGATCGTTGTGCGTTAACTATGCTACTAGCAAAGAATTATATAGGATTTCCTAGATCTCTTAGACGCGCTGATACAGACATGTCTGGAAAAGTCGCACCTCGGCCGAATCACTTAATAGACACAGAGATCAGGTTCTAAATCACCAGTGTAGCAGCTAATGAAAAGGGGGGGGTATTTCCGACCCGAGATCTACTCCCCTGGATATATGAAGAATAATAATATATACCGAGACCTATAACTACCCTTCATAGATTATTACTCTTCGAGAATTCACATTCCGTCTATAGTTAACCTACCTACCTCCTAATCTTCAAGGGGACAAGTGCCCCCCTCTAGAAACAACCACAATGTCTCCCCCAATCGAACTCATATTCGGGGCTTTCACCATGAACACATACACCCCAGAGATACGTGAAGAATTTCTGAAATTACTTGAAGAATACGATGTCAAGGCTATTGATACAGCATATAGCTACGTGAGTGTTACACATACATACCTCCTCTTGACGGCTCGTAGAAGAGCCAAACGTACGAATATAAACTAAACTAACACATCTTGCAGGTAGATTCAGAGAAAATCCTAGGAGAACTAGACGCTCCAGGGAGATTCACCATTCATACAAAGGCGCCTGGGTTCCGGCCTGGGAAATTGAAGAGGGAGAATCTCCTTGCGGGGATGGAGAAGTCGTTGCGGGATTTGAAGGTTGATTGCGTACGTCTTTTCTTTCCTTTTTTTGACCTTTTCCTGATGTTTTTCCTTTTTGCTTCGGTTTATTAAGAATGAACCGGACAGGTCGATACATACTACCTCCACAGTCCCGACCCTGTAACGCCCGTATCAGAAATCATGGATACGATCCAAGAGCTCTATGAAGCAGGAAAGTTCAAACGCGTAAGTTATCAATCATCCCCTATACCATAAAACCCATATATTATCAGACCCCTCGAAACCCCTTCAAACAAAAAACCTTAACTAAACAAACCCACGCTCCCAAAAGTTCGGCATATCCAATTTCACCACCCAAGAACTCACCTCCTTATACACCTACGCCTCTTCAAAATCCTACATCCTCCCCACCATCTACGAAGGCAACTATAACCCCATCGCCCGGCACTCCGAAACCGAACTTTTTCCCCTTCTCAGAAAACTGCGCATATCCTTCCGCGCCTACTCGCCCCTCGCGGGTGGGTTTCTAGCCAAATCCCCCGAGGACATGGCTCGTGCTGCGGCAGATAAGGGCGGACGGTTTGATACCTCGACGGCTATTGGGCAGATGTATGATATAATGTATAATAGGCCCGCTTTGAAGGGTATTTTGGGGGAGTGGGATGCGATTTCGAAGGAAGCTGGGATTAGTAAGGCTGCGTTGGCGAATCGGTGGGTGGCGTTTCATTCGGCGCTGGATGGGGAGAGGTTTGCGGACGGGATGATTATGGGTGCGAGGAGGCCGGAGCAGTTGAGGGAGATGTTGGAGGCGGTTAGGGAGGGTCCGTTGGAGGAGTGGGTGGTTAAGAGAATTGATGCTATTTGGAAGGTTGTGAAGGATGATGCGCCGGTGGATAATTATGTGGATGCGGCGAGTTGTGCGCTTGATAATTAAGGAGGGTTGTTTATATTGTTAGCAATTGAATTTAATTGTAATATTTGCAGCGAATTATGAGGACAAACGCAGCTGGGTACGAGAGATACCAGGGCCCAATGTTCCACATTCGACAGAAAAGGTCTATAACTCTATGAATCTATGATCCTGACCAGCACATCAGCAAGAAGAGAAAGTGGGTATGATATAAGCAAAACACAGACATCCATCAAAGAATGACTGATTTGACTGCAAGCGTAAACGGTCTTTTCGGACCATAATAATCGTCATCCTGGAATCAGGAACGTAAAATTGAGGAACCAGCCTACAAACCACGGAAGGGCTTATGTGTGTGCTGTCGCCTGCCACCGATCGTACAGGCCCCAAGCACCAGCGATGAAACTTATGAATCCAGTCAAGCTGGGTGGGATGCCAATTCCCTGTTCCACGCTCCAGTGGATACACAGCGGTGCCCAGGCAAGGTTGTTCACGAGACTCTTGCGGAATGCTCTGATTTCCTGCCTGCGAGTCTCTTCCTGCTGCATCACAGCTGCTAGCGCTGCCTTGTCATCCAGTTCAGTCTTGGCTTTCTCCAATTCTGCGTATTTCGCCTTCCTCAAAACCGTCTCTCTTCCCAGCCGAACAAATTCCAGCAGCACATGGCCCAGCCATGCACGTGTACTCCATATATACCACTTGTCGATTCCACCGCGCCGCTCCACAAAGCTCTTTGGAAAGATGCCCTTGGAAGCAAGGTATGCGACGTTCTCCAGCGCCTGATAAACCACGTTCACGAAGACCTGGAGGAAGGCCACAGCACGGAGGACAGGGTCAGAGGGAGGAGCTTTGAGGACTGCCGAGCCCCAGGCCCAGAGAGGTATCAGACCGAATAATCGCAGGTTGTATCGGGTTTCGGACATCAGAGAGGACAGGGCGAGAAGAGGGGATGAGGATGGTGAGGATGTTTTCGATTCCGATGAAGCGACAGCATGGTTGCGGTTGAATTTCCGCCACAAAAGAAGTCGCAAATGATTCCTCAGTGCAACAGAAGGGGCAGAAAAAAGAAGGTAATGTAGAGCATGCGAAGAATAGTTTATTGAAGCGAGAACGCTCTCTTGGCCTCCGGAGGTGGATAGTAGACTACATATCACAGCGTCAACAGGTTATACTTGCAAGAAACGATCATCGTTCAGCTGAAGATAGGTCCACGGAAGATCGACTCACGTATTGATCCGCTCAATAGTTGTGTCTGTCTGGGACAGCACCTTGACCACTTGCTGCCGTGCCGTTGCTGCGCCTGATAGCGCCGAATGTTTAGATTCCCCCGCGGGGTGATTTGACTTCCCCGCATGGTCTGCTTGAGTATCAGGAGTTCCATCCAGACGCTCTAGGGGTTCCGCTGAATCCACCATGGTGGCATATCAGAAATCAAGCACTTTGCGGGATGGAGTGATTCCAATCGCGCCCGTATCGATTTATCTAAGCTAGAGTCGCATCGGCGCTGCATTTGATTAACCGGTGAAACGGAGCCGAGGCTCGGCCTGGGGAAAACACCCGTCCTGACGTCACGTGTGGTTGTAGTAGTACTAGTAATACTTTTTCTACTATGCTACAATTCTACTACGTACAGGGGACTATTTGTGCAAGAACTAATGTGTTTTCATAGCAGTCATCAACAGTAGAAAGGCAGTTCCAGCTTCAGAACATAGAAGTCAATTGGTATCACTTGGTATCAGAAACTAGAAATGATTGAACAGTAACCCGGTCTCTTCCCCTCACCTTCGCAGACAATACAATGATGGCCAGTAGTACATAATTCATATGTCGGGATGTTTGCCATACGATAAATGGGACCCGCCATCATCTAAACGTCTAGCTCCTTATCCGTGACCAAATCTGCCTTTTCGGTAGTTACTCCTTCCTCCGTCAACGCGACTCCGCCGGGCACATCGACTTCGCTGTCGGATTCAGAGTCGAGACTGGGACGGCGGCTTTTGCTGGAGGTTGGTCCAGTCTGTAACTCAGCATTATGTCCTATATCCGTAGGCTCCCCTCCGGAAGCAGTGGGCTGTTGATCTGAGGTTGACCTTAGAGGTCTGTTCTTTCTGATAAGGTCGATCCCTCGTCTGGCTGATCCCGGAGCAACTGGATCTGTCGACTGGATCTGCGACCTTCCACCTTGGCGGCTCGCTTTCTTCTCTGTTGATCGTCTAATTTTCTCGAATTTGCCGCGTGCAGACGGCGTAACAGCTAGCAATTTCTCGTTGGTGTGTTCTGTATTCGTGGCTCCGCGACCATGAGAATTATTCTGTTTCAACGATTCATTGGATCTAGGTGATCCGTCCGACGGCAGTGGACCATTGCTCTCTGCTTTATCGAGACCTAAGTGCCGCACGACATTGGTATTTGAGACTCGTCTGTTCGAGACGTCCCATGGCGGAGGCGGCTTCACGTGTGTTTCATTGCAAACAGCATTGAGACTCGCCCATGAACGGTCACGGCAGGCTGGACGACAAGCGTGGCAGCACATAAGTCGACAGACAGGATGTGCTCGTGGTCTGATGTGATCAACCTGCGGGCCAGAGATACCGGGCATGCTATCTTCTGGCTCTGATTCGGTATCGGGTTGGCTGGTATCTTCTACAGTCTCAGTCCACGCTTCATCGTCTGTGTCTTCTATGTAGGATGATTCAGAAATATGGGTGACTGAGGAAGTAGGGGTGGGATTCCTGGCAATTGAGACAGCCTCTTCGACTTTGGCTCTCTGCAGCTTCAGGATCTCGATTTGGTCTGTTGTATACTGGCCGTGCTCGATGGCCTTCTTTATCCAGGGACTGAGAGATATCTCACCTGCCGTATCGGAATCACAACTCTCGCGGCATAGAGTAGACGAGTATTCGTTATCTGCCGGGATGAAACCATCGTGGTCCTCTGTACAAACGTAGAGCCACCCGAAGGCGGACTTGCGGTGGCATATGTCGCAGGTCTCGTTGCTGTCATCGTCGAATTTGCGCGTCATAGTACAATGCGTGCAAGCGGGATGTTGCACGCTTGCAGGTACAGCTGCTGGTCGGATAGGTGGAAGGGGATCGCTGCCGAATCTGCTCGACAGCCAGCCAGAAGGATACTCCAAGTGTCTTGGTAGGGTGTCTGGAGCATCAGAGATGGAGGTCAGGCGAGGAGAATTCAAATTAGGTAGTGATTCTGTTCCAGTCCTGGCACGGTCATGATAGGGAGAATGGGGACGTGATCTTGTAGCCATGATGGGCAGGAGCGTAGCCGCTGGCTGAGCCAGAGTCTCACGTTGCTTGTTGCCCATCGTCCGGGGAAGCACTATGAGAGAGTGATTCTCTCAGTAGAGACGAGAATCGCATCAGAGGACAGACTTCTGCACTGATGCAATTTCATCCTCATCCATCTATGAGCGGGAAGGTAGCAGGGGTTCCAAGGCAATGAGTACCGTGGTTCAAGAGTTGGAATCCACGCATAATAATAAGAAGATGAGGAGGAGCAATAGTTACTGTTTCTGTTTGTCCAAGATGGACTGTGGTGCGTGACCACCGGTTATTTTGAGGAAGAATTCGCACATAGGCAGTCGTCCTGTTGGGCGGGATCCAGCAATGGAGAGCTTGCTCGACGCCCTGGGGCCTCTGTCATACATACAAAGAAACAAACATCAAGAAAGCCGCTGAATAGGAAGGGATATTCTTGCTTTACAAGACCCATCTAATAAAGGACAACGCATAGCGCTTGCCACTGCAACAATTTTCATGTTGTTAAGAAGATGCGCATGTACTGTACTGTGTGCACTACTAAGTAGTCAAGTTGTCAGTTTGCTTGATCGATAAGTAATACTTGAGTAGAACCTGGAGCAAACTGTCTGAAGACGTGGGACCTGAGGCATAAACTGTAAGCATATCCAAAGCGGCTGGTGCTTGGAACATGCCACTTTTATAGTTCCTGAGCTCAACCTGATCCACCAGATCTGGGGTAACTAGATACACCGCCGAGTAGAGCAAGCAATTAAATCTTACATCGGGTATGATCTCTCCTGCACCGCCAGTCGGAACTGTCAGGAGAGAGAGCCACATGGACCAGCCAACCAAACCCCCACCAACGCCCGCTAAGAAACTCCAGTGTTCATTAATTATTCCCCGACAGGAAAGGCTGGAACCTGGAGAAGGGCCAGAACTGGCTGGTGAGGTGCGCAGAGAGAGAAACCAGCTCCGGCTCAGCTGCGGTTGTTGTTATGACTTGCAGAGTCCCCGTTTCTGCTCTCAGCAGGGAGGTTAATTGCTGTACAGGACGTATGTACTGTAACTAAAAAAGAATAACTTAGGTTATCCTAATCCTAGTATCGATTCGAAAGTGTAGCAAGACTTAACTATACTACTGGAGGGTTTCTGTATCGCAATAATAATTCATGTCGGATTCTACCCGGCGCCAGCTCAGTGCAGTCTCTGGCGTGGGCGTCCACTCGGGGCAAATGCGGGCGGCATCTCGAAGTTAACCCCAGCCGCGCAGAGCACCCTGTTCAGCTCAAGTCAGTCTCAACCCTCTTAAATCTCATCAGTCACCCCTTTTATCATTTATCATTTCCTCGAGCCTAACAAGCCTTCTGCGAGGCGTCTGTCCATCCTGGTGAGTGCGACCTAGCAACCGGCTGGGTTCGAAGCGACGCAGTAACTCGAAACCTTGCCGTGAGCTTCCCCCCGAGGAGCCGACCGCGCCAATCATAAACCCATAAACAAACAGTCCCCCATCCCCCATCGCACGGCGCAACACGATCTTCAGACTCTTGAATAAAGACACATTGCTGACCTTGTGCTCTGTCGTGGTGGACAGCCATTGATCAGATCCTCCAGCCTTATCCCCCGCATTCCCACTCCTGAAGCCGGACTCCGCAACTCCACAGAGTCAACATGTCGGTGAAGTTCCAGGAAGAGACCGTCCGTCTGGCGACCCAGGCGCCCCAGCACCACAAGGAGCACCTGGCGCACAGAATCGGCGAGCGTCTGACAGGCGGCAATGCCCCCAACGGCTATCTGGCGGTATGTTTAATTGCTCGTCTTCACGATGATACGATGGGCAGGTACTAATCAAGATGGATGATTGCAGGCCTATCTGCGCCAGCTGCAGTCGAACCCGCTGCGCACGAAGATGATCACTTCCGGTTTCCTGTCGGCTGTACAAGAACTACTCTCATCATGGATCGCCCACGATATCAGCAAGCATGGCCATTACTTCAGCTCGCGCGTGCCTAAGATGGCCCTCTACGGATCTTTCATCAGTGCGCCGTTGGGCCATCTGCTCGTCGGCATCCTACAGAAGATCTTCGCTGGAAGGACCAGTCTGAAGGCCAAGATCTTACAGATTCTTGTCAGCAACTTGGTTGTATGTGCTTCCCGGTCTTCTGACTTCAATTGAGTGCAAGATCGACTGACGAGAAACCTCCCAGATCTCCCCCATCCAAAACGTAGTCTATCTCTCGTCGCTGGCCATCATTACGGGTGCCCGCACGATTCACCAGGTTCGTGCCACTGTCAAGGCCGGTTTCATGCCGGTCATGAAGGTCAGCTGGTGCACTTCTCCGATCGCTCTCGCCTTCGCGCAGAAGTTCCTGCCGGAACACGCCTGGGTGCCCTTCTTCAATATGATCGGCTTCGTCATCGGCACTTATGTCAACACTCACACCAAGAAGAAGCGCCTGGAGGCTCTCAGAAAGGTATGTTATCAATCCTCCTATTATCTTAAATAGAGAAAGTTGCTAACGGGTCTTTACCAGCACTACGACCAGCGACGCGGTGGCCCCGATTATCCTCCTCCCCGCCGTGACCTGTAGAGGTTTCCTTCAAGAATATACTAGGACAGACCTCAGCTCGAGGGTCAGACATGGACACTCTTACGTTTGCAATGCGAAAATCAGATGCTATTGCGAAATATCCAGAGCGATTACTAACCTCACTGCCGTGTCCTTACAGCTAGTGAGCGAAAGCGATGACGAGTTAACTTTTATTGATGTCTAATACGATGATCTGTTTCCAATCCTCACGAGCCATCTTGTTTGACTCTGGTCTTGAGATGATCCAATGGATTCCGCGATGTTTATGTTTATACTTCTATTCCGTCTAGAGATATGCTTTACTTGTGTCTCGGTCATATTTGTACCTTCCTGTTTGATTTGATTTCAATATGTCTCTTTTTCTCTAGCGGTATCAATTGGATGTATAGGAATGAACAAAAAATGATCCGCCAAATCCAACTCATCAGCCACCTACACCTAAATGCGTGCACCGTATGCTATTATCCCCGAGCCTCGGGAAATATCCCATCCTCTCCTCCCCCTCCGGGAAAACATCCCGTCTCATAAACATTCCTCCGCGGTTGTTCCATGGAACCACCCGACTCCCCCGACTCCCCCATCCCCACAATTTAGTAATATGTAACTACAGCCTACAGCCCCATACCATACTTTTATACATAGGACCCTTAACTAACTAATCAAACGTGTAAATATGATACGCTTCTTCGTCTGATATCTGTTGATTCATCTTTTCATCCTCGGATGTAAGTAGGTATTGGATTGGATTTTTCGTATTATAATGGTGATGATTGATTTGATGATCTGTTATTTAGTGGGTTGAGTTAATTGAGTTTTAGGAGGTGTGCTACATATTATTGGAAGCGTAGTATCATACGTTCATTCATGCATCGTATTTCTACTTCTGCTGCTGATAGTTGGACATATGCAACGGTGAGATGGAAGGCTGTTGAGTTATACTCGTTCTCTCTCTCTCTCGTGACATATTTCAGACTGAAACATAGCGGCGTTCATCTGCCCACCTAATGCCGGACATGGAGGGTTTCCAATAAAGGGGCGACAAGGAGAACGTGTGAGAGATTTTCCGGACGGTATATGTAATGAGCTCCGTGGTCTACACATCCTACTCGACCTCCATGGCTTCTGAACCCTTTCCTCTCTTTGCCTGGACGTATGCGACGAACTCGTCCAGAGCACCGGGCCAAGCTCCATCGGCGCTCCACCAGCCAAAGTTCTCATCCTCTGTCGTCTTCCGCATGAAGACTTCGACCTGCTCCCAGAGATCCTTATTGACGGGCCTCTTCACTTTCCCTTCCATGTACTCAATCCACCAGTCAAGCCAGGGCGTATTCGGAGTGTTCCACTGAATACCTCCCTTGTCCGGGGTGAAGAAAAGACGCCACTGCTCTGTCGCGATTTCGAGCTGTAGGCTGCGCTGACCGGGAAGTCTACTAAGAGGGAAAGCGTAGCGGTAAACCCGACGGAAAACATCGGGCTGAGAGGTGATGCGAGTGCGGAGTGTGGCAGCATGGGCGATCATCTTGGGAATGGAGTCACACCTGTCTCCGTCCATTAGCTTCCGCTTGTATGCTATTCGGGGACTCATCTTGGAGATGAAAAGGGGGCCTACCCAGCAGTCCGCCAGCCTTCTATGAAACCTTCTCGTGTGAATTCACCCATGGAAGGTGACTTCAAGAGCTCTGCGATACCAAAACAGCACACCTCGTCCAAATCGACTTGGATATCGCCGAGATATTTCATGGCGCCTTCAATACCGATGCTGTCTGGGTTCTCTTCGGGAGCATCTATAATCATGTAAGCAACAATAGAAGGCCATTTCGTGTCCAGGGTAGTCAAACCTCGGTAACTGTCAAAGATCTTGTTCAGGGCAGCTGTATTGCCAGCGGCACTTGCTCCGGCCGGACTCTGAAAATAACTGCAATCATATTGTTAGGTCTGATTGGAGCTAAAAGATCCTTGACAATGTTGACAATGGAATGACTAAATGATAGTGCCAGGGGAAAGTGCAATGGGACTTTAAAATATGGAAAGGAAGCAAAGTAGTCGTCTCGAACGCTGAAAAAAAACTGTGCGGCTCGAAAGATAGATGAACAGACTGTGCCTGCCTCTAGACATCAGAGCCGTGGAGCTTTGCGCCCCTTGCTATGAGAGAGGCTCTGGTGTCAAGGGTTCAATGCTCAGACGCATCCTGGTAATTGGAACAAGTGTCCTCACTGCTTCGATGTCCTAATACTCCATAGGAGACATAGCCATCGCTCTGAAAATTGCAATTCAGGCACTGGAGATTATTTCGGACATGATGGATGTGTCTTGGGCTCATACAGTAGCCTTTGAGGTGCTACAGTCGCACCGGTCCTTGTCCGACAGGAAATAAAGGAGTCGTAGATATCGTACGTCCAAGAAAAAAGATGTGATCTCCTGAGGTGATTGGGTGGGCAGAGTCGAAGTGCTTGCAGACTATAGATGGTCCACGGGGTAATGTATCCCAGAGTACATGGCACCCCTGTATAGTATGAGACCTCGAGGTTATCTCGAGCCACGAAGCTTGATTTTCAATTCCATCGCAGCTTTGCAGTCATAAACATCGCGCTGAACATCATATAACTGAGCCTGGAGTTCTAGCCACTAGGATGGTCGAGCCTCCTTATCGATAATCTAGTCCCGGAAAAGAAGGAGATGAAATGCAAATGGGCATCGCAACAAGAAACAGCAGATATGCCAGGGAAGCAGCAGGGGAAAAAAATGAAATGAGAGTACGTACGCATCAACTGCTTCGTCTACTTTCCACCCGTGTGCTCTGAGGAACTAGAACCGGTTAGTGTCTGTGATAGATGTCATTGTTCTGTATTGTGATTTGAACGAGGACTTGCCGAAGCAAGTCGTATTCGAAAATATTGCAAATATATGCGGTAGCTAGATGTTTTAAATACCTTTGCAGCAGTAGCATCCTTCGCCTGGGTAAAGTTCACAAATTGCGCAATATATTGTTTTTGGGAAGTGGTATATGCGGGCATGGTGGGACAAATGTCGGCCCGCAAAGCCCGCGTTGAGAAGAGTTGAAAACTGGAAATAAAACAATGAGAGTGTGGGATCGAATACTAGGTGTAATGTGGACAAAGGAGAATATCAGGGAGAGAAGTTTCCGCTAATAAGTGTCTGCTGGTGCTGATTGCGCGACAACAAGGTTGTGTTTCTGTATGCGGTTACAAATGATGCTGCTACTGCCCATCCCGCCAAGATCGGCCCACCGCGCTCACGTGTACTTGGTCAGGTGACTTTATGGGCTCATACCTTTTTGTTTTATAGGAAGTAGAACGATGCTTTACTGGGAAAGGGCAATTTCTCAGAAGGACTCAAGTCAATGGAGCACTGTCTCCGCTGAGAACACATCAAGTGACTATGCTGAAGACTTGTTCCTGTGAAGCTGTTTTTGGGTACCATACAGCTTATGTTTGAGAGATCGATACTAGCGGAATTTTTACAATTGTGTAGCTACAGATCAGCGCTACTGGTCAAATCCTCTTGAGACAATTCCTGCGAAAATCTGTCTATTATGGGTATGTAACTCTGACATTGGATATCAGACAAGATGCATATGTGCATCAGGACCAAATATGGGACAAATCGTCAAAACTTTTTCTCGAGCTGAAGCCGAGGTCTAGCCAGATAAAAGACACTCCCAGAACTCCACACTGCCAAATATGCGAACGCCGTATTTTGGATTGTTTAAGAATAGACCGGGAGTCGCTATGTGGCGAAGAGGTTGTCCTCCTAGACGGTATTAGTAAAGTTATATGCCAGCCGCAAACGAAAGCACATACCTCTCTCAGGTACTCTCCGGCATCTGCTTGTCTGAAAACTGTGATCGCAGTGGGTTCAAGTCTGCGTGCTTCGGCGGTCGATCGAGCAGTTACTCCAAAGCCCTGGTATCTGGTCAGTAATTGCCTGAAAAGAACATGGGAAAATTAGTCGTACGAGAGGGGTATCATCCATAGACATCACAACCACACCCTGGTGCTCCGGACAGTCCTCGCTCCATCGGCCAACATGTGCCTTGACAATGTTGCCTCCATAAAGGAACGGCATCTCTCCGTTGGGCTTGATCCAGACCTTGTATCTCGCATGCGGCGCGATCACATCCAGAGCGGTGATGTGGATTCTGAACTTGCCGGTCTTGGTGAATTTGCCGATGCAGGTTCCGAGCGTCAGGAGGTTCGCACGGGGGATCGAGGTCGCGAGGTTTGCTATCTGTAGGCGAACATAGTACACTCTGGAGCCGTGCAGACGGAAAACGTAGCGGTCATTTGCTTCAGCTTCGTCGGACCCAGCTGAAGGCGCAATGAGGTTGTTCAAGGAGCGGCCAGTGTAGTTGGCAAGCTTCGAAAACAGTGTTTTTGTCTCTTCCTCTGTAAGCGGACGCATTTTGGCTTGATCGCAGGAATGAATAGGCGCAGTTATCAATATGAAGCTCCGCGAGATAAAAATCTAGGCGGTGGAGCAAAAGATCCGCTTAGCGTGAAATCTTGGCGTTTCCCGCACGGCGAGACCGAAAAAAAGTTCGGAGACCAGCAGATGGTTCATCATCAAGCACACCCCTCGACAATCCCCAAACACACGCAAAATGGCGCCAGGCCGGACAGTCAAGCGGAGACGCTTGAGTCCACCGGATGATGAAGTGTCGTCAAAACAAAATTCCAAAAAGGCATCAGTGAACGACTTCTACAGTCGAGCTGCGGAGTGGGATCTTGAACAAGACTACGAACGACGACCACGCAAGGCGAAGAAAGATAAAGAGCAATCGCGATTGCCCATCAAGACTGCGGAAGGCTCCATCGAGCATGTAAAGACTGAAGCGCCGGAAGAGGACTCGGACAGTTTTTTTGACAGCGACGAGGATGGAGATGTGCAGGCCGCGACTGCGGAGCCCGAGCCTGAAAAGGTCCCTGAGCTGCCAAAGATTCCCCTGAAGCTTCAGATTATACAAACGAAGGAAGAGCTTGCGAGATTGGCTGGGTTGATCAATGAAGACCCTGAGGAGCACGTCAGCTCCTTCAAGAAGCTGACCGATATGGTGGACAACGCCTCCCACACGACGATTAAAAAGCTAGCTCTTGCTGCGCAGGCTGCAATCTACAGGGATGTGATTCCCGGATACAGGATTCGCCCTCTGAGTGAGGAAGACATGTCTGCGAAGATCTCAAAGGAGATACGGAAGGTGCGTAACTACGAGCAGGCGTTGCTCTCCGGTTACAAGAGCTACGTCCAGCACCTAGCGTCCTTCGCAGGAAGACAGAAAGGACAACAGCAAGAGGTTGATCCCGGCCTGAAAACTGTCGCCATCAACTGTGCCTGTAGCCTTCTACTTGCTGTTCCGCATTTCAACTTTCGAGGAGAGTTGTTGAAGATTCTCGTCAACCGGCTCGCGAAGAGGCCGGTCGATGCTGACTTCATTAAGTGTCGAGAGACCATGGAGGAGATATTTGAGAAAGACAGCGATGGGATGGTCTCCCTCGAAGCTGTCGGTCTTCTTTCGAAGATGATGAAAGCTAAAGAATTCAGAATTCACGAAAGCGTTTTGGATACCTTTCTTCATCTCCGGTTGCTGTCTGAATTTTCGGCCAAGGGCTCGAGGGATCGCATCACGCACGAAGCTGAGGAGGAGCCTGTGCGAGGCAAGAAGAAGGAAAAGAAAGAGTTCAGGAACAAGAAGCAGCGCAAATTGCTAAAAGAGCGCAAGGCGGTGGAAAAGGATATGAAGGAAGCGGATGCCCTTGTCAGCCATGAACAGAGGGACAAAAACCAGGCGGAAACCTTGAAGCTTGTATTCGGTGTCTATTTCCGCATCCTGAAGCAGCGCATTCCAAACCTCATGGGAGCTGTGCTAGAGGGTCTCGCAAAGTACGCTCATCTGATCAACCAGGACTTCTTTGGTGACCTGCTTGAGGCTCTCAAAGAACTGATAGCACAAGCTGAGGTCGGTAAAGGCGAGGAGGAAGAAGAAGACGAATCCCAGGATACCGATGTTCCCACCACTCGGAATGCTCTCCGTGAGACCCTTCTCTGCACGATCACTGCCTTTGCACTTCTAGAAGGACAGGACGCAAGCAAAGCTGCTGCGTCACTACACCTTGATCTCAGCTTCTTCATCACACATATTTATCGCGCCTTGTATCCTCTCTCGACACATCCCGACATTGAGTTCAACCCCAGTGTATCCCTGCGGCTACCCGACCCCGGTTCGAGAGAGTCCCAGAGGGATCCATCTGAACTGGGACAGAAGCGGAGAACCAAAGTGAATTTCCAGACTCCGACCGTACTTCTCCTTCGCTGTTTGAATTCGATCCTGTTATCCCGCTCCCACGGCATGCCCCCTCCTATCCGCCTTGCCGGTTTCTCCAAACGTCTGATGACTGCATCTCTTCAGCTGCCAGAGAAGTCTTCCCTCGCGGCTCTCTCACTTCTGACGAATGTCACTAAACATCATGGACGCAAGATAGCTCCCTTGTGGAACACCGAGGAGCGGAAAGGCGACGGAGTCTTCAAACCCCTTGCTCCGGACGTGGAACAGAGCAACGTATTCGCTGCTACCGTCTGGGAAGGTGAATTACTGAGGATTCACTACTGTCCTCAGGTGAGGGAGGCCGCGCTGGATGTTGAAAAGATGATCGCAGGGGTGAAATGATTAGCCTTTCAATATTACTGTTGATTTTTCTTTCCGTTACCAAAATAGGATCCTCTCGTGCTCGAGGATCGAACAATCTTTCTTGTACGTACCATTACTACCCTGAAATGTAGTAAAGATACCCGGGCTCTTCGTTCAATTCTCTTTTCATCGATCTTTAGATCCTTTAATCCTAGACAAATATCCGAACCATATGACTACCAGGAGGGCACCATCACTTTTACTAGTACATAAAAATAGGCAATTCCATTACATCTAACATACAGGATTTAAAACCAAAGAGACTCGAAACAACGACCAACAGGAGGGAACCAAGGAAAAGCACCCAGCGGGAGACAAACCAGAAGTCCAATCTGCCCCTGGGGTCCTCCAGAAGATTAGATGTGGCCAACGCCATGGTGAACAAACACAACAAAGACCAAGCAGATTCATTCATTTTTTTTTTTTTTTTTTTTTTTTTTTTTTCATTAAGAAGGGGGGAAACAAAACGGGACTAGAGACCAAGGAGACTCGTTACAAGTGAATGAGCGTTTTCACGCCAGTCGTATCACTTCTGATACGACTGGTTGCTGCCAGCACGCTCGCCACCGTACGCCTCCTGATACCAGTGGGAGGGACCCCATGGTTCAGAGACAGACGGGGTCAGCATGGCGGGAGCAGGAGCGCCAGTCACCCAGGCAGGGGAAGGGGGAGGTCCGTAATGAGGACCGGGAGCATTGCGCGGTGGCATCGGAGGCGGAGGAGGGGGAGGATAGCCCGGCGTGGGAGGTATTGTCGGAGAGCTCAACATGGGCGGATAGCTCATGTACGCGTTGATAGCAGCCGGATTGGGAGTGAACGACGGACTGATAAGCTGGCTGTGGTGGTGGTGCTGCTGAAAACCGCCCTGCGTCTGCTGCTGGTTGCGTCTGTAAGGTCCACGCGGTCTCTGCTGGCGGTTCTGTTGCTCTCTCTGACGCATAATCTCCTGCTGGCGGGGGTTGCGGAGTGCAGGGTGCACCAAGCTTGGACTGATATGAGAGGCAGAACCAGCAGATGATTCCAACGACGCGCGAGATGGGGTCTGTGGAATATGAGGTGAATGGGTGCCAGCTTCAGACAAAACCTGAGGAAGACTTTGTTCCGGGACTCCGTTATGCTTGGGAGTCTTGGGGTGCTTGCTCTGCTCACCGTCCTGTCGTTTTCCAAGACCAAAGACGTTCTTCTTCCGCGGAGTCTTATTCTTCTTCTTTTCACCACCAGCACTGGTATTCTTCTCGCTCAAAGAGGCAACTTCTGGACCAGGAAGGGTGGAAGAGACAGAAGCGTGGTCAGACTCAGAACACAATGAGCCTGCTTTCCAGTCAGGCCCTCCAGTGGTCGCCTCAGAAACGCCCTGAGGCTGCTTCCCCGTGTCTCCCTTGACCGTTTGGTCATTGTCATCACCAGCTGCACTGCCAGCTTGATTCGGTGTTCTAAATGCAGCCGTTGGAGTCGGAACATCACTCGGGCACTCTTCAGTGGCAGCAGATGGTTCCTTCGCCTTCCTGCGTCTCGTATTACTTCTGCCCCGTGTGCTTTGAGAGGCTACGGATATGTTACTCAACCGCGCTGAAATCTCCTCTGCGCTGGGCACACGCTGCACTCTCTGTTTCCCCTTTGCTTCTGAAGGGCGGGACATGAACTCAGCATACAACGCGTCGACCTTCTGGCGCAATGGGGCAATCTCTCGATGTATATTGTGGACCGTCTCTGTCAGACGACGATCTGTGATGCTTGATTCCCTTCTCAATGCTTGAAGTTCTCCTCGCACTTCAGTCAGCAGACCTTTGGTCTCATCGGCGATCTGAGAATGGCCCACTGCCCGGTTCGTGAGAATGCGAGCCACATCACCGAGGTTATCGACGTTGCGCATCACTTGATCCATGTGCCAGTTGTGCGTATCTCCAATGACTTTGGTGAGTCTGGTCGTCATGCTGTTCATGTGGTGATGAAGTGTGCTAGCATGTGTCCAGAGCTGCTGCTCCAAATTGGCCGTGCTCTGATATTCTGGGTCTGGCGGTGGAGGTGCGTATCCTCCGTGGCTGGTCACGCCAGTAAAGAGCGACACGTCTTCGATGGGAGTGTTTGGATACTGAGATTGCTGTGGCGCAGATGCATATTGAACAGGAATAGGACCAGGAGCAGAGATCACCAAATTGCCAGAGCGTCCCTGGCTGCTGACAGGATTCTGGATGGCAGAACGATGTTCAGTTGAAATATTGGGAGGAATCGACATGTCCGAGGCACGTCTCAAGGCACCATAGCCGTTCTGCTCTATCGCTCGATGACCCGGTGAAAACATCGGCATAGTGTCCGGATGAGCATGTTGCAATTGTTCCCAAGCGCCGCTTCCAGAAGGACCGTACACCGATGGGGAGTACAACACCTCCATGGGCGATTCAAACATCTGTACCTGAGAGCTTGAACTTTCTCCAGATGCCTGTCTATGCGTCTCCACTTCAGCTTGCATACTCACAATGCGTGACTGCGATGCAATGACCTCAGGGGTTCCGCTTTTGGCGTATGTTCCCGTACGAGTGGGTGAAAGTGAAGGGTCGCCCATGATAATACCTTCAATCTTTTCCTGGGAACTCACATACTTCGACTGAGGTGTTTCTGCATTTGCAGTGCTCCCAACAGAAGCCCTTCTTGAACCCTCAGCGAGAGACTCAACAGCAGCTGCTGGAGTGGAGCGAACCGTTCTGATGCGTGGTTCTTCAGCCGAACTGTACGAGTCCCTGAACCTATCTGGGACTGAGGTAGGGGGAGCCGAAGAGGGAACAACCCCTGGCTCCTTTGGTTTCGGGACGTATAGCTTAGGCTCGTCCGTTGAGTCGACAGACTTCTCAGATTCGAAAGAAGACTTCGACTGCTCGACGGTATCTTTCTTGACGTTGTGTGTATTAGCCTTGGAGACATCCTTGTTGCTTTCCCTTATCATGTCCTTAAGACTGAACTTCGACTTCAGCGTTGCAACTTTGGACTTCTTCTCCGTGACTTTCTTTTCTTCGAAAGTGATTTCTGGCATCGAGACAACGGTCTGAGGCACAGTTGGCTTTCCAGGATCAGTCACAGAACGATCCTTTCCCTTCCTACCACGCCTGGTAGGAGGCTGCATGAGTGTGGGAACCGGAGGAGGTGGAGTTGGCCTGGACAATGTACGAGGTTTTGGCATAGGAAGAGCAAGCTCTTCATCATAGTCAAGTCCCGAAGACCTTGCCCCAGGCTTCTGCGATGCAGGCATAGTCGGGCCCACGAGTGGGATCGCGACAGCATCATTAAAGCGCTCAGTGTTTGACTGCTTGTGATGGAGAGGCTCATTCTCTTTTTCCTCTTTGTAGTGGGAAGACTGCTGTTGCATCCTCTGTCGACGCTCGTTTTCCTTCTGCTGAGCCCATGCATTCGCACTAGGACCTATGAAGGGAAGACGAACGTTAACAGGCGCGCCTGGGAACAGGTCGTCAGAGCCTTGGGCCGTTGAGGCCTGTGGCTTGTCACTGTCCATGACTTGACAGACGCGTGCAGTGAGGTTATAACAGTTTCAGTGCTATCAGGATAGAGAGAATGATATCCTCACGAACAGGAACGAGAGTGTATCAGGTGTGTAACTCTTGGACGTGATACGACGCGTTGAAGGTGGGCACCAGGGATAGGGAGACAGGAAGACGATGGAGAGATGGAAGATGAAAGGCGAGGAGTGAGATTTGTTGTGGGAGTAACCAGGAGAAGTGTTGCCATGGAGGGACGCCATGTCGACTGAACCGTCTGATATATCCTCAAGAGGGATAGATACAGTGTTCACCGCCATGGAGCTGTGTGTGGCAGCATCTGGATGCATGAGGAAACGTGAAAGCACAAAGAAAAACCAAAAAGGATATCGCTCTGACGTTCCAAGAGAACAGGTCTATCTATAGACATCATTGCAAACAGGGGGGCAGCACCTTGGCGCTGTATCAGAGATCATATAAGTATTGCACGACAGCATATAGACATTAATATCTGATTCTGCAGAGGCTGTTGGACTGCAACCAATATCAAAGTATGGGCGAACTATACCGGGAGGTCCCGATATCAAGCAGAATTATGGGCCTCTGGGTACGGAGATCAGCAACCACAATTCGAGGGAGCTCAGCATCAGGACTAATAGCGCCGAGCTATCTCTATTCTGAATGGGTTCATTGAAACGGGGATGTCTTGAAAATGAATGAGCTATGGTATCATTATATTATATTCCAGATTGAGAGAGGAGGCATTCCGCTATGTTCTGAGGTATCATTCTGGATTATTGACAAAAGAAAACACACAAAATGAAAAATAAATAGAGCACGTACTCAATACAGGGGAATTTGAGGGGGTTAATACAACTTGTGCGACGTCGAATACTCATCACAGGTATGCTCGCCACACAACTGCTGTCAAGGGGACAGCAACAGAGATAATAGCCACAACTAATAGGGACATCCTGATTCAAGTCAGTGTTGGCAGGCAACAGACAAGAGGTTCTCTAGGAGAAGCTGGCTGTCCAGAGGAAAAAACCTAAGACGGCAATCCTTACTGGGAGGCATTTCCTCGACGCCGGCGGAACGGCGCGAAGATAGTACCAAAGAAGTTGAAAACGATCGATCTCAAGATCGCCTTCAGCCAGCTATCGCTCTTAGTAAATGAGACGGCAGCAACAGATCGGTCAGCGCTAGGAGACCTAGATTTAGCATTGTCTGCAGAAGGAGCCTCCAAATTCTGGCCTGTCGACTGCTGCTGAGCTGCCGGCGCCGTCTCGGTAGACGGAGCAGCATCTGCTGGTTCTTCAGAAGGTTTGATTGATTCTCCTGCAACAGATAGTCTGGATAGCTGATCAGTGGAGGGCTGATCGAGTTTCCTGAGAAGAGCCTCGCGTTCCTGGAGGAGCGCTTTGAGAGCGGGGTCAGCCTCGGGCTCAGGGGTCGGTGGCTCTGCAGCCATATATGGCTCTTGTTGCTTAGTTCCATTGACGGTTGTTTCTGCAACGGGGGCGAGGTTAGCAGAGTCAGGTGTGACCTTAGTCTCAAGTTCCACAGCTTTACTAGATGGAGTGATTCCGTTCTCGACTATCTCAGCAACGGCAGGTTTTGCCTCGGAAGATGAAGCCGGTGCCGCATCGAGGACAACAGCAACAGCCTCGGTGTTCTCAGCAGACTCCGGTGTAATGACCTTCTCTTTGAGTTCCTGGATAGGTTCATCCTTCGCAACGGTAGCATGCTCCGCCGGTACGGCCTTGACTTCAGCAGGCTCTTCAACCGCCTTTTCCTGCTCGAAAGCATGATGGATACCATTAACACCAATGACTGCAGCTCCTGCAGCCACAGCCGCCGCTACTGACGCTGCTATTTCCTCCTTGTGTTCTGTGTCGACTTCAGGTGCCTCTTCCACAGCTGTTCCTTCAACCGGAGCTTCCTCGGCGCGAGCCTCCTCGACAGGCGCTTCCTCAACGGGTGCCTCCTCAACAGGTGTCTCTTCCACAGCTGTTCCTTCAACAGGAGCTTCCTCAGCGGGAGCCTCCTCGACAGGCGCTTCCTCAGCCGGTGCCTCCTCGATAGGAGCTTCCTCAGCCGGTGCCTCCTCAGCGGGAGCCTCTTCCACAGGCGCTTCTTCAACAGGTGCCTCTTCGACAGGAGCTTCCTTGATAGGCGCTTCCTCAACAGCCGGCTCTTCAGTGGCTGGAACCTCAGCGACGGCTTCTACCGGGGCTGGAGCGTCCTCAACGGCGGGGACCTCTTCCGTAGCAGCTTCCTCCGGGGCTTCTTCTATAACGGTAGTCTCCTCAACATGGGCAGTCTCTTCTACCAAGGAGACCTCCTCGGCTGCTGGGTCCTCGGCTACTTTTTCTTCAGCAACAGGAACTTGTTCATCAGCTTCCTCAACGGTGGCAACTTCCTCGGCAGGAGCTTCAGCAGTAGGGGCTTCCGCGGAGACAGGAGCTTCCTCAGCCGGGACTTCGACGGCGGCAGTTTCTTCAACAGGGACTTCCCCGGTAGAGACTTCCTTTGCTACTGCATCTTCAGCGGCAGGTTCTTCGGGCACAGGAGCTGCTTCTTCTGCTTTTTCTTCAACAGCAACTGGCTCTTCGCTGGCAGGGGCCTGTTCAACAGCAGGTGTTGTTTCCTCCGTGACTGCTGGTTCTTCGGTAACTGGCTCTTCCGCAACTGATGCCTCCTCAGCAGCAGGCTCTTCAGCAGTGATCTCCTGAGCACCTGGTTCTTCAGCAGCGACAGCCTCCTCAACAGCTGGTTCTTCCGTAGCAGGCTCTTCAGCGACAGCCTCCTCAGCGGCAGGCTCCTCTGCAGTAGTCTCTGCAGCAGCAATAGGTTCCTCAGCAACGGGCTCCTCAGCGGCTGGTTCTTCCGTAGCGGCAGGCTCTTCAACAGCAGCGACCTCCTCGACAGCAGCAGGCTCCTCCGTCGCATGTTCTTCCGTAGCAGGCTCCTTAGCGACAGGCTCTTCAACAGGAGCTTCTTCAGCAACTGATTCTTCGGCAACAGGCTCCTCAGCAACGGTCTCCTCAGCCGTAGAGTTTTCACCAGCAGGCTCTTCACTAGAAGCCTCTTCGGCAGCTGGTACTTCTTCAGAAACTGGTTCTTTCTCGGCTGGATCTTCACTGGCTGGGGTCGCATCGGTAGTAGCAGCCTCTTCTATAACAGGAGCCTCTTCGGTAGCTTGTTCTTCAACAGCTGGCGTTTCAGTGGCGGGTGTCTCTTCTGCAGCGGCGGGGGCTTCAGGTGCTGGTTCTTCCGTGGAGGTTTCTGCTGCAGCAAGTGCTTCAGTAGCGGGCTCTTCGGCAGAGGCCTCTTCAGCAGCAGGCTCTTCCACAGCTGTCTTTTCCTCGGCAGCGGGGGCCAGTTCTTCAGCAGCAGCAGACTCTTCCACAACAGGGGCCTCGGTAGCTATCTCTTCCTCAGCAGCGGGGGCCTCTTCTGATGCAGCCGGTTCCTCTTCCCTAGCCTGTTCCTGTTCAGCAGCCGGTTTCTCTTCAGCAGCTGGCTCTTCTACAACAGGGGCCTCGGCATCTGTCTTTACCTCAGCGGCAGGGGCCTCCTTTTCAGCAGCCTGTTCTTCCTCAGCAGCTGGCTCTTCCATAACGGCAGCCTCAGTAGCTGTCTTTTCCTCAACAGCCGGTTCTTCTTCAGCAGCCGGTTCCTCTTCCGTAGCCTGTTCTTCTTCAGCAGCCGGTTTTTCTTCAGCAGCTGGCTGTTCTACAACAGGGGCCTCAGTAGCCGTCTTTTCCTCAGCAACGGGGGCCTCTTCAACAGCCGGTTCCTCTTCAGCAGCCTGTTTTTCTTCAGCAGCCGGCTCTTCCACAGCAGGGGCCTCCTTTTCAGCAGCCTGTTCTTCCTCAGCAGCTGGCTCTTCCACAACGGCAGCCTCAGTAGCTGTCTTTTCCTCGGCAGCGGGGGCCTCTTCGGATGCAGTAGTCTCTTCCCCAGCAAGCTCCTCCTTAGCTTCTGGCTGTTCTGCAATCTCGGCGGTAGGTTCTTCAGCAACGGCTGGGGTTTCTTCGGTAGCGGGAGCTTCAGCAGCAGGTTCTTCGGCGGCAGGGGCTTCCTCATTGCTGGTTTCCGGGTTGGCCTCTTCAGTCGACGCTTCCTTGGTGTCATCATGAACGGCTGCGACCTCTGCAGCTGACTCTTCGCTACCCTCTACTGCATCAGGGGCTGGCTCAGCGTCCTTCTCCGGCTCTGCGATTTCAGAATTTTCTGGGACATCGTTTTCGGCTGATGGCTCCTCCTTAGTTTCCACGGTCTGGTTCTCCTCCTCGAAAGTCTCTACTGTGCTTGCAACAGTGCCTTCCGTTTCGTCATTTTCCTTTGTCCCGTCGGAACTTTCAGATGCTGTCTCGCCATTGGCCTCGTTCGAAGGCTCTTCATCCTTGGCTTCTGCCTCTGCAGCTGCAGGCGCACTGACTGTGAGCACATGATTCTTGTGGCCCTCATCGTCAGTCACTACAAAAGAAAAAGCTATGTCAGCTGGTTATCCGACCCCATACATTGCAGCAATTCAGAAAGCGCATCGATACGCACCTGTCTGCAGACCTTCGTCGTGGATCCAAGGTCCGTCAGACCCAAGACGGAATCTGTACTCATACTTTCCCTCTGGAATCTTGAAATCATGGGAGAAGACATATTCTGATGCCTCTCCCTCCTCGCCACTTGCTTCTGTAGGCTTGGGATTCAGTTCCACGGGCTCCCAGGCAGGATCAGAAAAGGATCCGGCCACGAAAACTGCAGGCGTGTCGGTTGGACGGCGGATTGAAATAGTGATGGTTTCTCCACTTTCATTTGCCATAATGGTCGTGATAATCGTAACAGTCGTCAAAAAACAAACAATTGAAGTTGAAGCGCGTCAGCGAATACCAGACCTCGTGCGCAACGAGGACTTGCTTCTTGCAGATATTTTGCGCGATAAGGTGGGGGAGCACGGCGACTACAGTTTGCTAAATGTACAAGAACAAGGAAACCGCCCTAAGCTCAACACGCGCATACAAAGACAAGTAGTAGATAGCCTCAGATACAATTGACAGTCAGGGTATTTCTTTTCGATATGATTAGAAAAAAAAGGTGAAGATGAGAAAATAATTCAGGCACCGCGCGAGGGGGGGGGAAGACAGAGAGAAAATGGCCGCGGAACCGAGTAGGACCATAATAGTAGGTCCCAGAAGAGCAAGTGAATGTTGACTAGCGGGGGGGTCTGTTGTCAGAGTAATTGCGCCGCTTAGCAGAGTCTGGTCTAGCATCCTGGAGCAGTCCAAACGGCGGAATTAACGGATGGCCGTTGGTATCCAGGACGGGCTCGATATTTCCATCTAGTGGACGAGCTGTGCCGAAAAGATCGGTCGTTGGGCGGCGCTGGTGGTCGCGAGCTTTCCCCTCCATGCTGCCTAGGGCCTATGCAGATCATCTTATCGCCTGCTTCTAGATGAGGAGAGAGAGTCAAGATGCGGTGAGAGTCCGTTCTACGCTGGTTCTAGATAGAGACTTGCTGATGGAAAATCCCCGATGTTTTGCTGAAATTGCCTGAGGAATAGTAGTAATAATTACCAGCACCCGCTTTGGAAAGACCAAAACAAAAGAAAAAAAAAATTCAGACTTTTGGAGCCATCCGGGTCGGTGGACCAGACCGGCGCTTCTCGTCTACCACACTATAACTAGTTGGTTAGCAGCTCCCCACCATGGCTGCACTCTTCGAGCTCTCATGATAGCCGCGAATGGAGTCATGATGGGTTTCCATCTTGCGCCTGCAAGCCAGATGCATGGCTCACTAAGGTAGAAAGTATGTTTCCTGCAGCAAGGCATCCGAGGTCGTCCTTGATATGACCAACATCATCCATGCCTCCTCGATGCTCGCCCCAGACTGAAATTGAGGCGAACCTGGTTGGTGGAGCACGCGTCCTCAGTAGTAATGTGCGGATGGCCGGGTCGATAGCTCGCCCCATTGTGTTTCTATTGAGATACTAAAGAGCCATCCTTCTCAGTCTACTTCGAATTCGTGCGTGCGAGTCCTGCTCAGGGATTGACAATCCACTGATGAGCACGCGCCCTCGACTCGAGGGACTTTGGTGCAAAATGCGATGAGTCATATTAATGCTTTGGTAGACTCAACCCAGCGGTCGACAGCAAGGTGTCTATCTATCGGCGAATGCGGAGTTGGGATCATGGAGGACCGGCGTCACAACACCAGAATGCATGACTGCGTCAGGGGCAAGCTCTATCGACGCAAGAGGCCCGTTTCATCGCGAACGCACTGAATCCTGCAGTGGTCATCATTGTTTTTTGGTAGCCTCTCTGGAGCCCTCTGCAGTATTACCATCCTCGCGTCTCCAGGTGCCTTGGTGTGATAGCTATTGGTTGAAGGGTTGCATGCACTTGGAACTCCATGACGCACGAGGTATATCTATACGATCGAGCTCTTGGACGCCAGAGGTCGAAGCCGATCCTCCACGATATGCTCATGCTGATAATTAATCCCACCCCTCGAGGTCGAAATGGACACGTTCAAGTCCCTCAATCCACCGTTTCCTGTTTGCCGACCGATCACTCAATATCCTCGCCCTCCACGGTCGAGGTTGGCCTAGCTTTGGGTTCGACTGGTGCCTGACTAGAGCCTTGACAACTGGCACTTCGCCTCAGCACCGAGGAAGCCCTTTCAGGCACATCGCTGATTGCAGAGAACAGATAGATAGCAGGCATGGTCACAGGATCCTGGGGATGAAACCACAATAACGGCAAGGACTGACAGTGCAGATGTCTTTGCAGACGCTCCCAATAGTAGTATGTACTGTACTAGGCAGCGGGCATATTGCCTTAAAAATCACAAATCCTAGCTGAACCTTGTTCTGGGGTTGCAGCGACGTGGGGAGATATAGCACGGTAAGCCATGATAAAATAATAAGAATGGGCAGATAAACTAGTTAACCCATGTATATCACATCGAAGCCGCCATGTGCCGAGACGAGCACCCAATGGTGATTATCCACGTCGGGATGGGGAACTTGGACTGTCTTGGAGAAGCCTTTTTGTTTTCCAATGACCGGCGGCGGTGAAGAACGCGCAGCATCACGTGCATTGCATGCGCCGGTCAGCGCACCGTCCGAGATTCTTGCTTGCGCTGAAAAGTGTGAGCAGTCGAATCCATACTGGCACGCATTGCGTTATAGGAGAATCACAATGCAAGATACCCAAATTAATTTATTTCTATGTCCTACATAGTAGATACTGGACTGATATATTCGGGAACTGCAAAAGTCATCGGCCTCCCGATCGAAAATCTCGGGAACTTTTTGAATTGAATACGAGCGGATCTGCAGGTCACGTGGAATCGATCTGTCGATCCCCAAAAGGTAAACAAAGCTAACCAAGTAAGACTAAGAAACGAGTAATTCAAATTAACTTACTTAGTGACCTATAGATGAAGCAAGACATATCAAGGAGGGGACAATGAGCCCATCTAATGTATGCTGCAAAGCAGCTTCCAGTAGTACTTACTTACTAACTAACTACTGCGGCCCTACGCCTTACACTCCAGTGATCCATCAGCGAGGGGGGAAAAAAAAAGGCGCATTCTCCACACCTTTATCTTTATCAGTTTCTGTCTGGGGTATAGTTTCCTCTTTGGGGGGGGGTGATATGAATTTACTCCTGGTATTGTTTTTATGGGATAGATATATAGGTATATACAGCGATTTGAGCGGGTAATATGATGTAATGGATAGGATGGTAAAGTTTCCAAACAGGTATTTATTATTGGTCCACCGATAAAAAGGGTGATAAGGTAGTATGCGCAGTAGATTAGATCTCCTTCTGAGCGGGGTAGGGACTTTCGTGATGTTGTAATACATATATTGGTTGTGATAAGCTTAATTTTAGGCTTATCTATGGGAGACTGTTTCCTTGTATTATATTATTTTTTATTATGTATGTATGTCTAGCTAAGTTATAGATTTGCAAGCTATTGAGGGTACTGTGAACAAATGTAATACCTCCAACTTATATATGCGAAGTGAAAGAGATCGATCTATGTGCTCACTAATAAACTCCTAAGAAAGTTGGGGTTTAGAGGTCATTCTCAAAATGAAAATTCTAAAGGACGAAACAAGAGATGATCGACAATTTGCATTGACGCTGATTATATAGAGCCTGATATATCTACTATTATATTAGCAAAAACAAGGACGAAAAATCAAGCCACTTTTTTCTAAAATTATCAGGATCCCTTATCAACCCATAACTATTTATTGTCAAATATAGCTTCACTCCGTATACTCGACCGATTAGACTTCACACCTACACCAATTTGAACGGCCGCGCCAGAACGCTCAATCCTCCCAAAAAGGCAGTGACACCTGTGAAGACGATCAAAATGCCATAACCACTTCCATACGCACCCCCAGCAGCATTCTGCCAGGGTAACCCGTGCAGAAGCCTCTCGCTCAATGGCCCACTGACCACGTTCCCGATCCCCCTTCCAGCAGCCAGAAAAGCGAAGACGATCGTCGGCTCAGCTAGACTATTCGTCTTCTGAACCTCCTTCATGACCGCGGGCCAGGTGGATGAGAACGAGCCCGCGAAGATACCGTATGCGATGCAGAAAATGAGTAGCGGGGCGAGCGATAGCGAGAAGCCCCAGAGCAGAAATACAGCGATGGTGGTCCCGACGGTGGAGATGAGGATACATGTCGTGGCGTGGTAGCGGTCGACTAAGGTGCCCATGAGGACGCAGCCGAAGACAGAGGCGCGGTTCACGAGAATGACGGTCAATGTGGCGATGAGGTTGCTGACGCCCAGAGTGCGACGGGCGTAGGTGGGTAGGTAGATCGTGGGGAGGAAGTAGCCTAGTGCTTCGAAAACGTTTCCTAGTTGGAAGATGAGGAAGGTGCGGTTGGCGAGGAAGCGGATGTTGAAAGGACGCATGCTGGCGGATTGGGCGATGGGGAGACGTGGTTTGAAGAAGAAGAGGAGGGGGGCGATTGATATGAATAGAATGATAGACCATATGCGTAGAGTTGTGCGGAAGCCGTGGGCGTTTAGGAGCCATTGAAGGAATATGGGGAGGACGACGCCAGATACGCTTGTTCCGGCCTGTATGGTTTGTAGTTGTGTTAGTATTTCTGGTTTTTGTATTTTATTTAGGCGATTCCGATGAACAATGTTCAGAAGGGTGGACAGACCCATTGGATTCCATATGCCAGACCTCTCCTATTCACAAACCACTCCTCTATGAAAAGAATACTGGGCGAGTATGCCAGACTAGCTCCAATGGCATATGCGATTCCCTGAGAGACCAATAGATGTGTAGTGGTCGTCGAGAAAGAGCTCAATGCGAGAGCAAGACACATGATCAGGAATCCTAGCGGTGTCGCCCATAACTTGAGTCGAGGCACAGCTAGAAGAAGTGCAAAAACGAACGGCGAGAGGATATATATAATACCCTATTGGATTTTGAATGTGAGAAATGGAACATATGTGGTACTCCGGGTCATACAAGTGGATTCTGGAATTTTTGCGTAGTTCTCTGTATTTTTGTTTTTTTATTGATTAGTATATAATTCTTAGATCCAATATTGATGAGAGCACCTCGTATTTCTCTCACCTGGCGGCTGGTAGTTCGTGGCATCTGAGACTGGATCCCTCGCATTCGTGAGGGAGTCTAAGATACACTTCTAGTTCTCGATAACATTTTCGACCGGCAGGTATATAGTTATAGCGACCTCGGGATAGGAATAGATTAGATTGGCCTTGGGGATATTCTGATCGTATAAGCCGTTAATGTGGGCAGTAATCGGGTACCTGAATTGTGTTGATAAGTTGTCGATAAGTTATAGGGAAGTATTATAAATCACGTGGTTAGAAAAAAACTCCCTAAAAAAAAAAAACACTAATATCGGGTACTAATTATTAAGTATTTTAATATCATAGTCTATATATTGAACTTTATATAGCTATAATAGTATTTTGTCCTTAAAACTAGATTTTATAGAGATCTTATAAAGCTATAGTAAGTTAAAAAGAATAGGTTCAGATAGAATTCCTAGACTAATCTAATGGCTTAAAAGGCTAATAATACTTAGGGAGAAAGAGTATTGGCACATATAATAAATATAAAATATATCTATATATTCTTAGTTAGAGTAATAGTTTTTTTTTATAAAGGCCTAAGAAATAATTTCTTTAAGCTACCTAATTTTACTATAATAAAATTATTCTTAAAGATTTTTTTAGAATAAAATTTTAGTTATATAAAAAATTATTAGTCCTAACTACTATTTTATAATACTTTTTCTTAGTCTAAATTTATTAAATTAGTTAATCTTAATTAATTTAAAAATCTTAAGAAGTTTACCTTCAGTAATAATTTAGTAAAATTATTTATTATTATATCCTATATTCTAATAAACTTAATATTAATCTTATTTTTTTAATATAAATTATATATATAGTAATATATAATATTAATATATTTTAACCTCTTATAAATATAGGCATCTCTAATTAATAATAATAATACTTAATTATCTCTATAGACCTTAATTAAAGAGCTAATAATAAAAGCTTACTCTTCTCTTATTATTAGCTTAAATTTATTTAGACTAATATAGTATCTATATCCTATATCTCTTAAAAAAAAGGCTAATTATTAGAACTATTTTATTATTTAATATATAGCTATATATTTAGTCTTTATAATTAAAGTTATAATAAACTTTTATTTCTTATTTAATTAACTTATTAAACTGCTAATTAAAATAAAAATATTCTTTAAGATTAATATCTAATTAATCTTATCTATTATATAATCTAAGTCTAAATACCTAATAAATTATTAGTCTTAGTTTATATTAAATTTAAGACTAAGGTATATAATTAATTATAAGTATTTTATAAGAGACTTTAATATCTTAAAATATCTTTTAAATAGATTTAATAAATATTAACTTAATCTACCTATTATAAATATAATATCTAGTCTTATTAAAATTATTAAATAAATTAAGCTATTAATAATCTTTTAATACTTTTTTTAATCTATTCTTTTATTTTAAAAGCTAAATAGTTTTAAAGAGTTATATCTGTTTAATAAGATATTAACTAAGTATATCTTCTCCTTATTTATTCTATATTATAATAAGAGTTTTTTAATATAATAAGATTAGTTTATTATTAATATTTAATTCTTCTTATTCTAAGTAATTTAAATACTAAAAATCTTCTTTACTTCTTTTAAGTTTTTTATTTTATATATTAATCTAAACTCTTATTTAAACTAGTAAATATTCTCTATTTATTTTATATTAATTAAGATATTATTAATATATACTAAAAATAAGATCTCTTTTTTTAAATATTATAATAAGTATAGTATAGTAGGGAGAATTAGTATAAAGAATGTAATTAGTTAAGAGGTTATGTACTTTTATTTAAAGTCTTTAAAAAGTCTATAAGTAAAGCAAGAGAGGGGGAGAAGTAGTAAGGAGATACCTTTTAATTATTCAGAATAAAATAATTAGCTTTTTTTTTATTATTATTTAGTATTAGTTTAGTATTAAATTATTATTAGTTTATTATATTAGTTTATAGCTAAAGCTTTTTTTTTAGCTCTACTTTAAGCTCTAAAGCTAAATATCTTTCTCTTCTTTTTTAATATTTACTCACTTAAAGACTCTATATTAAGTTTTAATATATTTTCTTATAATAAATTAGAGCTAAATATAGGGGGTATTAAAATATTAAATAGAAATAAGGGAGAAAGGAGAAAGGAGAATTAAAAACTAAGGTTAAGGCTAAAGTTAAAAAAAGGGATAAGAAGTAATAAAAAAATAAATAAAATAATTAAGGAAGATTACTACTATAAATAGAAAGAGATAAATATATTTTTTAAATTAGCAGAGACAGTAAATATAATATAAGGTAAAAATATATATTAATAATAAGAAAAAGAAAAGACTATTAAATATAAGGAAAAGCTTAGCAAGTATAAAAGAGAAGTAAAAATTTAAAAAAAATAAAAAATTATTAAATAAGAATTATTTATTAAAAAGTAGAAGAATTTTTTATTATTATCTTTATTACTATTCTTTTAAAAAAATATAGAGAAAAGCACTAATTTTTTTAATATTAGTTAAAATAGAAGGACTCTTAGTTTTTTAATATTATTAGGTCTAAAGATATAAATAACTTAGGTATTTAAAAATATAGGACTACTAATAGTATAGCTAATCTAGGTTATATTAGCTTTATAGATGCTAATGCCTAGAAATCTTAAGGCACTATATTTTAAAGAGAATAATATTACTTATTATTTAAGGCTTTTTAAAAGGCTATATAAGATAAATTAACTCCTAGAAGAGAAAAAAATTAAATAGTTTATAGATTATTATAGTCTATTAATATTATTATAGATAAATATTTAACTTAAATATAAAGAAAAGAATTACTTAAAACTGGCAGAAGCAATTAAATAAGAGTATATTTATTATAATAAGTATTAAAGGAAATATAATATCTAATAGCTAGAAAGGTTTAAAAATATAAAATATAATAGCTTTAAGGACTTAAAGGAGTATAATTAAGAATATTAAGCTATATTAGAATCCTAAATCTAAATATAAAGACAGAAAATATTTTAATCTAAGTAAAGAAGACTTTACTTTAAATAAGATATAGGACTAATATATCTAGTTAGATATTATAATAAGGGAGAATTTTAACTATTAGAAAGTAAATAGGGTTTTTTAAATTATATCCTTTAAAAAGAAACTAGTAGAAGAGATGCTATAATATATTATTATAGAAGTAAAAATAGCCCTTTATTATAAAAAAGAAAGTAAAAGATTAATAGAGCTTAAGAACTTATTTAAAAATATTTTTTAGAAGGTTATTGCATAAAATATCTAGGTTTATTTAATCTAGTTAGTACTATATAGTTATAATAAATATAGATTATAGGTCTAATATTTTAGGGAATATAAGCTAAGAGTATTAAATATAGAGATTATAATCCTTAAGAGAGAAATAGGCTAGAGTTTTATAATCTTAAGGATTAGACTAATTATTAGAGATAAGTTTAAGGAAATTATAAGCTTAAGAGATATTATATTTAAATAGGGAAAAATAATCTTTATTAATAATTTATATTAGCTAATATTAGAGAATTAGAGAATAAATTTTAATAATATCTGCTATTTTAATTATAAGGAATAAGATAAGATAAGATTTAACTAAGAAGAATCTAGGCCTTTTAATATTTAAGTAAATAGAGTTATAGTTATAAATAGAGCAATATTTAATTAGTTAAACTAAGATTATTTAGAAATTAAAGTAGAGTTATATTTTATATTAAAGTAAGATATATTATTAGTCTAAGATTATTTATAAAGGAAAGGAATTTAGCTTTATAAGTTAGGGGTTTTAAGATATATATAATATTAGAAACTAGAGCATTCTTACTTTAAGAATAATTTATAATATTAAAAGGAGGAGATAGTATAGACTATAATAATTAAGGAAGGTAAATAGAGGTATTTATTCTTAAAAAAGGGGAGGCTATATAGTAAGAAGAATTAGTATAAAGAATGTAATTAATTAAGAGATTATATACTTTTATTTAAAGTTTTTAAAAAGTTTATAAGTAAAGTAAGAGAAGAGAAGAAGTAGTAAGGAGATATTTTTTAGTTATTTAAAATAAAATAATTAGCTTTTCTTTTTTATTATTATTTAGTATTAGTTTAGTATTAGATTATTATTGGTTTATTATATTAGTTTATAGCTAGAGCTTTTCCTCTAGCTCTATTCTAAGCTCTAAAGCTAAATATCTTTCTTTTCCTTCTTAATACTTACTTGCTTAAAGACTCTATATTAAGTTTTAATACATCTTCCTATAATAATAGATTAATATTAGTTTATATAAAACCTATTTTTTAGAATATTTTTATATAAGTTTAATTCTAATCTCTTATAGCCTGCTTTAAACTATATAAAGATTAAAGAACTTTTAATACTATTTCTAATAATATATTTATTCCTAATAAAAGTATTATATAAATCTTCTCCTTTAATATTAATTTTATAAAGGTATTATTAATATCTATAATATAATATTTATAATCTTTTATTATAATAATAGCTAGAAATACTTATAATATATTATATTATAAGATAGAAGTAAAGATATACTTAAAATTAATACTATATTTTTAAGTAAACCCTTAGATAATAAAATATATCTTAAGCTTTTAAAAAGAACTATTTAAATTATACTTTATAGCTAATATCTAATAGCTAATTATAATATTAGCTCCTAATAATAATATAATTACTTTAAAAATTTTATTTATTTAGAGTATATCTATTTTAGCTTTAAATATACTCCGCTATAATTTATCTTAAATAGGATTATTAATTATAGCATAATATAAGTTTAAGATTAGAATATATTTTTTTACTATATATATTGCTATTATAGTATTTAATACTTATTTTATATATTTCTCCTAATCTATATTAATATCTAAAGATAGAAGATTTAATATAAATATTACTTAATATAATTTTTTAGTATCTTATTTATTATCTAATAACTTAATTTCTTTTTTTTTATACTTTGCTATATAGAAGATCTCTATATAAGATATAACTTATCTACTTAATAAGAATAAGGGATTTATCTATAAATCTTTATAATTATTTAGATTATTAAAGTAAGAATAATTAAGTATCTCTTTTTATTCTATAATTTTATTATAATAAAATATTTTAATTTTTTTTTAATAAAAAACTTCTTTTTCTTTTTAAGGAAAAACTAAAACTTTCTTATAGCTCTCCTCCTAATTATTAATATTATTTTTCTTTTTATTTAAGAATATATATATACTTAAAATAATATATTAGATTGCTAATTAACTCCTTAAGTTTTTTATTAATATTATATTTGATAATAATCTTTAGGGAATCTTAAGGTTTAAATCTCCTCTTAGTTTATTCTTAAAAAATTTAGCTTAATAAGTCTTAATAATCTTTTTTATATTTAAAGCCTAAACTTTTTATTATTTATCTATTTTTTTAATATATTTTATAAAAATATAGATTCTACTTTAATCTATTAATTTATCCCTTTATATATTTTATAGTAAAGATTCTAGGTTTATATATAATACTATTTAATATCTTTATATTTTTAAGTAATTAATTAACAGCTTAGCTCTAATAAAGGCTTCTTCTAAAAATATTTAAATCCTATTAACTATTAGTCTATTTAATACTCTATTTCTAATATATATATTAGTTTAAACTATCTCTACCTATAATTTAACTAGAAGGTTTAAATTTTTAAGTATAGCTCTTATTTTTTTTTAATAGTCTAATATACTTATTCTATAGCTTTATTTTATATTAATATATATAAAACTATTAATTTATAGTAAATACTAAACTATTTCCTTTAAGTCTTAAAAAGATTCTTAAATTTTAATATATTATCTAATTATATACTAAGAATTTAGAGACCTATTATTATCTTAATCTCCCTTTTTTATTTATTTAAGATAAGGGCAGTATTAGATTTAGCTTTTATTAGAAATACCTATATTTTTCTTAAGAAGTTATCTATAATTATTAAAAAGTAGATATATTTATCTTTAAACTTTAGCATTTAACTATATATATCTATATAGATAAGTTTAAGAATGCCAGCCTTTTATATATTAATAGTCTCTTTTTTATTTCTAATATTAGCTATAATATATATTATATACTAATAATCTATTATTACTTTAATAGATTTCTTTAATATAATTAAGTTATATAAATTTCTAACCTTTTTAAATCTAAGATAGCTAATTCTCCTATACTATAGTTAATACTTCTTCTTAATTTTATTTTAATAAAATAAAGGAATAATTTTATTTTAAAAAAATCTTTTTTCTTAGTTTATAATTATAGTATTAAAGGCATTTTTAATAAATAATAATACAATAGGCATATATTATAACTTTAGCATTTAGTCTAAGAAGACCCTCTTAATAATATAGACTCTATATTTAATAATACCTTAAATTATAACCTTATCTAACTTATTTAATATAAATATTATTCTTTTATTAAAATACCTGTATATATTTAATTATTAGTAGAATATCTTAATTAATAAAAGATTTACCCTAAGATTTAGTATAAATAGTATATTTTCTAGGTCTAACCCCTTCTTATTCTTATTTCTTAAAATAGCTATTTTTATATATTCTAAATATAAGATCTCTCTACCTATATAAATATATCTTTATTAAATCTAAATTAATAGTTCTTTAAAGCAATAGCTCTTATTAATTATATATAAACTAATATTATTATTTATATATTATTAAGATAAATTCTTATTAATAATATCTTTTAAAAAATAGATAATCTTATATAAGACTTAATTATTAAAAATAACTAAAGTTAAAGATTTTAATTAAGATTAGCTCTTCTTAGAGTCTAAAATTTCTTTTATTTTATATACCTTATACTTTCTATCCTTTAATCTTTTATTCTTTAAGGATTAAACCTTTTTATAGATTTTAATAATTAAGTCTATTATCTTCTTATCTTAGATAATAGGACTATTAAATATTTATTTAAAAAACTCTTTTCTTTATCTTTAGCTATCTCTTATATTTTTCTAAATAATAGGTAAAAATAGGCAGTCTTTAATATAATAATCTTTCTTACAGATATAATATTTAATTAAGGTTTATTTATTTTTAATAAAGAATATAATAATTAGCTTTATTTAAAGTTAGGCTTTTACCTCCTCTAAAATACTTAAGATTTTATCTATATTTAGGCTTATTTATATATTAATTACTATTCTAGTAATAGCATATTTTTTAAATAAGGCTAAAAATAATTATTAAATCTTAGCTTTAAATTCAGCTAAAGAAGATATATTTTTATTATATATCTTAATTTTCTTCCCTATTAAGTCTAGTTATTCCTAAGTATTTAAAATTATCTGTCCGGGGGTTATTTAAAATTATATATATTATTAAATAAGCTAATATTTCTAGGTAAAAAGAGATTATTTATATTTTATTTATAATCCCTTCTATAAATTCTCTATACTAGATAAATCTATAAAATTCTCCTAATTACTATTTAAGAGGCATTTAATAATTTAATATTATATAATTATATTAGTCTTTCTAAACATTTTCTTATCTTAGCTTTTTTTTTTAAATAATTTAATAGTATTCTAGCAATTCTTATTAAAGAGCTACTTTTTTATATATAAAAACTATATCTTATAATTCTCCCTTAAAAAAATAAAAATTAATTTACCCCTCTTACTATTCTTATCTTTTATTAAGGATATAATAATAATAAATTAATTTTCTAATCTTTAATAAAATCTAACTTCTATTAGGTTTAATATCTAATATAATACTAGAGCAGTTTTATTATAGGTCCTCTTATATAAGGATAGCTTATTATTATTAGTTTAAACTTAAATATTTAAAATAAAATAATTTTTGCTATATAGCTATTTCTCCTAAGTTACTATAAACCTAGGCTTATAACTAATTAAAAAGAATAGGTTTAAATAAAATTCTTAGACTAATCTAATAGCTTAAAAGGCTAATAATATTTAAAGAAAAAAAATATTGGCACATATAATAAATATAAAGTATATTTATATATTCTTAGTTAAGGCAATAGTTTTTTTTTATAAAGGCCTAGGAAGTAGTTTTTTTAAGCCGCCTAATTTTACTATAATAAAATTATTCTTAAAGATTTCCTCAGAGCAAAATCTTAGTTATATAAGAAACTGCTAGTCCTAACTGCTATTTTATAACATAGTATAACCTTACTTTTATACTTTTACCTTATTAGAATATAAGATTATTTTACTTTAAGTCTTACTAAATATTCGCTTATATAATTAATAATATTTTTTATTAGATTAATATATTCTATAGATTATTAGCAATATTTTATTTTTAATATTTATTTCCTTAAGTTTAAAATATCTAGGTATAGATTTTACTCTTTAAAAAAGTATATGTAATATACTGCTAGCAGTAGAATATAAGACTAAGAGTATCTAGATCTAAGTCCAGTATTAGATAGATTATATTATTAGTAAAGAATATATAAAGATAAGCTAATATTTTTAATAGAAAGGGAATAGTCTATAAAAATAAGCAGAATAATATTAGTATAATTAGAAAAATCTTTTAATAATAAGATTAATATCTATTATACCTTATAGCTATTTAAGTAAATAATAAAAACTAACTAATCTATAGGCTGGCAATTTAAATATATATAAAGATATATAGAATATTAATATAAATTTATCTTATAAAAATTTATTATATTTGCTTAATAATACTATAATAGATATTGCTTTTAAGGATAAATAATTAAAGAATTCTATTAAACCTAAGCCTGCTTTTAAGCAAGTATTAGATATATTATTATTTATATTACCCTTACTAGGTCTATCTTTAATTAGAGAAGATCTCGATAGTTTTAAAGAAATTCTATAAATTTAGTTTTAAGAAATATTACAGAGTTTTATATTATTTCTTAATTTATAATATAAGAATATAGGTATCTTATATTATTAATATATTACTCTCCTAGAAATTCTAAATATACTATAAGATATATTTAAGATTAATAGACTTTTAAAGTCCCTAATAATTCTAAAAGTTTATATTAAAGGGTAATTCCCTTTTTTATTAGTAAGGAAAATAAAAATTATAATTATATTTATATAACTTTCTATATTATTAACTATAAAAAAATAACTTATAAAAACTTTAATATAATAGATATATTTTTTTAGACTTTATTGCGCTTTTTATCGCTTTTATTAAGTCTTAAGATCTCTTAAAGATATATATAAAAATAGCTTACTTTATAGATTATTCTGCAGAATTATAGGAGTCTTTATTATAGGCAGGATCTATATAATTAATATTAGGCGAATTTAGTAGATATTCTGCTAATAACTAACTAATATTTTCTTCTAATATCGTTCGCTATAAATATTCTAATATAACCTGTAGACTTAAGTGCTAATCGTCTAACTTATAAGCTTATATTAGGCGTATTATAGCTGCGGGAAAAGATTATAGGTCTAATACTAATTGCAAGGGGAGTATAAAATTACAGCTTCAGAAACTTATTAACTATAAGGCTATAACTAATTATTTACATATATTACTTAAAAGCACGGGTCTACTATTTAAGGAAAATAAATTAATAATCTATGAGAATAGATACCTGTATTTATCGGAATTAGATATTCTCTATCGGGAAAAAATAGTCCTTTTCGACTATTAATTCTAAAATGGGTTTTCGAGTCGTATTATTAAACTAACTAATAGATATCTTATTCGACAAGTAGTTAATCAAGATATTACCTCAGTTCGCCCTCTTTGTCTAACGACACCTCTACGCGACGAACTAGAGATTGCAACCTATAGAAGGAAGCAACTAGTAGATACCTTTTTTGCTAGGAAATGTTTATCTTTTCTATATTAGCTCTTTATTAATAGCTTTAGATTATACCGCAATATATACTAAAGTCTAATAAGAATCTATATAATCCTAGCTTATCTCAATGCAGTAGAAAGGGCTAAATATAATAATATCTATTCTATTATATTAGGACCGCATAGAAGTAATTTTACTAATATAATATTATCCCTAAAAAGGCTTTTACAATTAGATTATAGTATTAAGACTAAGATACGCGGAGAAAAGACTAAGCTAGTAGTATATGTGCATATATTTCTTAGGGATATGCTACAGTAATAGGATAATGCCGGTATTAAAAGACAGACAGCAAATTGTAGATATTGTTAATATCTTGCGACTGAGAAAGATTGCTTAAACTTAGACTATAACACTACGCTTTTTAGTCGCTATTACTATTAAACTATTAATATTTAAATAATTACAGAAATGTGTAGTTTAATTGCTTATAAGAAGCTATTATCTAAATATAGTATCGCAAAGTAAAAATCGCTATTATTGCAGATAGCACCCAGTCTTAATCTTATAACTTATTTCCTATTAGACCTGTGTTATTCAGAATATGCAGGGATATTAAAGACAGCACATTCTCTTTTAGTTAATACAATATTATCACCAAATAGGAAAATCGAATATTTGTCTGCTCTTCGAAAGTTCTAGTTTCCTTCAGGATAGGGTCGCTTATAATCTCCGGTAACCTATCTCGAGAGCTATCAACTACAAGAACATGCACGCGCATCGATTATTATTCCTTTGCTTCTTCATTGTTGTCTTAATAAAAACTAGTTTGACTCTTCTTACTTAAAAGCATTAAAGCAGTTTATCGACAAGATATATCTACTTCATTCGCCCGTTAGCCTCGTCACTGGTATTTTCGCGTCGATAGCCAAGAGTAATTCAGTGCTTGCATAGCGATCGATGAGTAAGTACGATAGACACAAACTAAGAGAAATTATCATTGAAGGGCGTAAGGGGATATAAACACTACTTGAGATCGCAGCTGTTGCTGCAGAAGAAATTCGCCCGGCTAAATCGCGATCTAATTCTGTCTTACGAATATCACGAAGCCCATTACCTGCCGGCTTAGAGGTTTCTATTTGGATAAGTCGCCTATAGGAAATAAAGAAAAGCCAAGAATATTACGCTATTAAGTGTCGGCCAAATATACACATTAGATTACATTATGTTAATTAAGCAAAGGAATATGCTGTCCCTAATAACTGTAATGTATTAATTAGCGAAGATAAACATAGGTAAATAGCCTATTAATAACTCCGAATTAATATATATATATAAATTAATCTAATTTAATTCCTTAGGTTTTATAAATAGCTTATGCGTTAAATAAATTACTGCGATATTAAAAAGATATTATTATAATAAGAAAGTTTTTAAAGAATATTACTTTTACTTCTTTAAAAGATATATAATAATATTAAATCTAAGCTTATTTAGTATATAATAAATCTTTATAATAATTATCTATAATTCTTTATAAATCTTTTATAAATATATCTAGTTAAAGAGAATAGAGATAATATTAATATGTTTAATTTAGATATAGTAAAATACAAAATAGTATAAATCTAGAATTTAATCCCCTTAAAGCTTATCTTTAAAGAGATAGGTATCTTTTTTTATTTATCTCTTCTCCCTATTCTTAATCTATTTTTAAAGGCTCTTTATAGTATATATAGCTTAAATTATAGGAATTATATAATTATAGAACGCAAATTAGTTCTATTAAAATAGTTTTAAAAGATTAATTATTTCCCTAAATAAGTTTATTATAGTTTTTAAGTTTAATTAAGAATAATATCTAATTAAAAAGTTTATTATAGAGATAATTTATTCTAAATATATTTATCTTATAGTAATTATATTAGATTTTAAGAAAAGAGAATTAAGAGAATAGATAAGATATTTATATATAAACTATAAGAAAAATACCTAAAGATCTTTTTTAGAATAATATATCTTAAAACCTCTTATCCTATAATAAATAAGCTTCTAGCCTTATCTATCTATAATATAGATAATAAGGATATAGATATTATAGGGCTCGCTTTTATAAAAATAATAAGGCTATATATAATTCCTATTACTTAAGTATTATAATATTAAGGATATAAAATTAATATTCTTAGGCTTAATAGAGATAAATTATTAAATTATATATAAGAAATAGACTTTTTTTAGCAGTTATATAGAGTTATATTAAGAATTAGAATATATTAGATTTAATATATTAGACTTTTATAGTAGTATTAATAGTCTTACTAATTTATATATATAAATAATAAGATTAAAGGGGAGACTCTTAGCTAGCTATTAATATTTATATTTTTATAATAAATACTATATAATATAAAGTATTAAATAAATAAGGTTTTATCTTACTCTATAGCAGTTCTTTATCTCTTATAATTTACTCTCTAAGCCCTTCTTTTTAGTCTCTTTTCTTTATCTTAATATAGCTTTTTTTTTTCTCTTATCTATCTAATATTATATAGTTATTTAAATACTTTAAGTAACTAATTCTATTTTATCTATCTTCCCTTTATTTTAATATAAGATAATAACTGCTATTCCTTTATTAAAAGGATATTACTTCTTTAAAAATATATTATCTCCTTAAAAATATATTAAAATTGCGTGCTCTCTCTTCTTTTACTTAATTTTTATATAATAATAGTAATAATACCTATAAATATAAGTTAAAGTCTTATTATAAGATACAGATTATATAAAATAAGTATTAATTAATTATTTAATATAGATTAAATACTAATACTAAAATAATAATAAAAGGATCCTAGATAAAAGATATAAATATATTCCCGTTTTATTAAAAAGGTAAATTAAAGAGATAATAATACTTACTATCTAGAATTATAGAAGTCTTAAGATAAGTATATTAAAAATTAATCCTTAAAGTTAGTCTTTAAAGTTAATCTAATAATTATATGCTAAACTTATTTAAAGCAAATAGATTATAAAAGATAGGCTATATATCTCTAATAATAGGCTAATATATATAGCTTTTTAAATTAAGCGCTATTTAATCTAGATATTAGTAATAAATATAATACTAAATAGCTTTTTTAGAGGTATCCCTTATAGATAGAAACACTGACCCTATATTAGAGATATTAAAGATTACTAGCTCCTAAGATAAATTAGAGAGTATATATAATCCTAAGTTTCCCCTTTGATTTTTTAAGAGTTATATTAATATCCTACCTATTATAATAACTAGTTATAATATTAAGATACCTAGGTATATAACTAACTAGTTGCGGCATTAGGATACTTAACCTTAATAATAATTACACTTCTAATAATATAATTTTAAACTATAAGATAAATAATATTAGCTTAATATATGTTTTAATACTCGCAAAATGTTATGAATATAAACAATATTTAACTTGCCGACTATAAGTTATATATACCTATCTTTTAAGGAAATTCTTACGCACGCACATTGCCGGACTACCTCTAACTAACTTAAAGTACTATACAGACTAAGTAACCTTAATGTTTTGCTAAGGCCAACCCTTAGTCGCTCAATTTCTCAACACCATAAGATATAGATCTATTACTTTTTTTGGGAATTAACTCGGCTTTAACAAGGTACGCGATAGGTACGCGATAGGTACGCGATAGGTACGCGATAGGTACGCGAGAGGTACGCGAGAGGTACATAGGACACGCACTGTCAATAAGGTAAGTGCATAGTGGAAATATCTTGAGACTTCGAGCTAATGACGATAGTGGCGCGAATTACATAGGATGACGGGTCGAATGTCACATAATGATGCAACATTCGAATAGGACAATGGGACGTTATATCTTAGAGATGTATGGTTATCTGAATATGATACAAGATGAACGTGCGATCCTGCAATGGTTTGACCTGGAGAGCATGTTTAAATATTGACATTCCTCGGTTTTTACGTAATAATCTGTCTAGCGTTTCCGACCGTATACCGTTTTCTATTAGCAGCGTTGACAATTTAAATCGATTCTTCGACGGTTAGCAAAATTAATGTTACTAATGCAAAACGTTTATAACAGTTTCTTAACCTTCCAAATACCTTTTGAAGTAGTAACGTTTACAGAATAAACCATTAAGCAACAGATTAAACGTTCGAAAACTAGTCCGAACATTGAATTTGCTGAACCGTTAGGAACCTTTTGGTAACGTTCCGAATTCGTTTACCTTTCAATTATAAGACGATTCGTATACCTTTTACATAACTAACGTTAGAAGTACACAACGTTAAATAATTTTAATGTTCTTTAAATACTTCTGTTAAACATGTCGACTTCGTAGTATACCCTTTTTGTTGAATTACCGATTTTCGACCGAGTTCTTACCATTTAAAGTCCCAACCAAGGACCGGTATGGTAGCTACCTAAATAGGTAAGCAAGAACGGGATCGCGGAACACTTCTCTCTGACCTCACCAAAGTTCTCGCCTTGGACACTCTTAACTGCCTTTATTCCAACTAACTCATCCAGCCTCGCTTCGACAACTAGCTTTTCGATCAATTAGAACCATCAGACCCTATTCTCTATCTGCAGCCAAGCCTTCACGATGACTTTGTCTCAGCTAACACAAGAACTAAGTGATTTAAGCGATTCCATCTCCTCTCTATCATCGGATCCAGCCAGTGTCTGCGAAGAAGAAAAAGAAGCACGCGAGATCCTTTCTCAGTATTGTCTTTCTTATGGTACAGACTGCACTGCGAAGACCATCCAAAGCTTTATCGATTTCTTGCCGGCTCTTGGAAAACGGACAATATGTCAATACATCATCGAGCATCCTGAGATGACTTCTCTTAAGGAGCTATCACACCATCTTTTTACCGCGGTTCTAGCTCCAAGTAAGTTCATCCTTTATTTTATAGTAATTATTGTTCACATATAATTCTATAATATGGCTAACACTGAAAAATTCTAGTGAGAGCCTGCGGAGGTCAGAACCAGACTGTAACACCCTCTCCTTTTGGACGCCCAGACGATGTCGCCCAAGAAATGGTAGAATCTTCTTCTCAGAACGATCAGCAGAACTTAAAAAAGATCTGTCTTGAAAGAGACAATTATCGCTGTGTTGTTACTGATCATTACGCGGCAGAGTGCCGGGATAAGTTCCCCGACATCTCGGACGAGGAGTACGATGATGGCATGTATCCTACCAACCTATCTCATATAATACCATTTGCCCTTGGAGTGTACGAGACCCGTGAGCAGGTACGTCTTCTTTTCTTTCTTTCTTTCTTTCTTTCTTTCTTTCTTTCTTTCTTTCTTTCTTTCTTTCTTTCTTTCTTTCTTTCTTTCTTTCTTATCTCTTATTATTCCAAACTTTCTAATCTTAATACTCAGGAAAACGATGTCGTTAATATATGGACTACGCTTTCTGCCTTGTTTCCCGACCTCGAGGACGTCATAAAACCAGATCTGATCAACGAACCGACAAATACGATGATTATGATCCCCATTCTCAACGAGCTATGGGGCAAACTGAAGCTGGCTTTTGAAAGCACGGTTAGTATAAACCTAAAATTATACAAAAAGAATTTCTGCTCACTAAACCAGAATGAAGAGCACACCTACAAGATCAAGACGTACCCTCGTTTCCCGCGGAACGCCCTCAGAAAGCGTTCCCATGGCCGCGCAGAATATGTTCGTTTTTCTAAGCCGCACGGCAATAGGACTCAGCTGCCTAGTCGTGTTCTCCTCGAGACCCACGCGGCGATAGCTCAAATCTACCATGCCTCCGGCAGGGCGGAAACAATCGATCACATTCTTGAAGACCGGGAATCCCTGCGTCAGCTCTCAGCTGACGGGAGTACGGATATCCAGCAGATTTTACCGATTCTCATTCGCGTTTAGATTTAAGTCACCGGGGAGATGGCATATGCGAGAAATAACCAGGCATCTTTCCCCCCATCCGCTCGAGGAAGCTGTCGTTGTTGTTGGCTGGTATGGTCACTTTGCTGGAAATAGGAATCATTGAGAGTCCGTTCATTGTTGTCGTAGCTGATTCCATGGCTCTGTTCGTTTGTATCATTCTCTTCTTGCCTAGCAGTTAGCGTTTCATTCGATATTCCATCCTGAGCATCATATCGATGAGTCAAATGGTATGTGGATGCAGTAGCCGCGGCAGCGGTGAGATGATTTTCTCGAAGCTCGAAATCCATTCCAGGCTGCAGCAGGGATTCTTGGAGTGATTTTCTGTTTTATAATGCAGAATACAGATGAAATCCTCGAATTGAAACGACAGAGGATGGAATCTATCTCGAGCCGAATCGGTCAAGTTGGAACCCATGTGCGGGGAGGAGTTCTCCACTGGCTTACTTAACTCAATCTGGCCACCATAACTTTCGGACATGTCGTAGGGCGTAATACTCTTTCATCCCTACAGAGAATTTTGATATAATAACCTTTTGATGCCATTGACCCAAGTAACCTCATAGACGTGTATCTAACAATATCCCCTGCGTGTACTACACATGATTTTATGGTTCGTGTTCGGTGTTTCGCTCTAACGACGAGGTATATATCGCCGTCGCATAAAAAAAAAAATGGATGTTATCCAGCCGCCGTGATCTCAAAAACTGTGCTGCTCATTGTTACCTTTGCCTACAGGTCTTTGAGATGCTTCTTCGGAGCAAAGACCGATTCTGCAGCCCAGGAAGAAGGCCAGGCAAGAAGCTCGACGGGATCTTTGTCCACGTCTTCGGTCGTAATATAGTCAACGAGCGCGATAAAGGTGTATGCACCAATGCAAGTAAGAACGTGCCACCTGTGGTTAGATTTAGCCATGAGCGCGAAACGGCACCGTCAATGAAGAGTTGCAAGATCATACCATCCATGTAGCTCGAATAGGAAAGCCAAGGGGAGGCCAACAACCCCTCTCATCTTGATCAGGCTGTCGCAGACCCAACGATCGATCAGCCAGACAATGTAACCACAAGAGGCAGCCACTGGTTTGCATCATCAATACACTGCGCACGAATAGCTTTCTTTGGAACTCCGCAGTAGCACACTTACAGACACCAAACCGAGCCATTCCTTGGGCCTTTGCTCGATATACAGGATTCCGGACTCGTTCAGATAACAGCCGGCTTGTCTTGATACCGATTATATAGACCGAGACAGCAAAACTGACAGCATGGAGCAAAAACTCGTCCATGGTGGCATGAATAATAAATCCCACCAGCCAAGCAACTGACATAATCGCACCAAGGACATTCGTGTACCGCTGACTCTTACCAAAGGTCAGGACACGGTGCAAAAGAGGCGCTGTCGTCAGGTGCATAGACAATTCGTCGGCTGGTCATGGTTATCAGAAATCTCACGCATAGAAGAAACAACCACGACAAGAGCGTCACTTACACATTTGCGTGTGATATTTCAAACTCAAATGGTACGCTCCCGAGCAGACACCGACTCCCATCAATCCGTAATAAACGAGAGAACGCAGTCCGGCTCCAGGCTTGCCGGAAACTTTACGCAAGCCATATATACCATAGACAACTAGAATTGCCCGTCTTCAGAACCAGGGGAGATCAATTGCCTTAGCCATGGGACTTACTGTAAATAAGACTTGACAGAGTATTAATGAACTCTGCGATATATCTCGTGATAGCATAGTCCTACGATTTTTCACTCATGTCAGACCCGTTCATCGTGACAGGATCTAGAACTGATGTAAAGTTCACCTCTTCGCAAAAGCTGCCAGACACCGGTTAGCACTACTGTTCTCTCTCTCTCTCTCTCTCTTTCTCAAACGAGAAGGATCCCATCCATCCGGACGGAAGGGGCGCAATCTTTGGACTACGGGTCTTACTTCAGATAGGACGTCTGCTCTCCCCAAAACGGGGTAACATCCTGGACTCCCATATCCTCCAAAGTAACGAGCGTAAAGATTCAATCAATCCAAAGTTAACTGCGACGTATAAATGCTGATTTGATGCTGGAGAATGGAAAGGATGGCGGAGGACCGAGGACAAGAGCAACTTAGTTGTTGCCAGGCGGACCGGCTTTTCCGGACTTAGAGTGGGTACGACGGGCCAACCACGTGTCACCAGTTAACCGCGTGTGTAAGACATGTAAGGGCTTGGAAATAAATTATATGAATCTTTCTTTATTAATCATTCTCTTTCTGTTTTTGTCTGGATGGGATGTGACGAGAATGTCCTTTGGGAGTCGTCTTCCTGTCTGTAGATCAAGTAACTTCACTAGCTCCCCGCCAACCGCCAGTTATGCAAGGCATGTTGTTCCCGGGGAAGGCTTGGTATTCGTGTAACCAATCTAGGATAAAATCAGAAGTGCCATCTTTTGCTTTATTACTATTCGTCACGGACAAGGATATTACGGAGTATTCTGCGGCTAATGAATGTGCCTTACCATGAATATAAGCTAACTGTTCGTTGCAGTTTCAATTTGGCAGCAGCTCCACGCGCAACGTTTGCATGCCTCGCATTTTCTCTTTCTCCTTCTCATCGGCGCTGTGGACGGCTCGTAGCAAAGGATCTGTCCTTATATACCCTCTGGGTCGTTCTCGTACAACCGACGAATGTTCGCCTGGGATGCCGGATCAATGACTTTGAGAAAGATGCCCCTTCTAACCTCAGAGTATCTGTCGAGTATACTATCCGGCGCTTTGTCGTTAATGGTGGCACTAAGAGCATCACCCAGAGCTCCGGCATCGAGAAGCCCCCCTGTTAGACCCAGACTATATCCCCAGGTGCATTAGACCGTAACTAACGTCGCTCGCTGGTTCGAAGCTATTTCTGGGATCAACTCACCCCCCAAACGGATTGCACAGATGAGCAGCATCTCCCGCCAGGAGGACGCGGCCGATGCGAAATGTTTTCGCACATTTTTGATGAATTCGATACGGAGAAAACATCCTCAAGTCATAGCGCAGGGGCCTTGGTCCTGGAAGGAGCGCGTCGTATTTCATAGGTAGTCTATCCCGGAGCTCTCTCTCCGAAAGACCGCCCAACTCGCCATAGGATACTCTCCATAGTCCCTGTTTGTTCAGCTTTGCGATGACGGCGTAGTTGTCTTTATGCCTGCGCAGTGGTCAGATCAGTATCCTGGCTATATATAATGCAAGGAATTGGAACATTGCACTAACACGATCATATTCCCCGGTGCATATCCATACTTATCAAATGGATATACAACATTAGTAGCGACAATTTGCTGCGGCCATGTAAAACCTTCGAAAGGAACATTGACCAACTGCCGTACGGAGCTCCTTCCACCATCCGCTCCAACAAGATAGGACGCTGTTAGCTTCTTGGTCCCATCCGGCGTCTCTACAGTAGCTGTGACTCCCGTGTCATCTTGGTCGATGCCAACGACAAAATGCTCGAAGAGCACTTGAGCAGTCCCGCACTGTTCGAAATTATCCAGAATAACACGCGCCAGTTCATGCTGTCCCAGAACTAGGTTCTCGTATGGCTCCTCTGGAGTAGGCACCCGAGAGACTTCGAGAATTACTTCACCTGTCTGTTTTCTGAAAGCCAATTTACTCCCCGTCGTTCCGATTGCGCGGCACGCTTCTAGGATACCTGCCCTATCGAGCTCTTGCACTGCTACTGGCTGATACACTGCTGCGCGAGGCGAATTTTCGATTGCAGGCAGACGTTCTAATATGGTGGTGTGGATTCCTGCTTTTGCGAGGCGCAGTCCGACAAGAAGGCCAACGGGACCTGCGCCAACCTGTGGAAATGGTTAATTGGTATGATTCCGATCCGTTAGCCTCGCGATTAGTTAGGAAATGTACATACAACGATGACGGATGGCTGGGAATGCATAGTTAGCCGCTTGACATTAACTCAGTAAGCGGAATATCATCTGTTGAATATCACTTTTCACATGAGGTCCTAAATGCATAAGATCGTATAGAGCAGAAAGGTTATATCTATCTACTCCCTCCCATTAGCATGCGGGGTACCCATAGACCCCCCACCAGCTCGATGATCCTCGGTATCATTAACTACCTACCCAGAGGACATGGTAACACCAATAATTACCGGAATATGGCGCAGTAGAAAAGACTCGTGATTCACAAAGAGTGACAGCTTCTCCATCAGTATGTGGGGCCGTGATGGAGAGTAACTAAATACCATAGATTAATTCCCCCCCCTCCACTGCCCTCAACTAACAGAAGCACAGATGATACCAGCAAATGAGCCTAAACAGGGTATATTACTAGGGTAAAATGCGGCTCTATATTTAGATCGTATCCTGGACAGCTGATGGTGCTTGATGACAAGTTTCCCCACTTCAGGGACCCCGCACAATTTCTGAATCTTCTATCTCGAATTTGTATAGGTGGAGGGATCAATTATTGATAGGGGAAACTCTGGCCTAACAAGCAATGTCTTATTATTATTGGTAAGGTTTAGCGACTTGTTCTTCGCACAGTGTTTGCTTGTGCCGTGTCATTCCACAGTAGAGATTACTCTACTTAGTTGTCGTCGAAATGATGTTTGGTGTCTAAGCGAATACCTGCGCTAAAAACTATCCCAGTCCATGCACAACGCAAGCGCTGATAATTTTTGATTTCTCCGAATCTTAATACATCCTCTCGCCGGGCTCTGAAGCTTGGTGTATTCACACACACACACTCTATTGAATACTACCTGATCTATTTTCTCTTCAGGAGTCAAGACATCAACTGCGTCTGCAGTAGACAATCGGTTCGTGGAGAGCTGCTGCCAGACACAAATTCTCCGCACATCCCCCCCTGTTAGCGTTATTTTTTTTTTTTCAGCTGACATCCTGATTACACTTCCATTTATTATTTTCTGATAGGGCTCTATGACTTTCCGAGCACATACAGCACAACGACTCCATCACGTAGTTTGGGCTTGGCTTGGCGGCTAATCCCGGCACTTATTCCTATAGTTTATTAGAAGCTGACGACATAAGTAGTAGATCGGCTTCGAAGAAGTTTGCCATATGCTACCTGTTACACGAACTACTTTAGATCGTTCAGCTGCGCGTACCTTATCGGCGAGTTCATGCATTGTGTGTGTATGGTGACGTGGTCGCGCATTACTGCAAACTGTTAAGTATGTACTTCGCCACAAAGAATTAGAAGTTGTACTACAGAGATCTAGATCTTCAGAACTGCACTGAGGCTGAGCTGGGAGACTATCACTGTGGGTAACGACCCGACCCATTGGATGAAGTTCATATGTTCAGCCACGATCGTTCTGTCCTATGAGAAGTCTGCAGGCTAATGCAAGGTTCCCAGTTGGTGCCTCGACTGAGGAAATAGTGATACTTTCCGGGCCCAGCAAGGACAATACCCTCCCAAAGATTTGTTTACCGTACCATCGTGTGCCCCCTATGTTCCAACTGAAGAGGAAGGTGAAAGCTATCAGACTTGATCTAAGGCGAAGGTTCAGATATGGTTCATGGATCAATTAGGTAGTCTTATGATAAAAAACCACAGTGGGGGGCAATAAGGCCCAGAAGCATATGAATAGGATAGAGCTCGTGACCATAGTACAAGAGCAAATGGACCTTTCCAAAAGACAAAAATCGGATGCACAACTCTCCGCAATCTTGGTTATGCTGATAGAACCTCTAAACCGACGCCAAATATTGGATGTTGAGTAAGCCAAGGAAAAATCACAGGAAAAAAAAAAAGAATTAAGACACTGGCTTAAATGGTCGTAGCAATGTGAAAGAAAATAGTAAAAGACAGGCAACAGGGAAACGCCAAACTATCCGTTTTCTCTATCAACCAAAGCGTTCCCAGACATAAACACGCTTAAAATATTTCCAGATCTTCGAACTCGACCACCAGTCGATCTGAATCGTTATCCGCTGCCGAGGTCGCTGATCGAGAAGCATTCATTGTCTCCCACATTGTGTCGCCTCTCGATACACTTGTCGGTCGACTGGCGTAGACACCGACATGGACGAACTTGTCCTCCACTCCATAGAAAAACCACGTCACTTCCCTCAGTTTCTTCCAAGTGTTGCCGACTGCGCCTGGGGATAAAGCGTAAGGAGACACTGAAGGGATCTGGTACCAGATCCAGAGGGAATGGCCTATCCTCTCCAGTTTGATGCGCAACGAGGTGACAGCAGTCGGAAGGTTTGGCAGTGCAAGTGGTGACAGGCACCAGTCTGCTCCGTCAGCAGTTGCACTTACTGAAGACGCGTTGACAGTGCCGGAACAAAACTCCATGCCTGCCTTCACCCATTTACACGATCGAGATGCGTGGTTCCAGCCGGGTCGTCCGGTACGGCCTCCGGAAGGCGTTTGAGAATCTGATGGCAATGACTCCCCGGGCGCTGCACCGGCGAAAATGACGAGTCCGCCTTGGTCCCATTCCATTTCCCAATCAGCGCTGACCGTGACTTCAGCGACCACGAACGGGTGCCGTAAAGAAGTATACACTATCGGAGCCGTCGAAGTGTCGCCATTCGGTGGTTTTCTCCAGAGGTCTGTGTTAGGGCCGGCAGGGAGTGTGAAATATTCCATACATTCGGGCAGAGAAAACGTCGAGGGCAGATTCAACGCCGTGAAAGATGATCGATCTGGCGGCATGTTGAATGCGGATCCCTTTTGTGTTCTTGGAAATCTAGTGCTTGATATGCTCACGATACGCCTTGCTGCTATGCACGAGGGATATGATGGCCGTTTAGCCAGTTCGCGGGAACCCACGCGTCTAAGACACTAGCCCTGCCAGACAGGCGAAGGTAAGATGGCTTGCAGGCGGCGCTGCGCCCAAGTCAGCACGAAAAAATGACACGCCGACTGTGTCGGGCTCGCAGGGACCGTAAGCCCTACGACCCCGTGATAGAAAGTTTCGACCTCTGGTGCTGTCCGTTGTAAAATGAGGCTGGCAAGGGACGAACCAGACGAGGCGGGAAGTTTCGACACGAGAGAGAGCTCGGACACCAGACAGTCACGCTGGGGTCATCTGAGTCCAAGACTAAGTCTCTCGGGGGTAGTTAATGTATACCTCGAACTCTATATCAATTCATTCACGCCTAAAGCCGCGGTTGTTGCACGCGGAAGAAAAGGCAGGGAAAAGCCGCCGTGGCGCAGTTCAGGGAGGCCGAATGCGGTTGTCCTGGAGCCGAAAGAGACAACGAGAGCGAGTGCAAAAAAGGGGGGCCGGGAGAAGATGACTTGAGATCTCACGGAAAGACATAAACTATAGGCAACACCACTTGATTTTTTACCGTCCCAAGGTGGTACCGTGCGTTCTGATAGCCTGTCTTTATAGAGAAGGCATTAGTGCCCTGGATCCCCTTAGAAAATGGGGCGGCCAGGGACAGTTCCTGGCACGCCATACTCGTTTGTCTCGACCTTTTACACCGTTCTTTTGCCTCCATGTCTGTCCTGGATTAGGGAGATGGCCTTGCTCACAGGTCAACGAGTGGCGCGCGCATATCACGCAGACGCGCTCTGTGATGTCAGTCGGGAGAAGTAGCGTCCATTAAAGTACGGGACAAAGACAAGACAAAGTTCCCTGGCAAAGACATCGCGGCGGGCAAAGTTTGACAGGAGCCAGCTGAAATATGCAGGATCCGCCTCTCTGGAGGTGTGGCCGCGTTACTAGTAAATTAATGCTCGTATCTAGTCGATGACCAGAAGGAGCGATCGGATCTGTTTGATCTTGGTTCGCCACGGGCCTTTCGGGGCGACCCGCGAATCCGGAGATGGCAACCAAGGGCTATCTTCTGTATGGCCATCCAAGGACTGCGATCGCTTCTTCGATGCATCGAATAAAACAAAGAAGACACCATATTGTTTGTGTCAGCAGCACGGGCATGCAACCAACTACCGCGGCTGTTCTAGCCATCTTGCTCTGTTCGCTTGCCGCCCCGTGGAACACTGTCCGACCTAGCTCTCCAGCTAGTGGTCCACAACGCAATCATGGCTGCTGTATCTTGCTGGATCGCCTCCATTATTATTGTCTGAGATCTGTTGGACGTTGGGGACTGTGTGGCTGTGAAGTTGAATGCAGGAAAGATTCGTAATCCTTGTCTACCGTGCCATTCTCAGCCTGTCCCTGCTAGATTCGACAGTGCTCTTTGAGGCACAGGCGGCGTCGTTGTTGGGTTCGAGATCAAATGATATTTGCTCTAATCGTGACGCCAGCTGGAGACGGCGGAGCCACGATGTTCAGCCGCTCACGTTCCGTTTGACTGTTGCATCCGTGATCGGTACCTGATCGCCATGCGCGATCGAAACATTTGCTGGTGCTTTTGGCATTGTTCTGTGATAGGCCAGATACTGTCAAGTTGCAGAAGCCTCGGAGTTTCCGGGAACCATTGGTCGCATTCTGTTCGCATACCCCGAACACCTGCAGGACCAGACAGTAGTACCAAGCATTCTATAGACGGTGTTCTCAATATTTTCGCCCACCTGGCAGTCCTCGGTCACTGTCACTAAGGCTGACCCCCAGTACAGCGATAAAGGAGTGAGTGGCATTCTATGAAATCATAGTATGCAAATCCTTGTTTGACCGCTATTCGCGGTTTCTTGGTCTTTTGATCCTCATTCGTCCCCAGGCAGCGCAGGAGAAAAGAAGCTTAAGTTCACTTCTCAAGGTCGGCGCCGGCTGCCCTGCCCCCTGTCGACCCTTGCTCGCTTTCAGACGAGAGTGGTCCTTTTCGCCCCATCGGCCACTCCGACACGGTCTAGATTTGCAACTTAATTCGAGAATTATCTGATGTCCCATGAGGTGTCAGACATACATCCTGAGGGAGGACATCAACTCACCTCCGACTCGATGTTGTTTCATATCGTCAAGTTGCAGGGAGAAGAATATTTGCGCAGTATTAGATGAGAGAGCCGACGATGTAACTCGATAGTTGCAGACTCGTTAGGTAGTATGTCCATGTCATTCCCCGCTTGTAACCATTACATGAGAATTTCGCATTCCAAGTCGAAAATATAATCAGATCGTTATGGAAATCGATGTTAAGTTGTCCCCTATCATGTGAACTTCCAATCTGTTTCACTGATGGTAGAATTACATATATTATTGGAGAATCTCGTTCGTCCTATGAGGCTTGATAAGGATAAAGTATGGCCTGTATTGGCTTGTAAGCAAGAATCAGTGATCGAGTGAGGGTCTGCATAGGGGTGGTTCGTGGACCATTTCCCTGTGCTTAATCGAATTGTATTTGGGACTGACGGATTTTTATGGAGACAGCAATTCTGCCTTCTGCTGCTAGTAGAAGAAGTCGACTTGGGACTTCCGCTCGTCTGTTGCTCACAGGAGAACTCATTCTGTCTGGTCATGCTGTATGCCTGTAATATTAAGCCAAGAAAACATCGCCATACTTCTTATCGAACGGAATTGGTGGGAGAGCATGAAGGAGCGTTTTTGAGGTAGTATTTCTGACAGGTGTGGATGTCAATTGAACTCTGGAGAAAGAAAGCGCGGAGTCCTCTAAGGTCACCGTCCCCGGTCACGAGGTTACATGCCGCCTACTTCAAACACAGATTCATAAGCTGTTTTAGTCTGCTTCGTTGGATGTGATACTTCCCCATATTTCTTAGAACAATATCATGCGTACATATCCAGAGAGCCGGATTTATTAGTCTACATTAGTATATGCTGTTTCTCATCGACCTGACCAATGCTATCGAGATATAAGTGCACTGCATTGATGTGGATTGACAATATGAACGCAAGATCAATCCGACAGATAGCGTTAATTGATGCTGGACATGCTCATACGGCATTGAATATTCCCAGAAACAATCAACTCTCATCTCCTGGGATGGACTGCTTCCTTGAGGAAGCTCCTAGGTAGCTCTGTTAGTTCGAATGCTCTCTATAACGAACTCGAATATGCCTTAAATATGAAAACCAGCCAATCAGGTTCCCTTTACGCTTCAGGGTCAGGAATTGCCCTATCCACCGCTAGTCGAAAGTACATCTTCCTGTGAGAGCCGTGGACAGATTTCATATGTATGATATGTGGGATACCAAACATTCAAAATCAGACCCAAAAGTATTCATGCATCCTATTCACAGACTTTTATTATCACCTCGGGGAACCGTATCTAGGAACGGGGTAGCATCTTCCGACTCAACTACTAGGTACCTGGCTAAACGTTACATGTCCGTATTTGATAGAGACAGATCAATTATCATAATTTTCCTGTTGGAGCTCAAAATCCTCGATATAGTGAAACTCAATATATCTGATTGTTCCTACAAAACTCCCTGTCACAGGTCGGACACATGTATACATACAAACCATCAGTAATGCCTCAGGCAAACACCCAAGGACGGCAATGCTATTCGATGGAAAGCCTTGGCGTTTCCGAGTCCCGCCATACAGGTGGCGGTGCGTCCATATCTAACGGATACATATCGCCTCTATTTCAATCGAAAGTACCTATTTACCATTACTTCATCAACCTGCATCAACTTGACAGTACGCTCTAGTAAAGCATCGAATCCACAGCAAAGAGTACCTTTTCAGACCTCAACATCCTTGACTTGATTCTCAAGTACACGTGACGCCACACGGGCTCCGTCCCGTATTATCTGTCCGATCAGCTCGTGCGCCACCGGCCAGACAACGAGTCGTGTCGCCCGTCATGGTCTGCGGTAAATGCCAGAAGAAGCTCCAGAAGACTGAGCTGGCTACTCCGGGCGTGAAGCGGAAGAATGATATGTACTACGGCTCTCCGTCTACTACGTTAGGTGGCGGCGGAGATGCCAAGTCTAAGCCGACTTTGGGGAATACGGGGATCAGTAAGGTGAGTTGTATTGAGATTGTGGTTCTTTTCTGGGTTTACGTGCTTTATTCATGAATATCCCATGTCAAGTTGTGATATTGTGTGTCGTGTCCTGTTCTTTCTATGGATGAAGTTAAGATTAGTTACGGAACCCGTCCCTCTCTTTGATTGGTTTCGAATATCTGATATCATTCCTCTTTTTCATCTATCTATCATCTCATTATCCAAATTCCCGCCGATCACACATAGCAGTACATAACTAACAACCGCCAACAGAACAAACTCTTGAGTGCAAAGGCAAAGAACCCCTACGCTGCATACGCATCTTCATGCGACCAATGCAAAACCAAGGTCGAGCAGGGCCGCAAATACTGTCAGACATGTGCGTATAAAAAGAATGGTACGTGCATCAATGAATTGTCTCCTTCCTCCTTTTCCTCTTCAGTCTGATTGGTTGTTATCTTCTCTGGCTCTCGTTTGGTTCCGGGTACACGTCCGTTGCTAATGATCAATCTAGCATGTCCGATGTGTGGAAAGAGTTTGAGTTCAAAGACCTCGACAACCCAGCCGGTTGTACAGGGGCAGAAGTTTAATTTGAAGTAGGATGGGGTGATCTTGTGATATGCTGTTGTGGTGATGATTTATTTCATATTTGTGGTAATATTGTTTCTTGATGGCATTGTCCAAGAGATTGGGTATTATGATTGGGAGTTTTAGGAGTTACTTATAGGAGCGCTCAATGGGAATGGAGAAACTTGAAAATCATTTTGCGAACTGATAATAGTATCTAGTTATACATTTCAAAGTATATGCTCTTCTGTGAAAATCCCCATTTACGCTACAGACGGATATAAGCAAGACGCCAACTGGCCTTCACAATGCAGGAGAGGGGAAGAAAGAGACCATCGAACGGATATGCACTCGTAGTTGCTTTCGTCTCGGCGAATCCACCATCGTACAAGCCTCCTCTCATAACTCTTCGCCTCACCATTTACCTCTCCGCCAGCATGTTCCGGATGTGGCTGAAGTACTGGGGCAGGACCAGAGACTGAATCTCATCCTTGGCCAGCCACTTGAAGTCCTGGAGACCCTGGTTGTTGGCCTTGAGATCAGCTTGGCCGGCCATGATGCGGCCTTTCATGAAGAAAGTCTTCTCGCCCAGAAGCTCGACTCCAGTCTTCTCATCCACCTTGGGCTTCCGGTTGTTGTAAACGTGGTGGCCAACAGGGTGGTAGCCGACCATCCAGGTGTTCATGTTGATACCAGCAGACTGGGCGAGGGTTCGTTCAGCAGCCTAGGATAGCAGAAACATGGTCAGTTTCTGTACTCTGGCTGATAATCATAGGCAGGATAGAAATATATCACGTTAGAGTACTCACCGATCGAAGATTCTCGCCCTCCTCCACGGGTGAGCTCGGGAACTTCCAGTATCCTTCCTTGGTCTGGACAAGTAGGTAGAGTGTACGTTGCAGAGCGCGGTTCAGGCTCTTCTGGTCATTCTTCTGGTCTGCCTCTGTCACACGAGGGAACGGCCGCGGAACCTCCTCCTTCTTGGTTCCTTCCTGAGTGCCGGTGGTGGTACTCTCCGCATCGCGCACAAGCATCTCAATCTGGTGCTCTGGCTCGGATTCGACTGCACCAACTAGCAGCTCATCATTCCATGCGTCCGGGGAATAGGCATTGTATTTTCCGATATCGCGGGAAGGAGTCTGGCGCTCCCGGTACTTGCGCTTCCAATCTTCGTCGGCGGGCGTACCTCGCTTGAAGTAGAAGTATCTGGTGAAAGGAAGAGCAAGACGCTCGTTTAATCGCTTCTGGTAGAAATAGTATGCTTTTTCAAACGGCGTCAGGTCGCGGGTGATCTGCGGAGGCCGAGAGAGCAGAACTCCGGCATTAATGACATAGGTAGGTTTCAGGACCGGATGAGTAGCAGCGGTATCTGGTTTCGATGAACCCACGGACGGAGGAGCAGGTTCAGACTGGCTTTCTGCAGTTGCTGCGGCAGCAGTAGCATAGTTGCGGCGGACGAGTGTTTCTTGACAGCTTCTGCACACCGCGGAGTCGAAGACAGAAGGCCCTGTGAGAAAAGAGACATCAGCAACAGCGCACCCCACACATTGATTGAAGGCCGGGAAACAACATACGCAATAGCGTCGCTATGCGCCTGGCACCATTGGATCCTGCAGCCATCTCCCCGACAGTGCTGGATATTGGGCGCTCGTGGATTCCGGTCTCTCCAAGAAAAGTTCACGGTTGTCCATCCGCCTGAGAGCGCTGCGAGCCTCCGAAGACGCGCTAGTCCCCAGACGGGTTAGCCTCCGCGTGACCAGACCGGGCTACTCAAAACCGCCGCTTGTTGCTCTATTTTCGCAATTTTTCTTCTCTACAGCACCCATCCTTATCATCACTGCGTTCTGTTACTCCACGACCAGTCGATCATTTAGCGGTGCTCAGAGCGATATGCAGTCAATTTTCGCTAGCGGTACCTTCTCAATCAAGGCGTACGGTTAGATAGACTCTGCATACATAATTCTGACCCATGCTGAGCCGAAAGAGAATCTCTTTTTGAGCTCTAGTTGGCACCTAGTTGGTGATTATGTTAGACATTTCATCTTCTTCTAAGACTACGTAGTCCAGGGTATTCTAAGCCCATGGATGGCATCTGTGCAGGACCAAGTGGTCGTGTACTGGGGCAGAGCAGCAAAGAGGCCGAAAGTCTTATCTTTGACTTTTCACCTTGCCTAAGACGCAGACTCGTTCCTCCGTTCCAAATACGCGGAGTTTGTTTCCATAGACCTTCCAGAATGACGCCCCGAAACGAGGGATGAGCTCTCCATCCTTGACTTTTTGCGCTATCGCTTCTTCGTCCTCGAAGGCCAGGAGCTGAGGCTCTGTAGGACCAGCCAACGGATTGGCACTCACCGGTATCTCGCTCTCAGGGACATCTTCTATCTCTTCAGCCAGGTCTGTCAGAAGATCATATTTGGTCCGATGTGCAAAGGCTGAGCGGATCCTAGTAACCTCTTCTCGTTGCTGCCAGTCGACCGGTTTCTGGGCAGGTCGGTCTTTTCTAGAAGTTTTGCCGGTCATCTCGACAGAGCTGTTCCCCGATGTACTCGATGCACAAGATGCTGAACTGTCCAGGCTGAGTTCACTCATCTCGGTATAGATATCCCGCTTTGGGACGAATGATTTTGCTCGTGGATCCATAGGTATGCCTCCATTGCGTAGCTGGGAAGACAACTTGATGAATACTTGGGCTGTGAGCAGACTGTCGTACCCTGCTTCATGATGTAGTTTCTGGCCTTCGTATTTGTTATGGGTTGGGTCCACGACTAGCGACGCCCCGTTAGCAACAAAATCAGTATATATGAGAAGAGCTACCAACCGATGCTTGGTTTCTTCACGTCCTTCAGACTATCATTGATTTCCGAAAGCGACGAGGCAGGGTTGATTGAACCACACTCGTGCGTGGCCATGTATTTCGTATCAATAAGAACGGGGAAAAGGCCATGAACCAGTTCCTGAAACTCTTCCACACGTTCAGGCAAACTTCCGAAAAAGCAGCTGCAAAAATAGATTACGTCTGTGAAAAGATTATGACCGACTAGGACCGGCCTGTTTGCCAGTAACCGAAGCTTAAGCCTGTCAGCGAACTCTTTCAACGAATACTTGCCCTCAACAGAGGCTGAGTTTGCCATGATGCCCATGAAGTATCCTGGGTCAAGCCTTGTCAAATCTCCCCCGGCCAAGGCCTCAGCGATCCATCTCATGCCTGTTTGTCTTAAGATGCGTTCATCCGTTCGCCTCACTCTTTCATTGGCGACGTCTCTCTCTCGCGCTTCATCATAGGGGATAATCTGTACGAATGTAGGCTTTCCGATGGATCTCAATTCCGGGTATTCCGCTTCAATCAATCGATGGACTAGTCTTTTCTGGAACCTGTTGAGTATTGTTGGAAGGGCATTCGGACCACTGACAGCACCGATATGACTTGGTGGCGGGATATTGAGATAGCCTGCTCTCGTCTGATATCTAAATAAGTCGGGTGAACCGAAAGAGAATATTGAAACCTACTTCACCTAGAGCGAGCCAAGCTTCGATTCCCTGTCGAACAAGCTTTAAAAATTGCAAAGATTCAGTGTCTGTCTCCTTCACATCAATTGCACCAGTTTCTCGGGGCCGGTCTCTCCGTTCGTGAGCTTTGCTGAGCGCTATCCTTTCTTCGTCTCGAGACAGATAAGGAACACCTTCGGTGAAAGGAGCTTCCATGCGAAATTTATTCCCCACCAGAAACTCCACAGCTAGAAGGCATTAGTCTATATATCATCCAAACAAAGATACGAATGAGATTGTACCGCTACTCTGGTATGACCAGATTCTCTCGACTTCCAGTCTCTGTTCAATGATCGGACTGAGATAGAAATTGTACGGTTTGAGTGTGTAAGTTCCTACTGAATGTTAGCATAGTACCAATGATAAGCAATCAATAGCCGTCCTAGCCTGTCTTAGCATCTTCAAGTCCGATCGTGAGGCCAATTTGCAAGATCTGATACTTGTCTGCGGCTTCTTTGGCTTCAGCATAGCGTTCCTGAAGTGTTTGTCTTCGGGCACCGGTCAATCCCACTGGATTTGTAGCGATCCCAGAAAACTCAAGATCCAGCGATACAAAACAGCATGTTGCAATGCTATCTAAAATCCTTGGGAGGTGATAATAGAATGACTGGGAGGTGACATCCATATTTACCCCAGGGGGCTTTCTCGTCCAGATGAGGGTGAAGACGTGAGAAGTCCAGAGTCGTAGGATAATCAAGAGGGGACACGAAGAACACAATAGAATCCTAGCATAGTAATTGAATCCGAGCAGTTCAGCATTCATTCATCTATCTCATCATGCTTTCCATAGCGCGGTTACAAGCATGATAATGAATAGCGGGATCTCCCCGGCCCCACCGTGCAATATGTCAATGGCAAATAAGGCAGCTGCTCAGAAGGAATATGGAGGAAATATGTAGAAGCAGCCACAATGTAACTATGCTAGCAAGCAAAGCAGAGCATCTAGATGGTGCCGCTTGACTGACGGGTGGCTTCGCTTAAGCGTCCTGTTTGGCGCCGGTTTCTCCAGATCCAGATCTCCATCCCGTGACATCAGCCTTCCCGCACCCCAGGCGACGCGTGCCGAGGGTAAAGTGAAGCTCTCCAACTCCAACCCTGTCTTCGGTCACTCAAAGCGCATCAGGTCTCGACAAAGAACCTACATCTTGTCCTGTTTCAGTATTTACCCATAAAAGCCGTTATTAGGCCGAGATCTTCGGATCCTGAGCTTCCGACAATGGCCGACGATAGCTCATACCTATCCTCTTCGCATTCGCAATTACTTCCCACATCCTCTCCGCCTTCAACCTCGAAGCTGTGTTCGCAAACCTACAAGAAGGCATCTCAGCTTTTCCTAACGCGTCGATTGCAAGAAGCTTTGACAGCTCTCGAACCAATTGTCAACGCGCCGCCCAAAGATGAACAGTACATCAATGGCGATAATGCTGCGTCTTCTCTTGCGCCAATCGCGACCGCGTCGAGTAATCTAAGGATTAAGGTGTGGAACCTATATATCACACTCCTTAGCGCCATTGTGGAGCTTGGGCCTGAGGAGGGGAAGAGCACATTTGGACAGAAAGAATGGAAGGCTCTTGTCTCCAAAGTCCGAGATGGGGACGTCTGGGAGTATATAGTACAGACCGGTTACAGAGGACGAGAGGGCTCAGTAGATGCGGAAGTCGTGTATAACTTGTCAGTCAGATACCCTACTGGCTATAGTGTTCTTTCTCTAACCATCGTCCTACAGAGCTACGTTGTTGTTGAATCACTCTCCGTCGCAGACTCTCAACCAACAGCGACTTGAGACCTACCTGTCGTCCTACGGACAGCCAAATCTGGACGTTGCAGCCCACATGGAGATGTCTCAACATGGATCACGACGCCGCCACGCACATGCTGCTAGCGGAACAGATACTCCAAAGGACTTGGAGGCTAGAGTGAGGATACTCGAACTGTTCACCCTCCACGTTCTGCCGAGAAACGAGGAATGGGACTATGCTAGAGAGTTTATCCAGTTCAGCGAAGTGTTGGATGAAGAAAGGAAAGAGGCTTTCTTTCTGACGCTCGAAGGCCTGAAGGAAGAAAAAGAGAGAGGCAGCCTGCGCGCTGCAGAGCTGCAACGAGAAAGGGAAGCTGAACTCGAACGCCAGGCGCGAGAGGAAGAGCGAAGAAGAGCAGAGGAAGAGCGAAGAAGGGCAGAGGAAGCTGCGGCTGCCGCACGCGCCCAGCAGAACGGACACAAACGAACTGGCAGCGAGGTTGACTATGGCATTGAAAGCCATCCCAATGGGATATCCAAAAGCCGTGGCAACAAGTCAACGGAGAAGTCTGCAAGCAATAAGACGACTGATCCTTCGGGCCGGGCCACCTTCTCGCCGCCCCCTGAGTCGTCGAAGAATGTCAAAAAGACGCCCAAATCTCCACCCATGGTACGACAGGCGCGCGCCTTGGCAACTGCACTTCACAATCTTCTGCTCACTCTAGCACGAAATGTGACCGGCAACCCGATGGCTCTTCTACGCATGCTTCTGTTCATGCTGGGCATCATCATGGCGGTTAGTAGACAAGATGTCCGAGAACGTGTGCGCAGGATCATGAATACGAGCTGGCAAAAGGTTCGAGGAACTGTGGGTGCGGGTGTGAAGGTCAGCTACATCTGATCAAGAGCTGCTGATGCATGTTGCTGGTCCACACCACGTCGACTCATAGGGCTTGACGGATGACTTAGGATATTTTTCTCTCACATGCTTACGTGTATACTTACACCTTCCACTGTAAATAGATAAATAGGGATACAGTCTGGTAGAGACGGAACTTGATTTAGGTCGGCTTGGATCTGAAATTGAAAATCATTGTACTGCTATCATATAAAGCAAGCTTGACACTTCTTTCATCGCAGTGCTGGCTTTCCGAGGAAGTGCTACGTATTATTATTTATCATTAAATCGCAATCTACCATCAGGTATACCTTTACACGACACTATTCTATCTCAGTAGCCCGACGATCCGGTTCACTACCGACCTCCTTCGAGTCCAAAGGAGATGCGTCATCAGGACCATCCGTGGTCCCAGTATGACTCTCAGGTTCACCAATACTCTCCATATCTTGCTTCTTTTGCAGTCTGCTATGCCATCTGCGGAATATATAGACCATGAAATGCGCCACGCAGACCTGCTCTGTGGTGTAGAGCAGGACTGGGACGGACGTTTTCGCCTTCGTAAACAGGTCAACAGAGGACCACATGGCATACAGTAGTGGGATTCCCAACGCGGTTGTTTTAGCAGGGCCGCAGAAGCAGATAGCAATCGTCTCTTCGGGGTCGACTCTTTTAAAAATGCGTCGGCCCCACGGCAGAGTAGATAAGCACTTTGGTGGACGGGAGATGACGAAGCAGACCACTGTGAGAAAGAGGTATAGGGCGATGTTGAATAGGACTACAAAGACGATGCTCTGGGCGGAGAGCGATTCGAGAGCGTCTGTAGCGAAGCAGGTTGAGAATGTGGTCCTGGAAATGGCCTCGTTAGCATATAATTGTTGCTTTAGGTATATCCACTGCATTTCGCTCCTTCCAGAATCGCGGCAACACATACCATATGAGTAGTAACAGACAAAAGGTGCCAACCTTCGCTACCTTGAACTTCTGAAGGACCCATGCGGTCTGATCTGACCAGGTCCATCGGATCAGTTGTCCCACCGCCAGCGGGATGAGTACAGCTAGACCTAACTGCTTAAAGACATCTCGATACATCTGGTTGAGTGCACCTTCCCCATGTTTCCATGCTGAGAACTCAGGTGTATTGGGTATCAGAGTGACCGTCCATCCTGCAGTCACGAACGGACCTAGGACATTCGCAACCAGAACCTCCACCAGCGCTGCGGCATCATCCCCACCGGCAGCTCTGGTCATGACCACGTTCGAAGCGATCGTTGTCGGGATACATGCGACCAGGATATAGCCCGCCAGGACCGCTCGATCGATATGTCCCCAGGGGTCACCGGCCAACACTATATGTACAATGGCGAGCACCAGCGCAGGAATGAACAGAAACGAAGTGACTTGGACCAGCACGTGGAGTCTCCAATTAAGCATATGCTTGAAAAGCTTCTGGCGCGGGATGCTGAGGCCCGATATCAGGAAGATCAATGCCACGGCGCCATATAGAATGCTGTATTCGGTCCTGATTATGCCGCCTTGCTTTGCAACATTTGGGAAGAAGTACGCCAGTACGCAAACCACACCCATACCAATGAGGAGCCACTGGTGTAGAAGGAATAACAGTACCTTCTTCACGACAGCAACTCCTCTCGTCTTCTTTGATTTCCTTTTCTCATTATGAGCACCGGCGACTTCACCGCCATTGGCCATCTTGATTCGGAAAAAAATGCGGAAACGACATGTGCACAACAGCCACGCTCGAAAGGTCCGTTCTCCGTCCACCGCGCCAATCTGGACCAGAGCACCATGGAGAATTAATGAGTATGATGAGCTGTCCTCTCCATTGCGATCGCAATAGCAGTCCGACGAGATCGGTGAAGCAGCCGACTGATAAGCCTACATCTTAGTGGTGGATCATCGGAGGGAGTCCGCTAGGTACATCTTTTTCCCCCGCAGCCATCGCTGGAATATTATCCGATCTTCACTGGCACCATCAACCACAGACTCTGGTCGTTTATACATTGCAGTGCTAATGACAGAAGGTTTCAGTGGTACAGTCTTTGAGGTCGTGTGTTCACATCAACATTTTTTCTCCTACTTTCAATTTGGTCAGCTGGTTGGTGCTATCAAATAACAGCTTAGGAGTTCGTCATTGAACATCTTCGACAAAAGTATATCGACAAGAATCCAACCTGAGTACTCAGATGAGTGTCTTCACATGTGAAAGAGAACTGTTTAGACTAAACACGTTCTAACACAGGTCAACCGTCAGCTTGTGATCGCGCCCTAAAACACGTCCAGTCGATTACAATGAGCACGTGCCATCTGATTAGGATGCTTGTGAGAACCCAGCGGCAAAATTAGATATAACATAGATATCTATGGTTCGATCAAGGACGTGGAAAAGCGTTATTCATGTACCGGAGCAGAGAAGTCCGGTCCTCAACCGCGTGAAAGATCACCCAGAAGCTAATTGACGGCCCGAGAAGATGGAACTCATAAGTATATAATTTCGTGCCACTGAAAGGTATGGTAATTTGTATACAGTATCGGGCTCGGATAGCGGCAGGGAATCACCTCACTGCCGTCAAATATCGATATTATTACAAACAATTTCATGATTATACCGGTCTTTGGAAGACATAACTCCGCCGTCTCCGTCGTCTACTGAAAAGAAATACGATTATAAACTATCTAGTTGTTTTTATGGGTTTGCTTGATAATACACCCTGGCCTCGAACTCCGGCATGGATCACGGCGTGCCCTCAGCGTGGGTTTCCGGTAACCCGAGAATATTCCTGAGCTTCGAGCCGAGAACGGGGAAATGGTATTCCTCCGTACCAGCAACTGAACCTGAACGCTCTGGGCAACGGTTCCATCGTAAGAAGATCAAGATCAAGGAGTGACAACGATCAACAGCGTCCCGGGGAGATGGGGTAACTCTCCAGCAGGGACCACCGAAAGAGAGCTCTTTTTCTTTTGGTCTGGAGAGGACCTAGTTAGGTGCAATATCGATTATCTATATATTACTAGCCGCTATGAATGCTTCATTCCGAGCTTCGGCGGCCAAAAGCTGGGGCAACCTCGGCTTAGGACTTCATGACAAAACCCGGAATATTACCGGCTTTACCCGCAAACGGTCGAGCCGATAACGGCTGGCAGAGAGGACGACGAGGATTATTACCAATATTACCAATCCTCTAACTACCAGTTTAATAATAACTTACCATAGTTACCACTTGTGACCCAGCACAGTGGACGCCGATGAAGTCCATGACGACGTCGGATCTCCCGTGGAGTGCCAGGAACGGCGTGAAATAGGCATGTCTCCATCGTTTATTGGCACCGATATCGTCTGGAGAACCACTTTACCCCTAACTTCTAAGGGAACCCCCCCCCTAGCGGTAAAAGAACCCAGCTCATTTGACGGATGCAGATGGATCGATTCTGTGTGAACTTCCGAGGCCTCTCGGGACGTCTGGGAGCTCGACCAGCCCTGCGCAGGGTTAAAAGTAATAATTGATTAAATTACAGGACAGGTCACGGGCTCTAAGCATATGCCTCGGAGTTAAGAGAGAGAGATGTGATCTATATGGATCATGGAGTACAAAAAGTGCGTCTCCTCCAGGTCGTGGGGAGAGCATTCGTGGTTCTTGATCCTCTCCCAAATTTGTGCGAGTTATCTCCGTGGTCGAGGTGGTTCTCCATCTTTCCGCTCGTCCAGACAGCTCTCTCCGCTTCCCCGTCATAGCTTCTCTCGTCGCTGGTCTTGGGCCGCCACCTTAACCAAGGTAAAGATCCTCGCTCCGGGCTCCCCCAGTTATAACCATTGGAGACCCCAAATCCCATCCGCCTTCACTTTCTGTTTGTGACGTCGGATTCTCTGAAGCCTGGTGCTGTTCCCCCTTGTGTTGCTCCCGAGGCCGTACTTGTATACTCGACAAGCTCTACTCGGTCCATTGGTCCAAACTGCCGGTGCTTAAAAACTCACCCGGCTATAAAGAAGGAAAATTCCTCGAGAATCTGCCAAGCGCGAATCTCCATTGCAATTGAACGTCCAGCTCGACCGTTCGAGCAGCGATATTGGAATCTACAGCAATTGAAAGACTAAACTTTTAAATATGTCCGCAAAGACTGCACAGGGCCCCGGCGGCAAGAAGCCTGCCTCGGCCGCCACCAACTTGATCGGTATGGTTTCCAACGAACGTGGACTATCTGATCTTGTTAGTCGCTAACTATGAGTAGCTGGAGGAGGTGCTGGTATGATGGAGGCCCTCGTCTGCCACCCCCTGGACACAATCAAGGTCCGAATGCAGCTTTCCCGACGAGCCAGAGCGCCTGGTGTAAGTGATTGCTCCGTCCGAAAGCCAGACCCCGTGCGGTAACTGACTGTTCCTTTCAGGTGAAACCCCGTGGTTTCGTCGCCACTGGTGTTGAGATCGTCAAGAAGGAGACTGCCCTGGGTCTGTACAAGGGTCTTGGAGCTGTGTTGGGTGGTATCATTCCTAAGATGGCTATTCGATTCACCTCGTATGAGTGGTACAAGCAGCTCCTAGCGGACAAGGAGACTGGTGTCGTCACTAGCAAGGCTACCTTCCTTGGTATGTATTCCCTGTGTACACAGGACCTGGCATGATTGTGAGATCTGGGGCTGACCGCTTGATTTTCAGCTGGTCTCGCTGCTGGTGTGACCGAGGCCGTCGCCGTTGTGAACCCCATGGAGGTCGTTAAGATCCGTCTACAAGCTCAGCACCACTCTCTCGCCGACCCCCTCGATGCCCCGAAGTACCGAAGTGCCCCTCACGCTCTGTTCACCGTTATCCGGGAAGAAGGATTCAGCACTCTCTACCGTGGTGTCTCCCTGACTGCCCTGCGCCAGGGTACCAACCAGGCCGCCAACTTCACTGCCTACACGGAACTGAAGGCTTTCCTCCAGAGAGCCCAGCCTGAGTTCGCCGACAAGCAGCTGCCCTCGTACCAGACCACCCTGATCGGTCTCATCTCCGGTGCTATGGGTCCCTTCTCGAACGCTCCTATTGACACGATCAAGACCCGTCTGCAGAAGACCAAGGCCGAGCCCGGCCAGTCTGCCCTGTCCCGTATCACTGCCATCGCTTCCGAGATGTTCAAGCAGGAGGGTGCTCGCGCTTTCTACAAGGGTATCACGCCTCGTGTGATGCGTGTCGCTCCCGGTCAGGCCGTGACCTTCACCGTGTACGAGTTCCTGAAGGAGAAGCTTGAGAAGTCCAAGTACAGCATCGTTGGCGGAGGCAAGTTCGAAGAGTAAATCTTTTTGGTTCAAGTTACGATTTCCGTGGGTCTCTCTGGTCTCTTGAGTATGTGTTGGGAGCGTTTGATACCACAAAAGCATGGTGGCGTCTCCATTGCATCATCGTCACATTTACCCCGACTTGCCGGGGATACTTGTTAAGACACGGGTCTGGATACAGACAAGAACGTCGATTGATTTGGTTGATGACTGGGAGTACATTAAACATCCTTTTTTTTTTATATCTGTATATATATGCATCGAAGTTTTTTCTCTTTTTTTGGAATTTTTTATACCATGTCAGGTATCGATCAAAAGATGAATTGAGCTATTTCAAAAAGACTGGCCGTCTTCGTTTTCTATGCGGGGGAAATTCCGACCTTCCGCCGGGCTTGTCGTCATGCATTCAGTAGATAGACCCAATAATTACTTACAGAACTCGTAAAAACCGCAGTAGGAAATCACAAAACGGGATTACGATGAATAGAAACAGACCGTATTGAATTTCAACATAATGCATTTATCTACTCTTATTTCTGCCCTTACTATCGGTGGTATATCGACATTGAACATGAGTTGGCCTCGTCCCATTTCATAGGCCACGGTCTGAAACGTGGGGGAAGTCAATCTGCCCCCGCCAAACTCTCCGACTGACTTTCTTCCCCCTCCGAGAGATCGCCAGTTGTTCCTGACCGCCATCCATCTCTATCCCCGTCAACACGAGGACAACACAACGACCATCTTTTTTTTCCTTTTTGTTTTTTTTTTACCCCGTTGCACAACCATCTCAAACTCACCATGCAGTCGGGAATCGCAGGTACGTTCCATTCATTCATTCTATAATATTCAACTCTCTGCATAACTACCCATTGCTCCCCCCCGTATTTAGTAACCAGCTGGCTACTTGCCCAAGAACCACCTACCTACATTTAACAAAACAAAACAAACCAACATCTCACTAACCAACAAAACAAAAATCAAACAGTCTCATCCGAACTCCACGATGCATTCAACGCATTCACATCCGACTCCTCTCTCTTCTGCCTCCCTATCACAATCACATCCGAGAGCCTGACCCCTCTCCCCGCAATCCCCTTCTCATCCCCAAACGCGTTCTATCCATCCCTCCCACAGCTCTCGTCCGTCCTCCAGCCCAAGACCCCTCTATATTTGATTTTCCGCCGTCCGGACACTGAAGGTGAGGGCGAGGGCGCGAGTTTAGCGGCCCTGACGTATATCCCGTCGAATGCGGGTGTGCGCGCAAAGACGCTATTTGCGTCGACGAGAGCGACGTTCGTGAGGGAGTTGGGTAGTGAGAAGTTTTCCGAGTCGATTTTCGCGACGGATGAGGAGGAGGTTATTGGTGAGGAGGCGTGGAGGGAGAGGGATGCGGAGAAGAGCGGGAAGAGTAATGGTGGTAATGGGAGGTTTAGGAGGGAGGATTTGATGGATGAGAAGGAGAGGGAGTTGGAAGCTGTGCGGAGAGCAGAGGAGGAGGCGAGACATGGTACGATCGGGAGGGATGTTGGTATTGGTGGCTCGCTGGCTGCGAGTGGTGGAGGGGCAACGGGAGGGATGAATGTGAAGATGCCGGTTGATGAGGAAGCCAAGGCTGCGTTGAAGAGTCTACAGCAGGGTGGAATGGTGCAGCTGGTATGTGTTGGGGGTTGTCTACGCTGAGATCAGCGGAATTGATTATGCCTTGCGAACAGAGGGGTATCTTGCATTTTGGATGATAACTAATCTTGCAATACAGGCTATTGACATTCCCACGGAGACCATCAAGCTCGCGGACTCAGACTCCAGCGTCTCTCCTGCTTCCCTGTCCGGACGCTTGCCCGAGTCTTCGCCGCGGTACACCCTCTATCACTACCCCGACTCCGATGCCATCATCTTCATCTACACCTGCCCTTCGGGTTCATCCATCAAGGAACGCATGTTGTATGCCAGCACTCGGAGAGTGGCTATCGACATAGCGGAGGCGGAAGGTTTGAACGTGGCGAAGAAGGTATGACTCGTATATGAGCGATTTTTATTGTAAATGCTGTCTCTGGACTGACAGTTTTCCGTTCACAGATCGAGGGATCTTCTCCAGACGAGATCACCGAAGCCAGACTTCACGAAGAGGTCCATCCTCCACAGGACGACGGTCCAAGGAGAGGTTTCGCCAGACCTAGACGCCCCGGCAGGTGAATTCCCGGGTCAGACGCCTGGTAGAGAATGCCTTGTCGTTTAGTAAGATACACGACATATCCCATAGATTGTCATCTTTTATTGTATATCCTTTGAGATCGGAGCACCCAAAGCCGACGTCTTGCGGTATATAGACTCTAGGCACCTGTTATGCAGTCCCTCAACGCACCAGCACTGCTAGACAGGACAGCAGGCAGGACAGCAGGCCATCTTCTCCCATCTTGACAGCAGACGCGACGTCGTCCATCACTGATTCCGAAAATTCTTTTTCTGGTAGAATAGATCCGTCCTCGAACTTCCCAGGTTGATGATCTTAGGACATCCATCCCTATCTTTTTCCAATCGCGTGCATTCGAAGCAGTAAAAGGCATCACTGATCCCTTCGCCACCGCACACGATGCACTTGTTCTGGTAGTTACCGAAGGAACACTCGTCGCAGATGCGCACGAGAGTCGTTGGACGCACGTAGGAATCGCACACGGGGCATTTGCCATCGCATTTATCGCAGAGTCTCCCGATGGAAATACCGGGCTGCTTGCGGCACATAACGAGATCGGGGTGGTGGCGGGACATGGTTGCGATGAGACGAGATTAGAGTAGTGAGATCTTCGAGACGCGTATTTCACGAATGAGGGTATGGACAGCAGCACAGTTGAGTATCGCAATGCAGAAAGAAATGACAAGAAAAGGCAGGCCGTCTCGATTTATGTGAAGGGAGTCAAAGGTTGGTGGTCCAGGACGAAAGTCGACGAGGAAGCTTCGATCGAAGAAGCTGGAAAGGTTTCCCTCTCTGGCGTTCAGATAATCCGGTCATGTGGTCCGTGCGCCACCCGCAGCGCATACTGAGATCTCGAGCAACGCCGACTCTAAGTAGTGTCCGTGGCATCTCTCCTTCGAACGCTGTCACATCTCTGTCTTTTTCTATTGCCTTTTCTGCTGTGCCAGCTGGGCAGCCCAATCAAAATGGCAGAAGGGTACGTGTTTTGATCATCACTCCGCTGCCCAAGCAAAAGCAAGCTAATCCCGCCTCCCAGGTCTATCGCATCCGCAGTTGCGTTGCCCGAGCCGGACAATGCTGCGACATCTCCAGAGAGCGGGCTGAAACGAAGACAGTCATCAACCTCAGAGACCGACTCGAAAAGACGCCGACTGAGTGGCCAAGATGACGCCTCCCGATCTCCCCAGGACCGACGGCGGTCGTCTCCTCCAGCGGCGGAGCGCAGACCGGAACGCCGACAGGGTCGTCAGAACAGCGGAGCTGAAGAGCGCAAGCGTGGGCAGAGATTATTCGGCGCATTGCTGGGCACCTTGTCACAAAGCTCATCCACAGCGGCGCAGAAGCGACGCGCGGATATTGAGAAGAGGCAGCAGGACAAGCTGAAGCTGCAGGATGAAGAGTACGGCGAGCAAAAGCGGAAGAAGCACGAAGAGTTGACGCAGATACGGAGAAAGGAGCAGAGGGTCTATGACAGGGAATCGGTAAGTTGGCCATCTTCTGCACATGTGAAGATTGTAGATATGTGGAACTATACTGATGCAGTATCTTCGCAGATGCGGCTTCGTCACTCGAATATGTTGGCTATGGCACATTTCCTGAAAACGAAAACGGAACCTGTACTGGTATGTCTGAGTCCAGTGTATAGTTGTCTGGCTCACTGCTAACTGCCGTACGAATATAGTACTACAAGCCATGGCTGCTACGACAGGAAGACGAGGAAACCATAGATAGACAGATCGAGGAAGCCAAAGCTACGATTGCAAGGGAAGAAGCAGAGTTCAACGATCGATACCCGCCAGTAGAGGAAGACCGCAAACCCGAAGGCGAGAAGCCAGAAAAGGAAGGAGAAAAACAGCCCGAGCATACTGAGGAGAAAGAACTCAAAGAGCCTGATGAAGCAGGAGCGCCTGCACCCGACACGGTGGGTTCTGATACTAACCAGGACGCAACTGTCCAACAATCGAAGACTGATACTGCCCCTACTAATGACAACCCCCCTTCCACCGAGGAGGCTCCAGCCCCAGAATCGGCCCCTGCCCCAGAGCCTCCCAGAGGACATGAGGACGATGGAGGTGAGGTTGTGGAGGAAGATAAGGAGGATACGGTTATTTACTAGGCGCACGCAGTACGGTCCTTTTTTCCTTTTTCTAATATACCCCAACCGCCCAGCAGGGTTCTGCTAGGCCAAGGATTGTACCAAGTTCATTTCCGTACGAGAATCTGACGAGTACGGCACTTTTACGCGACATCTTCGCTTCCGGTTCATCATTATCTTTTCGTGGCGAAGGATTCATGCAGACATGAAAAAGCAACGCTCAAGTGAAACCAGAAACAGAAAAAAAAAGCTATGTCATCTCGAACATACCAGCACCCTATAATCCCGGTTCAAGATATGTAAAATATCATTACTGGTACCTAATCATAGTATATACTTAATTAATGTCCCTGTTCTGTCTCGTCACATGATCCAAAACGGCAGTTCGCAGGGCATCCCTGTTCTAGCGAATCCGAAAGGTGGAGTTCCGTTTAGTTAGTAGTAGTGAGCTTGCGATTTACCTAGGCAAAAGTCGAGATTACCCAAGCACAATGTAACGTAAGACAAGGCATATAAGTTGCATGATATCTCGACATAGACTCTTGTCAGAATAATCAGTGGTCTCTCCTTCAATTCTTCCCCACCAGGTTTTCTGATCGAACGAGAAAAGAGGGGTCTATTTAGAATGGCTATCGATAAGATCAACGTCCACAATGACCCGAGGGTCCAGCGTCTCACGGCGCAAGTCAATGGCAAGACATACGGTATGCGCCAATAATCTCCTTTTGCTAGAACTCATGTTTCGTATTTGCGCGCAGATAATATACAAAATGCTGCCTCACGTATGGTCGTTAACTGACTACACCAGGATATCTCCTCGCTCAGCCTGAAAATGGCCAGTATAAGGACACCATCTTTCTGGTTCGTCACTGTCGTTCTTTCTGGATGTTATATGGACCCAAGAATGTCTGGAACCAAGAGTCATTCCTTCGTAGCTGACAGTGTACTCACAGCTCCATGGCTTCCCTGACCTATCGATGGGATGGCGATATCAAATCCCACTCCTGATCTCCTTTGGTCTGCGAGTCGTCGTTCCTGACTGTTTGGGATACGGACGGACTGTATGATTCCCTTCTTTCTAAAAAAAAGCATTTTCCTTGCACAAATATATGCATAACATGAAGACGGGATGAGATTTATTAACTCTTTTTCGCCATTCTTTTTTTACCAGGATGCCCCGCAATGGACACCAGAGAATGAACGACTCTATGGATTTAGAAAGCTCGCAGACGATATCAAGGAGCTAGCGAAGCAGTTGGGATCAGAGAAGATAATCCTTGGTGGACATGATTGGTATGTTTGCTACATACATACAATCTGCTTAGCTATATTTCCAGGAGCTATCGTTCTCAAACTCCTTTCTCTTATATTGATCATTGCTTTTTCCCTACCTTACATACACACATACAGACACACACACACACACACACACAAAATAAGAAAGAAAGAGAGAAAAGGATAACAACTCACACTTACACTCTCCACAGGGGCGCCGCACTCGTCTACCGCATCGCCCTATACCACCGCGACCTAGTCACGCACCTCTTCGCCGTCTGCGTGCCCTACATCCCTCCAATGCCACAATACATCTCCCACGAAGACCTCGTGCGGACCCGTCTCCCGAATTTCGCCTACCAGCTCCAATTCAAGAGCGGAGAGGTCGAAAAAGCAGTCAAGACCAAGGAAGAAATCAAGCAGTTCCTCCTCGCGCTGTATGGGGGTAGGACAGAGGATGGACAGTGGGGATTTAGTACGGAGAAGGGAATCTTGTTTGATAGGTTGGGGAGGTTGGGTTCGTCGAAGTTGCTTGAGGATGAGGTATGTATATGTGGATGTATACGCGGTGCTAGTGAAGGGTCTTTGCTGTTTTTTTTTTTTTTTTTTTTTTTTTTTTTTTTACTGGATATGTTGAGTTTTGCTAACTATGTGCGTAAGGAATTGAATTATTACGTGGATGAGTTTTCAAGGAATGGAATCCATGGACCTTGTGAGTTTCGAGTTTTCTTCCTTTCCTTTTCTTCCTTTCCTTTTCTCCCCTTACCATATAATATTTCCAATTCGCAGATTTCTATTTTTATTTTGAAATGAACCCGTCCTTCCATTCCCTCGCTAAATCCTTCAACAACAGTAAACTGGTACCGCACCCGCGACGTGAACTACAAAGATGAACTCTCCATCTCCAACCCGCAGATCGACATCCCAGTCCTCATGATCCAGGCCCTTAGAGATACTGCCTTGCCGCCCCATATGGGTCAGGGAATGGGCAAGTTCGTTCCCAACTTGATTGTTGAGCAGGTTGATACTTCACATTGGGCGTTGTGGGAGAAGCCGGGTGAGGTTAATGCGATTTTGGAAATGTGGTTTAAGGATGTGGTTTTCTCTGTGCCTGCGTTGGGGGGTGGGAAGTTGTAGGTAGGTGAAGATCTGTTCTGGACCAGCGAATTTTCTTGACGGGGGTTTAATTAGCTGTGATACTCGAAGGGATGAGAGATGATATTATATTATGTGTCTTCTAGCTGAGGAGACCTCTAAGTAGTTATACGTAAGTCTAACTGACTAACCATGTATAGTACGTACGTACGTACAATATCAGCTCAGTTGTCAACGAGTCTAGTCTCAATATGACATCCGACTTTATCAAGTCGATCCACAAACTCCTGACCCAAAGTAGCCGGGGTGACCATTCCACCACGAGAAACCTTCTTGATCTTCGCTTCATGATACAAGATCACCATAGCTGCCTCGGCCAGAAAAACAGCCGTGAGAGTATACATATCGCCATTGTAGATCAGTCGACCCAACGCACGCTTCGGCTTGGGCGTATCTACATCAGGTATGGCAACAGCTCGGTACTCGACCATGTCCCTGGCGCAGTCTTCTTTGCGGGGACCTTGACCCGGAGCGTAGACGAATTTGCTCACGAGCCATCGGACCGGAGAGAGGGTAAGGAGTACTATCCCGACCAGGAAGGCGTAGTGGAAGACGACGCCCACGAATGCATTTCTGACGTGTGCGTAGTGTCGGAAGTAGAATCGTGGGCCGTAGAATTCGCGCATCAGTGTGCTGCTGCGGTGCACGATGGCTGTATCGGCCATGCCGGACGGAGATGTGGTTAGAGTTCCTAGGTCTGAGACGGAGGTGACTCCCGACACTAGCTCTGATAATGAGCGTCTAGGTGTTTGTTTTGGTGGTTCGGAAGCAGCTAGTGCGAAGGGGTCCGCCGACTTGATGAGATCCGTGATGTTGGTTGTCTCGAGGGTGGTGAGGATTGTAGCAAGAGTGCCACCGCTAGGGCCGGAGCTCCTGTGGCGGAGATATTAGAGCGGGAACTTGTGCAGGGTTTGCATAATCGTTCATACTTGACTTCATGGACGCAAGAAATGGCTTCCTTTGTTCCTGTGGATAGCTGTTCTCGAATGGTCTTCACTAGAGACCAGGTGAGAATATCGGGAGGCGTACTCTCAATGCCCAGTGATGGGATAATCTGAGATATTGTGAGTAGGATAATGTTTGAAAGTACCAGAATAAATGGGATCGACGAACAATGGCACCATTCAACCTTGCTGGTTCGTGGTACTTTGGAATGAGCTGTCGGATCCATGGCGTTTCTCCAGTACTTTTCAGATTTAGTTACGTGAGATTTCAACTGCCTGCAGATTCCTTACACATCCACATAATGAGTACCGGTTTCAGCACAGACTTGCACCACAGGAGTCGAGTACAGATGATACGGGCCAACGCAATTGATGATCAGCCGTGTCTTCTGTGCCAAGGGTCTCAACTCTGTCTCGACGAGCTGAACGGTCAATATCTCTTGTTCCTGTCAGCATATGCTATTAATGCGCCCTCGTACGTGTCTTAATTACCAGGTTGGATTCGGTCTGGATTCAAATCTCGAAGTTCCCTGGCCACAGCTTCTAGTTTCCCAGCCGAGCGGCCTGCCAGGGCCCATTTGATATCAGTTGGCAGATGCTGCACAATATGCTCTGCACACAGTCTTCCCGTATACCCGGTAGGGCCGAGAAGTACGAAATCGAACATGTTTTCAGAAGCCATCGTTCACAATCCAGTCAGAGACAAGACGGAGGCAGAACGCATGTGACGTTGTAGCGAATCACCAATGGCAATCGAAGGGTGTTTCAATGAATCCGGTTCAAATAGATGTGTAGATCCAGGAAGATACTCTACCTGAATAAATGAAAGGCTACCTTGTCCCTAGGTGGCGTCTAGCACTCTTGACTGATGATATAACTTAGGTAACCATCGATGATCCGAAACGATATCATGCACGTGAAACCGAGATGTATTCACGTGATATGCCATTGCCAAGACCTCCGAGAAGCGGCTCCGCAGTTCCGTCAATAATAACAACGAACTCCCTCATCGTGAACTCCCAGATAACTTGAGCATCCAGACTGCCGGCCAGTTGATAGCATATCAAAGATGCGACACGAGAGAGAAAGCAGAGAAGCAGATGCCACTGGTTCCACGTGGTGGCCACAGCTCAGGTGGTTTACACCGCCTAGGTCATGAACAAGGTTCATGGTCAGTATCCACGGCTATGCTAATGTTTCAAGATTGCTTCCTCTGCGTTGTCAGGCCAGAAAATGTGATTAAATAGATGAGATCCAAATCGAGACCGTCGGACCTGCTATTACAGACATACCGCTTATTCCGTATCGAGATTGTGGTCTCGCGGATCGAAGCCTACCAGATAGATATGAATCGAGATCGTCTCAGACCCTCTTAACACTGCCTTTTGATAACCTAGGCTGTGGATGAACATTGCTCTCAACGGGCTCGGCTCCATCAGCTGAAGACTACTACAATCAGTGTTGACCCACCAGAGAATCAGAGGCTTCCAGTTCAAAGTGAGACAGGCGTCCAGCTGACTGGATCCCGCTGGACAAGACATACGATCGCGTATTACAGCTTGTGCGGGCGGCACTGCAAGACCACCAAGAACTCTCACGGTAATGAAGGTCTCGAAGGTAGACCGTGTTCCTCTGTCGATCTATCCATCCCATCTCCTGGACTTGGTATAGCTGGGGAGGTTGCCGGAGGAGCTAGGTAGGGGGTTTTCAGTTCCCCTCTCGCTCCGGGTGAGTCTGCCGCAGAGCCAGAAGCCAGCACCTTGCAGGCGGCCGAGTAGCACTAAGCGGTGCTTAGTGCGCAAGGCATGAGATTGTGACTGGTTTTAATATTAATATTATTAGTCTGATGGTGTATTATTAGTCTGATGGTATTATTATGATTATTTTACCTGCATTCTCGTGCAAGCGTCCGCCGCGCGCTGTGACTGGCTGGCGGCGGTCACGTTGGCGGCCAATCTGTTTCGCGTTAGACCGGGCTGGTCCACCTTCAAAAGGCGCTCTCTCCCCACATTGTTCCCTACTACTCACTCCCATCAGTGCCTCTTGTTTCTCCAACTTGCTCTTCATGCCTTCTACTAGCCTTCTTGCAGACAATTTGGTCACGTATCCCGCGGCTGATGTCGGACACCTGTATTGTTTGCTTAGGAGACCTTGGCGAAAGCGCCAGCGACCCTGTTGCCGTTGCCGCCGAGTCGACGCCAAGACTTGAGGATGGCGAGGATGGAGCTCCAGGAACTGCACGTAACAATAGCAAAGCCCCGGTGGCCATCGATAACGAAGATGAAGACTCGGGATGGATTGCTCATTTGATCCCCTGCGGTCATAACCTGCACAACAACTGCCTCAAGCCCTGGGTAGAAAGGGCGAACAGCTGCCCCATTTGCCGCCAGAGCTTCAATGTGGTAGAGCTAACTGATATGATCGGGGGTGAGTAGTCCATCCTCTCCTTAGTGATTCACAAGGAAATCCTTCTGTGGGATTGAGTCCGATGCTAATATTTCTCTCCTTCCCAGGCCCCGTATTATCGTCCTACGTCGTACAAGACAAAGTTCAGGTCGCTGAAATCGATCCATCGATGATCATAGAAGAGATCGACGATGAGGATGACACTCAACCATGTCCTATCTGCGGATATGCAGACAATGAGGAGGTACTCCTTCTCTGCGATGGCTGCGATGTTCCGATCCACACCTACTGCACTGGACTCGATGACGTGCCTTCAGGGTCATGGTATTGCGAGCAGTGTGAAATGCAACGAGCTGTTAACTCAGTCGCCGATTCTCCCATTAGGTCACTGCGGGCACGAAACCGCCCGGAGCGTCGCACGCGAGCTCAACAGAGGAGAGTGAGGAGCCGGAACCAGGTCAACTCCCTTCACTGGGCTCGAGTGTGGCAGTCTGTCTGGGACCGTCTCAACCTGGACCTCGACTTTCCTTTTGACGATGAGCGGGCCGCGGATCGCGTTATCCAGCAGCAGCGGCGGGAGGCAGCAAACCAACGAGAGTTTCGAGCATGGCAACGTCGATTCCAAGTGGCTGAAAGGCAGGGGGGCGCCCGGAGCTTTAGAGACACTGCAACTCTTCTCGATATCGATGCACCTAGACCATCCCGGCCAAGAGTCCCGAGGGCCCCAACCCCTGAGCCTGAGTCTCTGGAAGAGATGAGAGCGTGGAACGCCTTTGAGAGAGCGCGCGAACTGGAAAACGACCCAAGTGCGTCACGGAAACGGAAAGAACCTACCTTATCGCCTTCACCAGAACCCACTGAACCGCAGCGTAAACTGAAACGACCGCGGACGCGGAGACCCGAAGACCTAGCGGCTCTTGCCATGCAAAATGGCGAGTCGTCCAGGACGGCAAGGGAACAGGCCTCTGCCCGATTGAACGCGGAGACCACCGCGGGACCCAGCTTCCTGCAATCGCTTCTGAAAGAAGTAGAAGATTCCTCAAGGCCTGAGCGCAGCAGTTCCTATGGCCCTTCTGTTCACTCATCAACCGCCCCTATGGACCTTAATACACCCGCTCTATCATCACCGTCATTATCACCTGTACCTTCGAATCGCTCTTCTCCCCACCTCACCTCATCGACACCTCCTCCCAACCTCAGAGCACGGCCTATCTCTCCTATCCAGCTTTCCTCACCTGTCGAGGTAACCTCTCCATCCTACGCTGATTTCTCTCCATCAGTCTCTCCTACTCAGGGAAACACCAATGATGCTGTGGAGATCGAGCGGAGTCGCCCAAGCGCACGCAGACTTGGCTCGAGTACCGTAGGCAGGTCGTCTCGTCCAGGAACCGCAAGGTCAAACGAGAATTCCCCTACACGCGGCGGCCTCTCTTTAGAGGTCAAGTCCGACATCCAAAAGCTTGTTGGCGGGGCTCTAAAACCCTTCTACCGCAGAAAGGTGGTATCCAAAGATGAATACACCGACATCAACCGAACCATTTCTCGAATGCTCTACGACCGTGTTGGCGATGTCGAATCGCTTGACCACGATGCCAAGGTCAAATGGGAAACCATCGCCAATCACGAAGTCAAGAAGGCCATTGAGGCCTTGAAACAAGGGAAAGAGAAGGAAAAAGCGAGTAGCGACAATGAACCTTCTTCATGATCTACTTTAGTCCCTGCATATGTGATGGCGTTCTGTCGAGTTTGGCGCATATTCTAAATCTTCCATCTTGCCCACCGGTTTGGGCTTCATTTTTTTGGGGCAGGGACACGGGAACATCCGGTTAGGCATCCCTTGGCTGGAGTTTATGTGACGGATTTGGATGGTGGATATATCCGATACCCTCGTGGGCTTTTTATTGCCTGTACCAGCACAGCGTGGTATTCTGATCTTCTATTGTCTTATATATAAATTAATAGAGCTAGCTATCTCTGGGCATGTCGACAATAATAATCGACATAGGGCTTTTTTAGATTCGTATTAGCGGATCAAAGCCTTTTAATTTTCTCACCTACGTTCTCCCAGTTCCAACTAGTAGATTGACCATTGCGATACGTAAAGAGCACTGTTAACACATCTCATTGTTTTGCTTATGTACCTACCCTACACATACATTCCATAGCACATGAACCCGCGGGGCTCGAGGAAAACAAACTTATAACGAGAACAAGAGAAAACGGGTTGGTTACCTGTAGCGGGATTGAGACCATGTCAAATTTCCACAACGACAAACTAGGGTAACTTCGGTACGTACATACATAAATGACATGATGAATGAACAGGGCACGAAAAGAGAAAAAAAAGAATGGGAAAAAAAAAAAGGAAACAGGGCATTTGTATCCTAAACGTCATGCATATTTCAGATCGGTGGGTTAAAGTCAAAGTCAAAGTCAAAGCAAAGCAGGGCAAGACAAGACAAGATAAGAAGAGAAGAGAAGAGAACTAACTACGCAAGTTAGACTGTTGGTGATGAAGGAAAAAGGTATTCACATTGAAACTGGAAATGGGTATTTTGCAAATTCTCTCGTGAAATGCAGGACGGTGATGATGATGATGATGGAATATAGAAGAAGAAGAAGAAGAAAGAAAAAGCGCGAGAATCAATCAATTTGTGGTTATGTCGGTTTTTTGAAGAAAGAGGACGAGTGAGAAGGAATAGATATATTTATGCCATTTTCATTTTTTTCCACTGGTTCTTTCTTTCTTTCTTCTAACCCCGTCTGGTTGATCGCCTCGTGGGTAGTTCTCGGGTCTTCTTGCTCGAAGTATCTGTCACCTCGGACTTGCGTTTGGGGACAGAGACAGAGACGGTTACATTTGTAGCTTTTGTTTTGGCGGGGGTGGTTGACTTTCTCTTTGATCGGGTGCTTTTCACTGCTGGAGGTGAAGTTTCGGCATCCTCCATCTCGGCATCGTCTTCCTGCTCTTCGCCATTACCGTCCTTTTCGTTTTCAGACGCCTTCGATACTTTTGCTTTGGCAGGAGTAGTAGACGTTCTCTTTGATCGAGTATTCTTCTTTGCTGGAGGGGCTGGAGGTTCTTCAGCATTTTCCATCTCCTCATCTTCGTCATCGCCATTCTTTTCATCGTCAGACTGTTGCTCCTCGTCTTCTTTTTCCTGTTCTTTTGGCTCATCTTCTTCCTCAGCGGCGCTTTCTTCGGAATTTTGTTCTTCTTCTTCCTCTTCTCCGTCCTGCTCCTCGTCACCTTCTTTGTCCATCTCAAGGTCATCTTCATCGCTGTCTCGATCGACATAACTGACATTCTTTCTGCCAGCGCCTCTGCTGCTCCGCCGTCGAGCGCTGGAGGTGACTTCTGCGGCATCATCAGACACCCAGCTATCTTCGTCGGCCTTCTTCCTGGGCAGCTTCGGGTTACCTGCTGCAGAAGACCTTCGGATGGGAAGAGATCTTCCCTTGGTTTTCTTGGCTTTCTTTGTGGCGCTGGTTTCGGCGTTTCCATTGAAATCGCTCTTTCTCTTCTTCGCCTGATTCTGCTGCGCTGTGGACGTGTTTCTTGGCTTCATCCATGAACGGACAATGCGGTCTAGGACGTCTTCGATATCCTCGGGGAGGTAGTTCTTTTCTGCCGCATCCTGCGCCTCCTGGTGGCTTAACATGGAAGCAAAGAGTGCGCTTGGCAGTCTCATCTTGCCTGGATACGTCTGAAGGAGATTCGTGCTGCCGCCGGTCGCTCCAGCAAATTTATGCTGATAAGAGTATATATCAGCGAACCGACGAATGGTTGCTTGTGCGAGATCCGACAATGTATGAAGACGCGTGGTCATCTCTTCGGTCTTCGCAATACCATCTTTAGTCTGCTTGACACGCTGCGCGATGTGGAATATCAGGGACAAATTGTTTTCGTTCGCGATGGCGGAGAGATAGAAGAGGATATAGCGTGAGAAGTCCGCCAGATCCGCGACTCGGGTAGACTCGTCGGTATCTGGAGGAGGATAATCAGGGTGATATGCGAGAAGAGACAGAAGGCGCGAGAAGATGGACTCCATCACAGTCTGCTCTTCGGATCTCTTCCCATTCACCACGCTTTGCCTTGAGAAGAAATTCGCGCGAGATCGTAGCCATGTTAGAGTGCTATCTTTCAAATCGGCATACGGCTCGAACGCGAGGAGACAAGGTATGGTATACCAGCGAGCGCTGAGATGAGTCTTCTGCACCAGCTTCTTTTTCAGATAGCTGATAAATTCAGCTCTCACGGCTAGCAGAGGGTCCTGGGTAACCAAGGCTAGAGAGTTGAAGTCCTTGGGAGTCAGGAGCTGGTCACAGAGACCCCGGGACGCGCAGAGCTTGATAAGTAGCTTAGCTGCTAGAAGACGTAGCCGGGGCTTTTGGCTCGCGGGCGTGTCTTTCTTCTTTGAGAGCTCCCCTTCGCCAGTGACCAGCTTGTTCAAAGTGCTATAAACGGGCTCCGCATGAGCGCGGAAATCGTCATCATTATCCGAGCCCTCTTTCGCACGAAGTCGATTGACGATCGTCTTGAGAGCCCATTGCTTCGCGATAGTTTCTTCGTCTTCGTCATCAGACCACTTATATCCGGAATCGGGTTGCGGGGAACGGTTTGTCAGTAGAATCTGGTTGACGGCGATAGAGACAATGAGGTCGCTTTCCTCATCTGCTTCCCTCGGGGCGAGCAAGTTCAATTGGGAAATAGCGGCAAGTCGTGTGAGGAAATGATCACCTCCATATCCCCAGTTTTTGAGACATTTCTGCACCAGATCCTTTGCATACATTTCCTTCTTGTCTGCAGCCGCCATGATAATAGATACGGCATGTTTAGCGGAATGGGGCGACGAGCTGTACAAGGCGTAGTTCACCAAGGCCTGTAAGAATTTGCGCTCCTTGGGGAGTTTCGACGGGAGCTTCTTAGCAAATCCAGAGCAGGCCTTGAGAATCTCCTCAGTGCCAGCATCATCGGCTGAGTTAGACGTTGGCGCCTGTGCTTCCAGGTCCCTGCACATCTCTTGGACCTGAGCTTCGAGAACTTCTGGATTGCGAGAGGAAATCTGCTTCAACATCTCGTGTGCAGTGTTCGCCAGCTCCTTGTCCTCGGACCGCGAGAGCTGGATTATCGCGGGAATATGACTCCGATTGAAGACAAGAGAGCTACACCTATACAAGAGCGGCGTGATAGTATCCAATACGGAGGGGCTGTTACCGCTCTGTATCCTCTTGGCGAGCTCCTTCAAAGCTTTCGTCACAGTCCGGTAGTCGCTAACAGCAGCCATCGCAAACCGCATGAGCTGGTAGCTCCGTCTGTCGTGCATCTTGGCGAATTTCCATAGATCTGCAGATACTCGGTTAGAGTCAGGGAGAGTCTTCGCTACACCATCAACTACTCTCGTAAGCTGCGCCTTGACGCGCTCCTCATCCTTATCGATGACACCACCCTAACCCTCTAGTCAGTAAGTTCGGCATTAGGGGAGTTGCAAGATTCTTACGTTGTACTCTTCACACGCCTGTAAGTATATTGTCATCGCACTCCTCATGGTTAGTTGTCTTGCTTGGAAGGCAAAGAATACTTTCTTTGCTTTGTCATCCAAGCATCGCAGGAGGGTCAGAATACGCAATACACGGATCTTGTCTGCGTCTTCTTCAGCCTCGGGATCGATATTCTGAGAGCCCCTCAGCCTCTTCGAGGGAGTTGAAAGTCCTCCCTTGGAAGGCTTTGACTTGATGGGCGGGTAGCCCAAGGGAAGGAGAACTTCAAACAGAACGCGGTCAATCAGCGCATGAATATCCGGGTCATTCGTATAGTAGGCATCGAATATCTTGGAAGGCGCATCCTTGAGAAGAGGAACCACCAACTCATTGTTTTTCTGTATTTCTCCAGCCGCAACCGCCCATATCCGGGCCAGGATCTTCATGGCCAGCTCCCGTACCTGCGGTTTCCGGTCCTTGACACGTTCCGCGAGCACAGAGAGCGTAGAGTCCGGAGTAGAGAGGCCACCAGTCACGGCCAGTTTCTTTATAATATCGGAAAAGCCAAATAAGCCCAGGACATCCACAGCTGCTAAACGAACTTTTTCGTCGGCATCACGAAGCGTGTTTGTAAGGCCAGTCACCAGGCTTTGTTCCTCGCTTTCACTTAGGCCGGAACCACCAGCAGCAGTTAGAACGATGCGCCCTACTGCTGTAGCCCAGGCAGCCCGAATAGAAGCAGACTTGTCCTGGCGACGACTCAAGAAACTCTCGTATGCTGTGGAATGAGCCTGGGAGAACGGCTTCGGCGCCAGGGGACTGAGCAGGACATTCGGCTGAGGTACGGACTCAGAATAGCCTATTAATGTGACCGGGGGATATGCCGCAGGGTTCATCGGCGGAGGTGGTGGTGGACCGGCAACGCCGATTCCTGCTACGAGATCACCGATTGTTTGTGTTGCCAACAAACGCAGAGAGACTGACTCCGCCGATAACTCCGCCTCCAATTGGGGGATGACATTCTGCAGCACATCTGGACAGGCTCGCCATAGTTCGCGGATCAAGCGATGTGCCTTGCTCAGTTCCTTGACATCCTCCCTCTCATCGTCAGAATCATCCAGGTTCACCTTTCGGTTGTGTCTCGAAGGGCCGTCCATCTTCGAAGCGGCTGAGGCATCGATGATGACGTTGTTAAAATACTGGCTGATATGACTGGTCATCTTCTCTGGACACGCCTGACAGATCGCCTTCGCCATATTATATGCAGGAGGGTAGTCCTTCAGCAGGAGAGTGTCTTGGTTGCTATCAATGGCCTCTGCTTTCTTTCCCTTCTTTGTAGGGGGTTCGATGACACGCGGATCGACTCGTAGAAATTGCGCAACGATAATGTCGACCACCTCTGGCGCCAGAGTTGGTGCCTCGTCGATTACCGTCACTAACAGGCGGGTCATATCGTATTCCACATTTTTGGCCACCTCTTCACCGGTTGAAGCCTTCGATGATCCCGAGACGATGTCAAAACACGATGTGAAAAGCGGTAGCATCAGAGCATCTGCAGAGTCGATATCCGTCAAGAGTACAATACTCTTGACTTCCGCGAGCGAGTTGAGCACGTAGATATGTTGCGAATTGTATGCATTGGACGGATCGGCCAGTGCGGGTATAATAGTTGTGATGATGCAAGTAAATATATCCTGTCCTCAGTCGGTCAGCAAAGAATTCCTCTCCAACGCGTCTACGTCAACGCCATGTTCGAACCTTTAGTTGATTTCCCGTAAAAGGCGCGTCGGGAGCGCAGAGGCGCAAAACATCCACAATACAGCACGCCGTCCACGCCCTGACACCTTTATCTCTATGCGCCAATAACTGGGCGCTAGCAAGTTCCTGCGAAACCTTCCGCAAAGAGTCTTTGTCCGTCTCCTCCTGCTCAAGCTTGCGGAGCTCCTGGCCTAGCTTCTGCAGACGCTGGAGCAGATCTGCAACAGGAATGGCGGGTTTTCCGACGCGCCATGAAAGCGGTTCATTGAATCTTAATTTCTGAAAACCGCCTTGCTCCTCCTCCGGCTCCACGGTCTCCGTCGCGGCGGAGGGAGCTTGCCGAGTGCGCGCAGGCATCGTGGGAGAAGGGCGGGGAAGTGAACGTGGACCAGATCAGCACAGCATGAGATGCTCGATGTTGGGGCGCAGGCGGTGGCGATGCGTGAAGGAATTGAGGCCGTGGAAGAAGCTGCGCGCCAAGGGAGATTGGAATTGGGATGAAAGTCACGACGGCGACCGAAGATGAAGATAAATGGGGAGTTGGAGGCACGAGCAATAATCGATTCGAATCAAGCGCGGGCGCTTACCGCCCACTGAACTGCCGCCCGTCGACGCGTCGGGCGTGTTGTGCGGGCGCCTCAGGCAGAAACTTTTTGATAGAGCAGAATATTTATGGTACGCATTCAAGTCTGTAAGTAACATGCATCTTCTGTTTTACGCTGCGTGATTAAAGGTCTCTTGCAACTGCATACTTCGTCAATTAGTTAATAATAAATAACTTTAGGCTTTTCTATTTTGTTGACTCTTATACAGACATGGCTAACTCCTTTGTTTATATACTTCACTGAATTAGCAAGGCTCCTCCAGGCACCTAAAACTACCTTTCTCAATAATGTCCTGACCTCCATAGATTTATCTAGGGGCTAGTTACACCAAAAAAGGAACCCCACGATTCATTATTGCTCAAGTCGCCCTACTCTAAACCAAAAGACATGGGACCGCAGCAAGCGATTACGTTCATCGCCTGTAACACAACCCTAGAATCAGCAAAGTAATATTAATAAGTAGAGTATGCTATAATGAATCGCTCAAGCAGGAAGGCGGAAATTCTCCCGATATATATCCGGATCAGTTCAGCCGATCTGCATAATAATTAACTTGACTACCATATTCCTTCTCTTCAAGATCCTGTATGCACGTGAGTATTCTGTAATCCGCTACGAGATAGATAGATAGTTAGTATCTACTCCACATGCCTAATCGCGAGTATCCACAAGGATACTGACTACTATAATAGAGTATGATACCGTTCGCAACTTACTCTAGACCACTTACATACCTACCTGGTACCTAAGATACTCTAGATTCTAGAATATGGCCATGACCACGTGTTGGTGCCATACCTGATACGGTTAGCGGTCCCCGGAGGTTCCCAAGAGCGAAAAAGTGGGTCTCGGAACATTCGAGGCGCCGATCGACCGAGGGAAAAGCATGGAAGAAGAATATTAATGACGCCAGAAACAGGAAAAAAAGACGATGAAAATAAAATAATAAAATAGTAATAATATTATTATTAGTTATTATTTAATATATTCGTTATTCATCATTATTACTCAACTACCATATTATTCAGATCATGTCTCAGAGGAGAAGATGACCAGGCAATCCTATGACCTATCAAACATGTCATCCGGGCATGCAATGACTCAACTGACTCGGGGAGATCCTGCTCATTTGCCACGCGAGCGACGAAAGGACGAAAAGTCTCAGTCATCCTGGTAATAATAATAGATACCCAAATATCAGATCAGATCAGATCAGATCCTGTCTTCGCTCTATAATAATAATAATAATGCCATAATGATCTACTTCCGGTACCTCGGAGTCCGAGAGCAGCACAAGTGCCGACCACCGACCCCGACGCGAAGACTCAATTTCTTGGCCGAGACCAGTGCCATGGATTCTGACCAGTCGGACGGAGAAATACTCGGCTTCGCGCACTCCGAGCGGGAGATCTGGGATTGTTATTACTATCGTCAATCCTTGTTGGTGTTGGTCTCTTCCATTCCTCGGGCTGCCAGTTGGCCCAAGCTTCCGTCACCGCTTGCAGCAAAAACTCTGTAGATTCTAGAATACTAGATAGAACTATGGTAGAAAGTGATGGTTAGCGAGGATGCTGCTTCTGGGTTCCGGAGTCCCTGATGGTTGCTGAAAAGCAAACTACTTACCTGATATAATCATAGGGAATGACAGTCTTGTTATCCTCATAGAGACTACGGAGTAGAGCACGTAAGTCGTACTTTGGCCTATTGAGGAATCAGCACCAAGTGGGGATATGGTGGCGTCTGTAGACTCTCGACTTAAGAGTACGTACCAAGTGGTCCAAGTACCACTTGCAGCGGGCCGTCTGCGAGCGTCGCCGTGAAGCCCTAAAGAACGATGTCTGGCGAACGCAACCGTCGTGCAGTCGCCAATGATGACAGGACGGAGGATGTCGGACTTTAGGTTCTAACCGCGGCGATCCTAGTGTTCAGTGATGGCGCCATCTGCGTTCAACTACTAGATATGCTCCCAAAAGAGAGCATAAAGCATAGTTACGCTTAGAAATCCTGATGGTCAATGATCCCCCCCCTTCGGCGCTTCTTGTCATGATCCTCCGTCTTATGTGCCTGGCTCATGGCGCCGTTGCCGGCTTCTCCACGGGCCCATTGGCCTAGAGGCCTAGAGCAACAGAGCTCTCAGCTGGGCCTCCTCGATGTGGAAAACTTTTTGGTCGTACGCATGGAGATAACAGAATGGATCGGATCCACTGCGCTAAAGTCCGTTTTTTCAGATCCTATATATCAGGTGTAGAAGATCTCATCTCGTAGGCTGCTGGAACTTCCAAGGTCGAACTGTCCCGGCGATCCCAGTAACGCTTCCAGGAACGTCTATATCCGAGCCCGTGTTCAGTGTAAATTGCGTCACTGGGAAGAAGCCACAGCTTGTTTAGAGACTTTTGAGAGTATCGATTATACTCTAGTCACCCCGTCATCCGTCCTGACCGGCCGAGGCTCCCCGGCGCATTGCGTCAAACGCGCGACAGCATGGACCCAGACAAGCAGACCACATTCGATTCAAACGCGACCACACCAACACGACTGAGCATCGATCATGAGAGAGTCCCTCACCATCCGTCGTCCGGTGATACCCTGCAAGAAGAGAAGACGAACGAGCTGCGCGCCATGGAGAGCCCGCAACCGGAGGAGCGGGTAGCCCGAGACGAGGTTGGCGATATCGAAAAGGAAGAGGAAGATATCGAGCGCGGAGGAGAAGCGCCCCTGGAGGATGAGAATGCCCCCAAGAAGGATCCAAACCTGGTGGAATGGGATGGTCCAGACGACCCCGAGAACCCGCAGAATTGGCCCAAGTGGAAGAAATGGGTCTACACCATGACGCTGTCGTCGTTGACCGTCTGGATCACGTTCGCCAGTAGTGTGTTCAGTGAAGCAACCCTGGTGACGGCGGAGGAATTCGGTGTGTCCACCGAAGTCACGACGCTGGGAACGAGTCTGGTGGTGTTTGTAAGTGATACAGTTCAACAATGGCTTTGATTGATATCATGATTCAGACCTAGAATACGAACTAATTAATTCTCAACAGGGATTTGCCGTCGGTCCTCTGATCTGGGGTCCTATGTCTGAGCTGTACGGGCGTATGCCACCACTGTTCTTCGGATATGCTGTCTTCGCCATCTTCCAGATTCCCGTTGCCGTCGCTCAGAACCTCCAGACGATCATGGTGTGTCGATTCTTCGTGGGAGTCTTTGGCTGTGCACCGCTGGCAGTCATTGGAGGTGCTCTCGCGGATTTCTGGGACCCAGTTGACCGAGGTGTTGCTGTTGCCTTCTTCTCAGCAGCCACTTTTGGAGGCCCTACGGCCGGTCCTATAGTGTAAGTTATCTTTCACCGTTATTCTATCTTGTCTTTCATCCTCCCTCTTGGAACAGATAACTAAACAGTGGAACAGGGGTGGTTTCATCGTGAGCTCCCACCTAGGATGGCGATGGACAGCCTGGATCACCCTCATCGCATCTGCTTTCTTCGGCCTCATCGCCTTGATCATCGTGCCAGAGACCTACGCACCAATCCTGCTTCAGCGCCGCGCCGCTCGTCTTCGCCATGAGACAAAGAACTGGGCCTACCACTCCTTCCTGGACGAGCACCGTCCAACCTTCAAAGATATCCTCTGGAAATACATCCTGCGGCCGTTCCAGATGCTGTTCCTCGAACCCATCCTAGTCTGCATCACCATCTACCTCGCCCTGATCTACGGTATCCTCTACCTCTTCTTCGAAGCCTACCCCGTCTCTTTCCAGGAAGTCCGCGGCTGGAAACACCCCGGTGTAGCCGCACTGCCATTCCTCGGCATCCTAATCGGAGTCTTCATCGGCGTCGCCTTAATCTCCATCATCACCAAGACCCGTTTCGCGCGCAAACTCGAGAAACACGGCCGCGTCGTCCCCGAAGAACGTCTCGTCCCCATGATGATCGCCTCCGTCATCCTCCCCGCCGGTCTGTTCTGGTTCGGATGGACATCCAGCCCTCACGTCCACTGGTTCCCACAAGTTCTCGCCGGCGTGCCCATCGGATGCGGCATCCTCGTCATCTTCATGCAGGGCCTCAACTACATCATCGACGTATACCTCATGTTCGCAAACTCCGCCATTGCCGCCAACACGCTCGTCCGGAGTTGCGTTGGTGGTGGCTTCCCCCTCTTCGCTGTGCAGATGTATCACAATCTCGGCGTGAACTGGGCGTCTAGCGTGTTGGGCTTTATCACCGTCGCGATGATCCCGATTCCGATCTTGTTCTTCTTCTACGGAAAGAAGATTCGCTCTTTGAGCAAGTTCTCGCCGAAGTTTTAAAGAAAAAAAGATCCCAACCTTTTTTTCCCCCCTTCTTCCTCTCATTAATCATACATAATCCTCGCCCCCCCCCCCCCCCCCCCCCCCGCGCCCCTCTTCCGAAGGAAAATCCTTCGGTAACGCTCATGATTATCATTTATTCCTCCAAAAGAAAGAAAGGCATCAGCATAAGCATATAGACTTGATGAATGCGCAAGCCCCCAAAGCTCTCGATATATATCTATATATATACACACACATACATGTATATGCTGGTTTCGTGGGTTACATTTGGCGTTTTTGCGTTTCACATTTCCCCCTATTATTTATTTATCCTGGCTGATGCCATGCCCATGCTATCTATACTATCTATGGTCTATTGATGCCGTATATACCTCTTTGTTTTTTTGTTTGTTTGTTTGATTGATTTTTTTTTTCTGGGTGGTTTATTATCATCATCATCGATTTATGTGTCGAATATGAGTTAATGTCTCATTACTAGTTGTAGTAGGGGGGACGAACAGAAGAATGATGATGATGATGTGGATTATGTGGATTATGTGTCTGAATGGGAATGAGAATTGGAGAATAAAATTAGAAAGATTTCTTTCCTTCTTTCTTTCCTTGCTTGGGCTGATCGTTGTAGAGATTCTAAGGATAGAGATAATAAAAATAGACATGTTAATTATCTTACCCGTGGTGGGATACGATGCTTGGATTGGTAGTTACTGTATTATATTATTATAAGTCATCTGTCTCTATATTAACTACCTTGAACTAGTTATCCACAAGGCTTACAACTCAAGTGTAACAAAAACAAATCGTTCTCGTTCTCATCTCAATATAACATCTTCATGGATTTCAATCTCCCATGCAGATATGGGAGGCAAAAGACTCAGATTCCCCAATTGGAACTTAACTTGCGCCACCAAGAATTGAGTAGATCAGCTAATACATGAGGACAGCCCTGAGGGAAAATAGGGAGATGCTTTAAAAAAAAACAACGACGGACTGATAGCCCACAGCTCCTATATCCTATGTACCATGTCGGGCAGATAGATGCCTTCGACAAAAGAAAACGTTCAAAAAAAAAAAAAGTAAGAACACGCCTGCTAGATCCATGTAATCCCCCTCCCCCTCCTTAATACTCCAGCTCAGCCCTAGTAGAGTACAGCTACGATGCAGAAGCGTTCGATCCTGCCATTCTCGCCAATCTCTCCTCAACACGCTCCTTGTGCTGTCGGTTCCGCAGGTGCACTTCGAAATTATCGACTGTCGTGCCGGGGCCAGGTGTGTACAGCTTTCCAGGACAGTCGTGACATCGGATACGTGGAAGGTACTGGTATTTCAACTTCTGGCCCGGATGCGTAGCGTTTGCATTCGCGACAGGCAGCATGGTGGCAGTATCGACGGCAGAGTAGCGCATCACGCCTTCAAACGAGTCGTTCGGGTAGTTGCGGTTGAGCTGAGCAAGACCAGACATGAGCCAGGTGGGCGGCGGAGGCTATTCGACACGTCAGTGCACAGTCCCCAATATATACACTTCGAAGCCCTCTCTCATCTTCGTCGGGTGTAGGAGTGGATGGACATGATTGGGAATCTGATGATGATGTTGCCCGAGCTTCAATATGTCTTCTCTTTCTGTTTTCAACTTACCCCCGGAACGCCTGGCTGTGGAGGATGAGGAGCATCGATGGCACCGATCTGCTGAGCCGGGCCCTGTTGTTGTGCGCCTGGACTGAGATTGGCTGGTCTAGCTACGCCGGGCTGCTGAAGCTGGGATTGCGGTGGCGGCATTGAGCCTGCTGGTGCAGCGCTTGGGGTGCTGTTCTGGGACGTCTGAGGAGCCGCCGTAGGGCCAGTGACACTAGAGGCTGACTGGGGTCTATTCCTGTTCTTCATGTCTCGAAGCAATTGGCGCAACCGCTCTCTGTTGATCTTGAGCTTGACGATGAGCTTATCCGGCTCGTCCATGCTCTCTTCTCGGTAATCACGTCTTCGGGCAGAGACTCTCGTTTCGTGGTGGTGCAACGACGGTTCAGGCGTCGTAGAATGGCCAAGGTTGGACCGAAGGGCCGCCTGTGCAGCCGAAGCAGCACCTCTCATGCCTCTTGTCCGAGCCGTGCCTTGAGCGAGATGGGTGCCAATGGCAGGAGAACCCGCAGAGGAATCCTCACTGTCAGACTCGTCCGTCTCGTCGCCTCCATCGCGCTGGCCGGGCACAGAGCGCCTACTGCGACCTGAACCTGACCGCTTGAAGAGGTGGCTCTCCTCTACTGAGGAAGCAGAGTTTGGTATAACAGACGACACAACCATCGTTCGAATGGTGCGCTGGCGGTCCTTGAGATCTGGCAGAGCCGGTCCACCACGACGGTTAACTGACCGTTTCTGCCGTCGCTGCTCTCTGGAGATGGAGACCTCTGTACGCTCCAGCTCGGCTTCATTGAGCTCGTACAGATAAGGAGTGAATTCCTTGGCGGCCTGGAATGGCCGGAATGGCGTGGAGAGGGGTGTCGGGAGGAATGCGGTTTTGAGGTCGGGGTCCTCGATGGGACGGCCATCGAAGGGATGTGAAAGGATGTAGAGGGACTTGGTGAATAGCTGCACCTGTTCGCGAATGGAATGAGCGATGGCGGTGGTGAACTCTCCCGACAGAGAGAGATCGTTTGTCATCTGCAGCGCAAACTCCTCGGGAGAGTTGTAGGGATTGTTCATCTCCCATTCGAACTGATCAACCAACGTATGCTGTCCAATGGTTATATTCAGCTTTATCAAAATGCGCATTTCGTCGTTTTTGTACGCATAATACGGTAGGTGAGGATCTAGGGGATCATCCTCGACGTACACTTGCGGATAGTAGTCCACAATCTGCTCCTGGATCGCCTGGGATATCTGGCGTACGAGCGGGACGCATGTTTCAAGAGGGAGACCTAGGTCCTCAACGAACTTCTCTGCGAAGAGATCGGGAGACGTCACTCGATCATGCAGGTTCCAAGTAAATGTATCTCGGATCTTGATCTTGTCCCAGTCGATATCCAACCGAATAGGGACGAGGTCTTCGATCTGCTCGTTCTGAACCTTCATGTCCTTACGGGATATCCGTAACTCTCTAGACTTTCTGCCCCCCGGACGACGGCGGTTGGACGGATAGAGTAATTGCGGATGCTGATTCCTCAGATCCGTCCGCGCATTGCCATACCCTTCGTAGCCAGCGCCATAGAGAGCCGCAGGGTTGGTCTGGTTATCCCGCCGCAACGCCAGATAATAATCGCGCTCTGCCCGTTTCTGCTGGAGAATCTCTTGGCTGGGATTATGCCACGCTTCCAGGGCGGAGTGGTGGAACTCCCGGTAGACATACTGCTCCAGGAGGATCTTGTCTGTTGGCGTTTCACGAACGCGCACTGGTAAGCTTTCTGTAGGCGAAGAGGACTGCACCGCAGAGCCGGAACGCGACCGTTTCCTACTCGACGCCGTGCCATTCGCGCCATTCGACTGGGGAGATGCGGACCGCTGGTTCTCATCCGATTGAGACTCTCCGACAGAGACCCCTGACGCTGCCAGAACCGCCTTCGCGTTCTGTTTCCCTTCCACGATCGCGTCCTGGGAGGTCCCGTTGGCACCCTGGTCCGCAGCCGGGTTCGAGCTCTCTGCGTTGGCGTCTACGACGGCGGAGCTGGAGCCATTCTGGACTCCATCCGGCTGGGGGTCCTGCGAAGAGGATTCCGGATTCGAAGAAGTCCCTGCGGGAAGGTCCGCGGATGACATTGTTTCTTTCTAGGAGATAGTTATGCGTGTCTGCTCACACGGAGACACGTTGGTGGGCACAAATATGGCGAGGCGAATGCTACGATAGCATCATTGGAAGGGCCTGGGGAGACAGCGCATCAAGGTCAGCCAGGTTGGGAGCTCCATCGAACGCGATCCCATCGCGACAAGCTCGCATCATGACATGATCGGGGCAGGAAAGCAATGCACAGGAACTTGTTTGGGGGGGGCGAGGGGAGGTCATCGCGACGGGCGCATGTTGCGCCTGAGCAAAAGCCATCGCCATCCGGGCGGGCGCAACGACAGACGAAAGGACAACAGGGGCAGAAGGCCAGCGACAGCGATCACAAAGAAGACATACCAAAGCCAGCAACGCAAGCCAGCCGATGGCCAGCGGTCGAACAGTCCGGGAGACTCAGAGGGTTCCAGGCAGGACGACTGAGTGGATGGGTCGGGGTCTGGTCTGGTCTGGTCTTGTCTTGTCCTGTCCTGGGCTGGTTGGGGCTCGATCGCTTTTCCCGCGAGGCACGCGCAGGATCTGCCGAAGCGCCGAACGGGCCGATCTGGCCGCTGGGATTTGATCAGAAAACAGGAGAGAAAATAATTAACTATCACTATAGTAAGTAACTATAGTATATGTAGTAATTAATCCCTGGAGTTGGCGGGTGGCTTCTCGTTTCCTGGTTGGCTTGCGGCGCTCTGGAAAGAGAGAAGAAGAGAGTCGCGGAACTGGAGCGCGAAGACGAAGGAGGACGAGCCGCCTCCCGCTCCGTTACTAGAGTAGATCCTGCTGTTCGTTACTCCTACTCTACTGGCCGTTTCCGTGCTGGCCACAGCATCCTCATCATGCATTCGTGCGGACGAGATCCAGACAGACAGTGCAGTCTCTACAGACATCTCCAGCGTGAAAAAAGGGCCATCCTACGGCAATCGACGGCGCTCTTGTTGCTCTCTGCGATCTGCTGAAATTACCGGTATCGTACTGTGTCGTATCGATACCGTCTCCGTCCCTCTCCGCTGCGCTAGCCGCTTTGGGGGTTAGAGGTCGTTGGAGGCGGTGCGTAGCAGTACCAGTAAGACTAGTTAGCGAAATAATTCAATTAGATCAATTATTAGATAGATGATCTATCGTCCTTGTTTGGGATAATAGTTAGTTGGTGTTACTATTATAACCAAGGCTTAGATACTAGGAAGAGAGAGACAGCTCGTACAGGGCGTCGACGTTAAAGCGGCTTAAGCACATTCATTCTGTCGTGGAAAAAGTATAACTATATATTTCGGAACCACATCTCACTGCTACGCTATTGACAGCAAGGTTTGGATTTCCCTTGTTTTCAATTTAGACACTGCTCATTCGATTCTACCATTTCACTGCACATGCGAGCGTTGACTGACTGACTAGGCAGGTCTAGGGGATATTATTATCACTACATGCTATTCCAACCTTATCAAAGACACCAATGATGTAACTAGTCATAAGATTAACAGCTTGCGCAAAAGACAAACAGAACTCGCGACAGACCTGCTGGATCTTAACTGCCAGGATGTTTAAAACATCGACGACACTTAGCTCAACACCGCATCGACGACAACAGCTCGATGGTCCGAATTATAGACCCCGTCGTCGAATTTGTTTGGTAAAACAGCATACGCCGTGGCCGTCCATGGCAGAGATAAAGCCTGACCGGTATTCTCCGTTTTATGCGTCGGTCCCAGCAGGATATAGTCAATGCGCGTTGGCGGTACGCCTTCATAGCCAAACCCCGTGAAGGTATTCTCATTGCCATACCGCTTTGCTGGGTCTATAAGTCTCTGGCTATCCACGAGAGGTGACGTGTCCGCCGTCAACGCTGTGTAAGCTTCCTGGGTTTCCTTGCTGTTAAAGTCCCCAGAGAGGAAGATCCCCGAGAGTACATCTACGTATGGGCCGGTGCGGTACTCGTGGATCTTGCTCAAGATAATACGCGCGGATTCCGCTCGTGATTTGGATCCCTGGTCGTCAAGGTGAGTATTCAAGGCCAGAATCGTCTTCTGACTGGCATGATGTTTGAAGACGCCGATAGTCACAATACGTATGGAGGCCGCATCCCATCCCTTTGATGGCACCGTCGGCGTTTCGGACAACCAGACGGTTTCCCAATGCAATAGCTGCCAGACCGCTGGACGGTAGATGATTGGGGAGTACTCTCCAGCCTCTTTGCCATCGTCCCTTCCGACTCCTATGTACGCCCACTCTGGATCCGCGGTAGTGTTGGTGCCAGACGCTTTGTTGAGCCCGCAGAGAACGTCCAGCAATTGCCCATGGAGGACCTCTTGTAAGCAGATAAACGACTCGTGATGATACTGTGTATTATAGAGCAGCTCGTTGAGGAGCAGCTGTTTACGCTGCGGCCAGGGCTTCTCGCCCTTGAACGGAGACGAAGTCGCGTAACGGATGTTGTGAGTGAGGACGCGGACAGGCAACATGTCTAAGCTAAGCTAACAGACTGGCAACAGACCCAGAAAGCTCTCTAGATACTCGTAAAAGTAAAAGAACCACGGACGAGGCCCATGACGTTGCGCGCGGGACGACGAATGATAATAATAAATCCTTACTTAGCGGGCGGTCAGTCGAATCTCGCGAAGCCCTGCCAGACCCCACCGTCAACCGTCGAAAACCCCGCCAAACCGGTTGCACACGACCCTGAAAAGGCAGATCGAAATAGCTCTACGTTCTCGCACATCCACCCCGAGAGTATCTGTGCAGTAATTCCTCCAGCGCGAGGACCATCAGACACAATGGCTGAGACTCAGGCCCCCGAGGTTGGTAAGTGTATCCGGAAGGACTTGTGCGCTATCTAATCGCACTCTGCCTGCGAGGTTGTCGATTTTGCCCGTCTCTTTTCGATCATTTGCTGTGACGCTGTCGAGGCGCCCCGGAGCGTCTTTCCGCTCAGTTCGGAGGTTACACGCGATGCCAACGGGGTTTACGTTTCGTATATAACTGACAATCTATCTCCTGTCTTCCAGACTACACCTTGAACAACCCCGATACCTTGACCAAGTACAAGACTGCGGCGCAGATCTCGCACAAGGTCCTAGAAGCCGTCTCAGGTATATTGCCTTCTGGCCCAGTATCAAAGGAGCCTCAATTGACTGATTGCCGCAGGATGGTGCCTTGAGGGCGCGAAGATCGTGGAGCTTTGCCAGAAGGGTGACCAGCTTCTCGAGGAGGAGATTGCCAAGGTCTACAAGGGCAAGAAAGTCTCCAAGGGTACGTTGTAGCGAAGGGTCCTTGCTCGTTGTAAATGGGATCCTCTGTATTGACAGGATTTCTTTCCGAAAAAAAGGTTTCGCCCACCCCACGACGGTGTCCCCGAGCTCTTACGTGACTCCGTACACTCCTCTGCTCTCTGACGCGGAGGAGGCCAACACGACGCTCAAGGCCGGAGAAGTCGTTAAGATCCAACTGGGCGCCCAGATTGATGGATTCGGAACCATTGTCTGTGACAGCATCGTTGTTGCCGGGGCTGAGGACGCCGTCACCGGCCGCGAGGCCGACCTCCTGCTTGCGACACACTACGCCAATGAGTTGCTTCTGAGACTCATGGTCCCTCCCGGTCTGCTGGCCACCGGATCCGAGGAAGAGAAGCAGAAGGCTGCTGCTGAGAAGCCTCCTACTCAGACCCAGATTTCCAACCTGATCGAGAAGGTCGCCAAGGCGTACGACTGCAACGTTGTCGAGAACACCACCAGCTGGCAGTTCGAGCGTAACGAGATCGAGGGCAAGAAGAAGATCATCCTGAGCCCCGGTTCTGGCACTAAGGGCGACGGTGTCCCCGAGGTGGGAGAGGTCTGGGGAGTCGAGATTGGCATGAGCTTGGGATCTGGAAAGGTCAAGACCTTGTCGCACCGCGCTACTCTGCACCGCCGTACCACCACGACATACATCCTCAAGCGTCCTAGCTCGAGACAGACCCTGTCCGAAATCGTCAAGAAGTTTGGAACCTTCCCCTTCAGTCTGCGTCAGCTCGATGACGAGAAGGCCGGTAAGGTCGGTGTCGTTGAGTGTGTCCGTGGCGGCGTCGTCCGACAGTACGAGCCCGCCGGTGACTCGGACAACGCTCCTGTGGCCAGACTCCTGACTACCATTGGTGAGTAGTTTTCTTGCCTTTCAGATATCTGAAAGAGACGTGCTTTTTCTTTTCCCATGAGAGGTGGGGCTGACCTGTCGAATAGCTATCACCAAGAACGGCATCACCAAGCTTGCTGCTCCTCCCGAGCCTGATCTGTCCAAGATCAAGTCGGACAAGAAGATCGAGGACGAGGAGATCCTGAAGATCCTCGAGCGTCCGATCTCCAAGTCAACGGGTGCCAAGGGCAAGAAGAACAAGAAGAAGAAGAAGCCCGCTAAGACTGCCCAGGGAGAGGGAGAGGAGTCCGGCGATGAGGAGTAAACTCGACGCGGAAACACGGTTTTTGTCCAGTCTGATATATGCTTCGCATTGGAAAGACTCTATCTATGACTCCCCTGAGCTGTACTTGCACGCCGCGGCCCGAGGGAATATGGCATTGGTAGTTCCACAGTGAATCCCAGCAGTACGCGGGATCCAGTCATGTCGGTTGATATGACGATCATGTAAAGGGTTTCTCTCTAAAGGCCCTTGTCTTTCTAGTTAGCAAAATAAAACCAAAAAAAATTGGTCTCTATCACGCATTTGTTTTCCATATTCCATGTAGAAAGGGGAGGGTGCCTCGCATTCACCTCCACGTTTATTCACCACGTCCCCAGGCAACCCTTTGGAAAAGGCAAGAAAAAAAAATTAACCTGAGCAACACATTGCACTGGGGAGTCCTCCCAACAGACGACCCTCTCTTTGTTTATCATCACTTCTCCTGCCCCTCGACGCGTCTTTTCTTCTTCTCCTCTCCAACCTCCTCACCTCTCCTGCTCTGCGTCTGCTCTACTCCTTTTCTTCCCCTGGACACCAGAACTCGAGCTCACGGACAGCCTTGCGTTTTTCTTCACTTCTGAACAAACGTCCGGAACCCTTCCAAACACGTTTCTACACCTCTGTCTTCTCTATTTTCTCAGAACTCTCTAGAGCTCCGGGTGTTGTTTGGACTGTGTAGTGGTGCGACCCCTGGGCATCTAAACCTCGAGCCGAGATACTGTCTTAGGCACTTCTTCTTTCTTCCTACACTTCTGGAGTCTTTCAGACACTGTTTCTCCACCTCTACTTTCTCTATTTTCTCAATCTTCCCTGGAGATCCGGGTGTTGTTCTGTCTTGTGGTGGTGCAGCCCCTTGACGAGGCTGGACAGGGCCAGTCGGGGCGGTTCCCTCGAAAACTCGCTCGATCTCTCAAGCTTCCCGCTCTCCTTCCTCTCTCTCAACCCGCGGAGAACGCGCGGGCTGGCTACGGTTCCAACGGTCACGTCTGGTGAGCTTCTTGCCAGCCTGGGAATCGTTCACCGGTGAGTATGATTTGCTTCCTGGATTCAAAATATTTCCCGTCAGCTAACGGTGTGCGCCGCAGTCTTTTGTCGAGTCTACATCTACAATGGCTCCGAACCTCCGCTCCTCCTCCCGCGCCAGGTCAAATACTTCTCGACCAGCTACTCCTCTGAACGTGCAAGCGGCCGTGAATTCTTCTTCTCTTACAGACTCTGCAAGACCCAGGAAGCAACGGCGTACTGGTCGAACTTCACGGATTGGAGTCGAGTCGGCGCAAGATGAACCTCGCGAGGATCAAGGACAGCATGAGCTCCCAGGAGCAGCAGGACGACAGTCGACTGACGTCCGGACACCTACACCAACCACTGACTGGACTGAACCTCCTCTGCGTGCTGCAGCACCTAGCTACGTTGACACTCCCTGGTCAGCCGTCTCAAGCTCTGCCAACCCCGTCCTGTCAGATATGCGACCTCTAGGGGCTATGCCTAATGCTAGCGATCTCCGGAAAGCTGGACTTTCATCATCTACCACCAAAACAACTCCTCGTTATATCATCGTAAAGAAACGGACCAACACTGGTGCCACTGTCGCGAATGGCAATCACGTCAGAGAACGACCGAAATCTGCTTCAGCGTCAACTGAAGAGCCGGCAAAGGGTACAGCCAATTCCAAGCCCAGCGCCAACCAGCTCCCCGAGAACACGACGGAGACCGACGCCTTCGACCTACGGGCACTCCCGGTTCCCCATTCGGCGCAGTACAACGTCGAGAAAATCAAGTCGGTGGTTGAGAATGCTCTCCGCCTGGCTGAGGCTTCTGGGGACCGGGCAGTTGCCCGTGGTCTTCGTCGCTTGTGGACCGAGAGCGACAAGAACGGCTTTTTCCTCTCCGTTCTCGACGGGGTGGCCCGTCAACAACCGGCCGACGAGCACAAATCGGCGTTCCAGGGGGCGATGCGCGAGGCCTTCAAGTCTCTCCGCGCAGAAGAGCAGTCTGCCGGCAAGGTCAGCACGCCCCCTCGGACCCGAACCCGCTCGGCCACGGCCACCTCGTCCCTGTCGTCGGCAAAGTCGCTCGACGCAGACACCTTTGCGCCGGCCATGGGCGCAGGAGAGAAACCTCCCCCCAAGCCCAAGGGCAAGGGCAAGGAGCCTCTCCTGCGTTCGACCGCACTCCCGGCCAGCGAGGCCTCTCAGCAGCGCAAACGCGCTAGGCAAGAAGACCCCGAGTTTTCGGAGGAGGCCATCGCCGAAAAGAAGAGTCGTCTGCGTCGGACGTTCTCGGATCTGGTAGCTCGAGAGAGCCGCCTGCGGTCCTCGTTGGGACCAGAGAGCCGGTCGTCTCCTGGTCCGGAGTCGGGGACTCCCAACGGTGAGAGGGTCAGGGACCCTCGAACGTAAGTACTATCTTTTACTCTTTTTTTTTTGTTGATCTACTCTGATGAATACTAACGCTACTCTGCAGCCGCGGTGAGTCCCAGGACAACAACGACTTCTGTCGGCAGTGCGGCCGAAGTGGGCAGCTCCTCTGCTGCGATGGATGCGTCAACTCCTACCACTTCTCCTGCTTGGCGCCCCCCCTCGACCCGGCCAACTTGCCGGAGGGAAAGTGGTTCTGCCCCTCATGCTCGATGAGCGGGCCTTTTGGGGCGTTGCTGGAAGCATTGGACAAGGCTCCCGAAAGGGACTTCCAGCTCCCCCTCAAGACCCGGACCTACTTCGAGGGCGTCAAGACGGGAGAAGATGGGAGGTACGAAGAGGTACACCCGCGTGTCAAGAACACCGCCCGCGCAAGGGGCGGTCGTTACGGGTTCCTCGACGACCAGTACCGTCTGCGGCTATTCGATTCGAAGAACAAGTTGATCGTCTGTGTCGCTTGTGGCCGTACCACGAACGGGGTTCGCCCGATCGTCCAGTGCGACTACTGTCCATGTGCATTCCACATGGACTGTGTCGATCCACCACTGGCGATCCCGCCGCCGCAGAAGCCCGGCAGTGACAAGGCTCACCACAACTGGATGTGCCCCAACCACGTAGAGCACGAGCTGTACAAGATCGCACCCGGAGAGAACGGATATGGGCGTGCCCATCGAATCCGCCGGCCCCGCCATCCACGCGTGGTTGATGTCGACGTCCTGCCGGAGGACAGCGAGGCGGAGGAGCTCGAGGAGCAGGAGTCGCAGGGAATCGTGTACCGCGTCTCGGAGAAGGGGCTCAAGCTCAATTTCATCGAGCGTATCAAGCGGTAAGTCAATGCTCCCTGGCATGTTTGATGAATGTCTATGTGTTTTGCTAACATCCTATTCCCACAGCGAGAACTTGGAAGCCGAGATTCGGGCCGCTGGGGCTGCTCAGTACAGTGAGTATGCCAAGAAGAAGCTGGACCATCTCGTCGAACAGGCGACTGCGTTTTACGCCTCCCAGCCTCCCACTTCGGAGGTCTTCGACAACAACGACGCCGCAGCAGACGTCCTGGCCTCTCGGTCGGCAGCTGATCGTGAAGCTGCCATGAACCTGGCATCTTTTGCCCAGGGGAACCAGGCCACGACGAACCTGCAGCCTGACAAGATCGGCACGTTGATTGACCAGCTACGAGCCAACGCTCCCAAAGACCTTCCCAAGGCAGAGACCGAGCTTGAGTCCCTCCACGCTCTACAAGAGCTCATCAACCGTCGTATCCAGACGCTCACCGGCAGTTCGTCTGACTGAACAATACCAACAGGAGAACCGGCCACTATCTCGACTTCATCATCGGACCTCATGTTCTTATTATGGCTCACCACGACTTACGCCTCACTTCACTCTCCTCTTCATATCTTCATGTCACTCAGGGACGAAGAAAACAAAAAGTTGAAGCAAATGCGTCTTCTTATCTCTTTTCAATCGGCGAACGCACAGCGATGTTGCTATTTTGCTACCGAGATCTTCATGCATTGGGTCGGTTCACGACTGGGTTGGAGTTCAAAATCTTTTTACCCCCCTCTTTTCAAAACGAACTGGCGTTTCAGGGTGTATGCTTCGAAGTCATCATTTCCGCGCTTTAGCCGACATTCTACTTTCGGCCGCGCCCCTTCTTTCCACTGCAACAACGTGTATTCATGGACAGCCTTGTCGGTCCCCTTTTGTCCTTTCAGTTTCCTTTCCTCATAAGGAACGATTTACCTGGACAAAGTGATGGGGCCTACTTATCATTGGCTTTGCAACTTCTTTCCAACAGCGGACTTTCCTCTCTTCTATCCCTTCCTATCACGACAGACCGTGATGGTCGATTGGGATTACCTGACGATGGACTTGCTTTTCTCCGCCGATGCATCTCTTTTCTCTCTTTTTTTTTCCCAACAGCAGGTTTTCCTATTTTTCATCCCTCCTACCATGACGAAATCGCGGTAGTCGATCGGGATGACTTGATGGAACGAACTGCTTTGCTTATCCTTTGCTTATCCTCTGAGGATAGATCACGCTTTCCTCTATTCCTCCCATCATGGTAATCTGATGGTCGATTGGGATAAAGCGTAGATTTAATTATTTGAAACGGAATGTATGTTTAGCAAAAATCATTCATAGAAACTGGATTATTCAGTCTTTTTCTTGGTCGTAGCTATGATATAACTAGTAGTACTTAGTAGGCATGTAGCTAGCTCTAAAGTGGTGATTAGCTGTATCAATATCTAGTTACGTAGTTTATTGGTTATAAACCATTCTTGGGCGTTTAGATACGGTACACTGCATTTCTAATCAACCCTTTTTATGCGTTAAGATACGGAATATTGCATTGCATTGCTAATCAGGAAAATTTTCAAGATATCAGACGCCTAACGGTAATTTATCTAGAGATTTAGTTTACATGTTACATACACTTCCCTCCACATCATGCCATGCCTACATGAGCAACACACACACACACACACACACATAATCATATCGAGAGTGCTCTTCTTTTACTTCCTTGAACTCTTTCAGAAAGACGAGATGGACGTCATTAACACATGCTGAAAAACGAGGAGTTCTTGAAGGACCTCATAAGAGGTTGATGGATGAGGTAGGTAGGGCTGGTTGTCATCATCATTATCTAAAGGAACTTCTTGGGCATGTTTGCGCGACGTTTCTTGTAGATGACGTAGGATCCAGCGAGCATGATTTGGAAGGCGATGAGGACGAAGACGAATAGGCCCATTCTAGGGGTAGAGGCGGCGATCACTGGGGAAGAGTGGTGTTAGTAAATGCACTACTAGTGATTGCTTTCGGGAGAAGGGCAGGGAGTGAATGGATGGCTTACTAGTGTAGATGGAAGTCTGCAGGCTCTCAGTCAGGGTGAGATGGGAGCTCTTCAGAGCTTCTTGGAGCTGGGCGAACCGGTCCTGGTAGTCTTTGCCTTGTACATCACGCTGGATAGCCTGGAGGAGAGACTCGATTCTCTGCAATCGGGCATCGAGATTGGCGTAGTGATCTTTGCTGATGAAGTTGCGGAGGAGCTCTTGATGGCGTTCCTCTTGCTTCGACCTCAATCCGGTGATCTCGCGGAGCATGGTGTTGCTCGCCTTGCTCATGAGCTGGAGGCGAACGTGAAGATCTTCAAATTGCTGCGCCGACGTTGTGTAGAACGATGCAGGTTGATCTTGGATGTCCTGAGAGCCAGAGTCTTGTTGGTTGTACAGGGGTTGTTGGCTGCCCTGCTGCTGCTGGCTTGGAGGCGCTTGTCTCGTCGTGCCAGACTGCAAAGTCCACACCAGAAACTTGAAGACTTCGAAAGAGTCTGGAGTGTCTGGGGTTGCTGCTGTGACTCCAAAGGTGTTGCCAGCAGGTAGTGCAACCTGTAATCTGTCAGAAACACCCTTCTGTATTTGTAGAACTAGTTCGTGCTCACCTTGTTCGTCTGGAAGCAGAGTTTATCATCGACAGTCACCTCGAGGAGAGTGTTTGTGTGCCTAATCCGAAGAACAGACGGGCGACCGAGATTACGGTAAGGATAGTCACAATGACCAAACGCCAGGCTATCCACATTGGTGTGAGACTTGTAGTCAGTTGTTCCATCATTCAGGAATCCTCGAATACTTCCGCCCTGGACAATGATCAGTACCAGTCGTTTCAAACGTCAGTTGCGTAGACTTACTCTTCCAGAGTGGGTGTCAATCGTGAGTGCCAGGCCATCGAATGGGCCGACAGTATAGATGCTGGACGTTCCGACCTTGGATTGTCCGTCTTTCGTGTACCACAGCTGGAGATTGCCACCGCCTCTCTCGGGGCCATTAGCTCTGAACTGGAATTCTGCAATCCATTCGGGCTCGGATATACTTAGTTCTCTGTCAGTATAACTGGGCCAATGACTCAAGAGTAGCATAATGAGAAACTTACGGACTTTGGGCCCACAAGGAACCCCTTGTATGGCCTGGATAAGGCGGGGTCAGAATGATTTTGTCCGAAAGCTAGATAGGAATTAGCAATCAGTCGATGATCTACAATAGAACCGCCAACTTACTATTTGGGGTCTGAATTGATCGCCCCCCAGGTCCCAGCCGGGGATGGCATCATTGTTTGGGGATATCCTAAAGTGGGAATTAGATAAGCTGGCCCGAGGGTACTCAACAAGGACATGCAGTTCGTACCTCGATTGATGACCGAAACTTAAACTGTCGACGAACGACTGTGCCTTGGCCGCAGCTATGCAAAATGCAACAGAAAGGAAGAGCTTCATTTTGTCGTGAAATGCGAATATAAACTTCGTGATGTTAGAGTGCTCGAGACGATGTCTAGCCGCAACTGCTGGCACCAGCTAGCATAAATCGCCCGTCAGGGCTCGTGAAGGGAACTTGAAAATGGCAAGCAGATGATCCAAAGATGCTAGATCTAGGAGAGATGACCCAATCCAATCTCCGTGGTGAACGCCAGCAGGGTATCAATCAGCAATCGTGCTCAGGGGCCCGCGGATTTTCGTCTGGAGAGCTCTGAGACGACACGAGTGGTGATCCACCCGACTACAATGGCGATCACGCAGACGCGAATCTCCCTGGCGGTAGCAACAACGGACGAAGAGAAATCCACGGTATGCCGGACACTCAAGTCAGAGAGAGCTATTGAATGGCGGACACCAACATCGGACATGTCCATGTGGAGCGTCTTCCCGATCCCTGCGTAGTCGAGTTATTTGAACTGACAGCTTGTCCTCTCCTTGAGCTTAGCTTGCGCCTGATATGGACACGTCACGTGCCTGCGCGTGCCCGGGCCACGATCTCTCGGCGCGGAAAGTTTAAGGCGCGGAGCTTTATGAGGATTAATTATTATCACGGAAATAATAGTTATGAGCTAGAGTACAGTAAACTACTAGTTCATCTTCCATCGCTGCCATCAATCCTCCGTCGTTCACTGCGCCCAACTGCGCCCTCGATATGCTCTGCTGCGCCAATGGCTGACCTCTATCCCTCCCTGGCGCAAACCGCCGTGGTTGCTACGGCCTTCAAGCTGCTTCTCTTCCCCGCATAGTACGTGAGACCCAAAATTCACCCTCCGTCCCTGGACTTGGCGACGATCTTTACTGATATCTCTACCCCGCGACGCAGCAAGTCGACTGACTTCGAGGTCCACCGCAATTGGCTGGCCATTACCCATTCCCTCCCGCCCAAAGAATGGTACTACGAGGTACGTGGAGGTGGAGGTATCGACCCGTTTGATCCGGAGAGGATACTGAGTGTCGGAGCTAGAAAACGTCAGAATGGACTCTCGACTACCCACCATTCTTCGCAGCTTTCGAATGGCTGCTGTCACAAGCTGCGTCTTATGCGGATCCTTTGATGCTGGTCGTCCAGAATCTTAATTATGATTCCTGGCAGACCGTCTACTTCCAGAGAACAACGGTTATACTCAGTGAACTGGTTCTTCTGTATGCGTTGAATCGGTATGACCTCCATAAGCTTGCTAGAAGATTTCTGGTTACTGAGAATATACTAGCTTTGTGGCTTCGGTCCCCTTAGCTAGCAAGCACCTTGCCCATATTGCCAGTCTCTCGATTCTCCTCTCTCCCGGGCTGCTCATTATCGACCACATCCACTTCCAGTACAATGGTTTCCTCTACGGAATCCTCGTTCTGTCGATCGTTCTCGCACGCAAGCAGTCTACTCTCCTTTACAGCGGGATTTTGTTCGCTATCCTGCTCTGCTTCAAGCACATCTACCTCTACCTCTCGCTCGCCTACTTCGTCTACCTACTGCGAGCATACTGTCTCGACCCTAGGTCTATTTTCCGGCCACGGTTCGGTAACATCATCAAGCTGGGCGTATCAGTTGTAGGCGTTTTCGCTGCCGCATTTGGACCCTTTGTGTACTGGAACCAGTTGCTTCAGTTGAAAGATCGTCTGTTCCCATTCTCTAGGGGATTGTGTCACGCGTACTGGGCACCTAACATCTGGGCGATGTACTCATTTACGGATCGCGTTCTCATTCCACGTACGTGATATCTTCTGCATCTTGTGTAAATGTCACACTGACAGGGCATCCATAACAGTTGCGCCTCGCCTGGGACTCAGTGTCAATCACGACGCCCTCAGCAGCGTCACCCGAGGTCTGGTTGGAGATACATCGTTCGCAGTCCTCCCGGAGGTTACCAAGGAGCAGACATTTGCTTTGACATTCATTTTCCAACTGGTGTGTTCTCCACCCGGGTATCTGTACTATCAAGTGCTTTGCTGACTCGTCCAACAGCTCCCCTTGATCAAACTCTGGTTCCGACCCGACTGGGAAACGTTTGTTGGCGCACTCACGCTTTGCGGATATGCCTCCTTCCTCTTCGGATGGCACGTCCACGAAAAGGCCGTTCTCCTTATCATCATCCCCTTCAGCCTAATCGCTATAAGAGACCGACGATACTTCGGAGCATTCAAACCCCTCGCAGTGGCCGGCCATGTCTCTCTCTTCCCGCTCCTCTTCACTGCACCCGAATTCCCCGTCAAGACAGTCTACACGATCCTATGGCTGGTCCTTTTCTTATTTGTCTTCGACCACGTGGCTCCGCCATCAACCCGGCCGCGGGTCTTCCTCCTGGACCGCTTCTCCTTATTCTACATCACGATCGCCATCCCGCTCATCGTGTACTGCTCGCTTGTTCATCAGCTCATTTTCGGATTCGGTAGATACGAGTTCTTACCGCTGATGTTCATGAGCAGCTACTCTGCTCTCGGAGTCGTAGGGAGCTGGGTGGGGTTCATGGTGGTGTATTTCACCGCATAGTCTTCTTCACTGTTTCTTTTCTTTTCTTCTCTTTTTCTTTTCCTATTTATATACCTGTCGTTTTTTAAACCTTACCAAGTTCATTTCATTATTCAGGTTGATAGAGCGCTAGAGTTAGCTGCTGTACTTGAAAAATTGCATCTGATAGTGCTGGGGTTACTCAAAACTGAGAAGGGCAAAATCCAATATGAGAGTAGAATGATATTAGAAAATATCATCCTGTTCTGCCATGAAACATATGCACGTAGATGGTGTCCTGATGAACGCTGCGAATTTGTACATACAGTACAAGTATAGAAGCTCTAGAATAGTTAGTTCTGATACATATCATCACTGACTGAAATAACACTCAATTATCTCTTAAAAAAAAGAACTCGAAAGAACGTCTAGAGTATAGAAAATCATATACAATAGAACCATATAGTCCTCTGAACTTTTCTATAAATTAATCGATTCGTACATCTCCGTATCAACTTTAGCTATGTATGTAGTTCCGACCCACCGAGCCAGCGAGCGACGACAAAAAAACCGTTTCTGCCGAGACGGCGCTTATCCGCACGTGGGTTAGAAGCCGCGCTAAAATCCAAAAGGAAAAAGTGGGAACGCGCACCGCACCGCCTTCGATGGGTCCGCCTAGTACGGAGATGGTATTAACCTATTATAGGTACCTACTCCCGTCGTTGTTGCTTTTAGAGTATTTCTTGGTGGTATGCGCGGTGGTGTTGGGTATTTACAACTTACGAGCAGCCGAAAGGGCTGGAGAGGGATTTGCCTTTGATTATTATGGCCAATGCAGTAATATGCAGGATTGGTTCTTTTTGTTATCGATAAGTGATATGACGTAGTTGGGGAACCCACCTAGTACCATAGTTGTTTTATGATATATTTTTTTGCTTTGGGATGATGTTGGGGTTAACGTGGAGGATGTACGCTTTGCATTTCATTCTTGACGAGGTTCAATACGGCGGTATCACATGCTCATAATTTTTGGCCATTGCGTCTTTTATATGTATGTGTATCTGTGGGTGCTGGCGTAAAACTTGCCAAGTTAGTGGTTGAGATCGATACGTGGTCGACATAGCCGCTTCTAGTCACTGTGAAAGCTAGGTCGGAGACGTAGAACGCCTTTGAAACAGTGAGCGGCGCATACTTGTCCAATAAACAAGATAAGAAATAAAATAACGTAAAAAGTCGATCCTGCATGACGGAAGAAATGATAAGGGGGGGGAAGCTGCCGTCAACAAGCGGAAGGTTAGTGCGCTGCCTGAGAGCGCATATACTAAAACTGCACCTCAGAAGTAGACGACAAGACGTACATAACTCGGATTGATGATAGGCATATAAAAATGATAAAAAAAAAAGATGCTGCAGTGGGAGGATCAGGTATCAATGTGCGGAGACTAGGACATTAAGACGGTCACGAGTGCCAGCGAATTTGTATAGCCTTGATGAGAACACAGATTGTCAATAGAATCGCATGGGAAGCGCAAGGGTATAATAAACCCATCGATAGATCTGTCTAAATCATGGTGAGGTTCACATATCATGGTCATCGTTGAATGATCCCAATAGCCAAGACAAGGGGTCGGCTGTTTCTGTGTCTACCTACTTCGAAATCCCCGTAGGAATCAGATCAGCTGCTAGCTTTGAAATAACAAGGGAGAATGGGATAGCGGATGGACATTATCGACTCAGAAGACTTTTTGTCGATAGAAATCAACTCAAGGGTCGTATGTGGTAGACAGGGCAGAACGGTCGCGGAGGCGTTGGGGTATAGTTGTCTCCTTACCCCTTCTCCGCACCGCGTCGCGATCTAGATCGAGATGTGATATGTTTACCAGCGGGCATGACCTTGGAGATAAATTAACAAAAAATCTCTCTTATTTGACGAGATAGAGCAGCTTGCGCGGAACAGAAAGAATGGCAGAACGTTGGGGAACGGTGGGGGAGAGCGGTTAGGAGAGTTGGGCAAAGCCAGCTGGGGGGGTAGCAGGCCGCGAGGAGGGGGAAGAGCGTGTTGATGGGCCGGGAGGTACCTACGCGGTACCTCTGCTGTGGCCGTAGCGGCGCGGTGTCCGCAAGTCACTGAGAGGTCCCGCCGGTCCGCGTGCTCTCGCTGGGCCAGCTTCTTCGGTGCTGCTGCTCTTCTCCTCGTCTGGACCAATCACCGGGCGCCCTGGGCCGGGGGTCCGTCCCTCCTCCACCACTCGCCAGATGCTCCTGGGCCGGCTCTGCCGCTGCCCGCCCTAGACTATTCTTTCGACCGCTTCCTCTCGACTCTTTCTTTCTTCCTCTCGATCGTCTTCTCGTCATTCGCCTCTCAACGCAAAGACGGCGTCTGTTCCGCTACGCAATCCACCCAACTCCCGACCTCCAGCCTGCGGAGATTCTGCGACGAGGCGATCGACAAGCGCGCTTCTCCGTATTGACTCCGCAATTATTGTTTCGCGCACCAGTTTTCAGAGGCGGGCAAAGGAAACGGGTGCAGGACGCGTCTTCCGGTACGTCTGTTTGCTTTTATGGTCGGATCAGTGATAATATAGCTCCTCTTCGGCGTATGGCGCGAAAATATACTCCGCACGGCCTAAATGCCGTTCTCTTGGCTCCTGATGGAAGTTGGAGAATTTGAAGAGGAGCTGCCAGCTCTGCATCTAGGATCGCAGTTACAAACTACAAATCACATCTGCTACGCGCCGTCACAGTGTTTTCTTTTCATGAACCTGGCCTCTGCGCGCGTCTTACTTCAGATTCTAACCATGTCCCTATTAGAATTGAAATCGTCCGCGCGCATATCCCTAGGCGATCTATGACTGACTAGCGTGGTAACGCCGCTTGTGTTGGATAATGGTACGAGATTCTTGGGTCGACGGCAGAACGAGCATGTACTGATGTGGCGGAAATAGGTCTTGTTCAAGCGGAAACCCGTCCAGTACCTCCCAAGGCCCACAATAGACGATGACAACTCCGAGGTACGGGCCGATCATCTTATCTGGTCCACCGTTACGGGACAATATGGCTTACAAGCATGACGCAGGTCTGGGTCATACCGGAGACCAATGAGGTCTTCACGAGTTACGAGCCATACCTTCAGAGGATGGATTTTTACAAGCAGAGGCGGTTCATCTGCGAGATAACCGGGCATTCGGGTCTGACGTTCTTCGAAGCATTGAAGAGTGAGGTACGCATGTTTTCTCCAGTTTTTGTATCGCTTACTGGTTGAAGGGGCTGACAACTCGTAGATGGATGAGTCTAAAGAATTGAATAATGCCTTCCCCGATGCTCTCAAGGAGCCCATCCTCCGCAGGGTGCAGTTCTCCACCGTGTCACGGATAGATAATCTGGGTAAGTCTGACAAATGCATTGCTTGTAATATCAATACAAGCTAACAGGTTTGCTTTAGTGGACGAAGTATACGAGGTGAGCTCATACAAGTGAAAACCAGGGCTGGTCATCAATCTTAACTGGGGAGACAGGATTTCAAGCAGGACTTTTATCCCGGGGAGCAAGTTGTCATTCTACTCACGGATAATTCCCGTCTACACGGCATGATTCGAGACAAGGCCAATTTCCCGGAACAGCTAAACCCCGATGGGACGGTGAAGGCCCCGGCATACGCCAGGTATCTGGTGAAGATCCTGGACCGTCCCAACGAAGAGGCCTTACTCGACCAAGAACATCTGACTCGTGATCGGAAGGCTTTTACAAAGCAGATGCTGCGTGCTTTCATCAAAAATAACGTTACGAGGGAGGCCTGGAGCGGAGCTCCATGGCTAGTAAAGCCTAGCATTGCAGAAGAATACAAGATCCCCACCGAAGTGCCAAAACACTTGCAGTACGGAACTCGAGTGGCTGAGAAGAAGGCTATGAAGAAAGGGGACCAGGAGGGCTTCTTTGGCTTTTTCGCCTCACAACGTCTACCGGAATTGAAGCCAGCAGTCAAAGGCCAGAAGGTAAAGCCGTCACCGCAGGACTTGGCAAAATCGAGAGAAGAGCAGTATCTAGAGTACCAGCGCTCGTTGAACGGGAATCCCGCCTTCGTCCTACCAAAGCAATCTGCTGGTGGGCCTGGTCGGCAGCCGAAATCCCAGGACGCGGACAAGGACAAGAAAGCACAAATTGCTGTCGTTGTCAAATCTGAGACACCTAAACCTCCCCCTCCCCCTCCCATCAAATATCCAATCGAAGATCTCGACATACCTCCGGCTCGAAACGGGAAGCATCGACCTGCGCTCAAGTTCTTGACCGATGAACAAGCTGCCATCACAGACGATCCCAACTTGCTGCCGGCTGATATCAAGCCAGAATCAGTCGGTTTCTTGCTTGAAATCTGGAATACGCTCAACGTATACTGTGAGGTCTTTCAACTGGATTCTTTCACCTTTGATGATTTTGTGCAAGCCATCCGGTTCTCCTCAGACGATGTCGATTGTGAACTCTTCGTGGAAGCCCACTGTGCTGTTCTCAAAAAGCTGGTCAATGCGCAGGATGATGACGATGGTGCGATTCAGGTATCGCTCCCAGACCTTCCGAATGATGGGTCGGACGAGGACGAAGAAGAAGAGGAAGAGGAACCGACCCCTGAGCCGGAGCCGGTGTTCACTCGGATGACCACGCGGAGCAGTCTGGCCAAGGCGGAAGCTGAGAACTTAAAGAAACAAGACAACGCGAGTCGCGAGAATTCCGTCGAGGCGAAGTCGCATCGGGCCGCAGAAATGTTCGTCGAAGATAGCTGGATTGATCGTCTGCGCAAGAGGGACTTTAGAAATGGGGGCTGGGAGCTCATCATGGTCGGTCTTTTGCACCAGCTGTCCGCTCGTCCGCGCATGGAAGAGGTATGCGACGAGATTCTCAAACATCTGGCGCCACTTGATGCCGAGCCGACCAAGGAGACTGCACAGTCTCAGTATGCAACTCTTGATGTTAACCTGCGTATTCGGGCTCTGCAGATAATCTGCATGTTGACCTTGGAAACAAAAGCCATCAAGAACTATATGGAAGAGTGCAGCAATCAAATGACCGAGTTCCGCAAGGAGAAGATCGAATATCAGAGAGCTCGCAAAGCAGCGTAAGTTTGTTCCCCGTTGTTTTCTAACGTCCCCTCTAACATCACATAATCTAGACTCGAGGAACTTCGTCGGTTGCACGAGGAGCGGAAGGAACTCCAACCAGAACCAGAGAAATCACCGTCCCCTGTGCCTGAGCTGGAGGCACTGAATGATCCAAAGGTCACTGCTGTGGACGATGATTCCGATCAAGTCATGGATACTGAAGATGAAGAGCCTCATGAAGGCCGCTCACTACGAGGGGGCATGGACAGGATCCTTGAACGAAAACGAAAGCAGGAAGAAGAACAGAAGAGAAAGGAACAGCTGGCGAAGCAACCTAAAGGATCGAAACAGTACCAACGAGTGCTCAAGAAGATCGAAGACGAGAAGGCCAAAATTGCCAAACTCGAGCAGGAGATCGCGGTTGTGGATAATGACTTGAGGGAGGCCGACTGCCCTCGAACAAGATGCCTTGGCAAGGATCGCTTCTGCAACCGTTACTGGTGGTTCGAACGCAATGCTATGCCTTACGAGGGGTTGCCCAACAGCTCCACTGCAGAGGCTCATTATACCAATGGCCGGTTATGGGTGCAGGGACCGGATGATATGGAGCGAGAGGGCTTTATCGACGTTTCAGAAGATCTGAAGAAGCAGTACGTGAAGGACCATCAGATGACTCCAGCGGAAAGGAAGAAGAGCGAAGAAGGTCCAACGAGTATTCCCGATGCGCGACATTGGGGTTTCTACGACGATCCAGAGTCGATGGATCAGCTCATCAGCTGGCTCGATACGCGTGGTGTGCGAGAGCTGAAACTTCGCAAGGAACTCATTCTACAACGAGACAACATCGTGAAATATATGAAGAAACGCCAGGAATATCTCACTGAGACCGAGGAAAGGGCGCAGTCGGAAGAACTTCCAGCCAAGAGAATGGCAACCCGTACCAAGACCTACATCGAAGATCCCAAACATCGGTGTCTCAAGTGGAGAAACACGACGGCTCTCTCTGAGAATGGGCATCTCCATGTAGACCCGGGACGGCCTGCGAAGCGCGCAAGAAAAGCCGCCGACGACACGCGGGAGACGAAGGCAACCAACCGTCAAGGAAAGTCGTTGACCAGACAGGGCTCGCGGTATCACTTCTAAGCCATAGCAGCCCCTTGGGCTTATTAATACTTACTATGTTCGTATTTTTCGCCTCCACGGCTTTCCGTCAGCTCCGTCTGTCGCCGGATCCTATCGCAAGACCAACGAGGCAAGCGTCATCCAGCGAGTACTGCGAGGATTTCTTTCTTTTTTATGCATGAGCCATGAGACCCACGAGTGCTTTGAGAATTTACATAGATACAGACTTTTCAACAGCGGACGCATGTGCATAGACCACGCGGGGTTGGGCATTGCGGGGTTTTCATTTTCGAACGGGGGTTTCCAGTACCCGGTGTCAGTGGGGACCTGTACACCTGAATTGTCTTTTTGCTTCATTACAAGGTGGCGCCTTTATTGTGTTGTGCATTTTGGGCGAAGTATTGGTGCGGAAAAGGCGTGTTTGAAGATTGGTGTCTTGGTTTTGTCTGGTGTAGTGGGATCTGGTGCACTCCCGATCACGGGAGACGCTGCAAATCTCGTCTTATCTTATATAGCTTCGAAATATAGAAAAGTTATTGGTACAGCACTCTGCTCTGTTATGTCCAAACCACTTAATAATATCAACCATCTACGATGTATGAGACTCCGGATCCAGTAAGTCACGGGACCTCTAACGAACCACCAATTATCTCCGGGTATAATTACTAAAGCCGGAGGTGTGATTAGCCGCGGTCCAGGGGCAAAACCGTAATGTGACGGTAATAACCGTCGATCTGTGCGGGGATCCCGTGTATCGGCACGTTTCCAGCCCACGGCACGGCATCAGACCGGAGTTCCGCGTCCTCGGCGCAGGCTCTCCGCCTTCCTAGACCGACGTCAGCGGGCAGAGAAAAGAATCTCGTGAGATCAGGGACGCTCTTCTCTATCGTGGACATCCCCAGTGGGACACTGGCGTTGATGCTCTCAGTCTATCTTGAACATCCACGATCGACTTCCATGCCGTCCATGGCAGCGTCCGTTCGATAATACTCCAACACCCCAGGACAACACATCTTTTAATTTCTCAACCGACATCCCGTTCTATACCACCCTCCCTCTACGCTGAATGTCCACCACTTTCCCGGACCATGCGCCTCATTCCTCGTCCACAGTCTCCCGTTCGTCTCCTACATCTCTCTCAACCTCGAGCTCAGATTCTATAGGGCCAGACCGGCCCTCGGACTACCGCAAGATGGAGAAGGCTGTTCAGGTCGGTCCGTCGCACGAGTCGAATCTGGGCGCAGCCACGGCTGTGGCTTCGATGAAAGCTGCGACGACAGATGATGAAGCCATCGGAGCTGCAAGGAAAGATGGCAGCGGTGCCATCAAGCAGGTGGATAAGCGCAGTTTAGATTATATTCTGCGGAGCGGGCTTGCAGGGGGAATGGCGGGCTGTGCGGTAAGTTGGCCCTCTGAGAACTTTGAAAGTCCTCATTTTACTATATCTATATGCTGGATCACGTTGGACATTGTATCGTAGGATGAATAGTGCTGATTACGATACTCCAGGCCAAAACCGTGGTGGCTCCGCTCGACCGGGTCAAGATTCTATTCCAGGCTTCGAATCCACAGTTTGCGAAATATGCAGGTAGTTGGTTCGGTCTAGTGACTGCAATGCGCGATATCAAGCGCAATGAAGGTGTACGAGGTCTCTTCAAGGGTCACTCGGCCACTCTGCTGCGAATATTCCCCTATGCCGCTATCAAATTCCTTGCCTATGAACAGGTCAGAGCGGTACTCATTCCTTCGCGGGATAAGGAGACACCTTTCCGGCGGTTAATGTCCGGCAGTTTGGCTGGAATCACGTCTGTGTTTTTTACGTATCCATTGGAGGTTATTCGTGTCAGGCTGGCTTTTGAAACCAAACGAGATTCTCGATCGTCGTTAAGGGATATCTGCCGGCAGATATATGGTGAACAAGCGTCGCGGCCCAGTGCTGCTGTTCCGTCGACTGCAGAAGTAAAGTCTGCTCCGGTCACGGCAACTGCGCAGGCCGTTTCTGCTGCTGTCACCAAAAGTACTCCTCGCTCAGGACTCGCGAACTTTTATCGCGGATTTGCCCCGACCCTTCTCGGAATGCTGCCTTATGCAGGAGTATCATTCCTCACACATGACACAGTAGGAGACTGGTTGCGTTCGCCGGCTCTGGCTCCCTATACAACAATCCCGAATTCAGAAACATCCTCTCCACGAGGCGGCAAACAGCGAACACGTCGTGCCCAGCTCACTGCTTCCGCAGAGCTATTGTCCGGTGCTATTGCTGGTGTGGTCTCGCAGACGTCATCCTACCCATTGGAAGTTATCCGACGGCGAATGCAGGTTGCTGGTGCTGTAGGAGACGGCCACCACATGGGCATCGTCGAGACCGGACGCCGGATCCTGCTAGAGAAGGGAATCCGTGGTTTCTTCGTGGGGTTGACAATAGGATATATGAAAGTGGTGCCATTGGGCGCAACGAGTTTCTTCGTTTACGAGCGCGGAAAATGGTGGTTGGGAATATAGACGTGCTCTTTTCTCCTTTGCATTGCATCTGGTCTTGGGGGGTCGTGCGTTTGGTTCTGGCTGTCAGATCCATTTATGCTATAAGGGCTCTTTTTGCCTCCTCTTACTACTTGGACAAAAAGAGGCCTATGTATATACAGAATTTGCTTTCATATTTTTTTTTCTGCATCGTTCGCTTGCGTTTGGGACAGAGGATACCGGCCCATGGGCCATTGTTTGGTCATGATATCGTCTTTTTCTGCAACTTGCCTCTATTAGAGAATTACATGGGTTTTTCTCTTTTTTCCTTATTCGACAAGTGTACTTGATACATGGGTAGGATACATGTAGCGAATATGTGCTTATTGAATGGCCTCTCGATTTCCTCTTCTATCCTGCGTTGCGCCTTTCAAGGTCTATATAACAGTAAATCGATTCGGTCACTAAGCAACATTTCATAGTTAGTTAAGTTACTTATTGAGCTCTCATTGAGTAAATATCACGAATCTACTCGAAGCTAATACTAAGCATCCTAAGTTTCTCACGGAATATATATTCTTTTCTTGTAAGATGAGTCATTCCTTATTGCTAGTTATGTGTTAAAAAGGACAATTCCCTCCCAAGTTATGTCTTCTTTGCACTAGAGGGAGAGATGGCCTGAGAAACTTGCTCACACAGCTTCTGTGTCTTGTTAAGTGTCAATAAAAGCGTCCGACGAGCTCCAGTCAACGTTTCGTTCGAGTCGGCAACTTGAAGGAAGCTTCCATTTTTCATACGCAACCTGCGAAGACTTGCTTCAGCCTTCTTGGCAAACTCTGCTCTTTTGCGTTAGCAAACAAGACAAGACCCGTGAATTCGATCACTGCGAATACACTAACCCAGTGCTTCTCTTAGCTGGAAGTACTTGCATATTTCGCTGACTCGCTTTAATTCGGGCATTGTGTTTGGGGCGATGACTCTGAACTTTGGAGATCCGTAATACCTTTGTTCTTCTAGATAACTCGTGATCTTGGTCAGATAGGTAGGTATCTTCTTGAGCAAAGGTCAAAAGAAAAAGACCTTTTAATGAAACAGTCTGGAGGACGAACCGGCAAATTTGGATCGAAAGCACGCATAGAAGACGTTATCAGGAGCTGATCCTTGCTCTTCCGTTTCTGGTTCTGGGCCGATCAGGGCTGCAAAATAGATAGCCATAGGAAATCTCCAACCAGGGTCGAAATTCTCTATGATTTCTGAGATGGCCTCCATGCGGTCAAGCATTTCTTGTGATGGCAATGGCACAGACTTGGCAGCTGACCAGACGATTCCGCGAAGACGACGAACCTCCTTCGCCCATTTTGGTTCTTTTTTTTCTGCCAGAAGGCTGTATATATCTCCGAATTCAGGTTGTAAACGGCACAATCGATTCGCATCAAAGAGCGATTTTGCAGATATCATCTGGTATTTACCTTCAATCTTCAGTGATCCCTGAGAAAGATATTCCCCAAAATAATACCCGGTATTTTCTCGCAAGCTCCGGAAATCCCGTAGATCTCTTGGATGATGATCGTCGAATTTGTAGAAAGCGTTAATCAGATCTAAATCCCGAATAAATGTCCCCGGAGGAAATTCCTCTGTATCGATGACGTACAACTTGATCTCTTCTAAACTCGATCTGTCTCTGCGGTTCAAGTGCCGGTAGTAGATGAATTGAAGTACATAGAGTAAAGAGCTGGACCAAGACACAAAATTGCCTTCGAAATCATCCGTTAGCCGCCATCGGAGATGGACGTTGATTGTACGGGCTATAGTTTCCCGTTTCTCAAAATTCAAGCCGAAGAAAATGTCTTCGCGAGAAGACTTCATATTTCGACTAGCTGCTTCTGAACGCATCCATATTCCGTCCGTTTCTCCACCGGAAAGGGGAGATACTATGCGAAAGAGATATCTAGGAATATTGCAAAGGACATCTCGGGTTAATTCGGCATCTGCTCGAGGTTTAAATAGTAACTGCTCTTTCTCGCCAGGTCTGATGCTCAAATGAGTGTTTCTCAACCTTTCAGCCAAGATATTTGCGTCCATTTTGCCGGGTTTATTGCTCAGACAAGTTTATGCAACGGAGTTGAGATTCTCTTGTTAGCAAAATCTGGCACTCTCGGGAAAAGCCAGTCTTAAATAGAGCTTCCAAACCTTGGCCCTCATTGATCAGATTCTTACGCCTTCTTTTATGATGGCAGTTGCCTAGTTTATAGTGTCGGAGCCTGCTTACATGCAGGCCTTCCTCCACCCACAGAGATAAATAGGCTGAGCTAGTTGCTAGAGAGTTCAATCTCACCGAGCTTCGCTCCAGATATAGCACTGCAGTAATGCAATCCATGTTCTCCTCTTCACTTGCTCATGATCGCGGAGACCTGGATGTGCAATGCACTCAAAGGCTGTCTTCAGACCCATCATCCCTGCTCATTGCCAGCTAACGCAAAAGCTGAGACAATGTTAAAGAGTCCCCCTGGCGTCATTGAAGATACTCTATTGGGGATTTTTCTGATTACCTTGTCTTGCCTTGCTATGGAGTTTAAGATAGCCAAACTCAACCCTACATTTATAGTAATCGAGAAAATAAGCTGCTTTTTCTTCTTAAAACCAATATTGTCCGTAATCTATACTATTTATTAGAATCCGGCTGCTGGCGAGAGAGACAGGCTCTGCGATACTGCAGGAGGAAACTGTCGATGCTATCTGTTAGCATATATGTTCAACATCCGCCATCTTTGTGCGGCTTCACGCTAATGGAGGGTATGAAAGGAAGAGAAATCAGAGGGTGAGTATTGTGGTGAGAACATAAATAAGGAACTCACAAGAATCCTGCAATGAGAATGATTCCAACCGGGATAGTCACACCGATGATAATCTTCTTGTACTCCTGGAAGCCCGTTGACTCCGCAATGTACGGCGTGGCGTTGCCAGAGGTCTTCTCCATGGATTTGACATTATCCCCAAACGCAATTCTTGAGACTGTGTCTGACGTTGTACTCGGGAACGTCGATCCGGAAGGCAGTAAAGTGTGTAATGTACTGGTGGTCTTGTAGGTTTTCTGATAGAGACAGGGCAGTTGGCTACTCCCGGCGTCTCGCATGCCACTCCAGTAAACGTGACTACGGTGGTTGTTGATTTCAGATCACTTTGCTGCCTTCTCTCGACCTCGACTGTTGTAGTTGCCGGTGTAGAGGAGGACTGGGTAGCACAGATGCCACCCAGGTCAGTTTTAAAAAGCGCCGTCGTTACAGAAGGAGTCGGTCCCCATGTATTGTCATTGATAGCCAAGGTTGCGCCAGCTCCAGCACCGATACCGAATTTGAACTTCTCACTTGCCAGGATATCGCAACTTTCGCTGTCTGTAGTTAAGTTGGTGGTGAACTCGGCGATATCGGCGAAGACGCTGATAGCCGTTCCAATGCTTGCACTGGGGATAGTAACAGGCTCATCAAGTATGCTTACACTGAAATCGCTGCCGATACCGACGTTAAATCCAGTGTTGATTCCCACACGGAGAACAGCATTGAGTATTCCTATACTACCCATGACAGTTACGGGTAGGAATTCATAGTGACCCCCTCCACTTGATGAGGGGTAAGCCACAGGTCAGTTAGGACAGGTCTCTGAAATTCATTTGCTGGACCGGAAAGATAGATCTTGACTTACTAGGTGATGTCTGAGAAATTGGTGTCGAAGAAATCCATTTTGATGATAACACTATCATCAAATTTGATATGAAATCCACTAATCATGTCAACTTCGGCTGTCGTACTAAGAACGAGATCAACGCTGAAGAAGACTCCAAGGTTTTGACTAGCGAGTCCAATTCCAAGTGGTGTCTGCTGACGATAAAGATTCAGAGTATAAGAACCATTGGCAATTGCAGTCTCAAGCTCCACATATAATTCTAGATCGTCAAACTGGAACGTCAGATGGGATTGAGGGATGCCCTGGATGTCCATGTTAAAGTCGACAGGTAGAGTGGGCCATGTCACATCTTCAAAATCGCCGTGGATAAGGTGCTGAGCGATCTGTGTGATGTTCTCGGCGGTGTCCTTGATGGCTTGTTCGACCGCGTCTGTTATATTGATGATTGTATTCTGAACATCCTGTGCGATACTATCGACTGCAGCGCTAGCGTTGAAATCACCATCAGTCGAGAAGTGAACCGAGGCATTGCCCAGGATATAACATGTCCGACAGGTAATCCCCACGTTGGTTTGACTCTCGTTGCTATAAGAAATGTTAGAAGATAGCACCTTGGTTGTCTCATACAGGCTAGACTGATCGTCATACAGGGCAAATAAAACTGCATTATGGAAACTCTTTTCGATGGAGGTATAGTTGCTGTAACTCCTATCTCTCTTCTTCACCGGTGCTCCCAAGACATTTCTCCGGAAAGCATTCAAGTTGTTAGCGATTTGGTGTGTATCAACAAGAACATCTCGGGTAATCGAATCGGCAGAAATAACGCAAAAAGTGATCCAGCTAAGAACGAAGACTGAAAAAATAAACCGCATCTCTAGACAAATTTCAATGACCACCAGGGTATTGTCTGTTAGATAAGGTTGTAGGAATATTTTAAAATGCTCCAAGATTCTAGCGAACGACGAGAGCTGTATGTACAGTATCCTCTTTTCTGGGTAGCATACGGGTCTTTAAGATATTCCACCCCTTAAAAAATCTTAGGACAAGGCTTTAGACATGGACTGGTACATTTTCTCTAAACACTGGCTCGGTATATCTGCAGCCTACTGAAAAAGGTACCAGATTTTGCTGCGCCGCATACTACTTACGATACATCTGTTGTAAACTAGCCCCTATAGTTAGTCATTGGCAGCAATTTCCGATAGTAGACGATACTACTACGGAGTACACCCCAAAACAATATCAAGTAAACGAACTGAGGTTGAAACCAGTGCCGTCTCATTTAGCGACCTTTGATCCGAGATCAACATAGCCTGAAACTTGAAGAACAAAGAGTAGCATAGTCTTTGCGAGTTATCTGTGGACCCTAAACCGTAACATCTATATTTACATACCTAGGTACCTAATTTTTGTATCTGTACCCTTCAATGTGCCTCGAATGAAACGGATATGCATAAAATTCAAGGAGAATCTGAAGTAATAGATGGGCAATTTGCAGGGAGAGGTTCGTAATAGTTCAGTTAAGCGCTATCGTTCTAGAGATGGGTTGTGTCAAACCAACGGTTTACACACTGCATGGATCAGAACATAAGTAAGTAGCCAATAGCTCACCGCTAAACCAGCTAGCTCATGTTGGTTTTCTAGGATAGATACCTACAATGCACTTGATGGGGTCCACTTACCTAGATACATTATCTAAATGTCTCTTAACCAAGCACTTGCCTGGATTTGAACTGGGATTAAAAATGCACTTGTGAATCCATTTACTCAAACAAAAACTGTCGGCCAGATTATAGAATCCTTAGTCCACTGAATGAGCGACTTTTACGCCAAGAAACTCGCAGAAGAAGATGATCCTTACTCAAAACTAATCACAATCATCATGGACTATTGTAGAGTTGTGTTCGAGAACGATCTAATTGGCCAGCCTCGCACTTCTTTGGAAATACCACCTTGTACAGCGCACAGCGACACTATTACGATCAGCGAAGCCACAGGTCATAAGTGATTGTCGGCCCATGCACTGAGAGAACTTTCCGGCCGATTTTCAATCTCAGCCTGGTGAGTACCTACCTAGCTGGGGGCTGCAATCCAGGGTGCAAAGGCTCCTGTATTCCACCAGCACTACATACAGTAAGTCATGGGCATTAACCGTGACAAAGAGACAAAGATAAAATACAAGACCCATAGCCAATAAAATCGATAGAGAGCTGACTAATAACGTGCTTCCGGCGATTCCCTACTATCCTGTATCATTACTTGCAATAATCAGTCCCAAGAGACATACCATTGCGACAACCAAGTATATACGAGGCAAATCCGCGGGGCGGAAAAGCACAGACCACCCGCCCCGAGAAAAAAGTTCCCCGATCCAACATCGGAGCGCAGATCGAATCGCGACGAAAACCAAAAATTGTTTCTGTCTTTCTTCCCCCGCAACATTGTATAGCGTCTCTATTGTACACATATACAGATACATACACATACACACACACGCACAACCATGACGACTCGGAAGCGGAACGAGTTCCTGGACATTGAGTCTGAGGACGAAGCGGGCGATGATCGCGGCTACGACTCCGAGGCGGCGGAGGAAACGAAGGGGAGAGCGAGCAATGCTGGGGGGAGAGCTTCGAAGAGGAGGAGAGTCTCTGAGGATCACGGTGAAGAGGGCGATTCTCAGGATGAGGGGGGTAGTGACGATGCTGGAAGTGAGGCGGAAGGAGAAGGAGAGGATGAGGAAGATGAAGATGGGAACCAGAAAGCCACGGAGAAAACCTCGAAATCCAAACAGAAGACAAAGTCAACAACAGAGCAAGAGGAAGTCGATTACGATGATGCGCGTTCCATAACGTCCCACGGCGCATCATCTACGACATCATCCAAGACGAAATCCAAACTCCTCAAGCAGAAGAAGAACAAAACCGGCGTCATCTATCTCTCCTCTCTCCCACCGTACCTGAAGCCGTCCGCTTTGAAATCCCTTCTCATTGCCCGCGGATTCGGTCCTATTACGAAAGTCTTCCTCACTCCCGCCGTGCACTCATCCTCGAGCGTGAAGAAGAGTAATCGTCGCAAAACCTACACAGATGGCTGGGTGGAATTCGCGTCGAAGAAGACGGCCAAGATCTGCGCCGAGACACTAAATGCCAATATTGTCGGCGGGAAGAAGGGCGGTTGGTACCACGATGATGTGTGGAATATGAAGTATCTGAAGGGCTTCAAGTGGGCGGACCTGATGGAGCAGGTACAGCGGGAGCGCAGCGAGAGGGAAGCCAAACAGAGAATTGAGGATGCGAGAGCCCGTAAGGAAGAGAAGGCGTTCTTGGCTGGTGTGGAGAAGGGGAAGGTTGTTGAGGGTATTCGGAAGAAGAAGGAAGAGAAGAAGAAGGCTAAGGCGGCGGAGAATGGGGATGCGCAGGATGTACAGGACTTGCAGGTGCGGAGAGTCTTTCGGCAGAATGAGGTTCGTGCGAAGGCGAATCGGGATGAGGGTGCGTTGGGAGAAGATACGAAGAGGGTTTTGGGGAAGATTTTTTGAGAAAAAGGCAGTCCCTTTTTGCTGCTATTTCGTTTATTGTTTTTGTGTGTTTGGTCTACGGATATCTACTACCATGTGCATATGAGCGCGTATTTCCAGAGGAACAAAAGCGATTTTCCACTTGTTCGAAAGAGTAACTATGAGATAGAAAAAGCTCGTGAGCTTAGAGATCTATGTACTTTTCAAGCCCCGTGATATACGTATGCAGAACCCGCTAAGAACGCCGTTATCCGTCGTAATAAGAAAAGAATGATTTTACTCCTCGTCACCCACGTTGAGCTCGTCGAAGTCTTCGAGGAGTTCATCCATGTTGATCTGGGGCACATTTTCATCGTCGCTCTCCTCGTCCTCCTCCATCTGCTCCACATCGCCATCGCCGGTCTCGACACCCTCCATTCTCTCTGGACGGGGCTTAGCGTTCTTGGCCTTGTAAAGCTGCAGCGTGCTCCGCAATTCCTGGTCCTCTTCAATGTCCCGCAGGAACAGCTCAAAGTCGGCTTCGAGGCGTTCCTGTTCCTGCTGTCTGCGGTTGATTGTTCCTTCTTCTTCCTCGCGGGCCATGCGCTTGAGTCTCCAGTTTCTGGACTTGCCCTTCTTCTTCCGGGCGTAGAACTTCTTGACCAGCACCACGTCGGGAATAGTGGATCCGTACTGGTGGCTCTGCTCAATGGCCTCGAAGTTTTCGTTGTTGAAGTTCGTTCTCGTCAGGTGATAGCCGAGGACGGAATCTCCGACATGGAGGACACCACCGAGATGAGTCCTTGTGAAGTAGGTCTGGTCATTGACGCCCAGGTCGGATGCAAGCGCCACAGTGGCTTCGGCAAGGGAAAAACGACCGTTTGACTGGCCGACCGGTTCAATGTCCATGACGATAAACTCGACCAGCTCTTGCACATCCGCCAAATTCTTGAATGGCGATCGCCAATATACAGCTGTCGGCACATCCGTAGTCTGGAGAGTGTTGGGATCGAGGAGGTTGATCGAGGTACCGACGCGATAGCAGAGAGTCAGGGGTGAGATATTGCCGAGCGATCGAGCCAGTTTCAGTGGAAGTGCCACCAGGTCGTCCTTGCAGATGGGGATCAGCTCCACGGAGTAGGTGATCTTGTACTGCTTGACGGACGTGTGGACATCCATGGAGATGAGTTCCTGCGATTTCTTCACTCTCGTGGGAGCAACAGAGGACAAGAAATCAACCATCCTCTCGGCATGGTTCCTCTGTGCAAAGAAGAAGTCCAGTCCGTCCTTCGTTTCCTTGATATTGATGGTGTCTCGGTGGGCGTTGTGCTTGAGGATTAACTGTTCGAGGTAAAGGAACGTCCTCTTGTGAGGCACCTTCTGTCGGACTTGGATAGACGAACGCCAGGTATTGGCCGTGTATGACTTCTGGCAGTCTGGACACTGCTGACTCGCCACCACGTATTCCACCTCGAATGTCTGTTGCAGGATAGTGCCCTGGAAGGCTTCCTGCTGAATTGTGATCTTCACCTTGACTCTTCTCGAATGGGGTTCGGTCCAGATAAAGCTAGCATCGATGATCCGGACCTTGGTCAATCCGCGAAGCTTTCGCAAGCACAAGGCGAGCAGTTCTCTCGACTCTGGGGCGGCGCTGACCCAGCTGCTCGGCGGCTGCAGCCATCTCTCACAGTCCTTGCACATGTGGAGGACAGACTCTCTCTGGATGCCCTGGGTGATGTCGACTGTGAGTTTCACACAGTCTGTGCAAAGAGCGCCCGCAGCGGTAGTACCATCGATGGGCGCACCACAGTTGCAACAGAGAATAGTTGCAGTGGGCTGTTCCTGCAGTGCCGCCATGGGCACGGGAGCATCCAAGTCCATCGACATGATTGCAACTGCCGTGTCGATGATCTCTGATAACAAAAAGCAGAGTCTGAGACTCTTGGGGATGAATTGATTGAATTAATTAATCAACTGAACTTTTGCCCCTCCGCCTACTTTTTTGCGGCGGAGGTGGAGTGTTTGCGCTGTTTGCACTGATTATCAATCGGGTTTGCACTGTTTGTCAGGTGATCAATTGAATTTCCATTTCCAGTTTGACAAGTTCAACATCCATCATTTCTTCACTTATTTGTTCATTGATTCATTCACTTATTCAGCATGAGTCGAGCTCTACTCAAGGGGCCTCTGTGCCGTGCTTGCCGCCACAATGTGGTGCAGTCTTTTCTGGCCATTTCTGGCGTCTCTGTTACTCCGGCCATTTCTCCTGCGCGTTCCCTCTATCATAGACGCATGCTCTCGTCTGCCGCTGGGCTGAGATCAGAGCATACGGGCTCCAATAATGTTAATACTCTCGTGTCCACAGACTCTCCAGGATCAAAGGAAACGACCGCAGGGCCAAATTCAGATGTGCACGTTCCCTGGTACCTGCAGGTAGAGACGCCTACCCCCATGGAGGCTCATCCTCTGGCGCATAAGCAACAACTACCACCACTTCCGGAAAACCCACCTCCAATTCTGCAGGATATTCTACAACACACTTCCGTGGATATTGGTCTTGACGATCTAGTTCTTCTTGACCTCCGTGGGCTCGATCCGCCTCCGGCTCTTGGCGGCAATGTGATCATGATTATCGGGACTGCACGCAGTGTGAAGCATCTCAACGTCTCAGCTGACCGCCTGTGTCGCTGGTTACGGAGCACGTACAAGCTGCGCCCCTATGCCGATGGGCTCCTGGGTCGGAACGAACTAAAGATTAAACTCCGGCGAAAGGCTCGTCGGGCCCGTATTGCCAGTAGTTCGGGAGCGACCTTGGAACAGAAGGATGACGGTATTACCACAGGCTGGATCTGTGTCAACGCGGGTATCGTCGAAGACTCTGAATCGCTCCGCGAGTCGAGAGTAAGAGATGAAAGCTTTGAGGGTTTTGGGAAGACCGCTGGTGGAACAAGGATCATTGTGCAGATGTTCACCGAGGAGAAACGAGCAGAGATCGATCTCGAAGGACTCTGGGGCGCTGCCCTGGAAAAGAAAGCCCAAGGAAAATACCAGGACGTCGCCGTCAATCCAGAATTGGCATCCGAAGAGGTTCGTGCTTCCCCAGAAACATTCGACCAATCGTCATCTGACCGTGGAATTCCCCCGACTACTAGGACCCCAGCGACAATTATTTTAGGACGGAGAAGCATCCACACATCCAGCAGTAGCCCCAGTAATGGAGCGCCCACTCAAAGCGCCAATATCTCCGGTGAAGATGGCCTGCCTGGGAATAGTTTTGCTGTTCCAGCGAATCAAATAGTATCAGGGTGTACCATAGATATCGAATCATTATTTCAAAGCCTCTCCGGACTCCCAGACGCGATGCTGCGATACGAGTTTGGAAACGGCCCGGATGACCGTGATTCGACTCTCTTTCTGCGACTTTTCTATGGCAGACCCGATAATTTCCCTCCGGAACAGATGATCGCCGCTCAACTAAGACTGATGTGCATGGCAATATCTCTGCAACATCCTTTGTACAGCAAAGACCGGCTCTGGGAGACATTCCAAGAATACACTTCGTATGGCTATCCCGTCTCTGATAATTTGGGCTTTGATGTTGTATCTGCTCTTTTAACGCCGTGCAGTGTCGATGTTAATATCGGCCAATCCGGCGACTCGCTGCCAGCATCTGACAAAGAGCTTGCTTTGCGTGTTTTGGACTATCTGAGTCTCCAAGGTACGGATGTGCTTAACATGCGTGTATTCAATATTATCTACGAAGCAGCTAGCCGTTCCCTCCCCAGCTCAGACGAAGAAACGGCCTCAACACATGTACAACATTCAGAATCTGTCGCGTCTGTCGAGGATATTTCTGAGCTCCAATATCTGAACCTCACTCGGGTTTCGAAGGTCATCGAAGCCTTAAATCTTGATATTGACCCGGTTCAAGCACGTATCCTCCTAGCCCTCCAGTTTCGCAACGGTGACATTGACGGTTTTTGGAGACTCTGGCACAAAATCCCCCTTCATGGAATTCGGCGATCTGCCGCGGATTATGAGCTGCTATTCAGTTTGCATGCTGAGCTGGAGGATGTGCGTCGGACGCGCGACTGTATCTTATCCTGGGTTCCTATGATGGAGCGAGAACAGCCCAGAATACCGCTCACTGGGAAATTGGCAGAGCTCATCCTGTCATGTCTCCGTGTGGTCGACCCTTCGATTGAAAATAAAGCGCTGGAAGGTTCCGCGTCAGCATTTCCAGCGCTCTGGAACCGTTGCCTGGCCGCTCTGGATCATAGAGAGTAATGGGCCGCTTTCTTATAGTACAATATTGTTTGCCAGAGAATGTCTTAAAGATTAACCATCATGTGTAATTAAATACAACAAGACCCAGTGTCCCAATCGTATCTTGCAACATTCTCTGCAGATGTCTGAAAGTAGAGAAGTCCAGTCGTAGCAGAAACGAGGTCTTCATAGTTGTGTCATGAATAGGGTGCCATAAGTAGTAGTAGTAGTAGTAATTAAACATGACGATGGAGTGGCGGCCAACGAGCCTCGGCTCCGCAGCTCTCCGCAATCTCCAGATGAACGGAACATCGACATCTTCTCTTCACACCACCAGTCCCTCCGCCAGCTAATCCTCGATTTCCTGAGGATGCACGGCTTGACTGTGTCGTGAAGATGGAGTACATGTCAAGTCTGCAGAATGACTTTGACGATTCAAAGCCCTCTCTATTCGGTGAGCACTTCCAGTTTCCCTGCTCCATGCGCCTCCTGTTGAATAGCCATTAATATCCCTATTCTCTTGCTACAGAACTTCTTTCAGAGCAGCAGCTCTCAGCTCTCCTTCCGCCATCAATCCGTTACCTCCTTGCTGTCGCCACACACCGACACCCGCGATATCTACTCCGCATCCTCAACTCCTTCGACGAGGTGTACGCGGTCCTCTCACTCATCGTCGAACGATACTACCTCCGCACCTTCGGCGGTTCATTTACTGAGAACTTCTACTCCCTCAAACGCGAGCGCGTCCTTCGAACCAAGAATGGCGAGATCCCCCGCGCGCAGCTGGGCGCTGCCGGCCCCGTCCGCGAGACGCTCAAGTTGCGCACGTCCGACGTATGGAAGAACCTGCTGGTCATGGTCGGGTTGCCATACTTGAAGCGCAAGTTAGATGAAGGATATGACATCCACGCAGCGCCGCAGGCGTCACTGATCATGAGCGGCGGGCCGCGATATAACCCCAGCGATGACCTTCCGCCACGGCCGACCCTCAAGCAGCGCTTCGTTTATTATTATAAATGGTTCCTGAGAAACGTATATCCGTCGGTGAATGCGGCGTATTATTTCTCGATTTTGGCCTTCAATCTAGCCTATCTGTTTGATAATACGAAGTATTCGTCGCCGTTCCTCTGGCTTATTGGCACCCGGATACGGCGTCTGGGACCGGCGGATCATCGTGCTATCGCGGCTGCTATGGCTCCTAAGCCCGGCGGCAGTCCTGGTGGTAGCAATGCTCGATCTCGACCGGGTTCTTCCCTCCTGGGCATGTTCAGCCCGCAGAATCTATATCCTCAGCTCCTTTCATCTCTGCGCTTCTTCCTCCCAGCATCGATCTTCGCCCTGAAATTCCTCGAATGGTGGCACGCCAGTGACTTCTCGCGCCAACTCACCTGGAAAGCCACCGAGACACTCGACCTCCCTGCCCCCGTGGTATCCGGACAGGTCGAGCCCTCCAAGAAGAAACCCACCACTTCTCCCTCCCCGACTGCATCTACGACGGATCTCAAACCCGCCCTGAAGACCCCCCGTCGTCGCGCTCAACCTCCAATCTCCTCTTCATCTCTCCTTCCCATATTCACCATCGCCCTCCCGCCTGCAGATCCAGAGAGCACAAACACCTGCCCCATCTGTCTCAACCAGCTAGTCAACCCAACTGCCTGCCAAACAGGCTACGTATTCTGCTACGTCTGCATCTTCCGCTGGCTGAACGGCGAGCATGAGCGACAGATCGATTTCATGAACGGTGAAGGAGGCGGCGCTGCATGGGAGGATGAATATGAAGCAGGCGAAGACGGCGTTGATGAAACCGGACGTAATTCCGCTGCTGGGGCAGACGATGAGAAGACTTCAACAGCAGCAGAGCAAGAAGGAGGTGGGAGCGGCATGAAAGGCAGGAGTCGAGAAGGCAAATGGGAGAGTGGACAGGGTAGATGTCCGATTACGGGACGGAGAGTCCTTGGTGGAACGGAGGGGTTGAGAAGAGTCCTGGTCTGACGAAAGAAATATATATCCAATATATACATGTCTCTTTAAAGAATCCGAAAAAGCGACGAATATGCTCTGAAAGTGCATTATGAAGATGTGTCGAATACTTTGGCAGAAGTTCATAGATACCAATATCATTATTATTATTATTATTATGAAGACTACATTCTCCAGAGAGAACACGAACACTGATGCTATGACTGTGATAATAACGATAATCATTATATAATAGTATAGCTTAACTATAACCAAACTAATACCCAATCAGGTTCACAACCTGTGTTTCCTTTCTGATGCCGAATCATAACCCTTTCATGAATGATTGATTGACTGAATCCCCCGGAAGAAGAAGAAAAAGAAAAAAGCGCCGCCCTAATGCATTCTCGATGGCAAAATGCATACCATGCTTCCTGCGTAGCATGAAGGTGTAGAAAACATTTAAAAAAAAGCGACATGAATAGCAAGCAAGCTGCAAGAGCAGAGGAGAGCGGATATTAAACCCATTCATTCATAAACAACACCGCATCCGAACACGAACGAGAGAAGTTCAAGATGATTATCTCATCTCATGAAATGACATATGGCTGCGCATCCTTTCCGAAGAGTAGATAGGGTTTCGTGGCGGCGATTTTGAGGATAGTCTGCGCGAAGAGGGAATTGGCCCACGCGAACCAGGGCCGGGTATAATCGGTGATGTTGTTGACGTTGATGGACTCGTGGACGAGGCCGAGGAGACTGGAGTTACGGACGAGGTTGATAGATGCGACGATTTCGTCGTCTGAGTTTGAGGTCAGGGCCTGCACGAGGAGGGACATTGGCCAGGCATTTTCGAGACCGACTGTGTGTTTTGGTTAGAAGATTCTGATTTTTTGGACTGGGGTTAGAGATACAGCATGTGAAAAAAAAAGAGACTTACTGTGTGGTCCACCGATTCCATGGAAGGCAGAACCTGTTAGGTAGTAAGGGTTTCCGTCCTTTTGGAGGATCATTTTGCGCGTGTTCTGATATGTCTGGTCGTTCTTGTCCACGAAGCCCAGCAGTGGCAGGGAGAGCAAGGAAGGCATGTTGGCATCGTCCATGATGATTCGGGAGCCATAGCCGTCCACCTCGAAAGCGAATACCTTGCCGTATTTCTTGTGATCGACCACGCCATGTTCCCAGACAGCCTGCTCGAGATTCTTTCCTCTCGTCCGTAGCTTGTTCACAAGATCAGCCTTCCCGCCTGCAGCTTCAACCACGTCTGCCGTGCGCTGCAGTTCTACAGCCATCATGGCATTGGGTGGGATGAAGAACCCAAGAATCGTAGCGTCGTCACTGGGCCGGAATGCGCTCCTGATGAGGCCTGTCCCACTGTTCAAAGGGTTGCCGATCCCGCTTAAGCTGAGGGTTTCCGTGCCTGCGGTGGTCTCGCGCTGGAAGGTGTACTGATTCGTGACGTACTGATTCTGCGCGTTGAACGTCGGCTGCGATTGGGCATCCAGGACGCCCAGCAGCGTGTCCAGCGCAGTGTACCACCTGCTGGTCACGAATTCAGTAGATCGTGTACTCGCATAGAACTGGTTACCGAGCTTCAGGAAATGGGCCAGGGAATCGAGTTCGTACTTGCACTCGAAGACAAACGAAGGCTCGTATGCGGGATGAACAGTATCCTTCTGTCCATTGTTCGACGGGCTCAGTCCACTTGGAGGAGGCGGCTGAAAGGCATTGCAGTAAGGAGACTCAATGACATATTCCGCTTGGGTGTTGATCGCGCCCAAAATGAGGCTGTAAAGCGACTCATCCGTCTTAGCCAGGGCCTGATACTGCGCCAGCTGGTTTGTGGAGTCACGAAGCCATTCTGCATCAATGTCACCCGTGACAATAAATGTCTGCGCTCCCTGCCACTTGCCGTCTCTCCTGGTCTTCAGCTTTGCTGCTGCAGAACTGTTGACGTGCCATCGAACAGTGGTGTCCAGGGTATTTGGAAAAGCATTCTGGAAGATCTGAGCAAGGTCCTTGTCGACCATACGAGCGGTGATATCTTTAATGACTTTCTCCACGGCGGGAGATGAGAACGTTCGGCATTCCTCTGCGGGGCGCTGGAAAGGCAGCTTCAATGGGCCATCGCTGTACGGTGCGCTGCAAGAAGCGAGTTAGCAAATAATTTATAAATCTCACGATACAATTGATGAAAACACCAGAAAGTGTACTCACTGCTTGACTGCGGAGTAGGCAGTATAGTCCGGGCATGCGCGCCGCAAGAGCACGGGATCGTCATGAACCTGAGGTCGCGTTTCCTTCGCGACGCTCTCTCTGATGAGTAGAGGCAGCACGGCCGCAAGGGCCAATCTCACCGACAAGGAGACCATTATTGTCGGTTAATTGCACCACAGACGGTTGGATGAGAGAAGGTGCAAGAGCACAGAATCAAGGGATGCTGTGCTGGTGATCTACTTAAGCGTCGCGCATTCCGGGCAGAAAAGCTGGGGTAAGCGGGGGCCAAAGTTCAAGGCACAGTTGATTAAGTTGATTAAGCTAGTTAGTTAACTAGGTAAGTACCTAGTCGGTCGAATTGGACGCCACTATCTAAGACATTATATATGATTAGCAGCGCAAAAGACACCCTGCATCGCGGTCAATTTTTCCAGGAATTAAATTCTTGCCTTCATCACTAAGTCTAGAGTAGTCTATAAGGTCACACGGTAACTGGAACTTTACGCACTGACACATAGTACAGCACCGTTGCTAGTTACTTCTTCGAAAAGAACGACATGATACTACCCTGGCCTGCCTTTGGACCGCCTTTACTCTTAGGCCCTGCGCTGATAGCTGGCTTCTTTTTAGGTGGTGGAGCTGGCTCGTCTTCGGAGAATTCCTCCCAGACCGGTTCTTCCACAGTCACTAAAGAGTGATCTGTTAGCTTAGTTAGTCTGCCAGAGAGGAGAAAGCACATACCAAGATACCCCTCCTCGTCCTTGATGGTCTTCTTCTTCATCACTTTCCGCTTGCCTCGGCGGCGACCGCCCTGCACGACGACTTCTTCCTTTGGCTCTGCTGGCTCCTCTGGCTTGGAAGTCTCCTCAGGCTGCGGCTCTTCTGGTTCTGGTTCTGTCTGCTCTTCCTGCTGCGGCGCATCCGGCATATCCTCATCTATTGGGGTTAGCAGGGTCCAGCAACCAGGGTTCTGCGGAGGAACTCACCTTCTTCTTCCATCATCTTCTTCAGCCTCTCCTCTCGTTCCTTCCTAGACTCACGAGACTGCGTCGTCGTGCGTTTACCCGAGTCCAGGAAAAGGTCTTCACGCTCCTCCTCCGAGGCATCGTCGAAAACAACTGCAAAGATTTAGTGTGCGGTGCAACAAGGAGATACCAAAAATACCGACCGTCTTCTCCGCTCGGCTCAGCCTTATGTCAAGTTAGCTCTAGCACAGAGAAGAAGTTGTCCCGTGTAACTGCTAGTAGTGTACTTACAGATTCCGCCCCAGAAGCTGCAGCTGTAGACGATTGTTCCTTTTTCTGCTTCGGTTTAGCCTTTGCAAAAGATGAAAAAATATCAGATCGCTCGCGTTTCAGTGATGTCGGCTTCTCCGACGGTTTTGATTCCGTGCTTCGTTTTGCTGGTGGCTTTGGTTCCGCCCTTTCTGCTCGCTCGTCTTTCGTTTTCTGCGGAGGCTCTTCCTTCTTGAGAGACGGTGTTGTAGCAGGGATAGGCTTTGGTGCAGCAGCTTTTGCTGGAGCAGGCGGTGGTCGAACACCCTTTCTCCGCTTCAAAACAATATGTCAGTCGCTGTCGAGATGCTCCGTACGATCTCGGAGACACACCTTCACATTTTCATTCTGGATCATCCCCCATAGCTGTCCAAGCTCCAAAGGATCTTCATTAGCATAAGTAGACGAGATTTCGCGTCCAACATCAGTCAGCACATTGAGGTCCTGCAGGATCGTTGGCTGCAAGCTGTAAATGTGGATTGAGTGAATGGACTGGAAGGTACTTTTGGCATCTAAAGTACAGTGTAAGCCTTTATCGGACGGTATTGTCGATAAATCATAAAAAACAAATCAGAATCCTACCTTCCAGGTCCTCTTCCCGGACCAAGATCATAGATGTGGTTCGGATCTCTTCTTCAGCAACTTCCGGCTGAGGCATTGAGCTCATGAAGGGACTACTCTGCATCACTTCGTCTTCCCCATCTTTGGCATGGCCATTGGTAGCTGGCTTTTCTGGCGGTTTCTGCACACCGGTGATCACATAGGTTGCATTGACGCTCTGGGCCTTCTTTGCATTTTCACTCCGGTGGAAGTCATACAGCATCCTTTCATAGAAAAAACCAATCAGTCTGGATCTTTTCCACCGTGGCATATATGTCTCGAAGAATGCATCACCTACTGCTTAGCCAGATTGCTATGCACTCTGAGAGCCCGACTCAGCAGGCGATATGTAACCTATACTGTAATCAGTGACATAGAAGATCCGTATCGGGACCCCCAGACGAAGCTTACAGTACGTCGCTCACTGAGAACATTCTCAGCGAGATATCTCTTGTAATCCACCGCCATTCTGAAAAAAAAAAAAACTAGACTGGCAGTTTTCTCGTGCTGAATACTAATAGAAGGGGATGACTAGCCTCTGATGTGCGGGCGACGGCCGACGCGTTCTCCAAACCACTTAACGCGTATCAGTCAGCGGGTCTTGGCATCTCCGCGAGATCTTTTGGTTGCGGATCGAGAAAGACGGCGGCAACTTAAGTCTTACTCTCATACTAGCAGTCCCGGTTCAGTGCTGGACTGCCAACGGTTTATCTCTGCTTCTTCCGCCGGGAGGACGGGCTACGCGACCTCTTGTACGGTTCGGTCTCATCTATTGCTTAATGCGCGGTTCCGCCTCAACTTCCCTCCCAGATGGATCAGTCCTTCGATATACCAGATTCGACCGATTGGCTCGACACGCCGCTCACCCTCGTCGCGCCTCTGGAGTCTGCACTGCGTTGCCAGGTGTGCAAGGATTTCTTTGACAATCCAGTTATCACGTCGTGTAGCCACACGTTCTGCTCGTTATGTATTCGCCGCTGTCTAAGTACGGAAGGGAAATGTCCCGCTTGTCGGAGTTCGGATCAGGAATTGAAGCTACGTCGTAACTGGGCTGTGCAGGAGCTGGTCGACTCCTTCAAGAACGCCCGTCCTGGGATATTGGAACTTGCGAGGAATGCCGCGCGAACCGCAGAGGAAAATGAGTCGGAGCAGCCGGTAGCGAAGAAACGGAAACTGGAGCAACCGGGACAGGGCGAAGCCGTGTCGCAGGACGATGCTCAGTTACAAGGCAGGCAGACTCGTTCTCGGAGTAGGAGAACAGAAAGCCAGGCCGCCACACCGGCTGTGGAGGTTATAGAGGATAGCGGAGATGAGGAATTTGTGCCAGGTTCGTCCCAGACCGGAATTGTCTCCTGTGTTTAGATCTAACAGATGACTAGATGACGGCATGGTCGCGTGCCCTATTTGCAACCGTCGGATGAAGAATGAAGCTGTATTTCCGCACCTAGATAAGTGCACCGGGCCCCAAGAGGCACAACAGCCCGCACCGTCACTAGGGTAAGACCTGGGTTATGCCCCCAGTAGCTGCAGAGGAACTGGACTGAATTGTTATAGATCATTACAACCTCTGAACCAAGTATTACGGGATAACAGTTCCTCGACCAAACGACTGGAAAGACTACCCCATCTGAACTACTCGATATTGAAGGAGGGCGTCCTGCGGAAAAAGCTCAGAGATATGGGAATACCGGACTGGGGTCCAAAACCCCTTTTACAAAAGCGCCATACAGAATGGATGAATCTATGGAATTCCAATTGTGACTCCAAGGTCCCAAAGCCAAAAAGGGAGCTATTACGCGAACTGGATATCTGGGAAAGGACGCAAGGCGGACAAGCATCAGCATCTTCCGCTGCTGCATCTAACCCTATAATGCGGAAGGACTTTGATGCTGCAGCGTGGTCTTCAAGCCACGATGATGACTTCAAGCGGCTGATCGCCAATGCGCGGAAGAGGAGTGATGCGATTGTTCGGACAACGATCCCTCAGGCGTCTGCCCAACAGCAACAAGATCAGGGCTCATCACTTTCTGAGACCGCGGAGGCGTTGCCTCAGATCATCGAGGCCAGAAACCCCGTCCGGGACTCGGTGGAAATCTCTGATGGGAAAGCGGCTGAGGGGAACGGACATGCTGAACAAGACAGCGGCCAAAACCCGATTCTCGGAACCCCGGCTGGGTAATAATGAGAACCTGTCAACTTTAATGTCTTGTTGATCTAGGTACAGCTGTTCCAGGCATTGCGGGTTTGGATACTGTTCACTTTGACTCCAGCGGTTGCTCGGAGCGGTCCTCGATGGACATGTGGGACAACTTTCCAATACTCTCTGCCAGGTCAGAGGCAATATCCCCTTGCTCTGCTTCGGCCTTGCGCGCAGCCTCCTCTGCTGCCTGCTGGATGCTATCCAACTCTGCAAGCCTGTTCCTGGTTTTTTCTGCTTCCTTCTCTTCCTTGGCCTGTAGCTCCTGGTTCTCCAGAGCCTCAAGCTCCTCATCAATCTCGCCCTCGTCAATGACTGGACCTGCTTCATTGAGGATATTTCCTACTTCATCCACCTTGGACATCTCTTCACGCAATTCCTCCACCACATCTTCTACCTTTTCGACGCCGCCGACCTGGGCATGTAGTCCCCGGAGGACTCCTGTGCTGGCTTCCATGACACGCACAATCTCAACCTGATCAGCCGCCTGCTCGATCTTGGTATAGATTTCCTCAAGTTGAGCCAGAGTATCTGATCGCTGCTTCAGATTTTGCTCTGCGAGTTTCTTTGACCGCAGCGCTGATAGGGCAGATAGCCTGTTTTTGTTATTCAGGGCTACCTTTGCAGTATTGTTCAACTCGTTGATCTTCCCTTCCAGATTTGATACCTGCTTTGACAGGCTGGAAATTAATGTTTTGATTGACGCTACGGTGGTATCCTGTTGCGTTATCTCAGTCGAGGTATCATTGCCGGATTTGAACTTGACGGTCTGAAGACGGATGTATTAGTATACTATATTATGTTAAGCTCAGGCTGTGCATACGCATAACTTACCTTTCCGTCGTACACAATGGAGTTACTGTCTCGAGACAGATATATAAGCAAAACATCGAAGTCAGCTTCCGATAATTCCGTCGTATCGTCCATCACGGTGGAAAACTCGTTCACAAAGCTTTCTCTAGAGTAGATCAGGTCGACTTTGGAGGAGCTTAGACTCAGCGCCTGCTTTGTTACTCGACTTGCAGCTTCCTATCATCTGTATTAGCAAGTCCCGCATCAGTACATCGCCAAAAAAGCATTGAAACAAACCTTCAAATTCTCAACCAAAACCAGCTCCTGAGCCTGTAATCGCGGTGAAGATTCAAGACTATCAGACCCCACAACGATCCCCCTCAGCTGTTTGATACCCCAGCTCATCACGTTCCAAGGACTTAACATCCCCGGGTCAATGAGCTGCCACTGCTTCTTCTGCAGACTCGCCCCGCTAGTTTTATATAATTGCAACGGAACCATACTCCGCTTCTGAATCGCCTCGTCCTGCACCAAGAAGAACAGAATGTTAGTGCCCATCCAGTAAGATAAATGATGCCGTGCTTCTTGAGGAGACAGCAATGACATACAAATACACTCGCCAACGCAACCGGCCTTCCCCACTGGGGACTTTCCAGTTCCCTGAGAAGCGTCTCATCGGCTCTTAGAACGATATGGTCGGTTTTCTTCCTCTGTCTTTCACCTCCCCCTCCGGAGCCTAATGTGGATCGTAACGAGGAGAGCTGTCCGGCTCGCGCGGCGTTCGTGAGCGCATGTTCCCACGCTGCGACGTTAACGGCGTATCCGTCCGGATTGGTGCTCTTTTGTAATGCGAAGTCTGAGTAGAGGGATGGGAGGCGGTTCCTAAGATGTGAGAAACATGTTAACTAGCTATACAAATATGCTTTTTGCTCGGCGAGATTTTGGGTCCCCGACCTGAGTTGCAGGGGATAGGAGTTCAAACAATGAAACTTACTTTCGAAACGCATCCTCGTGAGTGAGGATGTATGTCAAGAGGTCACTCATGGTGAGCGAGTGATCCCGACAGCAAATGAGATTCGCTGTCTGAGTATGAAATAAACGCTGGACGTAGGGGCTTCCCCGGGGTAAGTGAGAGGTTATCGTTTCGTTTTTCCGTCTGGTAACAGGATCAAGTGCAGTCAAGTCGTTAATGAAGATTGTATGACACAACTAATGTCTGTTGATCCAGCAGCGCAACGATTCGAACTGGGCCTGGCGTTGGCCAGCTTGTCTCGTACAGTACATCCAGCTGGCCCATTCGAGGCTCCGACAAGGAAGGCCTGAGGTTGGAGCTAATCGGATATCGATAAGACGCGCTATGACACGCTGCACGTGACCTTGTATGGGACGTCACCGTTGAATCGGGTGAGAACTATTGTTTCTTACCACAGGCTTATATTCATTTTGGGTTCTTCTGTGATTCGAGGAAATAAAAATGGAACTCTACAAGTTTGAGATTGAGCATTTGTAGTTTTCCTTGACAACAGGCCGCATGAAAGACCGGCCATCTATCTTGATCCGTTCTAAGTATTTCGGATCTTTTCTACACTATGTCCGTCGCCAGGAAGGAGGAAGAGTAACCATGACAGGGTCAATCAAAGAGGAATGGTAGTAGTAGTATTAATAACGTCTTGCGGCACAGGCGAAGTCTGTATCCCTGGTGACCTCCCATACGGTATAGAGACGTACTAAGCTATGGAATTACATACATAAAGTGCAACCTTGGAAGACAATTCTTGTTCGAAGGCTTGTAGCATATTATCAAATTATCAAAGAGGAATAGACTCGGTGAGGAGATAGTTTCGATCGGTTAATTCAAGCGGGTTCCAACGAAACTGAGTTCAAAGTCACGAGCATTATAAAGTCCTGTGAGGGGCTAAAAGAACTGGTAAAACTTGTCTCACATCGGTGCTTCCATCTGGCGCAAGCTGTCGCATGGATTCCCGTTTTCTGAGAATCTCATCTACGGTCTCTGCCATTCCAGAGGCATGGAAAGCGCGCGCGATGGCGGCATGGACCTCGAGTAGGAGAGGACTTGGTAGCTCGGTATGGTTGCCCTCTGGCCTTGTGAAGCGGACGAGTCATTCTCCGTTGTCGTTGGAAGGTGCATTCTAGACATCCAGATACCAGTGGGGAAACTCGTCGAATGTTCTAACCTTGTACAAATTTGGCTCGTCCTGGTTTAATTAGCATGAAATTTTCATCTATATGATTCTGATTTTATACTAACCATGGGCTCGAGTGTAAAAGTGAGGGATCCGAACTCTCTCCTCAGTGGCTCCCATATGATCATCGTGTTTCTTGGCTCATTGATCCATTCTGGTTTCATACATTGTCCAATTGGCCGCATAGGAGGTGTCTTGGTTCCGCCAGTAGGGGCTGCGTAGGGGGTAAGCGGTTGATCATCATTATTGCCTATACGCAAGACTTTTACACCTACCCCACAGGGGGCACCACGAGAAGGTATGAGGCACTTATAAGGCCGGACACTCAAAAACTCACCTTGCTTGGTTTTACTTTGCCCGCGATTGATACCTCAGAGTATAGGTTAGCCTCACGGTCTAACCCCAGCTGGCCGCTGGCTCTGGGTCAATGATTGAGAAGTGGGAAGGTGGCAGTTTGATGAGGCACGAACAAATAGCTCGCCCCCCGCAACATACAAAGCCCTGTTGCCTTCGGTAAGCCTGGCCTTATCCTGCTTCGTCAAACGGGGTATCGTAGGCTCTCTGGGTGCTTTTGGAGCAGAGGCGGTAGACTCCTCTGTCCGTGACCCTTGCTTGCTGCCAAATATATATGCAGCTACAACAACCTGGTCGGCGTGTATGATTGCACAGGCTTCCTGGTTTCTCTTCAGATATTAGGGCAATATATCACTTAAGGATACCGAATTCTAGCCTATCGGGTGTACTCACCTAATCAACAGCCTGCCCCCTGTTACAATCGGACTTTCTTAACTGAGAAATCTTATTTAATAGGATCATTTCTCGACGAATGAAGAAGAGATCGCGTCAAAATGAGTGCAGGATCTCACTTCAGAAATCGTCTTGAAGCTGGGCTCAGGTAATAGGAGAGAGAACAACATACAGTTGTACGAACTACATGGAATTAGCACATCCCAAAAGGCACAAGGCAACAGCTTACTTAATGAGCAGTGCGACTGCTTGCCATAGTGGATACAATTCGAGCATGTACCATTGTGGACGTCCGCAACAGACACGCAGCGCCGGTACGGACCTCGGGTTGGTATTCGATCCACTGTTGTGTGCCCTTTCTCCTCGAAAAGTGACGGCCGTTAACCTCGCATACCTCTCTCAGGCCAATCGTAGCGATACGTGAAGGCCCAGCGACCGAACCTCTGAAGCCTTGGTACAGGTACATACCTACATATCAAGATCGCGCAGATCTTGGCAACCGTTACAGGCTACAACCGTCAGCAATCAACCACAACGATGCAATAACCACTTACGAGGATTGTTCTCGTCGCCTTTGACATAGACGAGTATCGAATTCCTGTACGAACCGCGTTTTCGTAGAGTTGCACTCGTGAAGGGTCTTACTCAACCATCTGCATTTCTTTCGGCGCGCGCGTCCGCTCTTCGGGGATCCGACAAACCCTCTTGTTTTAAGCATATTTAGCGGTCTTGCGATTGCGGAAAGTGTGGGACAAACTTCCGATAATAGTTCATGAAGGCTAGTCCCGCTTCTAATTGCTGTAATCAACTTCCTCTGAGAGGACTGGAGTAACAATGCTCGTTCAACTCGTGTCAATCGGACGCCATCCGGAGGCTGCAGGGCCGGGTTATGGGGAAAATCCTCTATAAAAGACCGCCGTTTCTTCCAGACTGGAGTCGATAGGCCACTTGATGGGGTTGTAGCGCCTATATAAGGGTCCTTAATCCGCGTGCGGTTAGCCCCTAAAGCAATTAGTCCAATAGTTATTTATCATAATCTTGAACACCTGCAGATCTAAATAAAGTCTAGGTTCATAGGATTATTAATAGTTACGGATGCTGCAATTGGATTCCAGGTTATGATCCTGCGCAGGGCTTGATCTCGTGTGAGGGTAGCAGGGTCAACGTGTAGAATTGTCCGGGAGCCGTTTCTGACCCCGGGGAGGCATTTTTGTAACACAATTCAGGATATGTAACAGACAAACAGGAGGCTCGTTACGGCACTTCCAAGATTAAGACCGATGATTAAATGTAGCCGATTATTATCAGCAAGCTGAGGGAAAAGAGAACAAGAAGATGACGTGAGTGGAGAAGCAACAGATCAGCGACAGGGAGAGAGGAAGACAAGAGAGAAATATCGTTAATCAAAAGGCACCCTAGCTTTTAACAAAAGTGTCAATTGAATTATTTACTTCAACAAGGCCCTACAAATCACTTAGCATGATCGCTCGCTTTCAGAAGTTGTCAGAAGTTGGTATCCTCAACATGACATACCTTCGAGCCGAGAACGAGATATATAGCACGATATAAAACCTATCAGCTGAAGAATGACGTAGTTTTAATGCGAACAGAGATTTATCCCAGTACGCCTGAGCACTCGGAGAGAGGATCATTAATTTTGGCACTTTTCAGTGCTGATATTTCCCAAGAGATCATTTCTCCATTAATTCATATATTCCAGAAAACCCGAAGAGAGACCCAATATTGTCAACGGAAGATATTACTTTTCGTGCCTAGGCGAATGGGAAATAAATAAAAGAAAAGAACTTGCTCGGGCACAAGATGGAAGAGTACAGATATTGACCTAGGCGAAATGGAGAATCTTGGATGACATGTCTCAGAATGTATCTGCAAATTGTTCTTCTGCCAGCAGATGGCAGATTGTCTATAAAATTCTTGAGTATGTCAACGATCTTGTCTCTCGACGAATGAGGATAATAAGTGTATAAGTAGCTTTTGTCGCGCATGTGCCTCATCTGGATTCGATGGCGACGGGGACAAGGTGCCACTGAGCTGAGACAGCTCTCGCGTTACTAAAGGATGAAAGCTGGCGTCCATCGGCACCCGACTGCTATAAGTATCGGGGGCGAGCTGCAAAATGCCACTATCATGCTATATAGAATGTATAGAACAAACAACGTGAAGCCACCTATTTCCACCAGTATAGGATTGAAGAAGACACTGTGGAAGGAGGAAATACTTATGAATAGTGGCGGGGGTGCTCTAGGTAGCAATTAATTAGGATGAAGTCCAATAGCGTGAATAGTCTAGGAGGTGAATAGTCGATAGATTTCAGTACTCTTCAGTTCTCCAAGGATTGCGCGGCACATTCCCTTGAAATTTCGAGGTTCAGACAGTTAATGTAGGTCAAATAGCATAATATGGATATTTCTGTCGTATTATTATATTCACCGTGAACAGCTGTAGGAGACTAATAGTAGATACACCTCCCTTTGAACTCCGTCCAATAGATGCCGTGACATCACTTTGGATCCTAGCTCTATAGTGGAATGCCCTCTTTATACGCCCGGTATCAAAGCCCTGTTTATTTTAGCTCATTCAAAGTCATCATCACGAGTGTCGTTATCGTCCCTAGTCGCCCTCGCGTGGCTAAGAGGGCCCGTCTCATGAGGTGCAACTCCTCCAATCGTAGATTTGTTGCGGCGATGGCGATGATCTAGCTTCTCGCTCGTCTCCTCAGTGCCCAATTGGGATGCCGTGGCAGCTTCGTCAGTTGTGTCGATTCCCCTGGATTCTAGGTACTCGACCTTGACCGCACGCTTCAGGTTATCAACGAAGTTTTGCATCTCTGGGAGGGGGAAGGTGCCCTCGGATTCTAGAACCTCTGCATATAGTCGCTCTGCCTCTTCAAGACAGTCCGATGCGAGGGTTGGCTTGCCCATCCTCATCCAGGAATCGGCAGCAAGGATAGACCACATACCGGCCTTCCGTCGACGAGCGCCCCATTTTGCAGGACCTGCTCCGGTTTTCGATGCGTAGCAAGCAGAAACCCGTTCCATGTAGAGGACTTGACCGATTGAGCCAACCAGTCCCAAGTCCATCACCCTCATGGCCCACTTTGCAGCGCTTTCAACGGCTGAACCGCCTCGAGATTTCAAAAGCTCACTCCCCAGGGCAAGACTTCGGAGAGCGTTGGGCGCATCGGAGCATCGCGTCAGGTACGAATAGCATGAAATGTCGAACATCTGGTCGATACTCTCCAGCTTGGTTTTCGCAGTGGCTGCAAGTGGGTTCAGCAGCATGCTTACGCCGCACATCTCATGCGCCCCAGCGTGGTATTTCCAAGCCTTGTCGTTATTGAAGTCCGACCTGAGGAGCTCATAGGTAGAACTAGATAACTTCCAATCGCGAAGCATAAATGCAAAATCCGCCATCTTCCGCAAGAGGGCCTCTGGGGAATCCGGCTGATAGAAACCCTGAGTGGTATCATAATTTCCACTTGTAGAGCCCGACCCGGAGCCTATGAAGGTCGATCTGGTGCCGGCACCGAACCCAGCAAACCTCCGAGACATGGACATAAAGCGGCCGCTCAGTCCACGCCGTCGAGATGCTACTTGATCATTCCAAACTGCTACCCTATTTTCCATGTATGGAATCACGGACTGCGCAACCAACTCTCGTACAAATGTCTTGATGGCTGTCACGTCTGATTCAAAAAGGTATTGGGCCTCTGTTCCGAGATCCACCAATGTCTCTGTCTACAGTTAGCCTGGCCCGTGGTGAGATCGGCGAATGTCCCTTACGTGTTTCACCCATCCTCGACAGATCCTCCGACGGTGACAGCCACTCGCAAGGCGGTACCTGGACACTATCATCATCTGTGATAACGCACTGATTACTCCGCAATCTCAGTAGATGACAATGCAGCCCAAAATGTCGCTTCATCTGATCATAAAGCCTGGTCGATTCTGTGATATCATCTCGATCCTCATCGTGAACCAAGACATAATATCTGAGGTATTCCGGATGCATCCAAGGAGGAGGCCGCCGGCTTCCTTGGCTGGTTTCCGCATAGAGCTGTCGTAATGACTCAAGAGGAGATGAGTTGCGTGAGCTGATGGCAATGACACAAGCAACAGGGTGTCTGAATGTCTCATGCGGCGTGGCAGTGGAGCTCGAGAGCAATCGACGGAGAAATAGTTTATAGAAAGGAGATGTAGGCGGGACATTTCCCGAAGGTATATCACTAGGACGAAACAGCCCGCCCAAAGGCTCGTCAGCTGAATCCAACTGTCTTTCCAAGATCTCCTCTATTTGACCCAGCGGCGACTCCGGACCACCGCCTGCGGCTTTAGGAGACTGGCCTACTGATGGTAGCTCAGCGAAGCGTACTCCATAATCCTCCCATCCGCGACTAGAACCAATGCTGTCTCGAATCACCACCTTGCCCGGAACATTCTCTCCAAACGGCCGGACCAGTTCCCAGAAACCGTCTTTGAAACCCTTCTGCCGTACCAATTCATTCGTATCGTCTGACGCGTAAATACCAATCGTAGGAGAGAAAGCGCGGATTATCAGTGATCTGATATCATTTGCGCCATCGAGCGGACCTCCTAAAGATGACCCAAGCGATGATCTGCTAAGGCGGGGGGTGGATGTCGACACCCTCGAGATTGGAGATGCTGAGCGCGACGGGAGCTCCGGAGAGAAAGGCACAGTTGGTGATTGTATGATGTTAGAGTCGGCTAGGTTCGAATTTAATGAATTAGAAGACTCGACTTCATCTGGATATCTGGTCTTGGGGACAACGATCGGAGCTCCTGGCGCAAAGGACGGCAGAGGCTTGACCGGAGCAGCATCTCCGGGAGATGTCATGGACACCTGCTGTCTTCTGAACGTCTGACTGGAATTCTGTGCCTGAAGCTAGCTGTCCGCATCTATAAGTGGTTGGTGATTGTAGAACGCGATCTCGTGGGGTGAAGAGTGATAAGTTATGGCGGAGAGTTGGATATCAAGAGGGCGCCCCGTGTGTAAGTAACGTCAGTCAGTCGGGAACGGGCTGTGTTGGCGTCCGGAATCAATTTACATATTAATTTCTTACGTCGGCCCACTTCTTCGTGCTTTTCCAGCACGTCTATGACAGTTTTGGTCTTTTATGAACCGCATGTAGGAGCAGAGGGAGTCTTTACGTCTCTCAGCCTACTCATATCAAAAGCTCAAGCCTCAATGCGCCTTGGAAGTCTATATTTGCCTGCGTCACAAACGCGCGCCTAGAATAGTTGCATAGAACGTCTAGTATTTGTAAAAAACCAGCCAGCATAAGGGCATGTTAATTACGGTAGAGGGAAAAGTTCGAATCGAATCTTCATAACCTTTTGATCGTGAATCTGGACTTATTGACACTATCCGTGAGCCTTGGAAGACGGTGATCTCGCTGACTCAAACACGTGAGTCAACAGCTCCAACTCCAACTCCAACTCCAGCACTCGCAAAGCTGCTTCAGTTGCTCTGAATCACTTCCTACCTCAAGGGTGGCAACTGTGGACGATGAGTCGGTTGAAATCGCCATAGATGCGGTTTCTTCGTTCTCAGAGACAGCTTGCACGTCTCCGCCGCTTTTCGACTCCACGCGCTGCGGCCGATTTCCCTGCTCGAGTCCATCCCGCCATCAGGCCTTCAGAGAGTCATACAATACGCTGCAACAGCCAATTGACCTCAACACAAGCCATTTTCCCGCTTCGACGTCTCCATTCTCCTTACTGTTCCATGCCAGGTAGGGAATACGACGAAATTCCTGCGGAAAGAGCGACAAAGAGGAGGCGTATATCCACTGCGACTGCCCCGCGCGAAAGCTCTCCATCGACAATGGATCACGCAAAAAGTGCACAAACGCCGCAGGAAATCCCTCAACCTTTACCGCAAATCGAGCTTACGCCTATAGAGAATACGATCAAGGCTCTTCTACTCGATGTCGCAGAATACGTTCGTCAGCGGGCCGCGGAGAAAGGTACCGATAATGCGGCGGCCGAGACTGAGATGGTACTACGGTTTACTGGGGGTTGGGTGCGGGATAAGCTCTTAGGGGTTGACAGTCATGACATTGATGTGGGGATTAGCAGCATGACGGGATATCAGTTCGGTATGGCCTTGAAGGAATACCTCGACGTGCCAGAGAACTTGGAAAAGTACAAGAGGAGCCTTCCGGACGGCGAGTTGAGCGATGCAATCGTCAGTCTTCATAAGATCGAAGCAAATCCGGAGAAGTCGAAGCATCTGGAAACGGTGACAACAAAGATTTTTGGGATGGATATTGACCTGGTTAATCTACGAAAAGAGACGTATTCGGAAGACAGTCGCAACCCTCAAATGGAATTTGGAACTGCGGAAGAGGATGCCATGCGTCGGGATGCTACCGTGAATGCCCTCTTCTACAATCTGAACCGTTCAATAGTCGAGGATTTCACTGGCAGGGGTATCGAGGACATGAAGTACCGCATCATTCGGACTCCTTTGGAGCCTTACCAAACATTCAAGGATGATCCCCTGCGGGTTCTACGGTTGATCCGATTCGCAAGCCGATTGGGATACGTAATCGATAAGGAGACCGAAATAGCCATGCAAAACGATGATATCAAGGAAGCTTTAAAGATAAAAATCAGCAAAGAGCGCGTCTTAGCTGAACTGGATAAAATGCTTCGAGGTGTGTTCTTTTGGTGTTTCTATTCTGATTTCGACACCGGCTAACTGGCATTCCAGGTCCTGATCCCCGAGGTGCCCTAGAATACATCGATCGGCTAGGACTATATAGCACGATATTTGCGAATCACCGAGATGAGGCGCAAGCTGACACGTCGTCATGGTCCTTGGCCTACAATGCTCTGGAGAGATTTCTCAGCCCCTCACATGAAAGCGCAGGAGATATCGGCCAGTCTGTGGAAAGAGTGCGGAACACCCTCGTCAGCGACAGATCAGAGGCATACTACTGCTGGATCATCGCTGCATTTGCGCCCTGGGCTACCGTACCAGGGCGTGAGCCAAAAAACAACAAGGAGAAGCGCCCTCCTCCTCGAGTGACTGAAGTAGCCAGGGATAGTCTACGGGCAGATAATAAGACTGCAAGCATCTTAACTGATGCCGCCAACAGCGCTGCTCAAATCATCGAAACCAAGGGATCTCTACTAGCGGGATTGATACCCGGGACAGAAGCGGAGATTCGACAACAAATTGGCCTAAAGATCCGCGAATGGAAAAAGGACTGGAGGCTATGCGTTGTCATGTCTATCCTTTTAGAGATTATGAAGGGCCGAAGCTTTGACGAAGGTAAGGAGGATCCGTTTCCCTTCGTCGAATTCCAGTGCATTGTAGATAGCGGCTAATTATCCGCAGTTATCCGTGAGTACGACCAATTCTTGTCGTACATCAGCAGTAAAGATCTTCTCGGGGCTTGTGAACTAAAGCCTATTGTAAATGGAGGAGAGATCATGGCGGGTTTGGGCGCTACCAAGGGACCTTGGATGAGCAAGGCGCTGGAGATGGTGATAAAATGGCAGCTTCTGCATCCTGAAATTTCTGACAAAGAGAAGGCCCTGGAGATGCTCCAAGAAAGGAAGTCAGAGCTTGATTTCAAGCCAGCCAGATAGGCTTATGGGGAGTTGTGGAGGAACTGGTTGACAGGCTCAGAAGTAAAATCGGGTAAATCGCCAGTAGTCCGTACTTAAATAGTTGACGTCCTTGATTGGACACCCATCAAAATCTCTCCGCATCGCGGGACTTCATCCATTGTATTAATGAAATACCCACCAATTTATTGTATTTGCATGACTGAGCGCATATAAGACCAACGTTGTGAATGCATCGCCTTGGAATCTCCTAGATTCGACCTGTCATGGACGCACTCCGCAGTGCGGCACGTGAATATCTGAAAAAGGCAGACCGAGAGAACAGTCCGGAATTCGACCCCGATGGAGTTGCCCTGCCAGACGGACTGGACACTCTGTCTAGAGATATCCTAGACCGTAATCTAACCAGTCATCAAGAAGTGAGGGCCGCCATCCAATTACTAAGTTCTGTAGACGACGCTGCTAACGACGCATTCTAGACATGTGAAAGCCTCCTTGTGGCACAGGCGTCTCTGAGAGCCTGGGGCTCTAAATCTCTCTCTGAGACAGATAGAAAAGCTGCAAATGATCTCTACGGATGGCTCGGCCGGATTTCTTTACCATCATCAGAGTTTGCAGATGCGTTGGAGGTGGCCTATTCGGCTGACAGTACGTTGCTGGCCCTTGTATCACGCAGCTTATGCACGATCTGACTCTCACAACAGAAGAAAAACACAAGCCTCTTACAGACAGCTTGAAGGATAGTAGATTCAGATTATCACTAGGAATCTCTGTGATCTCGAGTCTGAGCACTATCTTGCCCATAGAAGAAGCAAGTAACGTCGTCGACATCGTTACGACTCTTGCTAGTTTCACGTCTGAAAGGGATCCATGGACGACTCAGCAAAGCTGTAGACAGGCTCTGGAAGTCCTAGATACATATGTCTCGAGGAGGCGATCGGACGATGCTTCCAGTTTATGGTCCACTTTTGAAGATACTCTCAAAACGAGAATCAAGCCTCTTTTCGCAAAGACGAAGAATCCAGCAATTACCTCGACAGGTCGCAAGAATCTGCATCCTATGCCTGCGACTCGGTTTGATTACAGTTCGCTGGATCCAGAAACCAAGCCATGGAAGTACCGTGATGTATACTGTACCACAGTCTTTTCATGGATTCTTTCTATTTATCAGGTACGTGTGTGTGGCTTTCGCCATTATCAAAACATCCCAAATCTCCAATTCCATAGTATTACTCTCCGCTAACAAGTCCTCTCATCATAGCCTTCAGACACCCTTCGCGTCGAGGGTCACTTCCCATTACTTGTCCCACCCATTCTCTCACTAATCGATGATGAAAACATATCATTCAAGACTCGCGGTTGCAACCTCCTCTCCAAACTACTCGTTCCTCTCCGAGAAGGCAAATCCGACATCCTCCGTCGGACGAACCTGTCCTCCGTTTTCGAAGACGCCATCACACCATGTCTCCTCTCCCTGCCAACAATCACCCCCGAAGAAGAGTCCCTCCAGCTCCTTGGAGCCGCCTACTCAGCCCTCCTATCGGTTCTGAAGACTCGCTACCCTCAAACCGACTCACAATCGAGCTCCACCAAGAGCCAATCTCGCGAGAACGACAAGACAGCCTACATCCATAGCATAACGCAAATCCTCCGCATCAGCCTCATCCCATCCTTCCACCACATCAGCTCCAACACACCAACCGCGTCCTCATCCATCGCATCATTCCCATACCCGCGCCTATCCACTTTCCTCCTTCAACAACTGAGCATCATCTCCAACGAAGTACGCATCCACCTCACGAAACACTTACAGGATATCATCCCCCTTCTCTACTCTACGCTAACCAACCCTTTCGGCACTGCATACATACCCCTCCTCCTGGCCGCGACGACAGCAACAAGGAGCATTATTCTCAACGCGCATCCGCGCATCTGGCGCTGGCGTGGAGAGATCCTAGGCGGAATATGCACGTGCTGGCTACATGTCCTTGAGGAAGAGAAAGAAATCGCACATCGGATAGAGAAGGATCAAGATCAAACTCGTCCAGTCGTGGATATCTCTCCCTCGGCACAGCAGATAGAACACGAAAACGGAATATCGCAACTTGAACGATTGAAGAATCAACTTCAAGGCTGTGCTTATCTGCTCAAGGTGGTGCTGATTTCGGTCTCGGAACAAGTCAAAGTAGATGGGAAGTTCCAGGAGGATAATTGGCTGGGTCTTACTGAGGATATTGATGTAGAGAAAGAGTTTATGGATCTTGTTACTGCGGATGAGGATTTGAGGGGGTTGTTGTTTGTGGATATCTCTCCTGGTGGTGTTGAGGAGCTGTTTGGATAGATAGATCGGTTGTATGGCTTGTAATGTCTGAGTTTTTTTTTAAAAAAAGTAGATCTAGGAAACGAGAACGACTAACTACTGAGCGAAAACAAACATAGTAGAACATAGTTGAAGAACTCCTGAGTCGTCCGCATTCCATTCGTAGACCCAGACGTTAAACATGCGAAGAGGGTATCATTACATCAATCGTAGAAAGGGTACTATACTAAAAAAAGTTAAGAGAAAGCCAAAGACAAAAACAGAGAGCATCATATCACATCACACGTCTACACGCTGCTTAAACAGACTCTTCCCTCTCAACCACTGTCGATAGCGCTTATACCTCTTCTTCTCGTAGTCCTCCGCTACAACCGTCAATCCTTCCTCTGAGACGTTCAGGAACTCTACATAATCTGCCAAATTTTCTTCCGCCATGCCGTCGAGACTGCTGTCTTCGAGATCGCACTTGTTGATGTACTCGAGGTAATCAATGTTGGAGACGCGCTCGCGGATTGAGGTAGCGGTCATTTCGGCCTCGGAGGTCACGACTAGAGGTACCTTGAGTGGGTGGTTGATGTACCGTTCATACTCTTCGGCTTCGGTGGAGGTAACGGAAGGATTGAGGCTGTCTGTGACGAGTTGGCCGAGAGTCCATTGCGCAATCTGGGCTTTGCTAGGTGTGGTGGATAACTCTGAGGTAGATGATGGCATCGTTGGGATTATAGATCCGTTGGAGAGTTCAAACGCGGGCTCTTTGATGATACCCGCAGGTGGAGGACGTCTCTCTGCTGAAGGCGGCTGGTGGCTCCATGCCTGGGCGGACGGTGTCATGATGCCTGAGCGTGATCCGTTAGAGTAATCGCTGGAGTTGTCGGAGGGCTCTTTGATCTTCACTCCTTTCCGCTGTGGTTGTGGTCCGTCACGACTCACTGACTCGTGCAGTATCCGAGGGACGAAAGGGCTGAGATCGTATCGACCACCTTGGGTCCAGCGGAATGGTAGATACCGGAGCGTGGAGTTCATTTTGAACGAGAAAATCTTGGAGTATGAGGACAACGCTAGAGGCCTATAGTATTCCAACCAGTAGTCGTCAAAGTACTCGATCGGCTCCTTCGCTGTTTTCTGCGACCACACTGCAGGTGGCATTTGACGCTTCTCCAGGAATTCTTGGTTATACCAGCAGATATAATTAGGCCTTTTCAGATCTAACCAGGCTCGTGGGTCAGCATGGTGGAGATAGTAGTCCGTAGACAAATCCCACAGCATGGGCTGGCCTTGAGAGAAGATGTAATTCCCCAAAAAGAGATTGTATGCTTCCTGACGCTGAGCATCTAAGAACGAATTATTGTAATATCTCTTGAAACTCTCAACCATATCTCTCGACTGGCTTGTCCATTGATTAATCTTTCGGTAAGTTGCCATAGTGTTGACAAGGTGGGATCCTCCGTACTGGATGGCAATCGTGTCGCCGTGGTCATGCCACATGTTAGTGAAGAGGTTAACTGCATCGGTATCGTAACCGACCGTAGTCACATCAATCACTCCTAAAGCGTGGAGCTGATACCCTAAGGCTCGTTTCCCTATGACAAATTGGGCGGCGTTAGTGCGGTCGAGACAGTCTATGCAATTTGTTCTAGCGACACCATTCTGTAGTTGGAGGCCAGATTCCGCATCTTCTCCGTTCTTGAAGAAGCCTGTCTTTGGTATTATGTCACTCGCGATGTCTTCCAGCGTTCCAATGACGTCTTGGTCGCGGCTCTTCGACGCTCGGCTCATGTCCCATGCCTTGTAGATAATCTTTTTGTCGTCTGGTAAAAACTGGTTGAGATAAGTGATCGCATTGGTGTATTCCTTCAGAAGCTTTGATTCACGTGGCGTTCTCTCTTTTGCTTTAATGAGGTTCAGGACGTATACGGGGGCACCGTATCTCATAAACAGATCGTTGAAATGCAATGCGGCTGCGGAGTAAAACGGATCCACGAGATTCAACTCAATGTCTGGCTTCGGAGTAACTCCAGTACTTTCTTGAGTCCAGTACAGTGGAATACTGCCTCGATGCTGGACATAGGATGTATACTGCGGATTCGAATACAATTTCGGGCCAGGAGCGTGGAAAGATGTCGTTGTCATCTCAGATACGATCTGTTCCGTTTCCACATCATTGGCGACATAGCCAAGATCGTTGGCTCCTCGCTTCAAATATCGTGCGCCTGCAAAGAATCTGGACCGACGTGCAATGATTGTGATATACACCAGCCGTCCATATACAGATAGCTTGGACTGGTCGACGTAGCCGTGGATAATGGGAAGACACCAATCATAAGTATTCTTCAGTGTTGCAGCAGCAGGGTTCAGCAGATGTTGATTCCAGACAAACATGGAATTGTGATCATGGTTGGCAGTGTGTGGCAAGCCCTTCTGGAGGTTGAGTCTCTCGCGACAGATATTGTGCTGTAAAGTCCTCGTGATATCGTACGAATAACTGAAATAGAAGGAGCGCGTCAGATCAAGGTTATTCAAGATCCCGATATACCGGGCCTCTTCTGGATACTTTTCAGGCTTGAATCGGGAAGTCGTTGTCAATGATACCAGCTCTGTGCCGTCGATCTGGTAAACGTAGTGGCCGCCTATCATCGCCACCTGACTTCTCTTGGTGACGAGCAACATGTAGTACGCGCCAGTAAACCTAATGAAACCGAGAAGACCCCAAGCGCTGCATTTCAGTTTCAAACCGCCAGAGCTCTTGTTGCCGTCATCGATAGCATCTAACAACTGACTCATCTGTTTCTTCGTATAGACGATGTCATCTTCAGCGATACTAAGATCTCCCGTATCTGCAGTGCGATCAATTTTCAGAATCCGGAAGCGCGTATCCAGCAAATCCATGCCAACCATATAATACCGGGTGGCTGTCTCGTATAGAGAGAATTTATGCATCCGCGCAATGCCATCCTCGCTGAGTCTCTCATAGAGCGCAGTCCGGTTCTTGGGCACAGATTCTACCGGGGAAGCACCTCGTTCAAAGGACGTCGCAACTGGCGGTTCTTCGTCTCCTTCATCCGCCTGTTCATCCGCAGCATCTGGAGGCACTGGCGGATTGTAGGATAGCTCTGGAAACGAAGGCGCGCCCTTCGGGGTCTCTGGCACATCTTCGAGGTCCGCTAATTCCGTTTTGGCCCTGGCTGGCCTTTCTGCTGGCGGTGGAATCTCTGGAGATGCCGCTGGATCACCAGCTGTGACCACAGGCGCCGATGGTGATTTCTTCAGGTCCAATACAGGTTTCGGTTGTTGTGCCTCTTGCGTCCGCTCCCCCACGGTGACCACGTCGGAACGGGGCTCATGGGGGACGGACACATCGAACGTCTCCATCGTGGCGTAGTCCATTAGGAAAGCTTTGTAGTCATTTTAACAGACCGTGCGAGTTGTTTTGGTCTCACGTTGGTCCTGTTTGAGAGCTGCATACCGTAGTCATCGATGTCCCACACAAGGAAGCTCTGGTGCCCAAGCGGTGACGTTGCTAAGTTAAGTAGTCTCCGCAGCCGCCTCGCAACCTTTCTATGGTACACACGATCCAGGGGACTACAGAAGCCAAAAGTTCCAAAGATATATCAGAGGCCCAACTGATTTCAACAATGGTTTATACTCGCATATTTATCGTGAATTGTAACGGGAAGTCCGCCCCATCTAAAAGGTTGCACGCTCCTGGCTCTCAACTTACAGGGTATCAAGCACGTATTTTTTTAGTGTCGGATGGAGCAAGGGAATCAAGTCAGAACCTGAGTTATGGTTTTCTTTTCTATTTCATAGCTCAGCTATCGCAATCATACATGGTATCTTTCCCCGAAATCATTTGTAAGGTTCGAACTAGCAAAGCATATGAGAAGCGAAGAGACATAAGTCTCCGGGATATTGAAGACGACAAAAGAGACCACAGGCTCGATTCGGTACTCTCATCTGATAAGTGGCTTCAAAGTCAACTCAAAATAGGGTATTATGCAAATGAAATGAAAAGCGTGAGAACGCGCTTGGGTATTGTGGTCCAGAAAAAAAGGACAAACAAGTATTAAGGTATGTAGGAAAGCGGAAACGATGGTAGAGGATCAACCGACGAGCCAAGAGTCTTAAACACTCATGACGGAAATTTCCATGACTATTCAGAGAAACCGTGGGATAGGAAATGATCGCTTATTTCGCGGGCTCATCTGTTGGGACAGTCAGCAAGGCTCTAATACTCTTGTCGATACTGCATTGAACACGAACCCTTAGCAGGCTCAGCGGCAGGAGCAGCAGCTGATTCTGCTGGCGCCGGAGTCTCCTCAGTCTTAGCTCCTTCAGCGGTTTCTTCTGGCTTCGTTTCTGCGGGCTTGTCTTCGGCAGGCTTGGCTTCTTCAGCGGGCTTATCTGCACCGGCAGCTGTGATATAAGTATTAGCATGCTGAGATTCTCGACTTAAAACGACCAATGAGCCTGGAACGCTGGTGACTCACCACCTTCGGCCGCTGGCTCTTCAGGTTTCGTCTCAGCGGCTGGATCAGCAGCCTGGCCGTCCGCCTTCTTTCCCTTCTTCTTGCGGCTGAAGAGCTTCTTAAAGCTCTTCTTCACCTGAGCAAATGCGTTTGGGGCTTCTCCCAAGAGTCAACAAAGATCCGCATGGAGCAAAGAGGTGCTCAGAGACTCAGAATTACTGAGAGGAAGTCAAGTACTTACGAACACCAGGCATTATGAAGAGAGTTGAAAGATATCGTACTGCGGGAAAAAAAAAGAAAAGAAAAGAAAAGAAAAAAGCGAGATTGCGGTGTAGTGTTGTGGTAGTTGTTTGTAGAAACAGTGTTTCCCAATTACCGATTTGGGAATTGTAGCACAAGGCCAGGGGATCAAGCTAACAGCAACAACAATGATAATAATAATAATGCAGAGGCAGGAGGAAAAGAAAAGAGAGAAATGAGACAACGTTCGATGGTGATACTCTTAAGATGGGCGCTGTCAAGGGCACACGTGATGGAGCACGGCCCCTGATTGTCTTCAAATCTATTCTAGGCCCAACGAGCATCGTCTCCTTTTCCCTGCACGTCTTATCGCACGAGCTTCCTTTCGTTCGGTCGACTTCGGCGGCGTGTTCCATTCATTCCATGACCGTCTCCACTGTACGCCCCGGTCGACCCTTGGGAGTGGGTTCTCGTTTATTATTATTTTTTCTACCTCTGGATATTCAGATTAACTATCTTATTATTACTCCGTATATCGGTATGACGCCTCACATTTGCTTTGCCCGTCTGGACCCCGAATCCGCAACGCGCAGAGCTACCGACTGTCCCTGGCGACCTTGACCAGCAAGCAACAAGTAACGATGTTTTCATCCTGGCGTCCCTTCTCCTACGTGGTACAACAGAAGTCAGACATGCAGATCACTTCTCCGCAGGTCAAACGAAGCCATAGCTACCGGCGCTATTTGAACGCTTATAAATGGCTGCTCCGCTTTTCACTGGAAGGCCGCCACAGGACCCTGGCAAAATATCAGTTCATGACGGCAAAGGGCTTTGCATACCCTATGCTCCAGATGCTGCGTGATCCCTGAAGCAACGCGGCCAAGGTTTTCAAAACTGTTGGTTGGTGGTGGCTGTGCCCCATTCTTTCGACAAACCCCAAGCAATCCGGGGGGATATCAAGTGATCGAGATATGGTACGGGAGCACACTTCAATCATCATCGCAAGATCGAGCATGGAAGCAGTGTAAACTCGAAACGGTCTTAAAAACACGTTTCTTTTTCCAGCAAAAGGATGCTCTCCTAAACAGCGAACCGCAGTTCCACTTGCTCCTTCAACCCATAAAGTAGTTTAGCGTCTCGGATCCACTGGAAGAGACAGCTTCCACATCCACTCATAGCGCCAAAGGGGTTAATCTCCACTAACTGGATGTCCCCCGAAGTTGGCCTCAAAATATCGAAGGTAAAGCCCTCGTTCTGTATTCTCTTGCGCGTCTCAGCGTCAGCTGTCCTTTCGGCATGCTCGAGAATCTGTGAATGCAGGATGCACGCTGCGGAATAGATCTCGTGGGCTTCTTGCTGGGCAGTAGCTGCATCCCTAAAGATGAAAGGCTCAGTCCAACGGTACTGAGAGATCGCGGCAACGCGGTTCTTGTGAGGTGGGCAGAAAACGCGGCACTCTCTCGAGCAGTCCATGGCTGCATTGAAAGGTATCAAAAAGATCTTTGGCTTCTCGCGAGGGTCCTCTTCGAGGATATCGGTAATAGCCCTGATTGCCCGCATAGACGTGTATAGGCGATCAATCAGGTTATCTAAACTTTCCACGACAGAATGACCCGCTTCACTGTCCTTTGCGCTGCAGTAATCGACACGCAGGAACCATTTATCCCCCTGAAATACATCCTCTGCCTTAACCCCGACTGTTGTAGTCTTAGGGAACAAGGACTTTAATTCCTGACGAGTGTCATCGCCCAAATGTCTGCCCGAACACCACGTTAGATACAGCGAAGCGAGTTCCTCTGCTAAATAGCGCGATATCTCGAAAACATGCCATGTCCTCATTCCTTGAGTTGAAGCAATCAACCCGAGCCAATGGCTAGTCCTTGTCGGGTAGATACTCGGTTTAACGTGACGGAGACCGTTCTCTTCCGGAACCACTGCTAATATCTCATCGGTCGTATGATGAGCCGTATTAAAGTTTCTCGTCTCTGTCCACTCGTTCCTAGCTTTGGTGATGGAATCTTGGACGTCTGCGAACGGTAGAAGGTTAACGTTCACCTTAACGCTGTCCATGCTTGTCTGTAACGGATGTTTAACCAATTCTTCGTCAAGGATGCTTCTGTACTCGGATGAAGTATGTAGTAAAGGAAGATGGGAGACTTCTAGGTACTATTTAAGGTAAAGAAAAGGAAAACGGAGAGAAAAGTGAAATTGGAAGGGATTACCCGCACACTGAGTTCGTCAATAGGCAACCGGCACGAGTTACTGGGAGTGAGATGATCCTAGGTTAAGGTGATAAGTGACCATGGCTCTATTGACTTCTTTTTCAAAGCATGTGGAAACAACTTATACCTTTGATTGTGGTATCATAATCAGTAGAGAATGTTCGCCTCTCCTCTTCGAGCAGTTGAGCATGTGATCTACCCGTGAAGAATAGGATGCGTCTTCGGCATACTGCTAAAAATAAAAGCTAACTAACTACTGAGACGTGACTCAGAAAGGTTGGAAGCACTGGGTAATACTGTAATGGTCGGTCATAGCTTTTTCTCTCCTTTAACGACTGAGGATCTTCCCCTTTTTCGTGTGGCCATATCTTTACTCCGTACGTGTTTCCGGCAGTGGTTGGATGGCCAGGCAGCTGTCCGGGAAAACAACTAGTCCTGAATGCATAAATCGCTCGCGGTTTATATCACCTGGCGTAAATACTGTCTAGATCTGTCAAGTGCCATCTCAGCCTCCAGCACCATACGACTGCCAATGTGTCATGATAGTTGAAATAGTTTCACCTGTATACACTGCTGTTTGTCTCTCAGACCCAATTACCAATCTCTCGAGAGCTTTCCAGGAAACATAACGATAAGCTGAGCTCTTGTCAGGGTATTCTAATAATGGTAGTTAAGTTTCGAACTGGTCTACTACTGTATACACAAGGCGGCAGCCATTGCCGCCTACTCATACTGGATCCTCCAGTGCAACAAATAAGCTCATTATGAATGAAATACATGGACCTGATATGGCGAGAATGAGATTCGATTTCATGGCTTTATTCCTCAAAGTCAATCTTCCTAGCAGCCACCAGTTCCTTCACAGCCACTTCTTCGTGCCTAGGTGAGAAATAAACTGTCCTCCATACCCACCTTGAACACTAGCCTTTTCCACCACGGAGAGTACAGCTTTCACGGACTCTTCTGGCGTCAGTGGCCTCTTGAAGTCTGGCGCATATGCCGCGAACTTGGCAGCCAAATTACCAAAACCTTCTTTCTCCTCTTCGGAAACTTCTATGCAATTGTCTTAGTTTCCAAACGACTACTTCAATCTCAAGCAAAAGGACCATCACTAACCTTCAGTTGCTCTCTCTGTCGCCACCATACCCGGTGAGATGGAAAGGAAGAGTATCCCTTCTTGCTTGAAGACAGCGTTATACTTGGCCATGGCAACATTCACGGCGCCCTTGCTGATAGAATATGGAGCCCCGACAGGTATCTCGAGGTCGTTAATCAATTCGAGATCGGCCATTCCGCTAGATATCGTGATGACTTTCTTGACAGTTCCCTTCTTGATAAGCGGGAGGAAGGCATTAATCGTCTTGATGACGCCTAAGACATTGATGTCGAAACTGTCACGGAGATCTTTTTCCATGGTAGAGAAATCATTATCGCTGTTATTGAGTGAAATGTTAGAATCTGGACTGTGTACTTTCCATCTTGGAGACCAGGACGACATACAAATCAGCCAATGTCTTGGAAGAGCTAATATGGGATACAAGGGCGGCGTTATTGATTAGGTAGTCGAGACCACCGCCAGTAAGACCCTTTACTTCCTCGGCCGCTTTCTGCATCTCTTTATTAGCACTCTTAAAAGGTAATTGTTATGGTGCCCTATACCTTCAAAGACGGGAGGTCAGTGTAGTCGACTTCGATGATATGAACGTTCTGAAGTCCCTGTGCTTGGACTTTTAGATCCGCTGTGGCTTTGTTCCGGACCAGGCCGATAACGACATTGCCTGGCGTCTGGGACAATTGGCGGACGAACTCGAACTATATCAGAGGATCAATGGTCAGCATGTATCGACGTGGAAATTCAACCCTTTGCAACTTACCCCAAGTCCTCGACTAGCACCTGTAATAGCGTAGGAAGGCATTATTGCGGTAGTTCACTCAAGAAATCAATCATAAAGTTAACGAGGTAGTCTCAATCTACGTATGATACTGCGAACCTGTAGATTGAATGAATTCCAAGAAAGAAAAACAGTATGCCATCTTCCTATTTATGTCTATCGAAAACTCTGCAGACTCTATAGAATTGATCCATTCTCGTGCCTCCGATCTAGATCCACAGTTTTCAACGTACTATACAGAATCCACGGCAGGGGCGTCAGTACGGCCTTGGTCTTAGGAGTTTCGCCCACATTTGGACCGAGAGTATACAATATGGATAGAAAATACGCATTTTATTGGCCCAAGAGTATAGATCTCTTGCCGCTTTTACACCATACCCCCAACTTTAGTCAACCAGGAAGAGTTTGCATTTGTTTGTGACCAAGACAAACTTGCCTGAAAAGGTTATCTGTATCATTTACGGAGGAAAAATGTCCGTTCGAACTTCAATGAGCAAGACGGATGATTTTGTCCGAAATAACGGATCTGGTGGAGGAGAATGCCTTATGCAAGAAGACAATCACGATATTCTTGTAGAGTCAGTTAGCGCGCATCGAAAGAATAAAAAGACTTCTCTTCCATGCTAGACTGAACGTCGGACATTGAACTGCTGTAGCTCCTCGATACGTGCTTGCGCATGTTGGACCTGTTGAAGATGATGAACTTCACATTGTTCCACTAGGAGATATCTGAGCATGGTTTCCATAGTCGCATTGGTCCGCTCAGACTGCCCTTCAGCACTGGGGTGATACGCTGTAGTCATTCGCAGTTTGTACAAATAGGCAATGCCTAGGATCCTTGGGGACTGGATTTCCGAGGATATGTTCCCTAGAGTGCGAGTTCGTTTGGCAGGAACCTCTAGTACCATAGGGCCCTGGAGAAGTCGTCGTTGAACCTGCCCTTATTCAGATAGCATATGCACTGTGTACATTGTTCGCACTATCTTCGTCGATTCAGCTGTATGTCGTCCCTGGAGACCTATTCGGAAAGAGCTCGTATGTCCTTGCAGCCAAACCTCTGACAGCCACTAACGTCTGGTAAACCTGCTGCTGCGGCATATCTCCAAGGAATGCAAGACAGAAGGTGCTGACCATTACCTCCTCATTCTTCTCCTGGATGTTACGGAGCATTATGGCCCCGTTGAGCCTGTTCTGTCTAGCCGCATACTCAGGATGTTGGAAGCACTTGGCTTCCACTGTAAACGTCGGTACCATAAGCTCTGGGCAGCAGACAACGGGGCAGAGGAGCGCCTCCAGTGAGAGAGCTGTGTCAATATAGGCCGTTTGCCATATAGAAGCACCAATCGTAATATCCAGCTTAGGAGCCGGAAGGCGTGCTAGAGGGTTCGTTACTGTCCATTGGCCGTCGAAAACCATACGTAGGCTCTCACTCACGCCGTAAGGCTCAAAAATAGAGGAGAGGACAAAAGCTGATTAAGATGCATGCTGATTCCTTTATCCAGGGCTGTAAGTCGAGACAGAGACGATATTACATCAGGAAAGTTGCTGGCATGCGGTCCCAGTGTTATCGGAAATATATTCGCTGCCTTAGCTCTTTCTGACGCAGTTAAACAAGCTGGAATTAGATAAACGCCTGTTAGGCTGCGGTACATATTTCTGTAGAGGCCAAATCCATCAATAAATAATTGGTACGGAATCGAGAGACACCTCCAGGTTTGCGATCAAGGATAGCAGGCGAAGAGTAAATAAGAGCAGGGCATTCAGTGTTATAATCAACCATCATGAGCACCAAGAATGCAGCAAAGAAGTAGCTGTGGATGAGGATAGCAGTCAAGTGGAAGGTCGCAGAGGCAGTAGTTGCGAAGCGCCTCATATTGTCAGAGAGGACAGGACAGGACACGACAGACAGAGAATAGACAGGAGGTAAATGGAGGATAGGTAATAATAGAAGGGAATTCTGTAGCAGAAAAAGGAAGGAACTTTCTTTCGGCCGACAAACGAGATGTAGATAAACGAGATGCCATTTTCTCATTATAGCTGCTATAGATAAGTGGCGTATTGGTCTCAGTAGCAGGAGGAGAGTAAATATAATGTGGTGGAGAGTTTGATCAGTCGCTAGATACAATGTCGAGATGTGTCTGGGGCAAATGGCTTACCTGTGTAACCAGGTTATTGCTGTGGTGGTCGGATTGTGCGTCCGCTCCGATGGCAAAATTCTCAGATTAAGAACATGGGTTCAGCAGCAAGAGGAAATAGCGTCCAATATCCTCGATATACAGAACGTCCGGATTAGAGGACAGGGAGGATATAGACCAACTCAGGTCATTTAGGGCCCGAGTTAGATGTGAGTCTGGCATGATAAGAAAGATAGAAAGAGCTCATGAAAGAAGCCCAAAATTGTCGATTTTCTGCTGAACGGGAAAATGTGTGCAGCTACAACAACCTGGTCGGCGTGCGTATTACGCAGGCTTGCTGGTCTCTCTTCAGGCACTAGGGTAATGTATTAATTAAGGATATTGAATTCTAGCCTTTTGGGTGTACTCACCTGATCAACAGCTTGTTAATCCAGTCCGCCTTTATGACATCCTGTATGTCCAGGAATAGCGCAAAGAGTGAGGTCTAGATATTGCGTATATCTTCTTCCTGAAGACTTATGTCAGAAAGTTTGTAATAATAAGAGATACAAAAAAAAGAGAAAAGGACAGAAAGGAGACTTACTTGCACACGGTTCTCGTATATACCCAGTGCGTATGGGATGATAACTATAGAATGCACTGGTCGGAAACATGCACTCCTCGTACATACATGCGGTCAGAGATGTCTGGGAATTTGTCTCTGCATCTTTCCACTCCTCGAGGGACATATCTTCTTAAGCATCTTTTGATGATTAAGGGAGCCAGATTCGCTTATATTTTGAGCGACGTAGCCTGACTCTCCAAAAGGAGATGGCGTTATTGCAGAATCTGTCCACTGCAGGCCCTCACTAAATATCATAGCCTTGAACACTTGCAGATCTGAACAAGGTCTAGTTACATAGGACTAGCAATGACCGTGGACGCTACAATCAAATCCCAGGTTACAATCCTGCGCAGGGGTCCGATATCAGCTTGCCAGAGGGCAGCCCAGCTTTTAGCAAAAGTGTTAACTGAGTGATTTGCTTCAAGGAGGCCTTTCAAATTTTCTAGTAGAGTCGCCCGCCTTTAGGAGTTCATATTCTTAGTAAGACTCATGTTAGAGCTGAAAACGAAATGTATAGCACGATATAAAACATGTGCACGTGTCGGTGTCATCATAGGACTTGATCCCATGCTTGTTTTTGACAAAATCATTCCCATAGTTTGTAACGAGCTTTCGCAGTCGCTTTCGAGTATCTTGTGACTCCTAGCATAATTATAGAACGCGCTTATCTTTATTAATATTAAATAGGACAATTAGGCGAATTTTTAGGTATTTGTATAATTAGATTATTGCTAATTTCGAACTGAAAATACTGTGTCAGGACCTTCTGGGCTTCACTCGGAGTGTTGATAGTTCGTGAGATATAGATAGGAAAAACATTGACGAGATACCTCCGTCTCCAAAAATAGTAAGCTTAAAATCTGCAAAAACTGCACATCAGCACAAGAGCTAAAGATATAATAGTAATAAGGAATTCAAGAAGCTGGTTATAGTTAGATAGTTCGGAATAATACGAGCACAAGCAACGATGGAGAAAATAAGAAAGAAGTTAATAAAGACCGCTGATATAACTGATGCTTTGGTCGAAATTGTAGAAAGAGATTGCAGACCTTTATGGTTTGATCTTGGCCTAAATGACGAACTCGACATTCCATGATCTCCGTGCCATATGCTATAGTCCGACTTTCCGGTCAGGAGGAGGTTAGCATTTATACATAATAGGAGTAATAGGCCCTATTTGGATCGATAGCAGCAACACGTTGCTGCTCGAGCCTAACGCAGTAATGGAGAATAATATCCAACCGCCATCGCACCGGCGGCTTATTTGTGGGATCTATTCCATTTCTTCTATGCGGGAAACTGGGAAAGTTAGAATTTAGGGACTCTTCACAAGAAATAGATGGCATTCAGAATAAACACTTACGGACAACTTCGGGCACTGGAATGAGATCATATTCGTCGACCTACTGCCTTATTGAACGGATAGGGGGATATTGAAAAGATAGACATTTCGATAGACTGCAGGTCCGAAGCTGCGGAAGGATTTGAAGCTTTCCGGGCATCCATGCGAGAAGCCCAGGCAAAAGGGGCACTGGTTGACTTCAATGATGGTAGATATAGCACTCTATATAGAGCTATTGGGCGCATGATCGGTAGTAAAGAACTTGATTTTATGATATCCTTATATATCCACTCAATCTGCTTGATAATAATACATAACAAGTTATGCTGGCGTATTATATATAATAATCTCCTAATTGAGATTTGGAGCATTCAAAGCAGAAGGTAGAAATAGGTGAAGGTGTTTGTGTATGGGGATTATTGGGTTTATTTAGCTTTGGTATCTGTCAAAATGGTGATCAAAAGAGAGAGAAACGAAAAGATTACCAAGCCACGAAAGATTGTAGTAAAGATTCTAGTTATAGTTTATGGGAAGGAACGACCATAGACACAAATAATGTGAGATATTGAAAGCAATAGAGTTGACCTTGCAAAAAGGATAAAACCGTTTTGGAGATGTGATGAATCCATCCTGGATGAGAAAGTAATCAAGAGTCGAGGCCACTCGAGAGCGGGCTATATACTTGAATGCTCGCCCTTCGCCTGGTCGAGCGGGGTCAAATAGGAGGAGGATTTCACCAGATACTGGGTGAATAACCGCTCAGGCATTCTCAGAAATATTCTTCGAGGCCTTTTCCGGTTGAGCTGCATTCACACATGCTGAATCTCGAAGCCTTGGAGAAGTCACTATGACATGCATTCATGGAGACTGTTAAATGTGCACAGCAGACGTCTATGAAAGCATCATTCCGTGTCTGGGGCTCACCAGAACTGCAAACACCTGTGGTCCATTATCAGCATGTGTCAAATCCTGAATGGCACGGAAGCAGATAGTTATGCGGATCCATCTAGCGAACAGCTAGTTGCTTGCTTAAAACCCCTGAGCCCCGGGCCCTCTTCAGTATACAGAACTGGCGCGGGCACGGTGGGCAGCAGAGCTCAGTCCAACTCCCGGAGAGCTCTGATTAAAGCGTGCCGGGTTCAAGCTCCCGACGAAGATAATCGGCCGTGGTGTCGTTTATATCTTTTCCCAATAAAGAAATGCATGTTTCATTCTGAGGACTTCAATGCCATTGAGGACTTCCGTGGGCTAATGCCACTGTTGATAAAGGCGGAGAACGATCGTCTGTGGCACGATTTCGATGTACCCGCGGATTTTAACCCATTCGTCATCGATGAGAATAACCCGCGCTCAGTTCTTCAACTAACTCATAAAGCAATCAACTTTCCAATTTATGAACCACATAATGCAATGGCCATTGGAAACTGTTGAATTGTGAATTCAAGGACTTCCATCATTATGGACACTTCAAACGAAGTTTTCGCCCCTGTTAAGCCAATCCCACTGGTCATCGACTCGCAGGAAAAACATCGATACTTACGGGCAGACTTTATACAAAACGACAAGAGGGCAACTATTTCAAGGCATATGACAACTCGCACCTGATGGAAGTACGGATATTCAAGAGCTCTTACCACTTATTCTGAATGGGGCATCTTTCGGTCCAGTCTTTTCTCTAACATCTACGATTAGCTCAGGGTTGCGCGGAATCAATAGCGCTGCTCAGGATGCCAATCCTGCAACATTCGGTGCGGCAGCTCAAGACACAGATGAAATACATGATGTATGTAAGGCCATATGGAGTCTATGGTATGCTATTGAAATATGCCATATAGCGGTATATTATACTAGAAGCTGAAAAGCAAACTTTGATATCATTACCGTGATCCGTCATTGCAGTTCCCGCAGCATATTCAGTGGTCTCTGCACCCCTATTGTCCGAATCACTTCATGTAGTGTTCTCCTCTCCATCAGCCACACTGGCCTGCGTACTATCACCTGCACCTGCCAAAGCCGCTTTCTGCTCCCTTGCCTTCTGTCTTCTCTTGATCTTCTTTTCGCGGTTTCTTTTATTGCGTTTTTCTGCTTCCGTAAGCTTGGCTGCCTCTGCAGCTGCGGCGCGCTTGCGCAGAACGAGCCGACGCTTCTTTCCTGGCTTCTTGCGCGATTTCGGTGACGCTTTGATACTCGGATTGACGAGTTGAATAACGGTGGGGTCGGCAGAAGGACGTGGGAGTTTTGTCTTTGCACGATCTAGTCGGATGACACGCCAAGGGAGGTGGCAACCGGGCTTGTAGAAATACAGTCAGTCAATTAATCGAAACCAAAGACGAAGCAGTTACTCTCCAGAAAAAGTAATCCCGAAGAAATGTAATATGCAGTACGGGGAAGGTTCATACCCAAGGTTGCTTGGCCCACTCAAATAATTGAGTCTGGCTAACGGCAATGCTCTCAAACTCCGCCCTCTTAGCAGCAGCTCTCTCTTCAATGCGCGCAATATCTTCTTTTCCATATCCACCTAGGAGAGTCGGGGTCGTGAAATAATACTCCCATCCTCTGAAAGGAACCACAAATCGCCCTTCACCAACGCTCACATCTCCAGGTGTCGGTGACCGGATCCTGATTCGTAACTTTTGTGTACGTTCTGCATTTCCATCTCCTGTCGTATCCGCGCTGGTGCCAGCAGGAACTGCACCGTCCGTCTTGGGCTTCGCTGGAGCGCTGCTGAACAGTCGAAACTCAAACTCCTGCTCTGCTTCCTCTGGGGCGGGGGCATCGACCGGATCAGGGTTGTTGGCCGCTTGGCCAGGGGCCTCGGTTGAATTCACATCTAGAGGCGGTATTTCGAATTGAAGGAGTTTTCCCAGACGTTCGTTGGCATCGTTCGTAGAGAGTGCTGGCGATGAGAGCGCTGAAGAGGGAGGGGAGCTTAATTCATCGCGACGGACGCTGGACACGCAGAGTTAGAATTTTGATCTCTTGGGTGGATCTTGCAATATATATGTAGAAAGGATACTGTATTTTCCTCATATGAATGTCTCATAATAACTGCAAAGATGATCATATGAAATTCAGATTATTGGGAGTGGGACATACCGTTTTGCGTCTGGAAGATCGAACATTCCGTGTTGAGCTGGAACACTGTCGCAAGAAAATCGCGACCAGTCTCAAACTTATATATCGGTTCCCACGAATTGATAAATTATCGGATGTTGATACAGCATGAGGAACAATCTGCGGAGTTGATCGCTGTGCGGAGGATTCCGAATCAAGCTTGATCTGAGGTCTAAAATCACTGGGCTATCGACACGGGTTTCGAGCCGTTGCGGCCACGTCCCAATTCTCGGAGGTAAATGCTCGGTGTTAATTTCTGGCGAGGATACCGAGGTATTGGACGTGGATATATGAAAGTGCGTGCGCTCAATGATAGGAACTCCGGACGCAACGCACGGGCCAGTCCCAGCCCATCTCATCATCCGTAACTAACGCAACTGTCCATCTCGATTGTGAGCAGACATCTCTCGTGGATGTCCCTCTCAACCCGATAGCTCTTCTGGCACTGCGCCAATCGCCGAAATACTCCATGGGTCTACCGCTGAAACGGATCGAAAAGGAACAATTTCAATCCCGATTGCCGCGTTCCTAACTGTCGTTCGTCGCCTTGAAAGAGTCGCAAACAGACGTGCCCACCAAGCAACCAGTGGCATAGATGGGCGTGTGCGCATCTTGCCTTGGCCTCGGTCGCCGAGAAAGCCATGATGTGAGTGCGACTTTCCCAACATTCCTTTTGGATGGCTGTTATGATGATGAAGGATATGATCTTCTCGTATCAGCGAATTCGAATCGTTCCGTACAATTCTTCGATAGCAACGCAGCTGACTTCTGGTGATACAGTCCGAGGCAGCTCGGCTTCTAGACGATGAGCTTTATCAGCCAGGATATGGCTACGGCGCACTAAACCAGGCCCACCACCTCTACCAGCCTGACCCAGAAGACCTCAAGCGCGAGCGAGAAGCTCTCGAGGCGATATGTCAACGGACATCAGAGTGAGTAGTTCTTACATCTGCCTTCACTTCAAGAAGGCCCATTTTAATACTGGAACCATCATTAACTTCCCGACCCTCTCTAGTGCTGTCGTTGACATCTGGGCTCTCCAACCTCAACCACATCTCCAGCCACGAGCAGCCCTTCCTAGTACGTCATCCCGAGCAGCAAGCGGCGAGACAGGCAGTGTGAGATCTACAGGAGGTTCATCATGTCCAGGCACTGGAGACGATGCGGCGGTGATTCCAGCGCAGAAGCAGGTCGCTCCCGTACCGAAGCACTGGGGTGAAGTAGTTATCCCAACACGGAAAGGAAAGAAATCTCGAGGATTCGAAACCGCGGGCAATGGGGGTGATGTATTCGGCGTGTTGAAGGTCACCTAGAGTGCACGAAGTTTTCATCTTCCGAACTCCTCCCGTGGAAAGTCAGCATCCATCCGTCTTCACTTTCTGCACACACAACCTATATGCTCTATGACTGGACATATTGAGCACGTTGATCGTCAGGGTTGGCTTTGGGGTCATATCCCAGAATGAGGCAGATCCTTACTACCCGCTATCATACCCCATTCCTCTTTGTTTTTCCTTTGCTTTGGACAGATCTGAGGTTGGCAGGAAATCCTTCATCAGACATCACTTTCTTTACGCTTTTCCTTAAGTACTGTCTTGTGACCGGGTTTCAGCATTTTTGTTCGCGTAGCACTCTTTCTCAGTTTCAGTTTTAGCATCCGCGTCTACTCTCGACAATTCATTTCGGAATAGGGTCAGATCTGTATTTATTATAGGCCGCCCGTGACTCTTCCATCCATTGCTTCCATATTTTCTTATTCCCCTTTGTCATCACTTTCTGCCTCTAGTTTAACCTTCTTTTTTGATATGCATGGTATGCCGGCTGGTCGGTAGACGGGGCTCTGGCAGATGTTTCTTATAGATACCAATGAATGCGATTTCCAACCAGTATACTAGAACATGTTGCGGATATGAACAAGACACGATTTTTGACGTCCCGTTATCACCATATCCTGCACAATCTAGAGCAATGTCTAGAATTGGGTATGATTGCGTGGAGTCTCGTTTTATATATATCTTATACTAATTTGTTATTCTAGAATAGGTCCGTAAAGTAAATGACAGGAAGTATCATGTATGAAGTCCGGGAAAGACCAAAAACCAATGCTAGATGGTGCTCGTGCAGAGCCATTGACTCGCTTAGGAAATGTGATAGGTTGCAGAACTCCGATGTCAAAGGTTGAAGCCAGTAGCCGGAAGACGAGTGAGCGAAGCAGTTTGATCATAGATCTTGAGCATCCAAGTTGTCGCCGGATCCCAACCGGCCGATCGCGGCATGACGAATGTGCCTGCCTATACTCCCCGCTATTGCCGCCAGGCAAGAGATCCTCTCAACTCCGCCCAGATAACGCCAGCTAGCCAGATTCCTGTGAAACTAAACCGTGAGAAGGGGGGAATATGATGCAATACAATATGAATAGTCCCTGGTAATCCAAACCCGTGTGCCAGATGTCCAAGTGGGGGACTAGGCGTTCAGACGTCATCCATCTCACCAGCAGGCTCTTCGCCGCCAGACTCGTAGCTGCCAACTGAACTCATTTCGTCTTCCGACTCGGTGTCCTCCCCAGCCTCGTCCGCAGCTTCTTTGCTGGCATACTTCGCCACATATTCTGAGAGCATCCTGGTTAGATAGCATTCCAAGCGAAGCGTCAACAACCACCTACCTCGGACTTTAGCGTCATAACTCTTGGGTTCTCTCATGAGCATGGCCGCCGCCTCGCCGTTCAGGGGATCGGAAGGGTTGGGGTAACGCAAAAGCTGCGGAAGAAAGACTTCGAAGATGTTGATCATATCGTACATAGGAGACCAAGTTTGGTTGATAACATCGAGGCAGACGGAGCCGGAACTAATGGAGTCAAGTTAATCCTGTTTCGCATACAAAGCCACTCCACGGAATCTCACAGTTCGTCAATGTTCGGGTGGAATATACGGTTGACGAATCCAATGCTTGGACTCTTGTATGGGTATTGATCGGGCAGCTCTACATGGATCTTCCAGAGACCACCAGCGAATGGCGCTACAGCATGGTCAGTAATGCGGACTATTGGATCACAAGGCTTGGCACCTACTTTCTTCAGGTCCCTTGAAACGAACGTAGAATTCTTGCCTGTGGAGAGGCTGTATGAACATCAAATACAGAAGTAACCCCTGGAAAATCAATTTTGACGTACACTGGGAGCGTAGTCAGCGACAGAGAATACCAGCCATAGGGAAATCACAAGTACTGACTGTTATCATTCACTAGAGTAACCTCGTAGTCACTCATCAACCTGAGAATTTATATCATCAATATCCTTTCATTTCCCAAGATAATGTGGATTGAGCCGTCGGACGAGGCAGACGGAGGGAAAGGCGGTGGCAAAGGATTAACGTACATCCTAAGTTCCATGTTAGCTAAACCACAGAGCACATTTGTATAAATCAGGTTAAAGACTTACTTCATGACCTAAATGAATGCGAAAAAGAACCCCAGGTCAGCTTTCAACTCCATAGAAATGCCATAGATCTGTTGCGCCCTAAAGTGTCACAGCCACTTACATCGGTCTCGATTCTGCGCTTGGGGCTGCTCATCTTGAAATATGTGAGGCTGTTCGGTGCAGTATTGAACTATCTGCTTTAAGAAGAGCTAAAAGACTCTGAAAGCGAGTGCGTGCTGAAATGAGGGGACTGATAAGCTCGGTGCACACCTAAAGTATCGGCGGGCAGAGCGGGGCAGTTAGAGAAGTATGTCGGTTGCAACAGGCAGAGAGAACCCTGACAGCAGCAGGGCTTAAATATTTCAGAGGTAAAGTTGCGAGAAGGGCAGCAAACACTTATGGACGAAGCGTGGTATAATCAGGCGAGAGAAGGAGAGGTTGGCAGGAGTGGCAGCGGCGGCGATGATGATATGGCAGGCTAGAATTGGAGACGCCGGTCACGGATCAGCGGGTCAGGTGCCCCGCCGATTATTGAAGCCAACCAGGCTTCAGCGGCCCCTTTGCCTGGCCTTCTCGCCCGGAGAGCTTCAAGTCTTAACCGCCTCATTCCAATTGGAACCTCCTAGATCCGGCGAGTTCTCTTTCAAGCTATCATTAATATTGCTAGCTACCTAAATGAGCAAGAACGGGATCGTGGAACACTTCACTCCGACATTCACCAAAGTTGGGCTGCGCGACAACTCCGACAACCAGGTGGCCCCCAAAGGTTCGAGCCATCTCATTTCTATCTAGATATGAGCTCTTTCTACATTTCTCGTCATGACAGACTCTCAGCTCACTCAGGCCTTAAGTGATCTGAGTGGGTGTCTATCCTCTCTGTCCTCTAATCCAGAAGCTCTGTATATCGAGGAGATAGATGCACGAGAAAAACTGACCGGATACTGTCTTCTATCCAATAAGGACTGAAGATCATTGAGAGTTTGTTAGATCACCTACCATTTGGTGGAAAACAAACTTTTTGCTGTTGTATCACCCAGAAAATTGATTAATGTTCTCTCTCTAATCTTGCTCACCGTTTATTCACTGCAATCCTCGGTCCCCGCAAGTTCGTCCTTCATTTTATCATGCCATTTTATAATATAGCTAATGTTAGAGCCGGGGAGACCATAAAGGAGTTCTCCTTTTCGGTCGAGCGGTATGGAGTTCCCATAGCTACACAGGATGTCATGAAGGCAGATTGGATAAATGAACCCGGAATTCAATGACCGCAACTCCTATTCCTAAACGATCAATTCGGCCGATTCAAACTTGCTCTCGAAAGCACTGTCAGTATATACCCAAAGTACATGAAGAGAATTTATGCTTACTAAACCAGGATGAGGAGAACGTATATAAGATCAAGACTTGTCTGTATCTCCTGCCTCATGCTCTCAGTCACCCTGAGGATGGCCGCCCGGAATATGTTCGTTTCACAAGGCCACACGGCAACAATACTGAGCTTCCTAGCCATGTTCTTCTCCAAACGCATGCTGCAATCGCCCAGATTTACCATGCCTCCGGCATGGTACGCCAGTATGACCCATTAGGTATCATTATCATCAAGCAGATTAGGTGGATATCAGGATATTACCGAGTTCTCTGCTACCGATCGCGCGTTCAACAGTCCTTTCTGGGAGTGTTATATCTGCTATCGTAACTTCCGTCAGCGACACGCCCTGAACAGTTATCTGAGCTCTCCAGTGCACAATCAGAGCGTGTATCGTCGTCCGAATGCCAGAGCTTCCTATGGTAAGCAATTTTCCACGTTGCTCGCACTGTTCAGCCATCTAGAGAACGAGGCATGTTCCTTTATGAGATTCGAAAGAGTCCAACAACAAGTTGTATGAATAGTATGATAGTATGATCGCTTGAAATTTAGTGGATCGAAATAGTAAATGCTCAATATGGCTAGACATGAAATTATTTCTTCGTTTTCTACATGACATATTTATACCAAGTCTGGCCCTTTTCAATGCGTTGATTGTTTCGGATCAAGTGGATCGGAGCTGGAGGCTGTCTTCCGCTGCCTACTAGGTACTTAGGTACTTAAGCACCCCGCCCTTTCTAAGTATGTAACTAATTTACCTCGCTATCTTTCCACCCGTCAGAGACCAGCAATAAAACATCTTAATCCAATATCAAATCCCACTATCATCCTACGCTCTGAACTCCCCCTAGACATATCACTTAATAACACACCCAAAACCCTTCTGGAAAGACACGAAAATCTATCCATCGAAACCATGGAGCCCTCCCCCTCCCCAGATCGCTCCGCTCGCAACTCACCTAATCCGTCCAGTTCAGGCACCGGAGCAGGTCTCGCGCGCAGACCCAGAAGCGGAACACCCAGTAACGAGGGTGCTACCAATGCTGGAACTACTCCTATCCCAGACGATGAGCATGGTGCGGATTTGCCGCTGACGATGTCTGCGTCGGTCGTCTTGACGGGTCTCCCACGTGACGCTCATCAGGCTCTTGCGGATGTGGAGGCTTTGGATACGGGGAAAGGTATGTTTTGTTTCTTTAACTTTTATTGTATTTTGAGGGTATTATATTTGTTGGGTTCCTGGTTTTAATCTATCTTTTTTTTGGCATTGAGGCATTCTGGTTTGTTTTCTTGCCGTCCCCGAGCTCGAAAAGCTATGGCGAGATGCCAATGTTTCGAAAGATAAAAAGATCCTGCACTTTCTCGAAACACGAGACATAGAGACTTTTTACTTTACTACTTCTTTCTCCCTATGTTTTCTTTTCTTTTTGCTATTTATGTATAAGCTTCGTTGTCTACTTTGTCGTTTTTCATTATCATGTGGCCCTTCTGTCGTGACCGTTTCAGGATGAGGATGTCCCGCCATACCCATACTTTTTGCGTCATCAGCACTAGCCTAACAGTTGTTCCTACTGTACTCGCATTCTATCACTTTCGATATAATATGTGATTGATGAGTTTGAAAGTCTCTGACATCAAGGAAATCTCCAGTGACCGTTCGTTTCCAGCCGCTGCCCTCAGCACCTATTCTGAAGAACAGGGTCTTCAAGATTAGTGCTTCTCAAAAGTTCGAAACTGTGGTGAAGTTTCTTCGAAAGAAACTAGACTGCAAAGATACCGATTCTGTTTTCTGTTACGTGAACAGTGTCTTCGCGCCGGGGCTAGATGAAGGCGTAGGTGGTCTCTGGAGGGTAAGTAACAATATCATTTTTTATCGATACAAATTAACAGAATGTAAACTGCAGTGCTTCAAGACAGATGACCAACTGATAGTTGCATACTCCATGACGCCAGCGTTTGGATGAAGCAACTTTTGGAAGAACGACTCTCGTCTGCCTCAACTCAGGTCACGCCATCATGCTGATGACTTGGACAAAAAGACAAATACTATTTACATAGGATGGTGCTCCATCAAACCATGCCTTGTCTGCGCGATTGAGGTCATCGACTAATATTGGTATCACGGAGCGCCAGGGTATCACATATGATGTGAACTGACGGCTGACAGCAGGTGGTAGCGCTTGTCATGATCGTGATGCTCGCAGGAATAAAACAAGAAACGGTCGCATGAATCATCAGTGTGTATATTACCTGCAGAGTGAAATCGACATCGCTATTGTTCCCGTTCGGAAACGAGCTTTTCAAACTCTGCAAGCTCCTCTTTGGGGATAGGATAAGTGTATTCCTGCGAGGGGTACGCACGTGACTTGACTTCCTCCCGGTACTGCTTGATACCTCTGATGGCCTCGCCCCAGACGTCGGCATATTGTTTGACAAACTTGGGCAGAAAGCGGCCGGGCGGGAAGTTGCCAGACATGTCTATCTGCACAAGGACTTGGCCGGAACAGCCGTTACCTGCACCGATACCAATGGTAGGGACGCGCAACTTCTTCGTGACAATAGTTGCGACCTCAGCGGGCACTGCCTCGAGAACCATGATGAATGCTCCAGCTTCCTGGATAGCAAGCGCATCCTCGAGAAGCTTCAATGCTCCAGCCACTGACTTCCCCTGCACTCTGAATCCTCCGAGAGCATTCTGGCGCTGCGGCGTCAAGCCAATGTGCCCCACGACCGGGATTCCGGCCTGGGTGATACGCTTGATCGTCGGGGCCATCTCCGCCCCGCCTTCAAGCTTGACACCCTGCACACGGCCTTCTTTTATAATGCGAATGGCTGACTGGAGAGCCTGCTCGGGGGATACCTCGTACGATCCCATAGGAAGATCCGCGACCTATTGGTACGGAGTTGCGTTAGCTACATTGACAGAAATCCAGCAGTGAGGGGCAAGGGGTCATACGGTGAACGCGGCCTTGGCCGCTCTGGAGACACTTCTGCAGTGCAGAAGCATCTCATCCATCAAGATCTCACTCGTGTCTTCCATGCCCAAAGCCACCATGGCCAAACTATCCCCCACCAGGATCATGTCCATGCCGGCGGCGTCAGCAACGTGCCCGCTTGGGAAATCATGTGCTGTGAGCATCGTGATTGGCTCGCCCTTCTTGTAAAGATTCTGAATAGTGTTTATGGTGACCTTCTTTCTTGGATTTGGGGACGGGGTACCCAGTGGAGAGTGGGAGCTGTGTCGTACGAAGGGAGCTGAAGAAGACAAAGGCGGGGTACGAAGGAAAGCCGGCGTCGACAAGCAATTGATCGAAGAAAAACGATTAATTACTGCCATGTTCTTGATGAGAGGCCGTACCGGCAACCTCAGTTGTGCCGCAGCTTTGGAAGCCATGATGTCGAGGGTCGTCTGTTCGGCAAACTGGTATTTCTATGAGTATTCACTTGAATGCGGAGTATCGAGATCGTATCTAGATCTCGTGGGCGCCTTAGGGTGCCTTGAGTGGCAATCACTCCGCGGGTGGCTGTAGTGGATGGAAAAAGGAAACGGATATTGATATTAAGGAGAAGAGATCCATTGTGTGCGGCAGCCAGTGCCTCAAGGTGTTCTTATAAAGAAAGCGGGCCTTGACGTGCTGGTATATGCTGCGTAGTTCGGAGCATCTTCGATTCTGCCGGCGTTGATTTTCTTTCCCCGGCTTCCGGGTTGGCCGTTGTTCCGCGCCGACAGGCCGACCGAGGTTCTTTCCATATCGGGACTGGCTATCTAGTTACCCCGCGATCTACAACGCTCTGCTGCTTAATCGGCACAGCTACTGTTGCACATCAAGTTGGAATTGTATTGTGACAGAAATCTCATGTTTTAGCTAATAACAGACTATCAATCTCCCGACCAGCTATGTCATTCCTTAATGATGACGGATTCGAATAACTTCGAGGCTGGTTTATTCGACAGGGATTAAAACTGTAAACAGAGTATGTGAATATGAACATGAATATGAGACGAAGTCGCAAAAAAATTAATCAAACCGAAAGGGAACAAATCGCAAGGAACAGGGAATAGGGATCAGAAACTTTTCTTTCTGCCTTCTCCAGACCTAGTCGGAATCCAGACGCCGCCTCTTTTGCGGAGATGCTGTATCAGGCTCTGATTTTATAGAAGCAGAGGAAAGTCGTCGGGTATTGCGGCGGTCTGCGCCATCCGGTTGTGGGGCTGCAGAGATATCTTGCACTAGAGGGTCTGTCAGGTAAATAGCCTTTCCAAGTAAACAGAGGAGATGTACATACCTTTCCGTTCCAGATGGAAGACGAATCGATGTTTAGCAGAAGTCGCGTCCTGAAGAAGTTGCATGATGGCAGCCGCCCATGAGATCTCATCAATGATTGCAGCGGAGCCGTTGCGATCCTTATACACGATCTTAGATTCGCCATCGCCTGTCCTTGTCGCTACTGCTGTGGAGTTGACTCTCTGCAGAAACTTCTGGTAGTCAAAATCTTCAACCCTGATTGTATCCCCCGTTGGTGTAATGTCGTCCTTCATGAGATCGCGGAAAGCGCAAAGACCATAGTCTTTACTCTGTTTATCGTCAGAGAACCGAAGGCCAATTGTTGCCAGGGCACTGATACAGGTATCCGAGTGAGCGCGACTGTTGCGTTTGGCGCGTTGGCGGCATTTTTCCGTGATCTTCTGCTTGACGAGAGCTACAAGCCTGGGAAAATTTTGATGATCACGCTTGATACGAAATGCATCTGGGAGAGTTGTGTTCTCAGCAAGCTTCTCTTCTATGAAATGTTCGAGCCTGACTCCATCGCGACGGGATAAATGGGTTCTGCAAAGCTCGCTGCCGTCGATGAATATGCCAATATACTCTCTCAGTTCCTGGACATCGTTGACAGAGACGTTGAATAGGCTGGCCACATCTCCTGCATTCACCGTGTTGACGAGCGCAGTCGAGATCAACAACACAATCGTGATGAGCAGTGGAGTCTGGATGAGCGGCACAGTCGAAATCAAGAAAACAATCTTGATAATGATAGTAGCACCGAAGGGAGCGGCGATATCAGAATCTCGCAACGGGTTGGTAATAGTAGTGATTAAAGATAGAGCGTGGTGACAGTTTTGCGAAGTGATAGGAGAAGTGACAGTACTGTAGTAGTGACTTGGCTGGCGGTCATGGAGCACTTGATTTCAATGTGAAAGATAAATGAAAAGATACGTCGCAACGCGTCCAGCTACCTCGTCCAAAATCAAAGCTCAGTCCCTGCCTACTAATACGACTAAGTCAATTGAGACAGCCGTAGTTGTATATAGAACTCTACGGATTTCGCGGCAAGACCCTGAAATAATTACCTCGCAAGGATGACTTACCGGCAAGATAAAGACGTAATCCCATTATCAATCTAAGATGCTTCTGAGAAGGTGAGAACGATTGAAGAATGAATATCTGATTGTTGTGAAATAAGAATCAAGTAGATAGAATTATCAAATAATAAGGCACTGCGTCACTCAGCAGGCCGGGTGGGCTTTATACCCAGAAAGTGTGAGAACATTGAGACAGTCCCTGATAGCTCATTGGGTTGATATGAAGCTTATTGGTAGCCACCTACAACACAGACTTAACCACAGTATTGATATCTTCAGTCGGCAGCTCCAGGAGCTCGTTCGACGGGTTATAATCAAAGTTATTCCCACACTTAGGATCAAGGAGCGCGCCAGTAATCAGGATTCCCACGCCGCTGAAGTCGGATTTAGACAGTTTCTCCTCTGCATCCTTGACGCTTGCATCAAGGTCTGCCTCCGCGACCGTCCACTTCTTGCCGGTAGCCTTTTCAAGAGCAGCGAGGATTTGGGTCTGGGATGTGGTGAAGCTGCGCACGCGCAGCCGCTGGTTGGCGGTCTTGGGGGCGATAGATGGCGAGAGAGTCTGTGCGATGGCTCTGCCAATGAAGTCAAGAGTCGACGTTGAGAAGAGGACGTCCTTTTGGGCCGGGAAGATGGTCATGGTGGCTTCAGGGAGGTTGCATCCGAGGAAGCCAACTTTGAGGCCCCTGTGTGTGAGACTGGTCAGTTTAACGCTAACGAGAGGGCTTCCTTTTCTTATATGGTTATACAGAATGGAACACATACCAATCAAAGAAAGAACCTGTGTAAATAGCGGTCCATTCAATCTGGTCCTGCTTGCTCTCCAAGTACTCCCGAATCTGGTTCTTGGAGTTCAACGGCGGGACCCTCTGAAGAGTGACCGAGTTGCTAGAATCGCATCCAAATTCTGAAGGGATGAATCGCTTCACACCAGCAGCAATAGCAGCATCGATGATCTTCTTCTGCTCAGGGACGGCGGAGGTCGTAATAGCGGAGACAACTGCATCTTGTCCCTTCAGAGCAGAAACAAGGGAGTCGGGGCTATAGTCAGTTTTAATAAGGGTGACGCCCTCTGGAGCCTTGTAGCTGGATTCTTGGCGGGAGAGAACGGAGACGTTGTAGTTGTGAGGGGATGAAGTGAGGTTCTTGACAATGGAAGGACTAAGAAAGTCATGCTATGTTAGTATGGTCCTTGGCCGGAACTAAGAGGTGGCTTGTGAGTTCTGCTTTCTGGAAAATGGAGACACTGCATACCCTAAGTTTCCTCCGGCCTGCACAGACTTGTTAGTGATTGTTTGGCATCAAATAGTGACTTGACAATAAACAAGGCAGGGTTATTCCATGGGGAATATTCAGCGGATATTCAAGTCACAAGAAATGAATGAAAGCTGACGATTAGAAAAATAATCCGGATGAATTCAAAACTTCACTGAAAAAGAGAGCTACCAGGAAAACATACTCCGATGATCGCAACATTCTTGATGGCCATATTGCTAGGTGATGTATAAGTCTAATAGCAGATGGAAGTCTTGGAGCGCAAAGTTTCCTTAAAAAGAGACTTGAAGGCAGCACTTTGATAAATGAAGCTCGGTTAACCAACACTCTGAAAGGTACAGACTCAGTCGATAAGTTCCAAATCATGACCGTGCTGGCGACAGGTATAATAATTATATGCATCTCCTCCCTCCCGGACCGTACGGTCCCGCCGCAGGAGTACGCCACCTCCCACTCGGAAGAAGTCAGTCAATCTCCCCTGGTCCTCACCCCATCTCGTCAAGTCGAAGCAGATAGAAGACAAAAGAGGCAAGACGCGCGGGGCTATTGTCGTGCTCATTTATAATCATGCGCATAATTACTGAACCTCCATGTACTTATATTTTCCATTGGTCTGCTTATGCTTCCGAGACGTCTGCTAGTTAGCGCACCCGACGTGGTGTGGAATATCTAAGTAAATGTTATAAAACTTTAGCGTTAAGTCCCCTCAGGCTAATTAGATCCCTAGAGATGTGGAACCTGCCTATATAGAGCGACTAATTGTGTAGAAATACCTCAGGCCGGTAAAGATTTAGGTTTTTTTATTGGCTGATAGTAAATGCTAAATTGGTATAATTATATAGAATAACTATCTATGAGAATATTAAAACTTTTTAGACCCACTAACTTTTAGGGCCTCTTAATAGCTAGAAGCTAATACTAAGCTGGTATAGTTAGGTATAGCAATTAAAGGTATGAATATTAAAATCTCTTAGACCCGCTAACCTCCGGCTTTGTTTATTAGCTAAATATATATGCTAAGCCAGTATAGTTAGGCATAACAACCAGAGATATAAACATTAAAAATGTCTATAGTCAGTACTACTACTATAGTGGGGAGGATCGGTATAAAGAATATAATTAGTTAAGAGATTATATACTTCTGCTTAAAGTCTTTAAAAAGTCTATAAGTAAAGCAGCAAAGGACAGAAAGGAGATACCTTTCAGTTATTTAGAATAAAATAATCAGCTTTATCTTTCTATTATTATTCAGTATCAGTTTAGCATCAGATTATTATTGGTTTATTATGTTAGTTTACAGCTAAAGCTTCTCCTCTAGCTCTACTCTGAGCTCTAAAGCTAAATATCCTTCTCTTCCTTCTTAATACCTACTCGCTTAAAGACTCTATGCTAAGTCTTAATATATCTTCCTATAATACTACTACTACACCTACTATATTAAAATATATATATTACTGTATAATACTAAATTACAGTATAATATTAATATCTAGGTTAAATCCCTTATACTAATTAATTTAAGTTCTAACTAATTATAAAGTGCTAACTGGCTAAGAAATAAAACTAGAGATATAAGATACTCCTAGAGCTAATAGTGCTATTATTAATATACCTTAATAATGCCCTAATAGCTATTATACTGTAATATATTTAATATTTTAAGAAGATTACTACTATCTAAAACTACTATTATCCTATAGTTATTAATCTAGGTATAAATTATTATACCTTTAATAATAGGCTTAATATTAATACCTGCTAGTATTAGTATATAGTAAGTGCTATTATTATTATTATTATTATTATTAAATATCTTACTATAATTATAATTATTAAAATAAGATATATTTAATAGTATTTAAGATTCCTCTATCTATAACCTTTTATTATCTTTATACCCTAAGTCTTTAATCTTATTTAATTTATTTAGTTTATTTAGTTTAGCAGGAGGTAAGGTATATTTAGGCTATTAATAGGCTATATTAGTTAGTAAGAGGTTAACTATATCTAGAGAAGGGAATACTTATTATATTAGTTTTTATATTTCTATATATAACCTCTAATAAGATCTAACTAGGGTTATATATTTAATTAATAAGATAATATCTTTAATTACTATATAGGCTATTAATATAATTATTTTTACCTAGTTACTTTACTAAAAAAAGATATATTTAAAGTTAGGTTAGGAGTATTAAAAGTATTAGAGATTAAGGCTATATTCTCTATAGCGGGTTAATTAATTCTAATTATATAATAAATTCTAGAGTAATAAGGTATATTAGCAAGATATTAAAATAAGATTTTATAATATTTATATAATTCTCTTTAGATAATAGATAGAATATCTCTTATAAGATTAGTTCTAGCCCCTAGGATTATTTTATCTTATCTTATTCCTAGATATTAATCCTAAGATAAATTATTGCAGTTTGCCTTATTTCTCTATTATATTTTACTTTAAATTTTTAATATATCTTATCTTAATTTTTTAATATATTGCTATTCTAGCTATCTTAATACTAATATAAGGCTTATATTTTTAAGATTATTTAAATTATCTTTAATAATTTCTAGCAGTACTATATATTAATATAATCTATATAATCTATATAATCTATATTATCTGTTAGCTAAAAGAGGCTGTATTAAATATATATTTAAGGCCTAGTTATATATAATAGGGTATTTATATAAGTCTACCTATTAATTATTTATTATATTTACTTAAACTATACTCTAATATTATATTTAATATAACTATTATATCTCTTTATCTTCTAATATTATTTATAATAGCTGCTAGTAATAGATTATTAAAAGATAGCTTAAATAAGTTAATAATTATAGGCACTATATGCGATATAGTTATAATATATATATAAGTTTTAAATAATCTTAGTATTATAGTTATATATAGCAGCAGCGCTTATTATTAAGTCTAATAATAACTTAAGTATTAATAGCTATTATTGCAGGAATAAGGGCTTATTTTATATCTCTTATCTCTACTAGCTAGTCTTACAGCTAGATTTAATCTACTTTATTACCTTATATATTATTATTAATATTTTTAATAACTTTAATAAGATAATTATTTTTATTGCCTTTATTATTATTTATTAATCTTTTTATAAATTATATTATAATTAAGTTATTATTATAAAATATCTCCTCTTTTAAATTAATTAGATTCCTTAGTAGATTCTTTAGTAGGTTCTCTTCTTAGGCTGTTTTAATTATCTCTAACTTATCTTATATGCTGTTATAAAGTTTATATTATATATAATTTTATTTTTAAGCTTAAATACATTAGTAAACCTAGCTAAGAAGGTCTTAATCTTAATTTCCTAGTTATAAATCCAGTAGTAATTATAAGTAGTCTTTTCTCTCTATCCTAGAGGCTATATAGCCTATATATTACTCTTTATATTATATAAACCCTTAATATTAGAACTATTTTATAAAGAATACTATCTATAATATCTATAATTATTATTTTAAAATATCTTAAAGCAGACCTCCTATAAAAATAATTAAAATTAGACTATAAGCTATTAAAACTATTTCTAGGGCCTTTTATTTATTAATAATAGAGTAGTAATAATTATTCTTTAGCTATATAAATATTTAATATAAATATTATTATGCTTTATTTTAAAGCTGCAAGATTATTATTAATAGTAATATCTTTAACTATTACTATAAGAGTAGTAGTATAAAGCCTAGCCTTAATATAGAATTAATACAAGAGCCGCTATTATTATTAAAAAAATACCTTAATAATAATAATCTAAAGTTAATTCTCTTTTATAAAAATATCTAGTTAATTAATATATTACTAGCCTTTACCTCTATAGCCTATATAAATAACTAATATTTAGCCCCTTAGCAATACTAGTAAGTCTTTTAATTATAGAGAGTATTTTATTACTAAATTAGCCCCCTATATAGAGTAATACTCTCTTTTATATAGCTCTATTTTCTTAATTTTTAAAAGGCAGATTAAATATAACAGGAATATAATTTAATACCTTAGATATATATTAAGATTATATAGTAATTAGATATATTACTTTATAAGATTAATTTATTTTAAAGAGTCTTTTATTATGCTTATAATATCCTTAAATATTATATTAATTAGGGATTATAGTACCTGTATCTTATCCTATAGTTATATTTAATCCTTAATAAAGATAATAAGTATCTTTATAATCTGGCAACTGCAATAATAGAACTAATAGGCTTTATTTTAAATATTATAAAAGAGTATAATTAGGTAAGTTTTTATAATATCTATCTTTACCTTACTAAATCCCCCTTTTTATAATACTTAATATCTAATTAGTTAAAAAAGAATATAGATATTATATCTAATAATAATAAGATATTAAAAGATAATATCTACTTTAGGGATAATAATAATATACCCTAGGTTATTTTTAAATATAACTTATAGCTATAATATAAAGATAAAACTGAGAAAATTATATCGGCTCTCTAGGGCTCCTTAATAATCTAGTAAATTAATTTAAGATAATATCTTATATTAATCTACTATTTGCACCTGCTATATATTCTCCTCTAATATATTCTTTTTTTTTTAAGATAAAAGGGGTTAGTACTAATAGCTTTAGCTGCTAAGTCTTATCTATAGAAGCTAAAAATATTAATAGATATAAATTATATTACTTATTTATTATTACTAGCTTTTATTTTAATACCTAGATAATTTTAATATAGTATAATATACTAGCTATCTTTATTAATAATTTATTATAAATCTATAATTATTTATTAAGTAGTATAAGTTAAATTAGTTTAAACAGTACTAAAATAAACTCTAAGCTAAGAGATATAATATTATTAAAATAGCTCTTACTATAGCTATTAGCACTAATCCTATTAATATAAATAAATTATATATTCTTCTATTAAGCTTTATAGGTAGTAATTGCTTTATATAATAGTACTATTAAGACTCTATAGCTATTATCTATAAATTTAAAAAGCCTTATCTTTTTATTACTTTTATAGTAAACCTATATTAGAATAAGATTTAGGCTAAACTTATTAGGGACGCAACTAGCGTTCCTATTTAGTCTTAGGAAAATTATCTTAACTTAATAGCCTATATATTCTATATTAAGCTGTTAAAACTTATATCTAAGCTATATAAAGATTTAATCTTTAGGGAATATATTATTAATATCTGGGTAGTTAAATATTAGAAATATAATCTCCTTTATATTTATTTTCTTCTTTAAGTTAAAGGCAGCTTTAAAATATTTATTATTAAATATATTAATAAGATTATTTATATAGAGATTTTTACTATTAATAAGCCTAAGCCTATTATTAATAGCTAAGCAACCTTTAAATAGCTAAAACTCTAGAAATAGCAGAATCTTAAGTTTTATAATATTATTACTATTAATCTAATCTATTAATTATATAGCTATTATAATCCTAAGGCCCCTTATATAAAAGAGATTAATAGGGTATTAAGATGCTTAAAAAATTTTCTTAAGCCCTTTTATAAAGAAACTATCTTAACTAAAGATTTTTATCTTAAGTATTGCTAAGAAAAAAAGATATAGATTTAAATTTAAGACTTAATTAAAGTAAATAGCTTCTTAGAGATTAAGAATAAATAAGTTATTCTCTATAACCCTTACCTGATATAGTAGTATAAGGCCTATATTAATATAAAGATATATAGCAGTATTAAGATAATTAAATACCTATATAAATATATCTATAAGAGACTTAACTATATAATTATAGAGCTAAATATAGGTATTAATAAGATTTATAATTATATTAATAGCTATTATATTAGGGTATTAGAAGTAATTTAGTATCTTTTTAAATTTTTTACCTATAGGATTAGTCCTAATATTTATACCCTCTATATTTACCTATTAGAGGATTACCTTATTATCTATAATATAAAGGCGTCTATTAAAAAGCTTACTAATTATTTAGAGTAAGTATTATTAAAATTATTAGCCTTTCTCTAATATAATATTAATAAGAGAGTAAGTAAGCTTTTACTGCTATTATTATATAAAGCTAATATAGAGAATTTTAAGTTATTATTATTCTATAACTTTCTTTACTATTTTATTTAAAAATAGAAAAAAAAGAAATAGATATATTATTAAATAAAAGCCTTTTAAATTAATTAGGTAAAGTAGGTATTATTATTTTATAAGAAAGTTTACTTTTTTTACTATCTGCTTATAATAGTCTATAAGTTTATAAGCTTTAAGAATATTTAGACTATAGATAGTTATATCTATCTAATATTTTATAAGGCCTATTATATTTATAGAATCTTATAGGGTAAAAATAAATAAGATTTATACTTTAAAGAAGCCTATTATATAGAGACTAGCTATTAACTTTATTAATTATTCTTTATAATAATAATCTTTAAGGACCTTTTAAATATTAGCAGGCTTTAAGAGAAATATAAGGATAATATCTATAATAACCTAGAGTATTATATTTAGTATAATTAATTATAATATAATCTTATCTTTAATTATATTCCCTATTATAATTATAGCTTTTTTTTTATTACTATTAATCTCTTAATAGAGGAGAAGATTTTAAAAGATTATTAGCTCTCTCCTTATTTAAATAATTAATATAAGGCTGCCCTAAATCTAAAGATTCTTTAAAAGATAAGCTATAATTATATTAAACTTATTTAATAAGTAGAGGATCTTATCTTATAATTAAATTATAACTAGTATTAGGCTTTTAATATAATTATTAAAGCTATAATAAATACCCTAATAGATACTTATTTCTTCTTTTATAGTTTTAAGGATATAAGAAAGACCTTTCTTTATATTATATTATATAGCTACCTCTAGTCTTAAAGTAAGATTATTCTTTATATTACCTTAATAAGGATCGCTATTTTATTTCTTCTTAAAGGTTATATTGCCTATAAATAATTCTATATTCTAATTAATATTAAGGAAGAGTTAATTTACTATATTAACTATAGCTTATATTTAATAGACCTTATCTAGGCAATCTCTTTAATTATCTAGGATAAGATAATAATAATATATTATTATATATATAATACTATAGATTATACCTTATAAGATCTTTATTATAACCTGCCTAGATATAATAAGCCCTTTAATAATATCTTAACTATTTTAAGAGATAATTTCTAATAAATCTTACTTATTATTTTTTATAATAATTAGGTATAGATTATAGAAGCCTATTTTTAATATATTTATATTTTTAACTAATTATAGGTATTACTGCTTATAAAAAATATATAGCTAAAGATAATAAATTAAGAGAATTATTAATTAATTTATTAGCTATTATAATTTAGCTATAAGCTAGAGTTAATAAGCAATATCTTACTGCTATCCTTTATTTACTAGATTATTAATATAGATAAGTTTATTAATTATATCTACCCACCTTATAACCTATAGATTATTTTTTAAAACTTAAGATTTTTTTATAGCTATATTATTCTAACCTCTTAAAATATAGATATTAAATCTATTAATATTTACCTGCTAGCTTAATTCCCTAGGGATATTATTATACTATACTTAATAAATACTTATAACCTTAATAAAGGTCTGCTATATAAAAAGATTAGTGTTAAAATTTTTTATAATATTATTTTAATTAAGATCTCTTTAGCTAAGCTGTAGGTAAAGATAGGGGTTCCTCTTATCTTAATATATAATATAAATTCCTTAAAAGAATTTTATAATAATATCTAGCTAATCCTGCTATATATAATTATTTATTATTTAAAAATTTGCCTTAATAATAATAATTTTAATAGGGAGACTTATCTTATTTTTTATATTAAGCTAATAATAGCCCTTAATAAGTTCTATTTTATATTATACCGCCTTTAGTTCTCTATTTAGCTAGCCTTTACTATAATTATTAATAAATCTTAAGAATAGTTCTTAAAATATATTAAGATAAATCTATAAACCTCTATTTTTATTTATAGTTAGTTCTATATTATTATATTATAAATAACTTAGGCCTAAAATCTATTAATTCTCTTTTCCCCAGATAATAAAGCCTAATTAATTATTAATAAGGTTTATCTAGAGGTTCTTTAGTATTTCTTTATTTTACCCCTTAATCTACTTGCTTTACCCGCTTTATTAATCTTAGCTTTAGCCCTAGACCTACTTTATCTATTAAGAACTATATTATTAGATTTAATAAAATTAGACTCTACTAATTCTAATAATATAGGACTGTTTAAAATCTATCTTTAATAGGGTAATTAAGATTATGCTATTATTAAAATTATACTACTGCTAAAGATATTCTAGAAGATTAAAATTATTTCTTTAAGATTATCTCCCTAAGATTATGCTATTAATTTCTATATATAAAGGATATTTTACCTGTAAGTCGGTCTGCTCTATTATATATTATTTCTTACTTAGACTATAGTTATTTATTTATATTAAATAATATTTAATTTAATTCCCCTCTATTACTTTATTATTATATCTGCTACTATTAATACTAATTATTATACTATTATAGGTATTATAGTCTTAAACTTAGTATAGGCAATGCTAAAGGCTTTATAGTTAGTCTTTAACTTCTATACAGTTATAAAGGAATATACTTATTTTAAGGATCTAATTATTATAGACTTTATTAATATAATAATTAAGTATTATAATAACCCCTTATTAAAATTTTTACCTAATACTATTATAGTATATATAGGGGTTTTATTTATTAAATAGGACCTACTAAATGCCCTTAAGATTATAATTAAAGCTTATCTGTATATTTTATACTAGGGTAACCTTAGCTTAGAGGAGTATACTAGCTATATCCCCTATTTAATCTTATTAATACTATTATTTAATAGATAAGTAATTAGCTAGATAATTAATTTTACCCCTAAAAATAATATAAAACACCTAATCTTTTTTATTAAGATTACTATATATAATAATAAGGTAGATAATAAGATAATTATTAATATCTTCTATATTGGCTATAATATCCCCTAGAATAAGTATTAGATATATATAAAGCTCCTAACTATTAACTAAATTATAGAGGTTAATAGGGAGTTTATTAGGTTTTATCTATATCTAAATAAGGCGGCTCTCTATATCTCTATTACCTTACTATCTTTTTTTTAAATCTTTAGAGAGTTTATAGTAATAGAATAAATTACTAAAATAATATCTGCCTGCCTAAAATACTACTATAATATAGTATTTAAATTTATAGAGCTAGTAGTAAAGCAACCTATTATCTTTCTTAAGAAGCTAATAAGTTCTTAGAATTTAGCCCCCCTAGCCTTATAATTAATAATATCTTAAAATATAACTCTCTAAGCCTTATAGCAGTTAGTCCTATCTAATAATCTATTAAATATCTTATTTAATATCCTTTTTAATATGCTCTCTAATACTTATTTAAGCCCTTAGAAAGCTATTAATCTTAACTAACTAGCATCTATATTAATTAATACTAGACCTGAAAATAGAATACCCCCTAAGAAGCCTAAATATCTACTTAAATCTAAGCTAAAGAACTTTATAGAGATTTTAAAGCCTAAGTTAAAAAACTCTACAGATATTTCTAAGCATAAGAAATATAAGTTAAAATATCCTATTAATACCCCTAATCCTAGACCTAGTTTTAAATCTAAGCTAAAGAACCTTATAAATACCCCTAATATTAATAGGGATTTTAAAGATAAGGCTAAGACTAAGTCTGAAAGAGAATCTAAACCTATAAATTAATCTTAATATAAATATTAATATAAACCTAGATTTAACTTAAAAATAGATAAAGATATTAGCAATAATTTAATAATAATAATAATAATAAGGAAGTAATATATAGTAGTAAAAGGTAAGGCCGCTATCTATAGCTAAGATTATTATATATAGCCCAGCATAGAGCTATCTTATCTAAAGATATAATATAAAGAAGATATTATAAATAACTCTTTCTATTTATTTTTTAATATCTCTAATAATATAACTATAGGCAAAATAACTAGTTAATTAATTTTATTAACTATTATTTCTATCTGCTTATAATTTATACCTTATAAGTTTATATATAGCTTTTTATTCAGTGAATTACTATAATAGTTTAAGAAATCAGTTCTATAAGCAAGACCGGGACGCGCCTCTGGCGCGGCCTAAGGGCTTGTGCAATAAGATGTAATATGGTGCAATAACTTAGTCTAGCCAGGATCTCCGTTGCAGATCGATATGTAAGCGGAATATCTTGCACTGGTCGGCAATTTGACGTCTCCGAATAGATGCTGATACGTCTTCAACGGGCAATATATCCCAAAAGTTTTACTCAGTGTCTAGCCATCTCTCAGAACAGAAAGAAAGGCATTACACATTACACATTACACTACCGGATAATACAGAGCATATAGTCATAGGACATAATCGCCAGACTGATCTTTCCCAGTCATAGCAGAAATGGATAGCTAACTCAGCAAGAATAAGGTCACATGGCTAAATATACCATCGAAATGAAATACCATAAATTGGCCAGTGTCCGGAAATACGCTCCTAATAAGTACGTAGTCTTAAAGTCCTGCTGCCGATCTACTCTTGTATAGAAATAGTAGGAATGCTAATGCATAGACTTGCTACTGGGTAGATACGCTCATCGTAGTTAACAAAGGATATTGACATATAGTCTATGGGCAGCAAATTATTGCACTTCAACCATAGTGAGTTAGGCCAGTGATAATATTCTATGTAGAGGTTATGCATTATTAGCTTAAATAGCCTCTTCTGGCGGTACGCTGATCTATATCAGGGGTGCTATAAACCAAGTGGACCCCAGGACGTATACTTATACAGACGGGATCCCCCCTGGACAGCTAGTGCTTAGGAGAGCTCTACCAGCTGCAGGATTGCTTTCCCATTAGCAGTATGCAACAGTCAGATCAGTGAAAAGATATGCAGAAAACCCCAGATACGAATGAACTTCTTCGAGTGTCCTTGATTGCTACTAAGGACAGTTAACGACAGCAATCACAACTACTAGATTTCTCTACCGTACCAATGCATCCAATATAACATCTCTCAGTAAAACTCTCGGGTCATCTATCCCCACGTGACACCTCCCCTTCCAGGTCCCGCAAACAAAGAAAAAAAGCCCCCTATATTCCAGAATAACATAATCCCATTTAACAGCGGAGTCCAGATAGCGCAGTGGTTGGATTACCACCCACCCACCGCTCTATCTAGCTAGAGGCTCCCTGGTTCGAACCTCGGGGTCGGCGTGAGGGCGTCAGAGCAAAAACAGCAGCTCTGGGCACCAGTGACCGTCAGAAATGTTCCTCAGTTCCTAGAAAAGGTAAAACCCTGCCCGCCAAAAGCAAGGCGGGGTTTTCGTAGCATCTTCACAGCTCTCTGATATAAAGGAGAGGTGAGGATGTGAGCTTTTTTGTATTTTTTTTATGGTGGGCTGATGTGTTGTGTTGTGTTTTGTTGATTTCCGTTTTGGGAAGTTGGGATGGTACAGTGGCGTAATAACAGGACAACTACATTTACAAGGCCTATTAAGTGGCAAATGCTAACATATTTCGCAATAGCATTAAGATGAAATGTAGCAGTTTTATTGTCTGTAAGACTAGCGTCTGCTACTTTGGCGGTGGTTTGTCCAGAACCGAGTTTAACTATGTACTTCTCCAGCGACGTCCTTAGCTATGACATAGGGTTTCCCGTCCAAGCAGAGACCGTAGCCGCGAACTTTGTGGTCATGAAGATTCACTAATATGGTATCAAGTATATCAGTTTGAACGCACCCCCAAACAGGACTATAAAGCCGCCACTGAAGAACAATCTATCAATAGATTCAACCAGAGGAAAAGATACCTCATACCCAGCAACGGTAACTTTCACAAAAAGCCATCCCTCCCCAGACATGGGAACATATCTCTTCCAGCACGACAGGAAGAACCACATTATACGATATCGATATGTATGGACCTCAAACATCCCTGCAGGAAGAGACTTTCCTTTCTCTTTTGTTTTACAAATGAACTCATCCCACTTCTTTCCGCATCACATCATCTCCTATTCTCCCTCCTTTATCTTACTTTCCCATATTAGGATAAGTAATCTATCTAGTCAGGCAGGGATCGATTAGAGGCTTCGGTCGAATTCATCGTACATGCTGTATTTCCAGGATAATCTACGGGTTCGCAACGATTACTAGTCCCGAAATCCATTCGGATCGGACTAACTACTCTAGAGTTTGAAGGTTGCGTGTGAGAATTTAGAATGATAAACGAGGCGGAACTCGGTAGTTATGGATTGAATTCCCCTGCTTCCGATGCCGAATAGTTAGTTAGTATCTGGGCTGACACATCTGTCTGAGCATGTCGCTGGTGAGGGACTTGGACGACGAATCTTACTAAATATTATTACCGGTTATTGGCTAGGGAAATGCCCCTACTTAGTACAGGTGCAGTTGAAGTTATTCGATTGCTAACTAAGAATAAGAGCAGAGTACAAAGAAAAGTCAGCCGCAAAACCAGAAACCAATACTATCCCCCCCATCAGGTATCACCCAGCGGTCAGCTCTACTGTATGGAAATGGAAACCCCCCTCATCATTCGATCGAGACGAATGCGAGAGTCCCCAATAGTATGTTGGGAGATTCTCTCTTCCGGCCTTGAGATCACGGAATGTTACGTTTATGAAATATCACTTTCCTGTATTGAAACCGCCACGAAGCAGACCCCATACTCTTGTGGTCTTTCCCCATTTGGAACAGTCATGATGTCGTAGTAGGTTCCCCTGTCATCATGAACGTTTCCATCAAACGGGACATTCGCTTCCGTCGAGATAATATAGTCTCGCGGAGGACAGACAAACCTGTACATACCAACGCCAGAATTATGAATACACGCCTCAAAGCACGAATGCAAGCATCACCGCGTAATCAAGGAGAGAAAGAAGAGAATGGTGAAACTTTTTAGAAGAGAAGATAGAAGAAAGTGTAGGTGGTAGAAAAGAAAAAGTAGTATAAAGGCCAGGCCGTATGAGTCTTGTGGATCGTAAGCGGCAGACGCCTAATGATAGTAAAATGGACGCCACAGAATGCATGCATGCCGTTGCCGCCGAGAATCGAAAGCTCAAAATTAAGTGCGACAGTAAGACAACTCCTATGCAATGGATATTCGTGTCCACCAGATTCGAGGCAGACAAGAGAAGGAATAAATGAATGGGAGCATGATGCGCAAAATTAGTGGCAGCAGATGTGTCACGGCACGGCTGCCAGTTGGGAACTTGGCGCTAGATATGAGTTTGATGATCTTGCAAACGGCGACGAATATATGCACCCTTCCTATATATAGTCGTATTCTTCCTTCAAAGGACGCTCGAGCTGATAAAGGAGCGCATCCAGCTCAGCCCAGTTCGACAATGTCGTCGCAAACTTGCGATGCTTTCTCGACATGATATGCTAAAGCATGGTCAGCACAACGCAGCACACACAATTCTTGAAATCCACGCCGACTTACCTCGTCAAAGTCGTCAAACTTGTCCCGACAGTTTTCACAATAGCCCGGCTTGGGATCCCACTTCTTTTCCTTCTGCTTCTTCTGACTGCTAGCTTTCTTAGCTGCTGCGCGCTGCTTGTTGCCGTCGTCATCCTCCGACTGGGTCGTTTCTTCTTCATTAATGTTGGCAAGAGCATCCTGCGTCCTCCCTCTGCCCGTCTTTGTGGGCTGTCCCCTTGCTGCTTTTGCCGCTCCTGACAGATCGGTCGTGCGGAGGGACGAGGGCACTCCGCTTGTCGAGATTCCGCCATTGCTCTTCTCAAGAACTTTCCTTTTCAGTTCGTGAACTTCCTTACTGACACCAGCCCTTGCTCCAGGGGCAGCAGCGGTAGAGGAAATCATCTGAGAACGAATCGCTGACGTGATGTTGGATGGCTGGACACCAGATGCAGCGGGTTCCCGGCCGAGGTGGAATGGTCCGGCGCGTGGAAAGTTAGGAGGAATAAAGCTCTCTGAGCTCTTCCTAGGAGAGGCAGGTCGTACGGGAAGCATTTTTTGTGGTTCCGTCTCCTTGGAAGCGGGCACGCTTTCCTCTCTCTTCACAGGTGCAACAGTCTCAACGTCGGTCTCCTGGGCTTCTGCTTTCACAACTGCACGCTCCGGAGGATCCATGTTCCTGCTCTCTTGTTCAGCGTCATGCTGTATCTTAGCGGCAGCCTTCTTTTCCTTCTCTTTCTGAAGGCGCGCCCGTTCGATTTCTTTCCTCGACGGTGGCTCGTCGATGAAAGGACATTTACCCAGTGGAGCGCTTCGAAATTGCGGCCATGCACCATCCTGGCGTTTTGCAACTTTGGGGTATTCTCTAACCATCACAGGTCGCGTCTTTTCATCCATATCGTGAACGTAGATAAACGGCCCTTTGAACATGACCATATCCTTCATATACGAGGAAGGATCACGTTCTGAAGGGCCATTAAGCTCGTTTCGAAGGACCTGAGATAGATCGGTGTCTCCTCGGTTTCGTCCAGTTCCAACCGTGTGACTGCGGGCTAAGTGATTCGACAGTGCGGCATCTCCATCATTGATTGTAGTAATCATCCGCTGCAATTTTTCCAAAGCCCATATTTTCATACCCATTTGGCGAGCCCTGTGAAGCACATCCAGTCCACCTTGATCACGTCGAAGATCTGCATCTGCCCGTCTATCGAATGGGTTTCTCGACTTCAGCGACATATGTGAGCTGAGTTCCGCGTTCTTCTCAAGCAAGGACGGATTAACTGTCTGAACAGGACCATCGACAGACTGTTGCTCCATCGCTGTCGTAGCGTTCATCTCGGTGGCAGCAGGGACGTCGGTCTCGGGGGGTATAGGGCGAGTCGTAACGACATGGGTGACAGTACGAGAGAAGAATTTTTCCTCACGCTGTTACCTTTCATTAGCACGTAGGATGGAAACGAGGAGTGCATTGAATTTAAACGCTCGAATGTTTCTATATTCACATGCCCCGCGAGGCATTGAACAGGACGAGCCCCTAGAACAAGTGAAAGGAACCAATAAGACGACCCAACGAAATAGTCACTTACCGCACCCAAAGCCGTCACCTGTCTTGAGCATTTGTTTCGAACATCTTCGGGGATGCTGTCAAAGTAAAATACGAACTGCGGGAATGCCTTGCGGTAATGTCTCTGCCACTGCCGTATATTGTCGAGGGTCTCCGCCGATGTCTTCTCATATCTGACCCCTTTGGTCTGTGATAGCCGTTCCTTATCCCGAGCTGCTACCAGCTTCTTCTCAAAAGCACTTGGCTGAGCATTGTTGGTTCGCTTGGTGAAGAACTTGGACTCTGCGCTTGGATAGATCGTCGTCTTTGGTCGAGTCGGTGACCGTGGTTCCAACTCCTCTCGGTCCACGTGTTGTTTCTTTGGGGGAGGCTGGCCATAAGGGATATCGACCTGAGAGCCCGCTGTCCGGGAGCGCTTCATTGCAGCGATCCCAGTCCGGTGGGGTGAGTTGGCGGCATTGGGCACATTCGCGAGAGGAGCTCGTCGAGTCGACATGGCAAGGGATGTCCGCGGCGAAGGAGGTATGAATACTGCTGCCATATGGTAACGATATACACACAAGCAGGGAGACACAACAGAGAGCGACAGTGACCAGCGAAGGGGGGGGTACTGGACCACTTAATGGAAGAGCACGCGACGTGCCCACGTCTGTACAGGCTCAGGGGACTTCAGAAGACACCCATAGCGGACAACAACAGGCAATGGGGGTGTAATAGCGATCAATATAGCCAGCTATCGAGTCCCTGCAGTGCAGCAATGGGTGGTGAGTCCGTATCAGCCTCTTGGGCGAGCTGCTGCTAAATGGGAGGAAGTAGAGAGAAGAGCAGTGAACGTGTGAGGGAAGCTTCTTGTTTGGTGGAGACGCCCGCGAATTGTTTTGGGGGCTGCCGGACAACCAACCGTAGCGCGCCTGTCGCCTCGGCATGGACCTTGAACATCCAGCGCGCAACTACAGAGCATTCTTCAGCATGGCAGAACGCGTCTTTCAAGTAGTTGGTTTGTTCACTTGCTCGTTAAAGGACATTGTGCTCGTTTTACAGCCTTCTTGCCGTCCGCAGTGGCCTGTTGTTACGTGTACTACAGATTCAAAACAACTACTGCCCATGGTAAACAATCCCAAAAAAACAGCCGATATCCTAGTTGTCATGCTTTTCATTGCAGTAATTCTATGGTACAGGAATATGTTTTGGGTATCTTTCCGTTAGTCTACAGCTTAACCCCGCAAGGCCTCGATATCTTCCACCTATTTACTTGTTAGTGCTCAGCAACAACCGACACAGGGATGGAGACCCCATTGAGTCGACAAACTGTACCTCTTTCACGGCCTCTGGTGACAAAACGATCGGGCTGTCATCTCCGACGCACACACTGTCCTCTATACGGATCCCAATGCCTCGGAATTTCTCAGGCCACCTGTCGTCGTCGGGAACGTAGATACCGCTGGAGGACGTTAGTAACCGCATCAAATCTGGTGTAGAGAAGAAGATTGGCCTACGGTTCGATCGTTATGCATTGGCCAGCTTTGAGGTTATAGCGCCTTGGATAGCCAGCGCAATCGTGGACGTCGAGGCCAATGAAATGACCCAGATGATGGGGGAACAGCGTCCGCATGGCCTAATCACATGTTAAGATCCAGGTGTCTTAGATGAGGGAGTCGGCATTTGACATACGTTCCCAGAGACGTCAAAGCCTAGCTGCTTCAATTGGTCACGGAGACCGTTTTCTGCGATTTCGTGTAGCTTATCAAGAGACAGCCCAGCATCTTCATGGCAAAGTGCCACACAGCTGCGGTGCACGTTCAACACAGCAGTGTACAGGTCTCGTTGAGGGTCAGTAAATTTTCCGTTAACAGGCCAGGTCCTCGTGATATCGGTGATGTAGTGGCCGTATTCCTGCTAACCGTCAATATGTCGTACGTTGCTCATGAGGGGAATACTCACACCACCACCATCCACCAAAACCAGTTCTCCGTCTCTATCATAACACTTAGCTTGCACTCATCGACTATCTTGGCAGTAATTACCTCAGGACATCATCGTTTCTTGTGTAGTGTATGCTCAAAGCGTTCTGGAAAATATTAGGGTCAATTTTGGTAAGGGCAGGCTGTTGAAGCTTACACGACCACCCGCAACAACAGGGACAAAAGCATTTCCATCGCAGCCGTTAGCCTTGAACTGATACTGCAGAAATGCACTAAGCTCCTTCTCTCTGGTGAAGTCGCCCTTCATAGAATCCGTGAAAGCTCTGCCAGATGCCTGGCCAGCCAGCCGCATATTTACCACCTCACTCTCACTTTTGAATAATCTCATTTCGTTGAGGATTGGTCGCAGCGGCTTGACTTTGCGAGGATCGACAAGCTTCTTGATTGAATCTGACTCTCCAGCAGAGCCATAGAGGTAATGAGATAGTACCGATCGTGAGGGATCGAAAGCCTTGATATCCGTGTAGACTTCTGTAGCCCCAGAGAGAATCGAAGGGAGGATATCTTTAATCTTCTCGATATCGCCAGTCTAGTAGTTACCGTAATCATCAGCATAGACCAACATACAAATAAGACACCGCACCGCATACCTCATCTGCATTAAACACATCCATGGCTGCCTGTGTACCAGACCGTGCTCCGTCCCACAGCTCAACTCGAGGGTCCTTTTCCCGCACGTAAAGGTGGAAGATATGGTTGTTGCCGGATCCATCATTGGCTACATCCATAGTCAGAACCTCCATCTTGCATGATGTGCATATACTATGCCTTACCAATAATGGCCAGGGCGCCTGGTTCATTAAACCCTAAAAAGACCCAACCATAAGCTTCAGCTCAACTTGTTTTCCAGCCATGCAGGGCTCGCGCACCTGTCAGATAGAAGAAGTCCGGGTCTTGGTGGTATTCATAAAATATCCCTGCTGCACGGTATTTGACTTCCGCAGCTGCCACCACAGCAATGGCATGCTTGGGGAGCTTATTGGCAAGCTTGGACCGACGCTGGGCGTATTCGAGAGCGGTTATCCCTGGAGTCACTACTCCAATATTAGTCGCTACTTTTGACAGCTATAAGCTGCAAGAAATCCAATTCACTCACGTTCACCAGCTTGGAGGATATGGGGATGTGTCTCGTGGACTGGCTGTCCGAGCTTGCACTCCGCCGCGGAGACCGTGGCATAGCCTCTCGGAGGTGTCGTCCTCAGATGAGCAAGCTGCAGACGTGCTTGCACATAGCACGGTCTGGAGATGCTACCAGACGGGCGACAAAGGAGACGAGGCCATTGGCGCAACAATGATCTACTCGCCGACATAGTCGCGAGTTCAAAGGCGGGCTGCTACAACAAAGCAATGAACAACGCCGTTTTGCTGCTTTGCCAGTTTATCTCCGGAGAGCTCAGGCCGAGGACTCGGGCTCGGCACAATCCACCAATCAGGCAGGCGGTAATCACGGTTGTACCTGCCGGGAAGGGAAAAGACTCGCGATCCCCCGCGACTTACAATCGTTATCGCCCCAATAGATGGCGCATTGAGGGAACAGGATGCGGCGGACAGGGTTCAGGAGAGCTCTGGCTGACCTCGAGTCATCATTATAGCTGATAGGAACCCGGAGGTATAAGTAAAGGCGGAGAGACTGCACGGACGTATACTTTATTCATGTGCCAAGCAAGATATCTCCTATATCAAGGCTGCTTTTCAGTCTCAGAATCCTATATTCGTCCCTTGACACTCTATTTGTCGTGATTCATAGTATAATAAATCATGGGAAAGACACTCACGTATCCAAAACGTCCGTCCAGCACGGTCAACAGGTACAAACACCGCGGTAAGTATGTCAGCTCCAAGATCATATTAAGGAGACCATGAGTGCTTAATATCGTAGCAACATATGACCTGGGAGCTATCCATGGCATTGTCAACTCGACGCCAGTTCTTCATGTCTCCTTCAGTCCAGGTCCCTCCGATCCCTTCCCCGCCATTCTCCCCATGATAGGGCAGATGGGTTCCTTCGACTACCCGTCAGCGGGTATTGATGAGCCTCTAGACTGCTACTTGCATGGATACGTCAGTTCGCGGATCATGAACCTGGCACGATCCTCAGAAGGAGAAGGTCTTCCAGTCTGTATAGCAGCAACCAAGGTCGACGGCCTGATTCTATCCCTGACGCCCAACTCACATAGCTACAACTACCGGTCCGCCGTTCTGCACGGATATGCAAAGCTCGTGACGAATGAGCAAGAGAAGCTGTGGGCTATGAAACTCATTACTAACTCGGTCGTATTTGATCGGTGGGATAACACCCGTGTCCCACCCGACAAGGCCGAGATGTCCTCGACCGTTATTCTCAAGGTCAAAGTAGTTGATGGAAGTGGTAAGATCCGAGATGGGGGCGTATCTGATGAGCGGAAAGACAAAGACAAGGATGAGATTACTGGGCGTGTTTGGACCGGTGTTGTCCCCGTCTGGGAGACATATGGATATCCACTTCCTAGTCCTGAAAATCGCATCAAGGAGGTACCTGAACATATCACCTCCTATGTGGCACGCATGAATGAACAGAATCGAGCCTATGCGGTTGATGCGGTCAATGTCACCCTTCCCAAGGAAGAACAGCATTGATTGTCAGATACGATTCTTTATTCATTTTCAATCATTATTTTACTCTTTTTGTGGGGATTTCTACAACCATGGCTCTTATGGTCCTTCGATGGAGACTTTTCGATCTGAATACTACGTTATGATGCCTTTATAGTCCACCTTGCAGCAGTACTTGCGCCAGCAATATGTTGGCTTCTCACTGACAACTTTGACTCCTACCTGGGATCATTCTTGCACAGAGGATGATTACAGCAGATACTCGATGAGCAACCCTGTATCGAATCGACAAGATTACAGAATGTACTGACTGGGCCGTCATCCACTGGTGGTCCTGAGCACGGAGCGACATGGCTCCCAGTGTGAACCCCAAGGGAGAGGCGGCTGGAATGTCAACAGCGAATCCCACATATGTCCGCTTTCCTGATACTACCTTTATTTAGTCTGGATTGGGATGTTATGTTATTGTTTCTCGCAACGTCACAGTAATCTCCTAGTTCGATCATTCTTTGCCTATTCTGTCGGAAGTCTGTAGTTTCTTCTGCGTGCTTAACTGATGTTTTTCAATCGCCACTTGCTCTATAGCTGGATCCCCATTTCAGATGTACCATTGGTATAGCTGCGGGTTAGCTTCTTTAGTTATCTAGATTTTGATACAGTCTCTCGATGCTCTGCGCGCCTGTTTGTTCTACGCTTAGTATACAAATTAGCTAATGATCATTTCGTAAACCGATGGAGGGACCGAACGGTCAAAAAAAAACCGATCTTCACAATGAGGAAGGAAGCTCGGTGAAGGAAGGACATAAGTGGGTGGCGATGCCCAAAAAAATCGAAAAAAGAAATGCCTCCGACCAGGATCGAACTGGTGACCTCGAGATCGCTCCTTGAAGTTACCTTCAAGGTCATATATAGATATGAGACTCGCGTGATGACCAACTACACCACAGAGGCTATTTCTTGAGATTCAGCTAAAGATGTGTGGTACATGAACCAAGCGCGAGCTGAGCGTTCTTGGTAACTTGACGCTGAGTACTAACAGTAGTACACATCACGCACCGCAAATTTTTACTTTCTGAGAGAGTGAGAAGTAATTTCTCGGTTAGCAGCATAACTATATTAACTGAGCAAGCTGGTTACTAGTTAATATATGACGAAAATCCCGACGTTACTAAGAATATCCGGACAATATACTCGATTATATAGCTCACGACGCTTTATGCATAGGCACCGCAGAGGAAAGGCAAAAAAAAAATCAGCAAGGTTTTGCATAGCAAGCTAGAGTTACACAAAATACACTGCAAAAAGTGATACAGCAATGCCTCCGACCAGGATCGAACTGGTGACCTCGAGATCGCTCCCAAGAGTTACCTCTGGAGTCATATCATAGATATGAGACTCGCGTGATGAGACCAACTACACCACAGAGGCGGTTTGCTTGTGACTTTAAGCGAGGAGTACGGTTTTTGACGGTTCTTGGCATTGACGACGGAAAAAAAATTGGAAAAAATTGTATGAAAAAGCAATGCCTCCGACCAGGATCGAACTGGTGACCTCGAGATCACTCCCTGAAGTTACCTTCAGGGTCATATAGATATGAGACTCGCGTGATGAGACCAACTACACCACAGAGGCGAATTGCTTGATATTTTTGCGCCAATGCTTTTACTTATGCTCATACTCCGGAAATCCAGAAATGGTAAGTTCGACGAACTACTCCGTAGTAGTAGTGCTGGTGTCAAGTACTAATAGTGAAAAAAAAAAAAAAAAAAAAAAAACATCGCATTAGAACGAATATTCGATTTGAAAGGAGTGATAAAATGATCTGTTATCAATCGAAGTCATTATGTTTCTTTGTCTTCACTTTAGATTATCTGCGGGGAATGAGTACTCGGATAATGGGCAGGGGCACTCAAAGATATATATATTGTCGGCGGGCAAAGGTATTGTCGCGGAGCGCTGGCGAGGCGTTAAACGGGATCAACAGCCAGCAGAATTTTCCGACCAGTTGTCTACACCGTGGACATTTGGTAGTCTATCGCATTCACTGCTCGGAGATCAAAATAAATACTAATCTGCATACCTATTCCATCTACTCCACCACCCCTGCTAATCTGTTGGCCCTGGCTATCGTACCTACCCTGCCAGGGTTGCCAGATCTGTTGAATTAGCTAGACCTGCTCTGCCAGCCCTGTTGAACCTACCAGGTCTATATTTCGCTATAGATTATTTTGTAAAGATTCGAACATAATCTCATGTGAACTCTGCACTGCTTACGTACTCAGGCGCGGAGCGCCTCCCGGGGACCGGCGTAGGTCCCTGGTTGGCTATTCCAACAGGGACGACTAGATAGTCCCATAGCATTATTAACTAGGGACAAATGATAAAGTTATAAACCCCTCAAGCGATCGACACTACCATACACTGGGCGGGTTTGAAATGCGGACAAAGAAAGTGGCCCATACTCCGCGTCTCGGATACAGAGATGTGAGCGGGCAGACAAAGAAAGTGGTCCAGACCCCACGTCATACGTCGCACGGCAGCAGAGATCTGAGCGGGCGGAGCTAAGAGAGTATTATTCCTCTCAACGCGCAAATATATGCTCTTATCTCTCCATACCAAACTCTGGTATATCGCACCAGTCTGTCATATATTATCTATTTCTCGTCAATGCGCAGCTGAATCTACCTGACGCACCGGCCGCCAGAGTGTAAATACAGATCTCTGACCATCTGCCCGCCATGGCCTCGATCCCCGCAGCAGATCTCCAATCCTTCACCGAATACCTCCAAGGCTGTAAGCGGATACTCGCTCTGCTGGGAGCTGGTCTCTCTGCGTCGTCTGGCCTACCGACATTTCGAGGTGCCGGCGGTCTCTGGAGATCACACGACGCTACATCACTGGCCACACCTGGAGCCTTCAATGCAAATCCTGGTCTGGTCTGGCAATTTTACAGTTATCGGCGACACATGGCATTATCGGCCCAGCCGAATCGGGCACATTATGCTCTAGCTGAGCTTGCCAGGAAGAACAATGATTTTATCACACTAAGTCAGAACGTAGACGGTATGATCGCCTCTGAAAATGCGGCATCCGCAGTCGCTAACCATCCCATGAACCAGGTCTTTCCCAACGTGCAAACCACCCGCCAGAGCAGCTACACCTGCTGCACGGCTCCTTATTCGATGTAAAATGCACCTCATTCTACTGCGATTACTCAAGAAAAGACGACTTTACTGACCCAATCGTCCCTGCTCTCGCTATTCCCAAAACAGGCCCGGAGCCAAAGCCCTCCGCCGATGATAAAACCGGAGAAGAGGCCACAAATTCCCTCTATAGTGCAATGGAATCTAGGCTAGCACAGCCCGGGTTTGAACAAGGGGAGTCTGATATATCGGACGCCAGAGTACCTATACCAGAGTTGACACCTGATGATCTACCACACTGCCCCAAGTGTAATACGGGACTGCTTCGCCCGGGAGTAGTATGGTTCGGCGAGTCATTACCATCGCGAACCTTGAATGCTGTTGACAGGTGGATCATATCAGGCCCCATTGATCTGATTCTCGTCATCGGCACAAGTGCCAAAGTCTGGCCTGCTGCAGGATACGTTGACAAAGCTCGTCAAATGGGTGCAAGGGTTGCTGTCATAAACATGGACTCCAATGACGTCCCCGGAGGTCCTAATGGACTGAAGCCAGGAGACTGGTTCTTCCAAGGCGATGCTGGGACTATCGTCCCTGAGATCCTAAAAAGTGTGATTGGAGAGTTATAATCTGATAGCCATTATACTATAATCAACTTAGTTCCCTATTTCCGGGCCGATGTCAGTCGATTAATTGTTCTCCGGAAATATGCCTGCTTGGAGGTATAAGCGTGAGTGATGGGGACGGTTAGCTGGTTACATATATTACTTGGCCCAGATAATATTTTGGATATCTAGCTACAAGCACATAACGAACAATAGCACATGTATCCGATGATGACACGCATTCCTGTTGATTTTCGTAGCGGGACTATGTAATATGTATTGAGTGATAGCGTAACTGGCAAAGCAGGATCACTTACGAGGCAATATGAGATAAATTGAGACCCCCGATCTCACGCAAATGCTAATTGAGAGATTTTAAAACATTTAAGATGCAATACCAGTGCAAGGAACAAAGAATCTAAAATGTAATTATCTACCTAGGTAGTCTAGGTAATGTCGACGCTGCGATAGTCCGCTGGGTTGCAGCCTGAGGCGCTCAATCCGTTGCTGGGGCATCTCACCGCCCACCCCGGAAAGCGGGACAAAACAAAAGAACCGCTATCGATAAACGAAAGTTCAGAAGAACATTTTGGTGGGAAATCTGAGAGACCGCCCTTTCGACTAACGACGTCTAGTCTAGACCGCTATTCCATTGTACAGGTGTACTATCTCAGACAGCTCCATAGGATAAGTTCTGGCACTGAGCCAGGTGAGTCACTTTGTTCCTTTGTACCCCTCCATGTACGCGTTCCCAAGGAGTGGACGTCACCAATATCTTTAATTTCGCTTGCTGATCAGATCAAAAGAATACCAGAACGCTACACTGGAAGCTCCTCATGGGTCGTTCATCTGTACTCTTCTGAGATAGACATTCGTTCTCTTAGAGCTTGTGAAGTCAGATTCGGGGACCTCGAGCACGACATCTGATCTTGGTGCGTCGAGCCGTCACAATCGCCACACCTAACAACAACAACACCTATATCATCCAAAATGGTCAATGAAAGACAACCGCCGCAGGGGCCTGTCTCCCCTCGGAAACCAGTCGAAAAGTCATCTGCTGCGCACCCGGAATTTGGTAAACCGTCGCCTCTCCGCCCGATGAACAGCCAGTCAATGCACCTTTTCAACATACCTAAGCCGAGTCAAGCACGGCCTGAGCATCATAGACCAGCCCAATCCAGTTCACAACCACACCATTCTCAGCATGGTCGTGATGTTAGTCCATCAAAACTGGCAAGGACGCCCGGGCCCCTGGCAACTCCGGTTGCAAAGCGCAGTCATCCTTTCGACCCATTCAAGCCGGTCAGGCCGTCTGAATATAATCACCAAGGAAAGTCATCTCTCGCTGATAATGACGTTTTTGAGATTGCTCGTCCTACGAATCACACGTGGACTACTCCGCGAGCACCCAGGCAGATCTTCTCCTCGAAGCCGAATAAGACGAAAATGACCAGCGCATCGAATAACCTCAAGAACTTCATTGATCTCACGACAAATGAGGTCGGTTTCGCAACCAACAGCAGCCACTACAGGGAAGAAGTCTCGGCGATGGATGCGTACTCCTACGTGGATGCCGCCAAGGCCAACGAGAACATCAAGGCTTTGCTCGAGGGTGCATTTGAGGACGAGGAAGATAAGCCAGAGCGACGGAAAGGCAGGAAGAAATCTGGTAAAAAGAAGAAACAGAAAGCCAAACCGGACAGAAAGCTCGAATCCGACATTGACGATTTGGCTGCTCAGTTGGAGGGAGTCAACGTCAACGATACCAAAGCTGAGACGGAAACGTTAAAGGAGGACAAAGGAAAAGAGGTGACAAATGATAAGAGCGGTACTGATGACGAAGTCAAAAGACCAGAACAAAAAGAGCAGGAGGATCATGAAGAAGAAGAAGAAGGAGAGGAGGAGGGTGAAGACGAGGAAGATGAAGAGGAAGACGACGGCACGATAGAGGGTCTCAAGGTCAAACTTTTGCCTCATCAGATTGATGGTGTTAGATGGATGCGTGATAAGGAAACCGGACAGAAGAAAACCCGAGGTGTCCTCCCTAAAGGTGGTATACTCGCAGATGATATGGGTCTCGGAAAGACAGTACAGGCGATTGCACTGATTCTCACCAACCGCAAAACTTCCCAGAAAGATGAGGAAACTAGGAGAGCGAGCGACGATGACGATGACGATGACGAGGAAGACCAAAAAGAAAAAGCCAAGCTTTCCCGTGTCATTGATAAAGGAACACTTGTTGTTGCTCCTCTGGCCTTGATCAAACAGTGGGAGTCCGAGATTGCAGTCAAAGTTGAAGACTCCCATCGGCTTCGCGTGGGCGTTTATCACGGTGCTGGTCGGAGCAAAATGGCCGATGATCTGAAGAAATACGATGTGGTCATTACCACTTACGGTACCCTTAGCTCAGAACATGCGAGCTCCGGTGAAAGAGCCAAGTCTGGCCTATTTTCAGTTTACTGGTATCGCATCATACTGGACGAAGCGCATACGATCAAGAACCGAAACGCAAAGTCGACACAGGCGGCCTGTGCGTTGAACGCGGAGTATAGATGGTGCCTGACTGGTACACCGTTACAGAATAACCTGGACGAGCTTCAGAGCTTGATCAAGTTCTTGCGAATCAAGCCATACAATGATCTGGCAGCTTGGCGCGAACAGATCACCAAGCCGTTGAACAACGGTAGAGGTGCTCTCGCCATCAAGCGGTTGCAGGTCTACCTCAGGGCTTTCATGAAGCGCCGCACTAAGGATGTCTTGAAGCTGAACGATGATCTCAAACCTGGAGAAGCTGACGAGAATGGCGAGAAGAAAACATCTAATGGCTTCCAAATCACAAAACGAGAGGTTATCAAGGTCGATGCAGAATTCACGCCTGCAGAGATGGAGTTTTACAAACGTCTTGAACAGCGTACCGACCGCAGCCTGGAAAAAATGATGGGGGGCGCGAAGATGGATTATACTGGTGCCTTGGTTCTGCTGCTTCGCCTTCGTCAAGCTTGTAACCATCCAGATCTTGTCAAGAGTGACCTAGCGGACGACAAGGATGTGCTATTGAATAATGTTTCCTCGAAGCAGTCTAAAGCAGCGAAGGAAGATGACCTCGACAGCGTTGCAGACTTGTTTGGTGGTCTCAGCGTCGTGACTAAGAAGTGCGATGTCTGCCAGACGGAGCTGAGCAGAGAAGATGCTAAGGCCGGTGGCAGCAGATGCGCGGAGTGTGAGGCAGAACTAAAGTCTGACGTTATTGCGAAGCCTGAAAAGAAAAAGAAGAAGCACAAGAAGCATCGAAAGGAGAAGAAGCAAGATACATCAGAGTCATATCATAGTCTATCAGAGGCCCAGAAAGCCCGCTCTCGGAGAAATAGGCGTGTCATAACTGATAGCGATGACGAGGATGACGGCGAATGGATCGTTCCTGAAGATCAGCGGGCAGCGCCTGATCTTGGTAAAGCTGGGGGTTCTGATGATGAGGATGCAGAAGGTGGGGGCGAGTGGATCAATGCCGAAGACTCAGAGACGGATGAAGACGAAATCGAGTCCCCTAGTCGCAAAAGGACCGGTGTCATCAGCCTCCCTGACACTGAGGACGAGTCTGACAGCGAAGCTGAAACAGAAAGCGAAGAGGAGCTCGACGATGATGAAGATGACGACGTTCTCGCCTCCACCAAGATCAGATATCTCATGCGGATCCTCAAGCGCGAGTCGCACGACTACAAGTTCATTGTCTTCTCATTTTTCACCTCAATGCTGGATAAGGTCGAGCCTTTCTTGAAACGGGCAGGCATCGGTTTTAGTCGCTACGATGGTGGAATGAGAAATGACATGCGCGAAGCAAGCCTTGAGAAACTGAGGCACAGCCGAGGGACACGTGTATTGCTTTGCAGTCTGCGTGCTGGTGCCCTAGGGCTGAACCTCACTGCTGCAAGCAGAGTAGTCCTCCTCGAGCCATTTTGGAATCCGGTGAGTAACATGTGAACCCATGAGAGATCTATAGAGACAATTTCTGACGCTTCTTTTAACAGTTTGTGGAGGAGCAAGCTATTGACCGAGTCCACCGCCTCAATCAGACCCTTGACGTCAAGATCTACAAGATGACTATTAAGGACACCGTCGAGCAGCGTATCCTGGATCTCCAGGAGCGTAAGCGCGAACTCGCGAATGCTACCATCGAAGGAAAGACGGCCGCTGGTAAGCTTACAATGCGCGACATGATGGCCCTCTTCGGTCGCGATGCCGAGAGGTTCGAAACCGATCCGGGTGCCTTGGAGCTCAACCAGAGAACGAAACTGCTGGCTCCAAGGGACGAGGACGAGGAGAGTGGCAACTACTCCCGTAGCATCTCGCAGTCGTCCAGCTTCTCTGGTCAAGCACGTCGTACAGCTCCGCCGGCTATGGAAAAGGACAGGAAAAAGAAGCCTCCAAGGGCTGAAGATTCAGTCTATGGCCGGCGGTGGTAAAGCTGACGTGTGAAGCACTGGGCTGCCATGCGGTTAAGGTTCTCACATGGGCGTATAACTGGATGGCCTAAGCAATTATGATAGGGTCTTGCACGGTTTTCTGAGCGGACTAATCTATAGTCTCTGATCAATTATTTGTTCTGCTGGGCTACGGTGCGATGGATATCTTGGAATAAGGGTGGATAATGCGGCGTCAGGCGATAGTATGTATTTCGAGGGTTTCCGTACAACTTTACTTTGGCTCTCTCTCTCTCTCTCTCTCTGGCCTGGTGTCATCTATATGGGATATGTGATTGGCCTCTTCTATCTGGCTTCCTGACTTTTGTAAAAGCGGAATATTCTGACCCGACTACAGCGTAGACGCAGCTCCATAGATCGGTCCTAACCCCATCACTTAATGTCGCGTAAAGATGATACGAATGGTAAATAGAAGTCACATGGATAGGCGATGGATCATTCGAAGCATGGCTTCTCGCGTCAAACTCCACTCTAAATACTGCGATCCATCTTATCTCACAATATATTCTTGTAACATAACGACATGACGACATGACACACGGACGAGGTGATAAACTCTACATAGATTTTGATAGAGAGAACTCCATTTTTCCATTTCATTCCTCCATCTTCTTTATACTGCAGCCCCAAGGACCTCTAAGAAGAAGCAGAAAGATAACAGACGAAACAAGAGAAAGGAAAAGAGATGGTAGATACAGTCCTTTATAAGCTAGGAAAGAGAAAAGGAAGGACGATCTTAAACAGTGCACTAACCAACTACTTTACGGAGTAGTTAAGTTAAGAGTTGCTCTCCATCCAAAATCCCTTTTTTTCTCTTTCCCTCATTTTAAATAACTTAACTAAGTTAACTTAGAAGGGCCAGTTTCGACTGACTGGGTCTCTAACTAAGTACTTAGTCTAGTTACTTAGTTAGTTATTTGGTCTAACTAGATATCTAGATCAATTTCTTTGTTTATTAGACGTCGATTTTGCTCTAGTTTCAGATTGTGCTTTGTTTACTTTACTCTCGTCCCTTTTAGGGGAGGTGGGTACTTAGTTAAGTGTCGGCATATGAGAGTGAGAGTCGGTATTTCGAATTTAGGGTTTTCTGGGGGTCTTTTTTTTGCCTCCATTGATATAATGCATGATGATGTCTTGTCGATCTTGGATGGACTTAGTTACTAATATGTATATGTAAGGAGGAGATGAGTTTAGGGCTCTATGTTAGTACGGAATAGGTAGATTTGAGTTATTTTATTGCATTTGTATTTTTTCTTTTTGAAATAGTGAGCTTTTGCTGGTTTGATGCGTTTACGATTATGGTACTTGTCTGTCTGGCTACCTGTCTATCTATCTTCTAGAGTATTTGATTTTGATCGGATCTTGCGTCGGAGGCGTTATTGAATCATCGCTGTGTTTTCCTTACGGAAAAGCTCCGGAATGGATCTCTAATGGAGACAGCATATTCTAATGACGATAATGATGATGATGGAACAGATCCACTTGGGGCACTACCCAGGGGTTGTCGGTTCTTTGTTGAAGCTTCGCGAAAGCTTGTCCCGGGTCGATCATTAAGAGGAGAGGCGAGCTGTTAGCAGGGTTGTCGTTCTGGAAGAAGGTCATATAAAACGGATACTAGCTAGATATGGAAGACTACCTCCTATCGATGGCCTTGGATAGAGTTGATTTCTCTTTTCTTCTCTTTTCTTTTTTCTCAGTAGTAAATAGCTCCCCTGTATCCGCTGTCAAGCAACAATCTATGGAGCCACGATACGTCACAGGTGGATGTTACCGACCAAAAGACATTGCTAGTGAAGTAGTCCTATGGAGCAGTCTGAATAGGATGATAATATGGATAATAAGGTGACCGCCAATTTCAGAGCGAGAGAAACCTTAGAAGTCGTAGTACGAAGTACGGAGTAGAGTAGACTAAAACTAGGCTCGAGTCGACCTGCCAAACTCATAGTAGATGGGCCGGGTTAGTTTAGAGCACTAACGATTCCATCGGTCCAACCCCTGCGTGACACAACTAGTAAGTTGGTTAGATGCATGCAGCGCTGAAAAAAGATGCCACGCAACCGCGCCCCTGCATGGAAGGGGGCCTTTTTCTGGAAGCTGTGGCTGCTGGGCCAAGTGAGCGCTAGGGGGAAATGGAGCTGACTCTGAGTTTCGTATATCGTATCCCGGGTCTTCTCGGGTGCTTAACTATGGACTCGAGTGTGATTATGCTCGCAGGTCTGTGCAAAAGTCCCAGTGATGATCATAAATTGTCTTGTCTTGAGAGTTCATGCGAACGCAACAGGCGTTTGCCAATTTAGAGTAGTAGGATGGATAGGACGAACGCCAACAGCCGTCCGGGGGGCCGAGTTTAATCCTCCCTAGCGGTGGATCCCCGAATCTTGATGCTCTCGAGAGCCTCGATCCAAACGTTAACGGTTGGGAGGAGCATCCTGTCTGGAGCCGCAAACGATATACTAGTCATAGTAATCAAACTATACTAATATGAATCAAACTGTCGTTATCACTTGTGATCATTATAGTTAGTTGCTTCGACGGTCGGCACTAGGTGGCTGGATGGTTGGATATGACAGGTGTTCCGTCAACGCTCGGTTGCTGCTGATCCTGCCCGTTGCGCCAGGTCTCAGGTCGTGTCCGTATTGACGGGCGCCATCGTGAAAAAATCAGAGGACACCCTCAATTTCTCTCAATGGTAGATAGTAATAGCAAGGCAAGAAAGTTTGCTGGGTGCTGCTGCTGTTGACCAGGAGAGTGATCCCTCGACCCGTCACACTAAGAACAAGCATAGCTGTCCAGTCCTTTCAGAAGCTCAGGGTTCTGTGAACCATTCATGCGACAACAATATTATATGGCCCATGTCATATTATTTTAAGCGTCGGCTACGGCGTCAATAAGTCCACTCCCCTTCAGCCAGTTCCCTGGTTCGGTGTTAGGGAACCGTGTATCATCACGAGTATCTTCAGCGTTTCAACTTTCTTTGAACTTCCAGCAGCCAGTGACTGAAAACGTGGCGGCCACGCGCCCGACCGGCGGCTGCTGAAGCATTCCATGCGTGATTGGAGCTGCGGATGCAGATCGACTGCAAAGAGAAAGGACGCCGAGCCGGCCCCAACGCTATCTACCAGGAGGAATGCTCAGGACTCAGGAGAGACGAGCTTCGGTCGCAGCGGTCAGCAGATAAACATCCATTATGGGTGATGGGATGGTTAAGGATTGTATCTATTCTTGTATGTAGGACTTCCCTTTGGCCGCTTGGTAACAGATGTAACCTCGATCGAGTTCTGTCAAGGGGGTCACCCCGTCAGCCGGGAATTATTATTTAGGGGGACAAGCGATGGATTACAGAAACAAGCAGCAATCATGGTCGACGACTCGATGGAGGATCTGCCAGACCAGCGGAGAAGCCTGAATGTTTCTCCAAGTGGTCCCATCACAGTGGTCCTTAGAGTAGATAGTGATGCCCTAGAGTAGAAGAATAATACGAGTAGAGTATTATACCGGTCGGGACAGGCTGCATGCATATATGTACACGAAGGAGGCTCAATCAGCCCATTAGTTATACCTCTAGATACTATCTCGTTAGCATCGATCATCTTCTCCGGGGCTGGGGACGTGGTCAACCTTCTTCTCTCCCCTTCATTCTCCCTCACTAGACACAAGCTCCCTTCCCCTGGTCATCTCGTCTTGTCCCGATTTCGCGATCTATCTATGATGCGCCGCTAGCTGGTGGGCTGTCGGTTCCACTGCTGGTGGTTGTTTAGCCTCGCATCTTTTCCCCCCTCGTGGGTCTAAGCGGCCGCCTGGCGTTCTCCCCGTCCTCCTCTGGCAATGCTCGACACTCAAGGCGCCACTTCGCGCGCGACAAGAGACCATTGAGCCTTCATTCACTGCTGGTTGCCGTCTCCAGGTGCTTTGGTCTCGAGCCCCGTCACGATAGACCGCCTCCCCCGAGAAGTCGTAGGGGAAAGCTAAGATTTCCGACGAGGGTCTCGTGTATGGTCCTCGACGTTTTTGCTGATCTCTCTCCGTCCAGCGCAACGACCGCCGCCGTCGAGCAAGTTATCTGGTCTACGTAGGACAGGTCTCCTTCGACTCTGACTGGACCGCATAGCAGCAAGTCGACAGGTTCTGTTCTCCTGTGTGACTGACGGGAGACAACGCCCGCTCCCGCTCCCGCTGCGATAACTGCACCTCCGCGCAACACTTCGCTGGCCCTTAGTGCTCCTGACAACGCCCATTGCGCGTGTCCAAGCTGCCGGAGATATTGTCATCGTCAGTGGAGTTCCACATCGAGTTGTACTAGGCGTGCCCCGAGCGAAGTACGGGGTAAGTTCCGAGCATTATTCTTTGTCTCTTCGTCCATCTGGACTCCTGGGGCTGTCCGGGAAGTCAACCGTGACTTTTTCCATTCAATACGGCCGTTGAGCAGCCCAGGTCTCTCATGGAACCCGTTTCTTCGTGCTGACCGGCCTAGCCTTACAGGGATTATCCCCAAACTCGAATTGCTCAACCTTCTGGTCCTCGACCCAGCTTCCCTCTCAGCCGAGAACAAGCCATCCCATCCGACACGTCGCCCACCGACCTCTGACAACCCCCCTCCGTCCGGCGGCTGCGATCCTTTGCCAGCCGTTGCAGGTTTGCCTCTGTCATAGTCGGATACTTCCTAGCCGTCCGGGAATGCCGACAAGAGGAGACAATTGTTGAATGAGCGCCTGGTCCATCCGAGGTACAGGTCGAGATGGGTAACTCTCAGGGAAAGCCGGTGGTTTTCACCGATGAAGGTTCGTGTTTGCGGTCCACTGGCTCTGTGGGATGCCTCATCGAGGGCATGCTTCCATTGGGGAATAATTGTTATGTTTGGGCAGGTGGACTGACATTGGCTTCCTTCCAGTGAACCTGAACCATTTTCGCCTCCTGCGGGTCGTTGGTAAGGGAGCATTTGGCAAGGTCCGTATCGTGGAACGGAAAGATACTGGCTTGACCTTTGCCTTGAAATATATTCGGAAAGAAGAGGGTATGTTGGAACAAAAAGAGCTCATGGATGGGAAGAACTACCGGCTGACTGTCCTAACTCGACAGTGGTTCGATCAGAGAGCGTACGGAATATTATCCGGGAAAGGAGGATGCTGGAGCATCTGAACCACCCATTCCTATGCAACTTGAGATACAGTTTCCAGGACATTGAATATATGTACGTCCCGCTACACCTTAGCAGTCCCTCTCAGCTGCCTCCCAGAACTAACTGTCGCGAAGTTACATTGTGGTGGATCTCATGAATGGTGGTGATCTCCGGTTCCATATCTCCAGGAAGTCTTTTACGGAGGAAGCAGTGCGATTTTGGATGGCAGAGCTAGGATGCGCATTGAGATACATCCACGGACAGGGCATTGTGCACAGAGATGTGAAGCCCGATAACGTGCTGCTCGACTCCGAAGGCCATGTGCATTTGGCTGATTTTGTAAGTCCTTACGAGTCCACGAAACACGATCATCTCTAACAAGTTCCATCTGATCTAGAACGTGGCTTCTGATTTCAAGCCCTCAAAACCCCTCACGAGCAAGTCCGGAACTCTAGCATACCTGGCTCCAGAAGTCTATGAAGGCAACGGATACCTCTGCGAGGTAGATTGGTGGTCGCTGGGTGTTACGTTCTATGAGTGCATATACAACAAGGTCCGTGTCCAAACTGCTTCTGTTCCGGCGACTATACAGCTAACACGCAGCACAGAGACCTTTCGACGGCCGTTCGCAGGAGAGCTTAAGCGAAAACGTTATCCGGGCCCAGCCGAAATACTATGTCACCAACCCAGCCGTTTCTGTTCCGTGTCTGCGAGCTATGGCTGCATTAATGGAAAAGGATCGGTCAAAGAGAATTGGTGCTGCCGGATTTGAAACCTTCACGTCTCATCCCTTCTTTGCTGAGCTCGACTTTGAAGAGCTGGAAAGGAAACAGATACCTCCTATCTTCACACCGTCGAGTGAGAAGACGAACTTTGATGCAACGTATGATCTGGAGGAACTGTTGTTGGAAGAAGCTCCTTTGGAAGCTAGGGCACGGCGGCAGAAGCCTCGAGCGGAATTGAGGGAGGATGCCACCGCGAAGGAAATCCGCGAAGATGAACTTCATCGCATGATCGAAACGATGTTTGAACCTTTTGACTACACAACTGTCCATTACCAAGGGTACGTTTTCCATATAAATGCGGGAAATGTATCTTTTCTGACTCAATTGATCCTAGAAACGCCGCAGCTGCACTCGCCGCGACGATGTAAGTACCTGCTAGAAGTTTCGTTCGAGAGAAGAGACCTGACTTTTCTACAGGAATCCCGAAGAGGCCGCGACCCAGGGCGGCTCTACCCATTCAAGACAGCTTTCTGACCGAGATTCTGGAAGAGGCTCCCCTGGTCCTCGGACAGAGGGATCCATGAGCCGATCAAATCCAGCCGACAACATTTCGCCGCTTGGAGAAGCACTCAGCCAGAGTAGGACGACGCCCGAACCGTCTCCATCCTCTCCTCCGGACCGACAACCCCCTCCACCACCCCCTGTCACATCATTCTCTCGACCTCTGCCTCGCCAGAAGGGGTCAACGCGTAAACCGAGCAAGGGTGGTGGCGTCCAAATGGTCCTGGATGAAACCGCTCCTTGGAGTGAACTAGCTGACCAGAGTTCCACTTTGCCTGCTGAGGGATATGAGAGTCTTGGTGGGAAGGGCAAGGCTGGCAGCGGTGGCATGCTCTCGTTCCTGAGCCGCAAGAAAGGCCGAGACCGCAGTCCCAAACCGCAGGAACCTGGTGTGCTCGGCAAGGAGGGAGCACGACAGATCATTAGCTGAACAGGTGTCAGTGGAACCGCACGGAATTGGCTATGCTGGTATCCCCTATTTTCTGGCGTCATTTTGTGCTGGGTTGGAGACGCCAATCTGCATGATCCCTTTGCATGACGAGTCGGCAACGTGGCTCCCCAGAAACTTTATACGCGATGGCTGAAGACTTTCCCACCGAGGGCACCGGAGTTTGCAATCAGTGGTCACCTGCGTATCGCCTGAGATGGAAACCACCACACTAGAGCAGTATACCGTGAGCAAAAGCCTGTTCTTCTTACAGGGTGGAACTTATTGACAGATCATCCACCCGAAAAGAAGAACAGAATTGTTTGGCCTTCCATGAAGACCTTTTTATCAGGCATCCTCACCCGGCCTGATTTGTATCCGACGTGACTCTCGACAATGTCGATTGATACCGTGTTTATTTTTTTCGCGTCTCGTTCCCAGTACCCCCTGACGTTTGCATCTCCCAGTGAGCATGGCGGCTATGATTTGTGGACTCCCTGTCGTTGCTCTACAGACTTTAATTTGACGCTGTATTTGCAGCCCCCCCTTTCTGCGTGTTCTTCAAACTATTTCTCTTTTTGTTTCGGAGTTGTGCAGACGGTGAGTGAGCCGGCTGACCGGCCTAGCTACGAATCCATACAAGTTGGGAGTTGGCGTGATACTCGGATATCCACGCTGATGTACTCTATGCAATTTCTCGTTTTCTCATTTTCTTCGGGCGTTTGGAAACTTGCATGACCAGCGACGGGGATCGGTCTGTCTCGTACATACATGATTTTGAATTTGTGGGCAATGTCCCTGATTTTGCACATCCGAGCACGATACCAGCCCTTTTTCTTCTTGTCTTGATACAATACACGCGCCCCGTCTGTAATTATCTGAACGAATTTCCGACATAGATTTCTGTTAATGGTCACATTCCAGAACTGACAGCGGTCAAAGATCGCCATGCACCGTTTTGTGCCCAAGCACGTAGAGTAGTTAGTTACTAGTAGCATTCCTGGATCCTTTCCAGAGCTCGACGATCATTCCTTCCCCAGATCTATCTATATCCGGAGAATATAGAAGTAGGAAAATCAGCCAGCTACTCTGTGCTTGGTCCATGACGCGAAAACACTAGGTATAGGAACAATGTCTACTCTAACAAAAGTGAATACTATAGATAGAAACCCGCACGAGAGCCCTACGACCCTCGTTGCTTCGGGCAACCATCGACTGTTAAATCCGTCTCCCCGCTTTCGCAGCTCAAGCGGCTTGGCAGGACCATCTGACCTCGTGAAGCTCGAAGAAGCACTTGGAAGTCTTGGTGATCGGTTTCTGATCAGAAAAAGGGAGAAATCGACGTATAGTCCTCTCGAGGAGCACTTCTGGCTTTCCTATCATCGATTGAACGGGGGAGCTGTGGCGTGCGTGCGCGTGTTGACATCGAATCCTCGTTCTTTGTTTACATCCGATCCTGTTTCGGATTGATACGAAAACCAGCAAGCCAAGAGGATAATTAACTAGATAAGTAATACCTGTCCAACTTAGCCTCTTGTTTGCTTGGCTTTTTCTTTTTTTGCAGGGGATTTATTTCTCTTTTCTCGAGGAGTGACTTCTTTTCTTGCCTTTACCTATTATTATTATCTTTCTTTATAAGTAATGATAGTAACGATCATGATCATGACGATGGTGGATGTTTGACGGCGAGGATGATGATCGCGATGCATTCTTGATTTCGGATTTACGCTCCTTGTTTGATTCAATTCGAAGAAGCATCAGGGTGTTCAGTTCTAATCTCGACATTGACGGTATTCTTTCTCCCTTTTAACGACTACACTTCTTGCTGCGGGGACGATCTGCAACATTGCGAGTGCCTTTCTTTTTTGTTCTAGTTTGAACAACGAACCGTCGACATAAATACCACATGCCGAGCCAGGCACGCAGTCGTGATCGCTATCGCAGCGATCGCGATCGCGATCGTTCGTATCGCAGATACCGCAACGATGATGACGATGAATTCGTCTACGACGAGAGCCCTGATGAAAGGAGGCATCGCGCCCCTCGCCATGTGCGCGGCGAGTCGCGAGACTACGGCTCCCAGGATCAAGATGTCGATGATGAGAGGGGATATGAGGAGGATCCGATGATGGTTGATTCGCGAAGGAGACTTGCAGAACCGGCGCCTATTCGGTCCAGTCCTCGTCATGAGAGGGCTGGAGAGAGTAGTAGGAGGAGAGAGAGGTCAAAGGCGAAGGAGTCACCGGCTACGTCGCCTATAAAGAAGAGAGATCGCGAACGGGATCGCGAGGGCCATCGAAGACGGGAGAGGGCACTGGATTATGATGGGAGTCCGACCAGAGGGGCCAGAGTCAGAGAGAGAAGACATCGTGATTTGGATATGCAGGATGATTTTGATAGAGATAGGGAACTGGAGAGGGAGCTGCGCAGGCAGAGACGGAGAGAAAGAGACCGTGAGAGAGAGCGAGAGCGATATGAGCGCGAGGTGGTTGCTGCGAAGCATACCAGCGCTGATTCGGCAAATAGCTCGTCTCAGCTCCTGAGCAGTGACGCATTGTCCAAAATTGATACGCAGTACGAGAGGAACGAGATACTGGAGAGGGAGTTAATGCGAAAGGAAGAGAAGAAGCAGCGGCGAAGAGAGAGAGATCGCGGCTTTATATCTGCGGAGGATACACCACCACGGAGGAGCAGAAAATCAAGAATCGTTTCAGGGGCTATAATGGAGGAGGGCAGGAGTCCCCATTCCAAGCTGAAAGGAAGAGGTGGTGGTGGCCCGGAATTCGAGGAGCGATGGCGAAAAGAGGGTGGAGACGAATATATGGAACAGCAGAAGGCCAAAAAGAAAAAGAAGTGGATATGGATTGCCATTGGAGTTGTCATTCTCTTGCTCATTATCATCATCCCAACGGCCGTTGTTGTCTCGAAGAAAAAGAGCAATGATTCAAGTGACTCCAGCTCTTCCAGCGGGGATTCGAATTCGAACCTCAAAGGCATTAGTCCGGATAGTATTCCGGTAAGTTCATTCTTTGCTTGTTCTTCGGGAATATAATCATAGGTAATTCAGTGTGGTCTTTGCTAATCTACACTAGGCGTCTGCGAAGGGGACTGTTTTGGACCCTTTCACTTGGTACACTACGACAGACTTCAATGTCACTTACACAAATGAGACCGTTGGTGGACTCCCGATCATGGGTCTGAATTCTACATGGGACGATTCTGCTCGTCCAAATCCTAATGTTCCCCCTCTGAACCAGAACTTCACGTATGGGAAGACGCCTATTCGTGGAGTCAACCTGGGCGGCTGGCTATCCATCGAGCCTTTCATCACGCCTTCTCTGTTCGACTCCTACTCGTCTCAGGCCGGTGTTATAGACGAGTATACACTATCACAGAAACTGGGACAGTCGGCTGCATCGACGATCGAGAAACATTATGCTACGTTCATCACCGAGCAAGACTTCCAACAAATCGCACAGGCCGGTCTCGACCATGTCAGGATTCAGTACTCGTACTGGGCCGTCACCACCTACGACGGAGATCCGTATGTTCCCAAGATTGCCTGGCGATACCTTCTCCGGGCAATCGAGTATTGTAGAAAATACGGACTGCGAGTCAACCTGGATCTCCACGGTATTCCTGGAAGCCAGAACGGATGGAATCACAGCGGTCGTCAAGGCACTGTTGGGTGGTTGAACGGAACCGACGGTGACTTGAACCGGCAACGTTCCATTGATATCCACAACCAGCTCTCGCAATTCTTCGCCCAGCCTCGGTACAAGAACGTCGTCACGATCTATGGTCTTGTTAACGAACCAAAGATGCTTAGTCTGCCAATTGAGTCGGTTCTCAACTGGACGACGCAGGTGACCGAGCTGGTCCAGAAGAACGGGATCACCGCCTGGATTGCTTTTGGAGATGGATTCTTGAACCTAGCTAAATGGCATTCGATGCTGAAGGATGGGCCTTCGAACATGTTGTTGGATACGCACCAGTACACGATCTTCAACACAGGCGAGATTGGCATGAACCACACGGCCAAGATCAATTTGATCTGTACGGATTGGGTCGGTATGATTGGGCAGGTAGACAGCACGAGCGCGGGGTAAGTCATTATTTCTCGAATACAACTATGAAACAAGAACTGGCAACTGACATCTCCCCCCTCTCTCTCTCTACAGCTGGGGTCCGACCATTTGCGGCGAATGGTCCCAATCCGACACCGACTGCGCCCAATTCCTCAACAATGTCGGCTGGGGAACGCGCTGGACCGGCACCTACGACACAGGCGATTCCGACACGTCCGTCACGACCCCTCTATGTCCTACATCACCAAACTGCGAGTGCAGCGCCGCCAACGCCGACCCAACCACCTACTCTGACGATTACAAGAAATGGCTCCTGACCTACGCGGAGGCACAGATGTTCGCATACGAAAAGGCCCACGGCTGGTTCTACTGGACGTGGAAGACAGAGTCTGCCGCGCAGTGGAGTTATCAAACAGCATGGCAGAATGGTTTCATGCCTAAATTGGCGTATCAGCCGGATTTTACCTGTGGGGAGATTCCGTCTTTTGGTAGTTTACCGGAGAATTATTGATTTTGGATATATCCATTTTGCGCTTCCTTTCCTTGTTTTCTTGGCAATTTCTTTTTTTGGGGGAACATACGTCAATACCTACCTAAGATATGAGTGCAGTTTTGGGGTTTTGTTGTTTGTTTGTATTATATTTGTGAGCGGATTGGTAATTCTGGTCCTATTTGAACTGCACGTCGAGACGTCGAGAGTATGTATGCATGTTAGGTAGACGAGTACATAATGAATCATAGATAATGTCAAAGCTATCGGGTATTAAGAATGATGACTGGACTTTTGATCTGTTCTGTGGGGGTTTATTTTTGATTTCTCATTTCATTTCTTGTAGGGATAGAAAATAAATTGCCGCTTAATGGATTCCAATAGTAGAATAGTTATAATGTTTTCCTGTTAAATCCATAGCATGATATCGTTTCACGACTCGAAGGACCAATATAAAAAAAGACATTCATCATGACTAAAGAAGGTAAAGAGATAGTTAACCAGCTAGCTAGCTCGCTAGAGAGGGAGGGACTTGGTCAGATTCTCATCATCTCATAGGTTAAATGAGAATAGAGAGAGAAATCATAAAGGGCCAGGAACCCATCCCTGCTGAATTCGTTGCTTTATGATATGATATGATAATGGTGCGTAGTTATCTTGACTTAAAGGTAAAAAAAGAAAAGCAGTCGAAGTATTCGATGTTTGGAACACCCAGAGAAAGAGAAACGTATACGTTCAATGATAGCGTAGGATATACAAATCTACCTGGTGTACGGTACACTTAGGGTAAGGGGTTAGATCTGAGACAGGCTGAGAGGGGAGTATGATGGACTTACCTTCAGGTATGAAAGGGGGTGCTTTTTTTTCATATACGTTTCAACCATCGTAAGGCGACATAGACGGCTGACATGGTGGCGTAGGTTGCTCCTCCCGCTGTCACCCAGACGGGGCGATGAATTGCCAGCGAGGTTCGAAGTATTTGGCCTTCTTTCTTGGCTTTGTCTGTTGTTCATGATGAGGTTTGTGTGATTAGTATGACTTGTCACTCAAGTGAAGAGGGTCAGATAGAATGAGATGGATGAAGATGAGGATAGAGGAGGGAAAGGAGGGGCTGGAGATGAGATGCCATTGTACTACATACCTGTGCCGAAGAGCCTGCTTCTCAGAGTGCCGGCACCCTGCCTCGAACGGGTGGGGATAGTGAGGAGCTTCTCGAAGAGTTGAGGTGCAGCGGACATGATTGATGAAGATATTCAGTTATCTGTGATGAATCTGTTCAGATGCCCCCTCTGGGCTGTGTTTGGTGTGTGTGTCTCTTGATGGCAGATATGTAGACTGGGCATGACAGTCCTAGTGCTAAGAGTGATTAGGGGGGAGGCAGCCAGAAACCCTTATATCGCTCCCACCTGCACAGCAGGGAGGACAGCAGCATTAACCCCGGATCACCGTCTCGTGGATATCATTCATTGGCATGCGGGGTATATCACAAGAACGAAACCGTGGATGGCATCCTGACTGGAAGAGATGCGGCGAATCCCTGCTACAGTGGCAGTCGGAGGAAGCAGACGAGTCACGACCATTTCCTTCGAGTTCGTCTTACCCGGTTTGTTAAAGCGCAGGAATGATGTCTGGGAGCGTTACCTCCAGCATATGGCACGGAAGCATATATGTGTATGGCATTTCTGGTCAACTGCATGGCTTATTCGTTCCACGGCAGGACGATGGCTGAGCGAAGTGCCAATCATCGATGCGTCTTAAGAAGCCAGGATGGCTGGCCCTGGAGAGATGACAGCGGGTAGAGGGCGATTTGACGCAGCTTGAGACTTACCCCAGACAGATCCCATGGTTCTTTTGGATATGTATCGCGTGCAGAGTGCGACAGTCTCCCAATGGGGGGCAGACGGGTTTCTAAGCTGTCCGAGGTGAACCAGGATGCCATTGGACTAAATACCACCCAGCCAGCCTGTCCTCTGTTGCGATCGAATAGGAATTGGATTCTAGAGAAATGTGTGCCGCCTCTCGCGTTGTGTACCGATCGACCCCATGGGGTTACAAGGGATATGCCCTCTCGTGTTGCCTCGTGTGTATATTGGTCCATGACGTCTGACGGGAGAAGAAGAGAAGTTCCAGGAAGGGCTGAACAGCAGCATTTATCCGGGGGACTCCTGGCTCAAGTATATGATTGATTAAGTGCCCAGGTGGCTCCATACTCTGTTTTTCATGAGTAAGTCATCGATATCAATCTATGAGTAGACTGGGATCGAGGTCGGATTTGTGTGGAGAGACATGAATTGCTTCGTTTGACAGCGCAGAGCGAAGGGGAATTCCATGGGGACTGTCTCTGGAATTGGCGTCAATATAGTTGTAATTCCCACTGAGAATTGAGCATGACCTCTGTGTAGGGAGGATGATATCGACTGTAATGTTCATGATGGTCGACACTGGCGATGCTGATGTTTGGTGGGGCTGGTACTTACTTAAGTATGTATGTACTTGGCCTAAAAGTAAAGTTAACTAATTACTTACCATCTCCACTCTCTTCTTCTGCTAGTTATATACTGAGAAGAAGCAATAATCAGAACCATCTGGTCTCTCAGGTTTGCATTTGAAAGAGCAGCTAGACGACCACTGCTTGCATTCCGCCCATGCACCAGGGTCATAAGCAGCACTGTATTGATCCGTCCTCTGGATATATCCATTGCTTCTGGATCGAAACACGCGACAGCTATCGCCAGCTCATGCGCCACTTAACTAACTCCATACTCTGACAAACCACCGGCCTGAGAGTAACTACCATAGCCATTCTTAAAAAAACACCTACATAACACCACAACACCCCGCCACCGTAACCTCCACGCCAGGCGCAGTTCGATCAGCGTTCTTCCCAATCTTCACGCCTGCACGTTCGCTTTTCACCATCTGTATCATGTTGCTGTCACACTCCCCCTTCAAGTCGCACAGAGGACAGGTCTTGGACTTAGCTTTCCTAGTACCCGTCCAGCTCGATGTGATTGCTCCATTTCCTTTGAGGACTGGACAGGAGTCGAAGCCGCGGGATTCTTCGCAGGGCTTGGAAATGGTGAGCCAGCGATGCGGACATGTAGGAGAACTGAGAGCTGTGACTCGGCACATTTTATGACTGTAGAATGGAGATAGAGATACATGTGAATCTTTTCCTTTCTTTCTTTTTTCCTTTCTTCTTCTTATATAGCATTTTTATATATACACATTGTCAAGTTTATAATGAGAGAATGAGTCAGGTGCAAAATGCATGACAAGACAGCAGTCCGCGAGTCATCAACCAGCGTATCTAAGATTGATTGCCCTATTCACCTCAAATCAAAACAGAATCAGAACCTAACCGCTGGAGTTATTTGACAAATCTCAACATCATTAGCCTGGAAACCATAATTCGTATCTCGAAGGCGGGTACTTAGGTATTTAGGCAGCGGCGGCAGAATCCGAGGCATTGAAAGCTGACACCCGATAAGAACAACCCCCGCCATTCCATTTTGTTAAGGATCTTTAGCCATCAAACCATTTTCTCTCAAGAACCGTTACTATGCACAGTTGCATCCACCTTAGCGAATGATATGATACCCGAGCATCGTGTTTTCACCTTTGGGAAGTAGACATCATGGAGAGCCCGGTCCGCGTTTACATGGGGAAAGCGACGCGGCTCGGCGCATCAACATCAGTTCAAGAAGCAATTACGAGGATAAAGTCTTTAATAGATGATGGCGAGCCCTTATTCACAAAGAAAGAACTCCATGCGGTCAGGGAGCAGCTGAGAAAAGTCCAGGGTAAGGAGGATGGCCAGAAGATATTCGTGAAAGGATTAGACGGTGTCGCGGTCGAATTTGCTATAGAGACTGGGAATACGCATAGATCACCCCTGCCTGGTTATGAATTTATTGTGTAGGTGGACATGACGTTCATCTAATTTCGTGTCTTTTCTTTGAATATCGTGAAAGTAGAATGGACCAAGTACTTAATCTTCAGTGAAGCCAGAAGCCATGTATTGAATACGTGCCCATGCAGGACCTTATATCTTCGCTCTGGAATCGTAACCCTGACGTGGCATATTGCAACTTACGGATTTATCATTATCGCGTCCTACGGAACATATCCACAAAACAGTTATGTGACACTCAAGCTATGATGTCGAAGAATGAAACGGAGATATTCTTTCAAACTCATTCACAGGTTTGGAGGGCTAGCGAACCATGCAAACAGCTGAGATCGACTCTCTTGTCAAAAGGATGTGTCACTAATATTCGCAAAGTTGTTGGGTTCGCACTTGGGTCGATTGCTTCTAATGATCGGCCTGATCTCTTTACTTCTCCCTCAACTGCATCAGCATTCCAGCACTCACTCATCTTGACGTTACGCGATGTATTGTGCGAGAGAGAAGGAGAGCGACGCGAAGATATTCTGTGCTATGTACAAGACCCTATGTACACCGATATCGACAAGTCGATTCTAGAGTCCTCTGGAATTGATATCCTCGACGACCCAGAGGCTTTCCTCCAGGTCGACGATGCAGCAATTGTGGTTTCATGTGCGCCAAATGTCCCTGTCAAGCAAATTGTTTCGGATCTGGCTCGACCTGTAGTTATGATATGGGATAGGATCGGAGACCGAGAAGAGGACCCTCCCGGGTGAGTTATTTATAGAAGAATTGATTAATATGATGCTCATTATGCCTAGCACTGACCCGGACTCTTCGCGCTTGAGGGATCTCATCCGAAACCATTACGAGGAGATCGAGTTCCTGGGGGATGGGCAAAACTTTAGAGACCTTGCTGTGTATATCTACCGCTCTGATGTATCCTCAACAGGCCGATAATAATTTTCTATCATATTTTTTCTTCCATGCATAGATACACTATTGATTTGCGAGGGGATGTTACCTATCTCAGGGACCTAATATGCTCATTAACAATAAACAAGATCTGGGAAGTTCATCATAGCATCTTCTTTTCTTTTGTATTCTTGGGGCGGGCCCCAAAAGCATATAGGCACATATAGGGTTATTGCACAAGAGGAAACTATTGGATCAGATCGCTATTTAGCTTCTAGTCGATATAGAAACTCCATTTTTGCTCTTTGTGCTGTTATTCATTGTTCCACATAGAAAAGAAACTGTAGAATCCTAGGAGTCAGAGGGAATCTTGATATCTGTACCTGTATTTGGAAGTAAGATATGCGGATACACTATCCATTCCGAGTAGAAATGGAGTGGAGAAGCTGAAAACAATAGATTCTGACTCAGGAGATTCACAACTATTAAACATGCACAGACGGAGTTGTTTTATGTAAGTAGAAAGAACTCATCTAATACAGAGATTGTGCGTTGTAGAACGGATAGAACGAAGTTGCGACAGAATGGCTGTGTCGAGCCCAGAGCCAATCATAGACCATGTCGCCTTGCCCGTCTGCGCGACCACAAGCCAAATCCAGGCACCAGTCCTAGAAGCTCATCTCCTCCAACTTGCAAAATATCAAGAGCAAAGATTAGAAACCATCCACTTGATGGATACTGCAAAGCCTCCTATACCTATGCTTCCACAAAATGACGTTCCGCTGGCACGAGTCTGGCTGCAGGCGACCAGAGGTCTCTACACTCAGTGGCACACCATGTTGCCATTACTGTTTCGCTCTCCCATCGCTGGAGGACGCTGGGAATAATCCTGACATTCCCATTGCACAGCCTCCTCAACTTGGGAACCGAGCTCAGATGGGCCTTGCATGGCCATCTGTGGTCAATTACACCAATGAAACTATGTCCTCTGATGGCGAAGCCTCCTGCTATCAGCAGTCTCGGATATCAGATGAAGAGGGTCCAGGAAAGAACAACGGACAAGATCAGGGTAGCTTTCCAGCATTGAAATCCCCGACACGGACTTCCCCAGAGACTTTGTCCCATGGCGATATTCGTCTTCTTCGATTGAGACCTGCTCCGGCTGATGACCCAATCCATGCCAATATCGAGATAGTACACCTCCAAGATCCTTTACTTCCAAGATATGAGGCCTTATCATACACTTGGTCTGACGATTCTGGTGATTCTGACCGATCGTGTCCAGTATTCCTTGGTGTATACTGGGATATCGCATATGTTACACATAATTGTGAGCGAGCACTTCGAGCTATCAGAGATCACAAGGTCGACAGGTTGATTTGGGTTGACTCCCTGTGCATCAACCAGTCATGTTTAGACGAAAAAAGCCAACAAGTTGGCCTGATGCGTGAGGTTTTCTCGAAGGCATCCAAGGTGATAGCCTATCTTGGTGGCGAGTCTCCTGAGAGCAGCACGGCTCTTCGTTTTCTCCGGGAGACTTCAATAGCCGGACCAATAACTTCCGAAATTACTACGGTTATCGATCGAGATCTCCGAAAGTGTCTCCGTGTTCTATTTCAGAGACCTTACTTCACGAGACTGTGGGCTGTCCAAGAAATCCTTTTAGCCAAGGACCTCGAAATAGTCTCTGGGAGACACTCAGCGTCTTGGCCAAAATGGATTTCCAAATTGGTCGATCCCAGTCTTCAAGTGCCGCCCTGGCTCTTTCGAGATCAGTCATGGTACGGCTTCACCGGTCAAGATCTGCTACACATACTGCTAAAAACGTCACCGTATGAATGCTCAGATCCTCGAGACAGGGTCTTTGCAGTCCTCGGCCTAATCTACAAAAATGACATAACTGCCGACTACAGACTACCTGTCGAAAGCATATACACAGGAATAACTGCGTATATTATTAAGAACTGCACGATGATGGATGTTCTTTCACTAACTGGGACGAACAAGAGAACATTCAATACGCCGTCATGGGTCCCTGATTGGTCTCAAAAATCAGTGCGTGTCTTTCCAAACAACCTCCTTGGCCCGGAAGGAGAGTTTCTGGCTGAGGACGGCATCCTGCAGCTCTCAACACGGGTGACGTTCCATGGAATTGTGGACTGTAACCAGGAAACGCAGATTAGTGCTGATACGGGGTCTATGCGAATTTGCGCCGTGAAACTCTGCGATATTACTGGAATGGTATGTAACCGTAAGGACTATACCTATATCGTAATGCAAATCGGACAGCGAGGGACTTTCATTATCACTCTTCCTGGTCCGAGATACGAAATCAGCACCGATGCTGTGTTCCTGCTCAGTGGATGGGATCATCCTGTAATTCTCAGATATCACGGGGATTCAGACACTTACTCGCTGGTATCACCATGTATTCTTTCCTTTGGACCTCCTCCCTCACGGACTTGGTTCAGTCCCTGGGAGCCGAAGACGAGTTATTCTCGACAAGATGGAATACAAGTGTCAGCATTTGTCCCAGAGGAACACGATCTGCTTCTGGAATTTCATTCAAGGTTACAAGAGATATGCAGCATCCCTACATCTTTGACATCTCAACAAGATACGAGCCCATGTCTCTCCACCATCACAAATAGCACGCTGAGCTTTTTTCTGTTATCATTGACATCTCTTCGGGATATTGAAACCCGCCTAAGAAAAGCATGGGATCAGTCAAACCGCAGGATGAGATGGATGTTCCATGATCAGGCCGCCATCTGGAAACTAATGCAGGAGATGAGCAGAGGACATGTCGACCGACTATCCGGTGAGGGCGAAATACGATTAGAGAAGTCCGAGTCAATATGTCTCGCCAAGTACTGCAGTTTCGAATTTCCAACCACTTACCAATGGGACCTGCGTCGATTTTGTTGGTCATTTTTGCGACCACCTGTCCCTGACTTAGCCGCTACTGAGCATGGTTGGTCCCCTGTCTTTGACGAGTTAAGCTCCCAGCTTCGTGAAATCCGCATCTGGACTAAAGCGACGGAACAATTACTCCAAGTATTTGAATTTACACAGAGAGTCCTGAGCGACGACTGGATCGTGTATCCAGGGAACGGATTACGACGAAAATGGTTCGATAATTATCAGAATTTCCAGCATGCCATGGGAGGGGCTATGCAGTCACAAGCACAGCCAACGGTACACATTGATGCATCCTGTCTCTGGGACTGGGAAGAGTTCGAAACCCATTTGAGAGCAAGGGAACGGCTGTGGGACCAGGAAGTTCCTCGTGAACTAGACCCTTCTATGAACAGCAACGTTGCGGCCATTATAGGGCTAAAGTCTTTGGGACTGGATTTCTATACCAAACGGACTGTTCGGATCAGATAATCAGTATTGATTGATTGAATAATAACTTGCCCCGCGTTTTAAGCTTCCAAATCCAAATCTGATATTAAGTATACCTATATTTCTAGCATACTTACCTAGGTACCTAGGTAGGTAGTTCTAAGCAGTAGCGCCTTTTTTACAGCTTTAGCTTTAGCACGGGCCGCCGTAGGAATCGTTATAACTAACTAATATGACTAAGTAAGCGAATCCTGTCTGATCTGGAGATTACAATTAGTTAGTTATAGGGCGTGATAAGCCTATATTCTTCCTCATTCCTTGATTCTAACCATAATTCCTATTCCGATTTACATTTCTTGCACATCTGAATCCCATCCCCCAAAGAACTCATATCACAACCATCACCATGCCAGGCTCAATCATGGAAAACACCGACGCGCCAATCGCTCCGCCCACCACACACATCCAGAATGCCCCGCGCCTACAACCCCGCCACGCGACACTGAACAAGAACAACCAAAACACCCCCATCACATTGTATCCGATCTCCAGCGGTGCAAGCAGTCTCCCTGAGGGTCTAGTCGAGTTCCTATGGCGGGAATTCAATGCGGAGATCGAGCGGGGATCTACGTATCCGATGGATAGGACGTTCTCGCTAGAGAAATTTGCGGAGTATTGGTTTGGGACGTTTGCGGTTGTAGTGCTGATGGGTGAAGAGGAGGAGATTAAGGATGACGGGAGGGATTGGGAGAGGGAGTGTTTGGGGACGTTTTATATTAAACCGAATTATCCTGGTGGGTTTTTTATCTACTCTTATCTGATTTGACTGTTTTGTGCTTTTGGGATTCTGTTAGATGATAGGGTTTGATTAGAATGGGGTTAGGATCGGAGAGTCATGGACTAATGAATATGCAATGGTTTATTATTTAGGTCGTTGTTCACATGTTTGCAATGGCGGGTTCATCACCACGACTGCTGCACGGGGTAAAGGCGTAGGTTCTGTGATGGGAGAGACGTATTTGGAATATGCACCGAAGTTGGTAAGTAGGGAATGAATCAGTCCTGATGATGCGATTTTATAGATTTCTTCCTTCCCATTTTGCGGTGTGTAGAGAGAAGAAACCTAGTCTAAGTAGAAACTAGGGCTATCGATACTCCGTCTTCAATCTCGTCTTCGCCAATAATCCCGCTTCTATCAGGATCTGGGAGAAGCTGGGCTTCAATGTCATCGGTCGTGTACCTGGTGCTGCGCAGTTGGCCAACAGTGAGGAACCGGTAGATGCGCTGATTTTCGGGCGGGATTTAGTATGATGCATGTATATATTTAGTCTAGACAACTCTTTTGCAATGTTTGCCCGGTGTTGATGGGTAGGGTACTGCGACGACCTTGAGCTTTCAGTCATAGTACAGTACATATGTACTGTATCTTCGGGTTACGTTTGGATATAGTTGGAAGAGGTATACCATGTGGAGTTATCCAGCATAAACATCGGGTATCGATTAGTATTTGCATCTGGGCTGGGTCACGGTGGCATCGCGTCAGGGAGCATATGCGAAACACGACGAAATGCCCAGACGCTATTCGACAGAAATTGGGAAATAGATGAAACCATCGTATACTCCTATTTCTTCCCGGTGGCGAAAAAATCAAGGTCTTCCCGGTGAGCGATCCCCCTTGGGTATGATGATCTGGCAATCATCCTCAAGAGCTGCCCAACCAGCGGAGCCACAATTTTAAATTGTAACTTGCATCCCTAGGGCCTAGCGGTACATACTGCACGGACGGTGCTAGTCGACCACTCATCTTGATATCGCAAAGCGCGGATATTTAACTTCAGTCTCACCAGTGTCATCACGCACCGAGAGACGAGATCGCGATATTGATGATAGATATGCGCGTCGTCCACTGGGCGGCCATGCCAGAGGAAACAATACCAACGGTCCACGTCAGACTGAAAGGGCGCGAACAAGATGGACCATCGTTGGGCGAACCAATAAGATATTGCGCATGAAGAATCACTCGAAATAGAGTAGTTGTACTAAGATGACGACTAAGTTAGATCCATGATCCATCATCCTCTATGAAAGAGCTCAGGACACTCCATCTTTGTTCCTGACCCACTGGCGCATTGCCAGCTTTTTTGTATCCACCCAGATTCAAGGCCAGAAGGGAAGTCATGTCCGTGAAGTACATATTTAGTTATGCGACGCACTGTGGCTCAAGGGGTCGAGGCCGTGACGGTTTGAAGGACCGTCGATTCTGATAAGACGAATGCGATGTGAACCCTGAAACTATGCAAGACCGTTCATGGCATTCGGGCCGTCAGCAAGTATTCTTCGGCGGCTAGTTGAAACCCCGACACGGGAACATAGGACGGTATTGCCGATCTGACTGCTTCATCCGGCCCGTAGAATAGTCTAACGAAGACATCGGAGACCAGGGATTATTGTGCAGAGGTCGGTGGTCACACAGCAGATCAACCATTTATTATGATTATTATGTTTGTCGCAGAAAGGATTGGAGCAATAAACTTCTGACCTGGCTAAAGGGCTGTTCCCGATTAGCGTGCTGACAACGATCCACCGAGTTACGCAAGCTGGATGCGACAGGGGCGCAGTCGAGCATTGATGGTGAAGACGAGATAACGCTAAAGGTCTAGAATCTCTAGAGCATCGTTAGTCAGGATATCTATCTTGCTTTTTTTCTGCGCCGGCAAAAGGGCTCTGATCCGGGCTGTTCTTGTTGCCAACTTTTCCCCCACGCGAGAGACTGAACCAGAGAGGACATTTACATGATTTAGGTTGTGCTAAAGGAACTTACAAGAAGTGGCGGTGGGCTTCCAGTTCGTCCGAGCTTTGGATGCCGAATAGGGATGCAGCGTGTGTTTCTCCAGTTCCCCCGGTGTTCCGGAAGAAGAGTCGAGCCTCGAAAGTCTCTCCATAATAATTCTTAGATAAATTGTTAGTTCAACCCGCAAACCCACGTTTCCGTCATGACGTTAGTGAGTAGCAGAAAGGGGATATTTTCGGGTTATGTGAGCCGCCAGGTTCGCATAAAACAGAATCGTGCCACCCCCGCCGTCGTGATGTCTGGCCACCTGCTGTTCTTTTCTTTAGTATAACAGAGCGATGTTGATCCTACCCTCTCTCTCTGTCCCTCTCCACCTGAGACTAGAGTAGGCCAAAGTTTATCTCCTCTGGATCTGGAGGAGAAGAGGTTCCAGACCTGACGGGAATATTCGACCGGGTCATCACCGTTTCCCCCGCTCGTCCTAGCAGACAGCGAGAGTACGTTCTCTCTTTGCTTTGGACGACATCCGTACTCGATGAACTGATCGTCCGCTTGTCAAGACCTCGCTCGCCCAATATCTCCGCCAGAGGGAGACCCCGCTAAACAGATTCACAGAAAAATCGGCATATCTGATGTACCCGGTACATACCGCAGACGTTGTACGACTCGTCGACTGGGAGTTGAACGGTTGATCTGCCCACTATGTCAGACGAGCCTACGGAACAGGACCTCAAGAGAACCCCGTCGACGCTATCGTCTCGTACAGCTGGGTCGCCGCAGCAGGAGATAAACCATGAAGTGAACCAGGGGTTAGAGCAGGAACCAAAAGATGAACTACACCACGGATCAGATCAACATGAGACGTCGCATCGTCCCACCCACATCGATCTGGGAGCAACCTATCCCCCGACGCACATCGATCTGGAGCCATCGTATCCTCCGACACACATAGATCTCGAGGCAGCACATGCTCCCGCGCATATCGATCTGGAGGCATCGCAAACCCCCGCGCACCTCGATCTGGATCGAGCGGAGACGGCAAGAGACGATCAGCATTCCGAATCCAACCAACAGGGCCGTATGGTTTCGAAGGTCGCGTCCGGCATAGACAAGGCACGGCATATCTTGTCAAAGTTGGGACGTCCGGAGGACCACGGCGATGCCCTGATCCCACCGGTCACGGCCGCTGAGTTCGTCAAGGACGGAGACGCCAATGCCAAAGGCGGAGAGACGAAAGCAGGACGAAAGCTGAGGTTCGACCCGTCCCTGGAAGCGCACCAGCTAGTGAGAGGGTTCTCGGGTCGAGACCGTCTGCGAAGACGAAGTTTCAAACCACAGACGCCCATCATGTCGGGGGACGCTACGCCCGTGGGATCGGATACGGAATCAGAGTACTCTCGTGGAGTGCATGCTGGCATCCTTTCGCAGCTCCTCAAACTCCAGCAACGACAGCAAAAATATGATACTTCACAACCTCCCTCGCCCAATGCCCGTACTCCCAGTGAGTTCCCTGACGGTGGTGACTATTTCACACCCCCTTCTGGCCTCTCCACGGGCCACACGACCCCCAAGCGGGAAAAGATCAAATGGTACAAAAAGGAGGGGAGTCGTTCTGCCGTCTCTCTGATCGAAGCGGGCCTGCATCTGGGTGCGTCTGGCGCTCCCCATCACTCCACCGAAGGGAGAGCAGCGACAGCCCGGTATCGCGGCCATCGGAGGTCTGCGAGTAAACCGCGCATGGATGACGAAGCGCAGATCGCTATCTATATCGCCCAGATCATCACTCGTCAGAAGTATCTGATCAAGCTCTGTCGCTGCTTGATGAAATTCGGTGCACCCAGTCACCGGCTGGAGGAGTACATGCAGATGACGGCCAAGGCTCTCGATCTCAGCGCGCAGTTTCTGTACCTACCCAACTTCATGATCATGTCCTTCGACGATGTCTCCACGCGAACAACGGAGGTCAAGATGGTGCGAGTGGCACAAGGAGTCGACCTGGCGCGTCTGGATGACACGCAGGATGTCTACAAGAACGTCATCCATGACAAGATCAGCGTGGAAGAGGCCATTGAGCATCTGGACGAGATCATGACGCGGCCAGACAAGTTCCCCACCTGGATTCTAGTTATCGTCTACGGACTTGCAAGTGTCGCGGTCGGTCCGTTCGCTTTCGAGGCTCGTCCGATTGACATGCCCATTATCTTCATTCTTGGCTGCCTGCTCGGCCTCATGAAGCTGGTCTTTGCGCCTCGATCGAGTCTCTATTCAAACGTGTTCGAAGTGTTCGCCTCCGTCATTACTTCGTTCCTCTCCCGTGCTTTCGGAAGCATTCGTAACGGCGTGGTAGATGGCAAACAGCAGTATCTGTTCTGCTTCTCTTCCATGGCACAGTCCTCGATCGCTCTGATCCTGCCTGGTTTCCTGGTACTTAGCAGCAGTTTAGAGCTACAGTCCCATCAGATCATCGCAGGTTCCATTCGTATGGTCTACTCGATCATTTACTCCCTTTTCCTGGGTTACGGAATCACAGTGGGCACCACCATCTACGGTCTGATGGATTCCCTCGCCAATCCTAATACCAGCTGTTCGGGCGCTCCGATCGGGAATGAATACGTCCAGCGGTTCCCGTTCGTCGCGCTCTATGTCGTCTTCCTTTGTATCATCAACCAAGGGAAATGGAAAGACTTGCCTATCATGATTATTGTTGCCGTGTCTGGTTACGTCGTCAGCTACTTTAGCAACAAAAAACTGAACTCGAACCCAGAGCTTTCGAATACTCTTAGCGCTCTGGCTGTTGGCATCCTCGGGAATCTTTATAGTCGAGTATGGCACGGCCACGCTGCCACTGCTATCATGCCGGCCATCTTCGTGCTGGTTCCTTCTGGTCTGGCGTCGTCCGGTTCTCTGATCGCCGGTGTGCAGTCCGCTGCAGAGCTGCGCAGCAATATCACCGGCAACGCATCAGCACTCAGCAATACTTCCACCAACTCTGACAACAGTACTGTCTGGGATATTGGATACGGCATGATCCAAGTCGCCGTCGGTATCACCGTCGGATTGTTCCTGGCTGCCCTTGTCGTTTACCCAACCGGCAAGCGACGAAGCGGACTTTTTAGCTTCTAGGATTTCTTTTTTTCTTCTTCTTATCTTATTTTATTTCAATTTTGATTCCCCATCTGCAGGCATGGATTTACGGCGAATGCACGTTGCATGGAGTTTTGCAGGCGTAAAATGTGCACCAAAAATATCACGATGTCTATACCTCGTTTTTCTCTCTGGATTTTTGCTTCAATAAATGATTGATGGTTTTTGATACATAGTGCTTTTATTATCATGTTTATATTATTTTTCTCGAATATGGGACGTGTGGGATGGCACACGAAAACATTGGCTTTGCCTTTAACGCCGTTGATGATCATGATTGTGGCTTACTATAGATGGTGCATCTTGCATTATCGGATTCTAATACAAGACTTAGGTTCAACAATACATACTTTAGTAGTTACATGCTCATGTGTTTAACCTTCTACTGTAACCAGACCGCCTACATGGCTTCTACGTATTTCGGTGGCGTAGCATGAACTTGCCAAGAAGACATCCGATGTAGTTCCCAAGATCATCTTGATCTGTGCGATATCGATATAGTGTCAATGGAGTATTTCATTGGATACGCCGATCTCGGCTTGTTTTGTCAATATGAATAGTACGCCCAGTCTATGTAACTCTTCCTATCCACTTGGCATCCCAAGATGAAATTGAATTCTGCCAAGCAACTAATTACCAAGGACGACTGGTGCCTGGCGCTAAGGGACTGGGGCCCAGGCAACATTGCCCTGGCAGCCTAAAATTTGAGATAATTGGGATATCTACAGTATTATAAAAAGGACGACAAAGGGCACCTATTTGTTTTCTCCCGTTCAGAAAGCAATTGCAATTCAATCAATACTCACAAGATGGCAACAACCATGTCTCATTTTCGGGAGCCTGAATCCATACATCATGAAGCGACCATACCGCCGTCTAAATATACACGCTTCCACCTCCCGGGGTTTACACTTCCTGTGGATTGGAAACCTCATGGTTCAAGGACAGAATATGGATACCTGGACCGTAAGAGACATATACACGGTCCGGAAGGATATGGGGAAGAATTGTTCCCAACAGCGTTGGATGAGAGTGATCATCACAGTGGTTATGCATCGTATGGGTCCTATTTCTTTTGTCCATTCCTTAAACTTTAAACTTTGATGAAGCCTACAAATGGACCATGGATTGGGCTGCTGACACTGGCCAACAGGTACAGACTGATCACGCTTCGTGAATTGACTATGCTCCAAATCATGAACCAGATTACGGATAAGCCGAATTGGGATGAAAAGGTGTGATCCTTTGCTGCCATATATTCGTTGAATGCTTCTGTGTCAGAGTCTAACTTGTGTCCCAGGTCTTTGACGAGGATATCGTCAGCCGCTGGAGAGAGGAAGTGCGCCGGGGGAGTGATGTGACTGATCGCATGATGGACTACGTGATCGCAGAGCTGCGACATAACGTCAAGAGCTTTCGAGAGACTGGTCTAGTGAGTGTCTACGATGGTGGTGTGGTCAAATCGGACTCTGCAGTGACAGAGTCTACCCGCCTCGCCCTGAAAGAAGCGGTTCGGCCTCTGGAGGATGTCCCCGAGAAAGATTATCATCCCGGAAGCGAGGAGAAGGTACTCGACCTAGTCCATCCATCCCTATTCCCACTGGTATATGGTCGCAGCCGCATCCTACGGGATGAGGTGATCGATCTCGACAACTGTTTATCACACACCGGAAGGGGTGAAGTGCTGCCAGTCCCTGAATACCATGATCCTGCTCCTCGCAGCACACGCCCGTATGGCATGGCACATACCACGAAACTATATAGTGACCGGTTTCAGTGGCTCCCTTGTGATGTTCAACTCACCGGTGAATCCGACTGCAAGATCACGAGCTACATTAACAATTTGCATCCTATCAAGCATAAAGCGCTATATCCCATCATTGAGGATATCATCGCTCGCGCGATTCCCTTGTGGAACCTGACTGTTACTCCCTTGGACCGCCGTCTTCGCTTCAAAGCAAGGCATCGGCGCATCAAGTACAAAAAGGCGCAGTATGAAAAGTTGCCTGAGGATGAGCGGCCACAGCAAAGAGAGGATGAACCTGATGATGACTTCTGGGAACGAGAATCACAATGGGAAGCCAATAACAGAGTTGTCATTCTCCCGGAACCGGAGGAATTTGTGCCTCACGATTTCCCTAAAGTGGACATTCGAGAGCTGGCAAAAGAGAGAGGATTGCAGGTAATCGTGAAACTAGCCAACGTCGAACTTACTCCCGAGAAACCAGAGTACGACGGAGGTTCATGGCATGTGGAAGGCCAGATGGTACGTTGTCATATTGTTCCTTCTCTTCCCTGCGTGCATGTTGGCCCATCTTTCTTGAAAGACTGACTGGAAGAATCAGAACGAGCATATCTGCGCCACCGCTCTGTACTACTATGACAGCGAGAACATCACGGAGAGCAGACTCGCCTTCCGTCAAGAGTCCTCTCACGACGCCCTCGACTTCAGTTATCCGCAAGATCAGCACGACTGGCTCGAGGCCGTCTTCGGCTGTGAACAGCATGGACCTCAAGTGCAGGAGGTTGGGGATGTCCTCTGCAGGCAGGGTCGTCTGCTCACGTTCCCTAATACCCTTCAACACCGTGTCGCCCCCTTTAAATTGGCGGACCCGACCAAACCAGGCCATCGCAAGATCCTCGCGCTCTTCCTCGTCGATCCCCACATCCGCATCATCTCTACAGCCAATATTCCCCCACAGCGTCGCGACTGGTGGGTGGAAGAGTTCCACGCGCAGGATCCATTGCATCGCCTTCCACCGGAGCTGACGATGAATGTTATGGAACAAATTGACTTTCCCATGCGCATGGAGGAGGCGAAGGAGTTGCGGCTAGAGCTGATGGATGAGCGGAGAGTGTCTGCTGCCGAGCAGACGGATATGTTCCATTCGAATAGATTTTCGCTGTGTGAGCATTGATATGGAATGTTGGAGAGGCGTATACTCTGTTAGGTGGGGATGCATATTTCATGCTCGTTGTAAGTATCATAGTTATATATGCAATATGTATGTACTGTACATTGGTAATGCATCAAGGCTCTTTATCATCTTTTTATTCTAGAATCCTTCAAGGATCACCTACAAAAGTAAAATTAGCTTTGATACTGGGCTATGAATAATATTAGAATGAACATCGTCAATCGTTTCGCAGTGGAGATTAACACAACCCCCTTTATCTAGATCTATCTACACCATCCTATCCTCCCATTAAGTACCCGATAAAATAACTTCCTCCTCACCAACATCCAACACTCTAACCTCACACCTTCCCCTATCTTTCTCTCCACAACCACAACCACAACCCGCTTTCTCCAACGCCCTCCTCACCTCCTCGATATCATTCCTCTCCGTCCGTAACAACTTCACTCCACAACCCCGATTATCCTTCTCTTCATCATGCGCACCTATCCAATATCGTGCCTTGAGGGCGCAAGCGATCTCGACGCCCCCGCCCTTGGCACCAGCGGTGATCGTCCCGCCCAGGTACCACGGGTTATGGGATCGGTTGAGAGAATGAAGAAGTAGAGTAAGAGGGAGGAAGCCATTAGGAGAGAGATGATGCGTGATATATGGCTGTAGGTCTGGATTCAAGGGTACACCATGGGGTGTATATAGGATTGCTATTTGGGAAGTGGATATTGAGTCCTCTTCCTCCTCCTCGTCTCTGGGAGGGTGAGGGTTAGGAGAAAGAAGAGGCTGAGATTGTGTCTGCGCCTCGGTGGCTTTTTCTAAAGGCATCAAGGAACTTGAAGCAGTCGTGTTGATTGTCGTTGGTGTGAAAATGGCCGGTGGATTCGAGTCGAATGTCGATGCAGATAGAGGCGTTTCCGGCGGCGTAGGTGGGAGGAGAAGGTCTGGGACTTGGAGAGGTTCGGTTCGTTGTTGTTGTTGTAGTTGTTTGGGATCGATTTTATTGTCGTTCTTAGTTTCTGTTTCCGACAGACGAGATGTCGATGATGATGAAGCCCTCAAGACCTTGACTTCTTTTATCCTCGCAGCGATATTCCTCATAGATGTAGATAACCTCCTCATCAATAATACTGGGCTCACAATCCGCTCCAACACCCTTCCCTGCATCTCAGACTCAACTACCTCATTCACAACCATTCCCGCTTTCTTCTCACTGCTACTCCCATCCCTCCTCCTCCTTTTCTCAGCCGTCGGCGCCCGATAAGTAATCCCAATCGCATTATGCACCCCCATAGCATAATTCCTCGCCGGTATAAACGCCACCGTAACCTCCCCTTCCTCCCCCTCTGACCCCAGGGCCGGAATCCCAAATCTCAAAACACTCTCGTCACCCCCTCCTTTCTTCTTCTCAGAACAATGACCATGACTATGACTATGCCTATATTTCCTCAAAGCCACGATCCGCTCCGTTCTCTCAAAATGATTATACCCCCGAATCGTCCTCGCGGCAGCGGGCTCCGCAACAATGACGGCTTTCGTATCTCGGGGTAATTGTCGTAGAGTCGCTTCGTGGCAGTGATCGCGCTTATTTTGAGATATAATGACGAGATCGGGCTCCGGAAGGGCGGAGAGGTGGGTTATACATGATGGGGTGGTGTGGTGGGATAGGGCGAACCAGGAGCGGCCGATGATGGAGGGGCCGGTGAGCCAGGGGTCGAGTAGGATGGTGTATGGTTTTGGGTTTGGTTTTGGTTGTTGGTGGTGTTGGTGGTTTGGAGGGAAGGGGGTCTGGTCTGAATTAGGATGATGATGATTGGGAGGGGAGAATGATAGGAGGAAACTGGTGTCTGCGTTGAGGTGTTTGATTGTTAATGACATTTGGGGTTTTGGTTTCGGAGGTTGAGAAAGAGAAGGGTGATTCAGGTCAATTAATTCCGAATCGAAGAACGGAAGCTATAAGTAATACCAGAGAGAGTTGATCGGGGGGAGGGGGGGTAGTGTACTTAATGATATTGATATGTTATTTCCTCTCCCCTCTCCAGACACAGCCGTTTTTACGCACTGGAGAGGGGGGACAAAACTAAAAGTATAAACAGAAAGATACTATAGCCAAGCCAACCAAACCAGATCTTACCCCAATAATAGCTTTCTGAGCTGCTGATGGCAAGGGAGGTCGAGGTCGATGTTTCAGGAGTCCACCATTTGAAACACCTTGGGATGGGAATAGATACTTATGGCCACCACTAGTTACGGTGTAACTACTAACTACTACCTACCTAACGCTATAGTTACTCGTAAATACCCCTCCTGTCCAACATACGGAAAAGAAAAGAATGATCCGCAGCGGAGAACAAACGTTTGTGTTTCGTATTCAATTTATGTCGATCGGGTGGAAGTTACGATAGAGTCTGGGCCTGGCAGAGATGAAACGTTCATTGTTCAGTAGAGATGAACCGAATCGAAATATCGATGATCATGACGTTTTGTTGAAACGTCGATAAGGCATTGTTGGATTCTTCTTTCGTTTCACACCAGTCTAACTAACTAGTTAGTCTAGATAGATAAGTTTCTGACTTGTGAACTACTGCAGCTGCGATAATCCGAAATGTCCGGACTCCGCGGGTTAAGTATAGTCCAGGAAGATGATCTGTCTTCGGACGATTCGGATGCTATCTACTGCTGGTCATGAATCAATCGTAGTTTCATGCATAACAGTTGTCATAATTCTTCCTTTGGTTAACCGCGCGGTCAAAGATCTACATATTAATATTAATACTGGTTGGTATATCTATATCATCATGTTGACGCAATAGAACCGTATTCGAACCAGTGTTAATGCTAATATAGTAAAACTCAATTGGTATAAAACATAGACTATAGACTACCGGAACAAGCCAACAGTGAGCAAGCCAAGGGTCCGAGCGTATGAAATGAAGCGACCTCGACTCGACTATTGACCTGGAGATAAGAGGTAGAGCAAACTGATCCAACCTAGTCACAAGAGAACAAGCTCCGGCTAACAAGCAGACGGGTGCGCAGGGGGAATCGAAATGCAGAACCAAAATGACGATGAGTAGCAGGAGGGTGGAGTCAAAACAGTAGAGTACGATTTGGTGAACCAGTAGCTGCCCGGATGAAGAAAGAGACAAGCAATGGTATCTGTGATATCAACTAGATTCCGCTCTCAGGATATCCTGACAAGTAGTAGTACACACACGACTCAAGTCGAGAAAAGCCCCCAGATGATCCCAAATCGAGGAAAATCATCAAGTAGTGGCCGTATTACAAGCAACTATTCAGAGCCGAAAATATCAAGAAGTCTCCCTTAACCGGAGCGCAGTAACGCCGGCCATGGAAGAGCAATGAGCCTGTCATTGGAGAATTTAACGAATTAAGAAAAAGAAGAAGTTGAGATCTGATCCGATTATCTCCATGGGGGTCTTTCGGTAAGTTTGTTGCGAGCACTAGCGGCGCTCTCTCTCCCAGAGCGGAATTTGGGAAGTGGAATCCCGCTGAGTCGTCTGCTATGACCCAGCGAAGTTTCAGGCCGTTGCGTCTTGGCCCGATCCTCGACAGGTGATGACCTCGTGATAGATATCCCAGCATAGCTCTGCCTATTTCTCGGACCAGTCGGCAAACCTGGCGCAGACTGCTTTCGGAGTTTGCTGTATGGCGGGGGATCGAGAATTGAGCGAGAGAACGTGGGAGAGTTAACGCGGTTCGGAGTCGGAGATGCTAGACGGCTCATGGCACGACTTGAGGACCTCATACCTGGAGGGGCTGGAGATCTAGACGCTTCACGGCTGAGAGGGCTAGGTGTGGGAATATTAGACCTGGAATTGCGGTTCTGAGTGCGAGAAGGAGGTCTGTAAGAATGGCCAACTTTGAGGTCGTTTGTATTCGTACTGCTGTTCCAACGCGGTCGGTTGTCTGGAGTCTTTGACGGAGCAGTTGAAGTACGCGAGGCCGGTCTCGGAGTGAATGAGGAGGTGCTCGTCTGGCTGCGGGTTGGCGAGGTGAGAGAGCCTGAGAAGGAAGCTCGAGGAATAGACGATCTGCGTCCTGCAGAGAGAGTTGATGCTGCCTGCGGAATGCCCGAGTAGCGCTTCCTGTTTGTGCTTGCAACTGAGCTGCCGCGTCTGCTGGAGTTACCGATGTTTGGTGTTGAGCTGCCCTTGCGACCGTTGCCATTCGAGAGCACAACGGAAGATGCAGGGGAGCTCCCAGGTGTGTCAACGACGCTGCCAGTGGCAGGGCTGTCCATAGTAATGATGCTTGATATCGAGTCTCGCAGCTGCTGGGTTTTGCTGAAGTCAATGTCGTCTAGCAAACCGTCCATGACCTTGATACTGGCGTTCAGGGCGTCCACGCGGGATCTCATTTCATGAAGCAACCTCAAGATCTCGCCGTTGACAGTAATTCTGTCATTAACACCCTTCTCGATGATAGAAATTACCCTTTCAATTGCTGGTCCGTAGTGGATCTTCTTGGCCTCAAAACTCTCTATCCGCTTCGCCAGCGTAGCGTGGTTGTTGAACTGAGCACCTGTATCCAGCGCCTCCTGGAGCTTTCCAATGCTCCTCTCTACCGATTCACACATTGTCCGTGCTTGTCGGCCAGCGTTTCGGAAAACTAGGACCCATCGGTCTTCATCTAGTTCCTTGCGCAGAACCTCAGCATCGTTTTCGAGTTTCTTGTAAGCATTCTCTAGCTTTTCCCTCCTCACTTCAAGATCTCGGCAGGCAGAAGGGAAGATCTTCTCTGCTCGCGATTGGAACATGGAAAGCCGCATTGGCAGGAAGTCCAGGGACGCTCTCAACGGCTGCAAGCGGGCGAATAAACCCAGCAAGGCAGAATCATCCGGACCAGTCGTACGCGCTGGGGGTTGGGAGGAAGGCGTTGAATAGTTCTGAGCCAGACTGAATCTCTTATTCGGGGTGCTTGTCGTTGGAGGAGTCTCCTCGATAATAGTCTCGAGTTCACTGATGTCCACCCCGTTGTTGTCCTCAGCCTCTTCATCGTCTTCGAACATGGACAGATGTCTCTTCTCCTCGAGCTCGAAAATCACCCGACCGAGGTCTTCGACTTCAAGGCCGACATCTCCCAGGACAACGCCCCATAGTTCTTCCCATTCCATAGCCAACTCGACCTGCTCCTTGACTCCTTTTAGATGAGATCGAATGCGTGACCACTTCCCCAGGATATGCTCCATCTGCGCCACGATAGTCTTCAGCACATCGCCAGTGACGGTCTTAATGTCATCTCGTAATTGTACTTGTTCTATCGCCGTAACATACACATCGACCAGTCCTTCGAATTTCGTGATCGCTCGATCGACGTCGTCAAGACCCTCGCGTCCGCCAGCAGCAGCCCACTCGACATCGTCCTCCGCGTCTAACCCTGACAGGACATCTGATGCCTTGTTGATCCAGGTCGATATCTGTTGAGCAGCCCCATTGAGCGCTCTGACAGCAGCAGAGGCATCGGGTATCGAGAAGATTCTCCCTTCCAACGATGACGGCTCCGGCAGATTGATCGACGTCAGCTGAGACAGCTGGCTGCTGAAAGACGCGCGGGAGAACGAGTATATCGACTCCGTGCGATGTAGGCCGTGGGAGTTGAAGTAAGATTGCGCAGTCGAGGAGGACGACGGGGTCGAAGGAGTCCGGGGTGAGTCTTTTGGGGGAGGGGGTGGCCGTTCATCATTCTGCGTACTGCTCTTGAGATACTTCTCGAGATCAGTCTCTCCAAAAGAAACCTCAGTTTCTCCAGGCTCTGCGGATGGGGTCTGGGGCGCCTGCGCCGGTTCAGCGACGGACATGTCTGCCTCTGCTGCCGTATCGTTGTCCTCCCAGTTTGTCCGGATGTTTTCAGCGAAGGGACCGTCCGAGGCTGGCTCAGCAGCCACGGCGGGCGTCGCGTCTGGCGTAGCCTGGTCCGTCGTGTCTGTAGTAATTTCGATAACCGCGTCGGCTGGCGATGGGATTGGGCTGAGCTGCGCGTCCTGATCTTGTTGCCAGGTTCTCCCCCGCGGTTCTGGCTGACTGTGTTGGCTTGTTCCTCTCTTCACATCTGACAGTTCATGTCCACCACTCCACGCGCGGCCACGCCTTTGTATTCTGATAGATAGATCCTGATGAGCCTTTTCGAGCTCGCGGAGATGCTCTTGGGAAAGCTTGCCGACCTGGTTCTTGCTACGGTTGAGCTCCTGGGCCGTTTTCGTCGAGCCGTCTAACAGCTTCACTCGGGCAGCAAGGCCAGGCGATAGGCGACGGAGGAAGGATGGACGCGGAGGTGGCGGCAGACTCTTGTCATCGACGTGTTTCTCTTGATCGTCAGGCTGGCTTCTCAGGCTGCGAAACGATGCCTTAGACTTGATCCTCTGGGGAAAGGAGGTGCTAGACGGGGATACAGGCGGCGCCGCGGCCGAGGAATGCGAGTCCGACGGCGATGCTGGGTCGGTCAACGACTCTGGGGCGGTACTCGAGGATGTCGTCACAGCAGGAATGATCGCGGACATGAGTACGGTCGCTGAGGTGTCTGTGCTGGCCTGGGAGCGCGAATGCATAATCCAGAGGTCGGAGAGATCGAACAACGGCGAGGAGGCTCTCCTGGTTGGGCTCAGGCCGGGGCGCAGACGCGCAGGGGCGATCACTGAGGCCGGCGTTCTCGCTACTACATCCACCAGCCCAGCCTCGGGGAACTGGAGCTGCTCGACGACCGTCTGGACGATGCGCAACGGGCTCTGGGCCGCTGTTATACCTCCGCGATAGCTGATGAGTCCTTGCGGTACGCGGGGAAGAAGCGGAGGAGAGCCGCGAACCATGGCGGCATCGCCAGTCGACTTGATCGCAGCAGAAAGCTGCCCCGGCCAGCGGGGAGGATCCTGTCCGTTGCGATGGAAAAAGGAATCAAAGATCATCGCAGTTCTTTGTGTGTCTCCTTCATCGTCTTTTCTTTTCTGCTGCTCCCTGCCTACATCCTACTCTATATGTACTGTATAACGGGACCCTACAACCATGGCACTCGGAGTATAACTATGCCAGCAAGGCGACATTATTACTCACAAGACCGGAACAGAAAGGAAAGAACGAGGAAAGAATACAAGAACTGTCGACGATTACTGCCGCAGTCTGAGATTTAATCCAATTAACCGCGTCCACAGATGCAGGGCGATCGTTGATCATCTCGGCGGGTTTCTTCCGGACAGATAGATACAAAAAAACAGCGTAAACTATATTGTTTACTGTACCTGAGTGGGAGTAAGAAGAAAAACGGGCCCTTTAGGCAGCTAACAGCCTCAAATTAAAAATAAAAAAGGCAGAATGGTGGCAGGTTGTTGTTATTATGATGATGAATAATAAGGGTATCTAGTTTAGGGGACAGAAACCAAAACACACCAAGACACGAGACCACAGACTACTACGTGGTTCCAATCATCTCGTCCAGTCGTTAAAAACCCCATCGCCTGCATTCCAACAGGCGAATCTATGTGGCTTCAGCGGTCCAACTCCTCCGTTTGCGGCGATGGCAGTGCCTCCGTGGAGGCTTTGGCCTCGTCATTCCAATCTCGCATCAGCTCCTCGCGCACTCCCTTGCACCAGGCTAAGATTGCCGCGTCGAACTGTTTCCACGCCTCGTCACTCGAGCCGTAGACCACGCCCAAGACATCCATCTCCAGCTTGATCTCCCACCGGATCTCTGCGGCTTTGATCCAATATCGTAGATTCTCCGCGCGGCGGTACGGCTTGCCGATATCCTCGTGGAAGCTCTTGATCTGGCCGAATGGCCGCTTGGACTTCTTCACAGCCTGGTTGTGCATCTGAATGAGATCACGCCCATCACGTAGACGCTCAAGCATCGCGCTGGGTAATGATCCTTCTTGTGCTGGGTGCCACTGCGGCAGCGGTGGCTCCGGATTAGCTAGAGATCGCAGGAATGACTCTTCGCGTTCACGCTCCCTTCCTGTCCAGTCTCCCCGGACCCAGATCCAGTTCGCGCGCTCTTCCGCTTCGAGTTTCTCCAATCTGCGCTCCTCATCGAGCATAGAGCAGACGCCGGCCATCCAGCTTAGGATAGTTAATTTTTCGTCGTCCTTCAAGCCCTTGGCAAAGTTACGCGAAGCAAACCGCTTCATAACATCGAGAACGCCCAGAAGTTCCTCTCGGATATGCTTTTCACTCTTGATGGCGGCAAGACGCTCTGGGCGTTCATGGGCAGTGTAATATATCCTCGCCGCGCGAATGGCCAGCGTAACCACGTCCAAGATGCTCATTCCTTGGACCCCGCGCCATCCCTGGGGCGTGGTAGGCTCTGAAGTCTTCCCCTCGGGGTCTGGAGTCAAGCTGTCTCTGGTCCTCTGTGGCCGGGGAGAGGATGTGTTGTTCTCCATGTTTTCGATGCTCTTTTCGACTTGTTCCAGCGCATCCACCAGATCTTTCCGGAGGGCCATGAGATCGGGCGGTGGTGGCGTATGGTACGTTTTCACGCTATATGTGCTCACCGTGGGAGGCAGCATTATATCGTCATGCTCATCGTACCCCTCTGTCGGTTCTATCAACTCGTCCATCGGGCTATCCACCATTTCCTCGCCGTAGTCGGGCTGTGATGTCAGCAGCAGCTTGGGTATGTCCTTCGCATCCTTCTTTTTCTTCCACTCCTTGGCCATCTGAGCTCCCTTCCCGTCGAGTAGCCCCGTCCGGGCAAAGTAGTACTGTAGATGGGCGATACTCCCTAGACTCATGACGCTCTCTCTGCGAATCGCAGACTCTGAGAACTCAGCGCCCTGGGGCCGGATGTAGCCTCGTCTCCGGCCTGAGGCCGTCGAGATGGTTGAGATGATGGATGACCTGGCATCTCCGGAGTTGGCGGAAAAGCTGGACAAGGAGGATAGAGTCGAGAAGGTCCGGTCGGGCGACGGACAGGAAGAAATAGCAGGTACCGGAGAGAGTGATGGCGAAGGTGACGAGGCACGAGCCTCTGGGGGAGGAGTGGTCGCGGTCTCAACGTGCTCTCTCATCATCATCATAGCTCTCTCTTGGGTGAACGAGCGGGGACCCTAGCAGGGAAGATCTTGCAATTTTCGGGACTTGAACTTTTTGGCAATCAACAAAGACAGTTCCAACCTATCTAGGCGTATTTCCGGTTTAAAGAGAAACAAGGGAAAGATGGCGCGAGCGAGTTATTATTCGACTGGGTGTAGATTAGGTGGACTCGCTGTTCACAGGTCTAGTGAGCGCGATCCACGCATCCTTCGGGTCCTTTGAAAGAAAGAGTGCCACGGGCGTTTTTTGGCCGTTTGGTGTCAGTTGAAAGGGGGCTTATTTGCGATGGCTTCCGGGGCCACTGCAGGGGCTTTTCCACTTAAGGGGGAGGAGGGGGTTGAGGCTCGAGAGCTAGCGGAGATTGCTTGATCGTTAGTTTAGGGACAAAATGACGGTGCAATTTCCGTGAGCAGTAGGAGTTGAATAATGATGATAATCATCAATCAAAATAAAATATATAGATAGATAGATAGAATCAGTTCTTTTAATCTGTCCTTTGTTTAAGTATATATATATATGACTGACGATGCGTATACACTTGTTTGCGACGTTGTCTGTCTGGAATCCAGCATCACCCAGCAACCGTGCCTCGGGTTCAGATTTGGAATCCTTCGTCGTTCTTCTGGCGCTGTTGGCATTTAACCTGTTCCGTGTTAGCGTTGAGCTTCTGCCAACGCGTCCCACGTTTCTGTGTTCTTTCGCCTGTTCTTTCGGCTTGTGCGAGAACCATTATCATTTATTAATAATGTTCGATATAGAGAGACCCTTAGGCTTGCAAGGGCTCGGGAAGGGCGGCAATGTCACGTGCTACGCCCGGCAATCCACGATTTTATGCCACGTCTTACTATTATTATTATTATTGTACATATCTAACTAGTTGTATTCTGTAGTTTATTAATGTATTATCATGGAATGGTAGTTAACTAGTACCCACATGCCGTTAGTTAATAATATCCGAAAAATCGTTATTATTAGTTACAGGAATCAGGATAGAAAGATCTCCTTGATCTACGAAAGTTCTAATAATCTACTCTACGCCAAAAAGAAGCCGGAGCTCCACTCGACCGCGTCAAACGAGGCTATCTATCTAAATTATTACGCTACACTCCCGGGAGCTATTGTAAATCCTCCCGGGCCGCCGGGTCCTCCATATATGGACTAGGTATGTATGTATGTGACTTATCGCTTCGGTACGGACCGGCAGTGTCAAGTTCCTATGGCAGGTAGAACCGTAGAAGACTAGAAGTATGGTACGTACGTACTGCGGACAACGAGTGGGACAAGGAGTCCACTTATTATTATTTCACTACAAGTAAGTTAGTATGTACATATGTATTTTTGGATTTTATCCTTTTTTATCTGTGGCCAATGGTGAATACTGCATTTCTCAACTTAGGTCGGATACGCTCCCCGCTTATGGAGACCATCGATAAGGTAAATACTCTACTACCTATGGTGTGCTTTGTATTCTTGTTGTAATCTGACACAGGGACCTCTCGAAAGACTGCATGGCGCTAAGTGGGATCTCTCTCTTGGGATTGATGCTCCGTATATTACTGAGATGGGTAGGTGGGCTATTCTATTAAAGTAACTGGGGAAAGATAGAATAAAAAAGAAGAGTGAAGGCTGTGATTTGGTTCGTTTTGTCGTCTGCTAAATGTGTCAACGCAGACCCGCGTAGCTGTGGTGGTTTCTGGTCCAAGTCTAGTCTAAAAAGCAATGACCTTGTATGGTAAGATACATAGAGGAGAGAAGAAAAGAGAGAAGAAAAGAGTTGAAAGACGATGCTTAATGTTTGATGACAACAACGGACAGACAATTTCTAATTGATACATAAGAGAATAGCAAGGAATACTCTAATCAGTATGCCAGTCGCTGCAAAGACAAATAATAGGCAAAATAAGCAGAACATCAACACTTATATGAATAATATATTTTCAATCCTCATCTTCTTTCAGTCTAGATCACCTCTTCTCTCTCCCAGCCAGTGGATCTCACTATATCCGTCCCCTTGCTGGGATGGGGCGTGTTGTTGTCCTTGTACTTCGCCACGTACGGATTCGGGTCCTTATTCGGGTCCAGGTTGCCCAGCGTGTGGTTCACCTCGCGATGCTTGGCCTCGTCTGCACGCACGTACAGGATCAGGTCGGCCATCGTGTGGTGACCCTCCGGCATGTTCCAGTACTTGATAGCGATCTCGGGTGCCGGCATCGTCTTCCACTTGGGCAGCTTGCCGGCTTCGATCTCCTGGATGGCCCGTGTGTAAGTGATGACGGCCTCTTCCTCGAGGTAGCCGACGAAGCGGTGGCAGGTGCGTGGAGAGATGAGGTACGAGAGGAAGAAGCCGTTGAAGAAGACACCCTGGGCGCCGAGGACCATGAGACGCATGAACCAGCCGGGTTCGGCCAGCTTCATGAACGAAAGCAAGTGCATGCGTTCATTGTATGCTTCTTCCAGAAGGGTTTCGATCCTGTATATACCCAAAATAAGTTAGTTCGGTTTCATTTCTTTTCTTCCGTCGTACTTGTTTCGAAAGATTGAACGGGAATATAACCACTCACCATCCGTTATCTCTCTTCATTCTCCGTAAACTTCTCAGATGCCGCAACATCCCTCCCACCATACCCGGTACGCCGGCCACACTCTCCAGGAAAATAAACCGAACGAGCCACTTCCGCTCGTCCATGATGAATCGGCGGGGGAGCTTGTGCTCCTGTCCCTCCGGTGGGTGCCGATATCCGGTTACGTAGTCCATCCCCCACCGCAACAGTCGCACTGTACCCAGCGCTACCCAGTCAGACCAGTTCTTTGCTTCACGATGGGCGATTTTGATGTCTCGCATTTGTTGATAGGTGAACCTGTTGGGGAGCAAAGGGCCATCAGTGTCAGTGAAACTATTTTCAAGTATGTACATAGTCACGTGTAGAACAGAACTGTGAAAGATAGGGAATGGGAGCAAGGATACTTACACAGGATGAGTCCATGATGATTCTAGATCGGCGATATGATCTGTCTCTGGAGGAGGGAAGAACTGCTTGATCTGTGTCCGGGGCGTGGTTGAGAAGACCCGCTTGTTGTCTGTCCGCTGCTGCTGGGATTTGGCGTAGTTGCTGTTCTGAAGGAAGAAACTGCCGGATCGGAGTCCAGAGGTGCAAGCAGCGTTTGAGTAGCATCTGAGCGCTGTAAGACGAAGGCCCTTTCTGGGTAGTATCGAGGCAACCCGTACGGGTGCCGTTGCCGTTGTCGAGTACATGTGGAATGGTCGTATGTATATATCAAGAATAGATTCTCCGTATGATCAGATATATGTATGATTGACCTCGTTGAAGGATGTAATAGTAGGGTCAGTGTAGATCGTATCAGGATCTTGATCCCATATGTATTGGTTGATGGATGATGATATATATACACCAAGTGAAGTATACCGTTGGCAGTATGAAGGGACTATATATATACACCCAGCGGACACGTCAAATCCAGATAGGCAGATGCCAAACAAGAAAAAGGAAAAGGAGGCGAACCAAAGCATGACCCTCAAGGCTTTTCTTAGAACGTCAACATGTTTGGACGATCTGTTCCCGGTGGCCCCTCCATTCCCGATATCCCATCTGAAGCTTGCCTGATCGGTGAGTAAGAAGATATCAAGGACTTCCCGTACCTGGCGTCGGAAATCGGAAGCCAAGGACCCCTCCCGTTGTTCTGGAACACTGGATCCTCCCAACCGGCTCGCCGAAGAGTCTGTGATGCCAGCCCTAGACTACCGTTCTCTTAGTTATTTCAAGGGTATTTCGGAGTGATACTACTCGTTTTGTCGGTCGATTTTGGCCGGGAAGCCGGCCGTTCCGTTACATATGTAACTCCTCGCTGCAGATCCACCTGCTCGCAGTTGAACCACCTCGAAATCCCTCTCCATTATCTGACAGCCGCGCTGGATTTCCATCCTGAAGTCAGCGAAGAAACACGGTGGTCACGGCGTTACCGTAATTTTGAAAAGGTAGCCTCCCATATGACCATCGGGTGTTTACGGGATGGCGATTCCAGTGACTCAGACAGCCTACGGGATCGCCCGAGGTCAGTAGCAAAGCACGCAAAGCAAAGCCCAGGCGGCTCCGTGGCTACTCGAATATTGCTCACCTGAATGCCGTGCCCGTATTTCGGTTTCTGTGAAGGTCCCCGATTTGTTCCTCTACCTAACAGCGTGGAAGGAAAAGAAAGAAAGAAAGAAAAAAATTAGGAAAAAACAGTGTTTGCCCGCAAATATTCGCAAATGACCTCACTAATGGCATCTGCCTCGTTCGTTAGTCACTCCACAATATACAACTAGATATCTGTTTTTTCTTCTCTTTTCCACTCCCCGTGCAAAGACCGTGACGTGTACTCCGTAACTTCTTGATGTGATGAGATGATTAGAATTCCGCTTCAACATTCTTGATTCTTAACTTTACAGCAGTGGATCTGTCTAGCTAACTACTACAGTACTATCTTCAGCAATAGCAATAGCTGAAACATAATGCCTTGATGCCTCAGGCGAATACTCCGAGGGATCCCCGAGAGCAATGACGTCCCCTTTCCGCGTCTGGCCCGAGAGCCAGGAATCTTGTCTCCGCATGAGGAGAAAACAACATGTGTTCTTCTTCAATCAACAGATCTCATTGACCTAGGCTCGAACAACAAAGTTACTTTCTCCTTCCTTGGGGTCGATTTCCTGCTTCTCCACCTTGACAACATGAGCCAGCCGTGGGCCCTTGTTGATGTCTTTCAGCAGCTTCTGCAGCGACTCATCGCTTCCCTGAGCCTCTCCTTCGACCTGTGGGGAAGTTAGCAGAGATGAAATTCATACTCTCTACTAACGAATCGCTGATCTTGACGTAGCCAGGCTATCGAATCTGGAAGGACTAAACAGACCACAGGAGGCAAGGCCATGGCGATGCGGGGATGAAGAAGTGTTTAAGGTCTTTGTGAAGTCACATACCTTTCCATCCGACGTGTTTCGTACGAACCCGACTAGGCCATAGTCATTTGCACGCGTATCTGTGAAGTTGCTGGGCGCGGAAGTAAATCAGCATTTAATCTCAGAAAGGCCATCCGACATATAACAATCACGCAACCCCTCATTTCTCAGAGAAGGGTGATAGAGCACTCATACCGAAAGTTGACACCTGATATTAACTGATCAGCAAGGCTGAGGCTAGAAGGTTGCCTATTATGCAGACAACTTACCTTGGACTGTTCCATGGACTTTAAAGTAAATCTACACCTCCATGCCACTTATTAGCACAAGAAACCCCAAAAAACAAAGAAAGAGAGACACAATTACAGGAACAGACTTCAACATACACGCTTATCTGTCATCTTCGCTGCACTCGTGTGGAAGTGTAAAGATGATAGTCGAGGTATCACTGCTTTTCTGGCTATTCCCCGAACTGATATCATCTGAGATGTTGAGGTAACTTATTCGTGAATAGTTAATACCTATGGTAAACCTGCTGCTACTGCGAGGTGAGGTAAGCATTCGAAGATGCTGATCATGTGATCGCTGCCTATCGATGCGACAAGAGTCTAGGCATCTATCGATTTCTTCCGACTTCGAGATGAGGTTATGGCGGTTATGGCGTATGCGCAATTTAAGGTTACACCACCGCACTTTAACAGCGGTACCCCGGATTTCGCCCGTTGTGGCGCCGCCCACGGGTCAGGGTGAAGAGGGAGACGTATTAAACAATCCATGGATCTCAGATACGACTGATCTAATTTAATGATTGGACTGCATTGAAGTAAGACTATGATGGGGATCCTGATGGGATCCTTCATTCCTAATCCATGATGGATATACTGCAATTCCTATGTATCGAAGACTATCATATGGCGTCACTACTGCCAACAGTGAGGGCGTCATGGACAAGGGTCCGTATGGTCTATTGGAAGATGAAAGGATGAAGAGGATTGTATGATTCAGAAAACCTGCGAATACATCAGTAATCTCATAGAATTTGCCTGCAGTTCGAATGCAGATTGTAGAGGTAGTGGAGAAGAGCAGTACTCACAGCACCTCCAATAATGAACAGCCTCTCCTCTTCCTGCCGCACCCACTGTATAATCTTACTTGCGCTCTGGGACAGTGCATTTCTGTTCGTATTAGGCCCGGCAACGCAATATAGCTCAAATATGGGTGTCACCCAAGCAAAAGAGCTCGCAGTCCGAGAAACGTTGTGGTGCACTTTTACATGAGCATGTTTGGCATGCACGCTCGCGTGTAAAGTATTATAGGTTGAGATAAGCCTGTAGTTCGCATTAATATCTCCTCATTCATTCGGACAACAACAAGATGCCGGGAGACAGACCTTCGACGTCGTGATGTAGAGGAGAATTCTGGTTCGTAGGATGACATGGTGAACTGCACATTCGCTTTCGATTTGTATAAGAAGTGGCGCAAGACCGTTCCAGGAATGAGATCTGTTGTAGATGGCCGGCCACGATCGATAGCCGCTTTTATAACTCTGATACTGCCTGTCCTTTCCAATTGCTGCATCCTGCAATCAGTACTTTCTTGCACCGGTTGTGAAGCGGGTGCAACATACCTCTACCAGGGCATTTCGCATCTCTTGCAGGGTGAAGAATGCTTCCTTATCCGTACTTATCAAGATAATGGCGACAGACTCGTCTTTTGTTGCCGTCTCGTCGGCAACGCCACCAGAGTCTCCGCGCAGATCAAGAAAACTGACATACATGTACAGGTAGCCAGTGCTGTTGAACCCGGGGAGGCAAACAGGTATCCAGCGTTCACCACCCCCAGCCTTCACGCCATCTGCTTCGAATATCATGTTGAAAAGTAGCTGTAAGTCGCCAGGGTGTAATGAGTGCTTCTTCGGACGCACAACGCTCACGAGCCTGCCGCCAGCAACGACAAGCCCGTATAAAAGGTTGCTAACCCTTGTCTTTAATAGAGCATTGTTTATGACCTGACGATGAGATTTGCGGATTCTCAAGCATTCCAACGCCGAGAGAAGCGTAGAAGGAGAACCCATGGTGAAACTGTCTGCTAAGGATGAAAGAAGAGTCTCTGTTCCTTGCAGAGGGCGTCTCAAATCGGTAGAAGGTCGAACAGAAAAGAGGTGCGTGAGCCCAGGGAGGGTAAGGGTCGATAATATCTGCATGTACAAAGCTTCGAGTTGTAGCCTGAGCTGGGTATCGCTTTCGAGGATTCGACTAATAGCAACGAAATACAATGGGCCTTGCGTCAAGATAACAAATTTCGTGTCCCCAGCGGAGAAACTCTTCAGAGTGTCATTAGCATCCTGATAGAAGGAAATAATGGTCTGAATGATGCCGACGTATCCAGATATCAGACCGCCGTCGCCGTGTCGAGTCCAGATAGGTTTTCCAGCGGCAGAAAGAATAAGATAGTGCTTTCGTTTGCTTTTCCATCTTTCGAGAAGTAACTCTATCTCGATTCAGCGATAGTGGCGGAAGATATAGCTAGTGATACGAACCTTCATTCTGTCCGCCTTCCTCTAATTCGCCGATGGGCTCAAATTCGCCGGCGAAATCATCATCCACATCATCAGCCTGAAATTCAGGTAGGCTGAGCAATCCGGCATGGCCTGGGGATTCTCCTTCAGGTTCTGTTGGTCCGAAGTCGCCGAATATACTCTCTTCTTCGCCTGCATTTGGCAAGAAACTGCGGATACTGGCATTGTCTCCGGCCTCACTTGCTCTAGCACTCGCTAACTGATTCAGACTGGCCTTCGCCTTCAGACCTCTGCTCGCAAGATTACGACCCAATAGCGCTGAATATGTCTCCTTATTGTTGTCTGAGTAGCCCTGGGGAGTGATATCGGCCAGAGAGACCGCCGTCGTAGCTGTGGATTGAAGAGAGGGCCTGGTCAATGGACGTAGGCTGGGAGAAGAAGCACTAGTAGCAGTATTGTCCTCATCTAGTAATCCTAAAGGCCCGGAATGGTCGGCATCGTCTTCTGTCCGTGCCGCGTCTGGCGACTTGAGTTCCGATTCTTTGTAGTCCATGCTTATATCCTATCGCGCATGGACAGTTTACTTAGCCGTAAGGAGCTGACCCCAAGCCGCCGCAGCTTGAGAAAGATATGCACCATGGTATTTCTCAAGAGAACAGGGGCCTTGCAATCATCTCGAACTCCGTAAAACTTTAGATAAGTCTCGCATCTGGCGGATACTGATAGAAGCGATCAAAAGGACGGTCGCGGGGCTGCGTTGACGTAGGGCCGGGCGGCGGAGCTCATTGATGTCGGAGCTTTAGGCGGCGGCCAAAACATCTCCGGAGTGTCTGCGTGGCCTTCTAAACTCATGCGATGCGCGTTTGACCACCACAACATCCCAGAGGGATTGAATTTCATGCTTTGATGTATGATGAAGTCGAGCTTGATACCTCCCCCAGGTCACAAGTATCGACACTGGAATCATGAGCCTTGATCCCAGCGCGTTTCCGAGGTCAAATTCCCCCGCAAGTTCGGACAGCTCCTTGACCCGGCCGCGTGTGCGAGGAAAGGAAGGTTAGTTGCAACTCTCCGGCGTCTTTATATTTATGCCTTGGAATTGATTGCTAACTTCTCATTGATTGCAGAGACACTCAGGAAAGACAAGAACTATCGGCGCTATGCTTCCAGCATCGAGCGGGCGCTCTCACTGTTCGACACGGCATTGCAAGAATGGGCAGACTATATTTCTTTCCTCAGTCGCCTGCTAAAGGTGCGAGAACCCTTAAAATGACTGATAACCGATGCGCTAACCGGTGGAAGTAAAGGCACTCCAGTCTCATCCCCCAGACCTACCGATTGTGCCTCATAAAACAATAGTCGCAAAGAGACTGGCGCAATGCCTGAATCCATCATTGCCGTCTGGTGTACACCAAAAGGCGCTTGAGGTCTACACGTATATATTCTCATTAATAAAGGTATTTACCCGTACCGGATGCCTTCCAAGATACGTGCTAATTCATGTCCGACTACCGCTAGCCGGAGGGCCTTTCTCATGATCTCGCATTATACCTACCAGGCATAGCTCCCACCCTGACCTTCGCATCTCTCTCTGTGCGGCCGTTGTTTCTGTCCTTGGTTGAAACATTTCTTCCAGATCTCGAGCCTTGGGCCATTCGCCCTGCGTTGAAAGCTATAATACTCGCATTGCTTCCGGGGCTAGAGGAGGAAACAAGCGATGACTTCGAGACTACTCTACGGATCATCAACAAGTTTCGCAATGTCTCCAGCCAGATGCGTACGCAACGTCCTAGCGACAATGCGGATGCCAGTGGCCAATACTTCTGGCAATGCCTTTTCCTTGCGTCCATCACCAACCCAAGCAGACGTATGGGGGTTCTAGCTTACCTCAACCGCCATCTTCCTAAACTTGGAATGACAGACCACAAAAACGTAATATCTGATGACGGAAATCTTCAAATCCCCGAACAATTGCGCGCCACAGCTGAATCAGTAATTTCGCCAGAGCCCGGATTGCTTATCCGGTGTTTCGCAACTGGACTTGCTGACGACCAGCTTTTGGTCCAGCGGAATTTCCTCGATCTGCTTGTGACGCATCTACCTCTTCACTCGCCTATACTGCAGTCGCGAATTACGCGAGCCGATCTTCAGAAACTTGTGATAGCTGCAGCAGGTGTGGTTACTCGAAGGGATATGAGCTTAAATAGGAGGTTGTGGGCTTGGTTTCTGGGGCCAGATCCGGCCGCTTCTGGGAACGAGCGGACATCGTTCGAGTCTCCCAAAGCAAGCTCAGATAAGTCCCGTCCGCCTCCGGCGGATACTCAAGAGTATTCGCAATCACAATATTTCGGCCGCTTTGGCCTGGAGCCATTGGTGAAAGGTATCCTAGAAATGATCCAATATGAGTCCACTGCACCTTCAGAAAAAATCCGACCTCTTCGTATCTCTCTGTCCTTGATGGACCGTTGGGAGGTAGGAGGTTCTGTTGTCCCCGAAGTGTTCTTGCCGATTATGCGCAGCATCCAAGACTACGAGAATCTTGTCCCCCAGAATCAATTCGAAGAGGTCTTCCGCAGCGCCAGCGCATTTTTCGACGGGGTCGAGAGCAGCTTAATTTTTTCAGAACTCCTGTCCTTGATAGACTTCAAACCCGCGGACCTGGACACTGCCGTTGATGCAGTGTCGCGAAACTTGTCTCTGGCAGTGTTTATCACAGAAAATTTCAATATACGGGAAGAGGAAATGCTACTCATTCATATTCCTCTTTTGGTCTTGTCGCTTGTTGTCAAGATGGGTGAGTTGCCAGCGAGGCCTGGCGGGGTCCCAGATACCACGAGGACTGTTTCCAGCCAGCTACTACAGATCGCGAACGAATGCATCGGCTTGCTTTCTGAAAGGGCTTTATCGAGGAAAGCTGGTTCAGATAAAACGAATGGTACCCAGACGCCAGTCGCGGAGATTCCCTCAGAAGAAATTTTGGCTAGAATCCATTCCTTTTACCAGAAGAGCAAGGATGTCCTTGACCTGCCACCGCTGCCGTTCCCTCCCAAAGTCGTTGGAGAGCTCATCCTGCGTGAGAGTCATCGACTGAGCATGTCTGTGCTTGAGGGGAACGACTCGAGTCTTACTGTAAAAGAGAGCCTGAATCTTTTCGTGGCTTTACTGAAGAAGGTGCCCAAGTCTCGTATTCTCAGGGATGGAAGACTATACCGCGCTATCAACAGCCGCCTGACCTCTAGTGACGTGCAGTTGACTACTCCCGTCTTTGCTGCCATCTCATCTATTGTTTCTGCCGTAACGAGTCTTTATACCACACACACGATAGGCTTGCATATGACGTACGAGCAGATCTGCCGCCTTGTTCCTGTTCTTGTACAACAGCTGTGGATGTTCTTGTCTCCCTCGAGCCCAAAGTTCCATGTGGAAGCAGTCCGCTCACTGTGGCTATTACATTCGGTGTCGTGGCCTGATCATCTCGTTGAGGCTTCTATAACATATTTGATGGTGAAGTCGTCATCCGAGTCATGGCATGGATCTACTGCCGACGAGGCTGAGAAATTCTTTGTCTTATGGAATCATAGCCACCATGCAAACTATGAATTACCACTATTGCGTGTGACTGAAGAACTATCTGCAGCTGGGAAGTTCACGGGACACAACCGTGCATCGTACCAGTCTTCATTACTCGAGCGTCCGCTGTTCATTGTCTTGGATTTGTTATCAAATGGCCTCAACGAGGCTTCCCAGATAGTCCATGAATGGCTTCAAGACCTAGGATCAATCCACAAGTAAGTTGCTGATCTGTATATATTGTATATCTTCTGCTAACAACTTGTGCAGGGTCTTCCGCATGGTCATATCACGGCTGGAGCGTCTGTTCACTTCGGAATTGAAAGACCGTAACGGATCGACTCGCTTTACAGTATCCGCTGATCACTACAAAGAGTGCCACTATCTGTTTCGGATAGTTTCTAACATCCTCGTCACACTTTCTCATAATGGATGGATTTCACTGCTCACGCATTCCGTAGCTCCAGTTGAGAAGCGCCATGATCCTTCCTCATCTGAGGGTAAGTCGTCTCCGTATTAGGTTAGGATCCGATGCTGATAATAACAGACCAACCAGATCAGCAAAGCCTGCACCATGCTATCTTCAATACAGCGCTGTCTGTGATCGAACTGCGAGAGTCGACATCGCAGATGAGTTCAGAGGAAGAGAAACTACAGCAGATAGTCCTTCTGGTGCTACGGCAGCTGCTCGTTGGTCCGGGAGCTGAACGGATAATCGACTCGAACATAATTGAAATATTAATTGCACGACTCTCTCTGGCACTGGACCAGGACAGCAGCGCCACACAGAGAGCTACTATCGACACTCTCCTTGCAGCATTAAAAATCAAGTTCTTCCACGCAGCACAACCAGCACCACCCCCTGCATCAAAGCACAAACGAGCTGGCTCTCGAGATACCTTGACAAGTGCGTCGCTGCTGTCCTTGAGCACCGATAGAGTGGATAAGGTGCAGCCGGCGCCCGTCTTTCCGCAGCCGCCTCCGCAATTGTTGGACTGCCTTCTGAAGGGACTCAGCTCCTCAAAATCGCATGAGGCGGTGGATAAATGGGTGGTATTACTTTGCGAATGTCTCCCATTGTACCACGGGACGATCTTCCAGATCCTGCTCATGCTCGTGGAATGCCTCTGCAGACAGATACGGTCTTCATATAACAATCTGCAGCAAGTTTTCAAGAGAACAGCAAATTGGTCAGACGACTGTTCTGAGCAGGTGATTGTTGCCCTGCTCACTGGACTGGAGACCTGCCTTGCTACAGCTCATGAACGCCTGCTTCTTGAAGAAGCCAATGCGCCTTCTGTCAAGAGCCCGGATCAATCGCAGGGGTTTTTCGGCAACATGGTGTCAGGGGTGTTCACATCGGAAGGGAACCCTACTCGTAGCGCTGCTGCAAACAACAGACTTACTGTTCTACTATGTTTCCAAGATGCGGTTCGACTTTGCTTTTCCATCTGGGCCTGGGGCGCTTCCGGCAAAAATGGCGTGGCCCAGGACGCAGAGTCTGTCGCGTCTTTCCAATATACGTCGCTGAGAATGAGGAACCGCTCACGCAGAATCCTCGAGCATCTTTTCACAGCGGAGGCTCTCGAGTGCCTCGAGACATTGGTCGAAATGTGGAACAAGTCAGCTACAACAGAAGCAAACGCACCAACTCTGATCTTTAATCTCCTGCATACTTTGGACGGATCCCGGCCTAAGGTCACGATCCCTGCAATCTTCAATGCAATTTATAGTCGCACGAATCCCAGCGCCATCGACCCGAGCCGCAAGTCTGCCATGACCTTGAACATCACAGAAACCGACTTAGCAGCCTTCCTTGTGACGTACGCGAGATCTCTTGATGACGACGTCCTTGATGAGATCTGGAGTGATTGTATCACTTTTTTGCGAGATGTGCTAGCGAACCCGTTTCCCCACCGTCAGATACTTCCGCGACTGGTTGAATTCGCTGCCATTCTGGGTGCGAAGATGGAAAACACCAACTTTGGAGAGGATCGCAGGATGCGCAAGGATCTTGGCGACTTGTTACTCCGGCTGCTTACGGCAATATTCGCAAGCAAGCCATTGGGTCTTTCGCAGGAGGCGGCGTTGTCAAGCAGGTCTTCTTTGGATCATGATAACTCTTCGCCTATGCAGATAGGACCGGACGACGTGCTCAGCATTCTGGCTCTGTCGATGCCGGCGTTTATTACAACCCTAGGTGAATCCGATCGGATTGGTTCGGCCATGACAAGTGTGTCCACGAACGTGATAGGACCGTTGTTTCGCTCACGTCTATTTCCCAACAATATAAATAGGAATGTGTTGAGCCTGTTGCAGGATATGTCAAAGGTTCCGGCGGCGTCGAAGTCCTGGAGGAAAGATCTTTCGGATGCCTTCAATGACCCCAGGTTTTTTGGTTCTCAGGTCGATATTGTGAAGACCGGTTGGATGAGTCTGTTGCGACAGTGGATCATAGTTGACAAGGACCGATTGTCCGACCTCCTGGGCCGCCTTACGCCCCCAACATCGGCGGGAATAATGTTCGGTGTTGGCGCATCTGCAGCGCGATTGGAAGCTGACCGTAAAGCCCAGCTGAATCTCCGGAGGATTGCTCTTCTGATCCTTTCTGCGGACGAGGATCATTTCGTGACGGAACTTCCCGCTCTGCTTCAGAAAATGGAGGATCTCCTTGCTGCAACGAATGTCTCTTCCCCTTCATCTGCCACGAGAGCGGAGATTTTCATGGTTCTCCGATCTCTGGTGCTCAAGACATCTACGACTCATTTGGCACCCTTTTGGCCATTGATCAATACAGAGTTGCACGAAGCCATTTCGTCTATCGCCCAGGAACAGCCATCGGACCTTTATAACCCGTATTCGTTACTTCAAGCATGCAAACTGCTCGATGTATTGATCCTGACAGCTCCCGATGACTTCCAATTGCAGGAGTGGCTGTTCGTCACCGACACTGTCGACGCAGTCTATCCACCCCATCGTTGGGAACCTACTGCCTTGGCCGATGAGGTGTCTCAGGTGCTGGGAAGCCGAGGCGCAGCTTCCCCGACCATGCAAGTAGAGAACGGCGATATTCCAAAGGGACTGAAGAGACCCGCCCTGAACTCTGATCAGATTCGAGAAACTGCCAAAGACGAGATTGTGGACCGTGTTCTCCGGCCCTTCTTTGACCGTCTCAGTATTCATGCATTTGAGAGTACATACAGTATGGGGGTTCCCGACCTGGAGACCTGCAAGGATGATCTCCTTGCCGACCTGTTCAATGAGAGCACGATGGCCAATTGAGAGACGGATGGAATGGGATATAATTAGGTTATAGGACTATGAGGACATGTACCAATATTAGCAACTCGTACAGTATCATTGGATGACTCGCTTCGGGGGCGTTTCCGGGGTAGACTGGAACTCGGTAGAAAATAGATGATTTCGGCATTACGAAGCATCAGGGCATTCTTCTTCCTGCATTGGAGTTCCATCGGGATAGCGAGCAGATCAATAATAGTTCCCTGTGCGGGATCTCTGGTTTAGACACGGATCGCTGCCGACAAGCTTGTCCTCGGCCTTTTCCCATTTATTACTCCCCGCGCCAAGCCATAGTTAACTGCTGCTCCAGCTATCCATGACACTGCAACTCCTGTCCTGAAACCGCCGCCGACTTTCCATCTCTCATCACTCCTGAACAGCTGAAATCGTGTCTTGACGACTGTTATCTGAAGCTGCTATAACCATTCACATTCACGATGACTACTCGCGCGGCTCTTCCTCTCTTGCGTTCCGCTGCCACGCCGGCCGTCTGCGCGCGCATCTCTCCTAGAGCCTTCTCAACATCCAGCGCTCGTTTCAACTCTGGCAGCGCTCCATTGCCGCCGCGGAAGCCTGTTGGAGCTTTCCGAGGAGGGTGAGATACCTGCATCTGTCTCCTCTCTGTATACATGGCCCGTGAACTGACGTGCCGATCCTTCGCGCTGCAGGCTGTTTGGCTTCCTTTTCGGCTCTGTCCTGGCAGGTGCCTCGGTCTACTACTACGTCCTCGGAGAATACAGAATGTCAAACGAGATGCTGACGGAAGATATCTTCGTACGTTCGCCCCTTCACACCCCTCATAGCGTTCAATTCCAATGGGAGCTCGCTGCTTTCCTTGGAGATGTGCGGACCCAAATCCACGACGTCATAGCCGCCCCTATCTGGTGTATCGCGTATGGACAACCCAACGCGAATAACACCCCGTCCTTTACACATCTGAATAAAATATATTTCACTTCCTGAAGAGAACACATGGGACTGACGTTTGGTCCCCCCGATGGGGCTCCTACGATGATTTAGGCTCTGCAAGGCGCTACGCAAAAGCTCAACCGGTATATCACGGAGTTGGAGACCAAGGTTGATGAGCTGCAGAAGAAGGCGAGATGAGACACAGTACATGACCGAAGTATTATATGGTGTGATGGAGCCAATATCGCTCATCCGATTTCCTTCTTACCTTTTCCTCTTTTCTTCCCCCTTCTCGAGTTCTTTCAATAAGGCGTTATGAGTCTCGGACTTGCATGTGTATCAGACTTTTTTAAAAGGCATTTTCTTTTCTTTCTTTCTTTCTTTCTTTTTTTTTTTTTTTACTCTTCGTATGTTATTCAGTTGCACTCGGACAGTGAATACCCTTCTATTTTCTCTCGTTAACTCATTAGGTCTTTTTGCGGAGTATTTGCCGCGCACTCTAGTTATCTGAGATTATGGACTCTAGCGAAGCACGCTGGTTTCATGCTAGGTTGGGAGCCCGAAAAGGAGTATGTATCTCTTCTGGGGTGCGTGTAGCTGTTTTCCACTCCATTCTTCCACTGCAAGTCTGTCGCGTTTCAGCTTGTGCTTTGTCCATGTAGTATCTAACAAGATTTATGTACATACTACAATGGGACCCAAGGATAGGTGCTGTTGGTATATTCATAGTTCTGCAAATCTCCATACTCAATACCTCAACGCCGTGTGAAGTTTGTTCCCCATGCGAATAGCGCTTTCTAGTGACACTTCAAGAGTAATCCAGCCCAAGATAGAGCATAACCAGAATAATAAGAGAATACTTCACGAGAACAGCCTCACATCACATTATTATGATCCATCTGTATCTCGACAAGCGTGATTACTTCCCCGATCAAGCTTGGTGCAAACACTGCAAACAGTCCCGAGGCGAATCTGAGGCGCGACAAAGAGAAACGAAGATTCACTTGAAGCTCATCAGATCATCCAATCTCGACACGCTATTTAACACCGTCTTGCCTCTTGACAGAGGACGCGTTTACATGGCAACAAGATAGTATTCTTTGTTGTTCTGCTGGACTGACGCGAGCCTTGGACACGACTAACTTACTACCGGCCATGCCTCTCGTCGAAGTCCTCACGACCTCGACGTCCCTCCAGCCCGGCTGGACCTACGTGCCGGATAATGGATTCGACCCGTCCAAAGCGGCCATCAAGCCAGGTTTAGGACGCAAAAGAACCGTGCGCGATGGCGGTAGAACGGATTTGACGTCTAGAGAAAATACCGCGATCGTGAGACATCTCGCGGAGCTGGATCGGGAGAATCATCGCGACGTACAGATTCCTATCCCCACGAGGCAGCCGAAAGATGCTCCTGCTAGAGGTATGCGCTACACCTTTGAGACTTCCTTTTAATTTCTTGTGAAGGGGGTTTTAGCTAACACGAGCTTTTTGTCATCTTACCAGGGTCGTCGAGAGCTAAGACAACCTCCAACGTCCGTCGCATCTTGCAGTCGCAGAAGACTTTCAGGAATTATCTCGACGATGAAGAAGCCGCGCTCGCGCAAGCAGCACAGCATCAATCTACTGCGGCAGGACACCGCGGTTCTATAGCTAAGATTACGAAACCTGCTGCCCGACGGAGTGCCACCCCTGCAGCAGCAGCAGCAGCAGCAGCATCTAAACCAGAGAAAGGACGCCAGCAGAAACAACCCTCCGTAGTCCCATCCACGACTCCAGCTCCAGCTCCCTCAGAATCGACAGACCCTGCTACGGCATCCCAGAAACAGGACGCCAAGACGCAGTTGATCAAGAGCGAATATGATAACGACCCTCTACTTCGATCTTATGTCCCCTCCGTGCCTTCGGAAAGGATCATGCAAGCGCTCCTGGCCGAACCGCCGCTGATGTACAACGCATCGCGTGCGGGCCCTCCGCTATCCCAGAAGCCACCACGGCACTTCTGTGCTATTTGCGGATACTGGGGCAAAATCAGGTGCCGGAGTTGTCATGTCAGGACTTGCGGGCTGGACTGCTACAAGGTACATGAGGAATCGAGATGTGGCGCGTTCTTCTAAGTTCGAGGTTCTGGATGGGATATCACGATTATGTGGCCGAGGCAGTAGTGGTTCATGTCTGAATGCACCTATATGCTACTCCACCAGCGAACTTCCCCATCGAGGACAATATCTTCCTCAGCAGAGGGAGATATCTGCAGAAACGAGTTGCGTTTCTCTGTGCTCCATATAAAGATGTGGAATAATCAACCCTGCTATATGGGAACCAGGCTGCTATAATTCCTCGATCAGTGAACTATGATCTGGAAAAGCTCCCGACCACCTATCTAGCTGCAGAAGGGGACATTCCATGGAATTCGCGTTCCTGGCCAACGCAAACTAGCAGGTCCTTCGTTCCTCTTAGAAACAGGGACCTGTCAAGGTCGAGTCACTCGCAAGTTGCACCGTTCAGGTCAAGTCATGAGCAATGACCATAATCAAAAAACGACCTCAGGAGGCAAAGAAAGCGCCATCAAATGCAGCTATGCCTTTCCTATCGAGGAGGGGGTCAAACAATAAGGCCTTCCGATAGATACCCGCGGCTCCACCAGCCGTATATATACTCAACCATCTCCCAACTAAAGATAGCTGATAGACATGGTACGATAATGAATAACACTATAATAATAATGACCATAATAAGAATCTCTCAAGCTTCAATTAGCATTGTATAATACATAAATAACCAAAGTAGAGCTTCTCTCGCTTCTTCAGCTAAAAAGAAGAGACAAGAGCAGAAAAGAAAGCAAATACTAGTTACTCCTCTGTAAGCCCTTTCATCTCTAGAGGACCCAATATGCAACAATAGAGCATCAACATCAACACTTTAATCGAATACCCGCTCTCAACTCCTCTTCTCGAACCTCAAACATGACTTGTACGCCCACAAAGAGTACCACACACGAAGAGATCAAGTAAACAATGCCGGAATACGAGCCTAGAATGCCACTTAAGAGACCCTTTAGTCCGTCTAAGCCGAGAGCAAATCCGACCAGGTTGGCTATCATCATCATGAGAACGTTTCCGACGGCGCCGATTCCGGATAGAACTCTGTAGGCGGTGGGTCGTGACTGCCATCGGTTTGCAGGGAAGAGGAGACCGGCGATGACTTCGGGGAGGACGAAAAGTGTGATTAGCCATCCCCACATGAGGAGACGGAGGTTGATGTCGTGCCAGAGCGCAACGAATGTGAAGACGGCGAGGAGATTGATGATCGTGCGGGCTTTGGAGCGTAAGATCGTGGCCAATGTGGGTTTCTCACCCGTAGAGACACGGCGACCTCCACTGCCTCCTAGGGGGATGTAGATATAGCGGACGATCCAGCGGTTGAAGGAACGGTGCCACCCACGCCAGAATGAGAGGGCGGAGTAATTGTTGGACATGCACCGGACCATGTTTTCAGGAGGGTCGATTCCGTCGACCAGTGCCCAGAGACGGAAGAAACGCCATGGAATGAGAAGCTTCAGCCAGATGATGTGTAGGTTGAAGTAGCCCAGCATGCTGAGCTGGCCGGGTGTGTATACGGACCAATCCGGGTTTGATTTCGAGATAGCCACAACGTAGATATAATGCAGGATGAGCTCCATGGCAAGCAATGTCAGGAAGAAACGGATGCCGTAGAGGAGAGTCCGGGTCCGCGTGACTGAGGCTGGGGAATATCTCTGCTGAGAAATGTAGTCGTTGAATGTGAGGATAGGCCCGGTGAGATAAAGAGGGGAGTAGAGAATATAGGCGATGTAGTTCCTGGGGCTAAAAGCTGCCGGTTCAGCGGGGATGGCGACACGGTCACGCTCAGACAGGGCCGAGGGATCAAGTTGCTTCTTCTTATGGGCGTCAGAGATAGAACCGAGATAACAGAATGATGGGGACATACCTCGATCGGACTGCTTGAGGGGTAATCCAAGCTCCAGTAGTAGTCCATATTGAAACTGATGAGTCGCAGGACCGTGATGTTGAATAGGATCTCCCATCGCGGCATCAATCCCCCGAGACCATCCAGCCATTCTGCCCAACGCACAAGAGCCGTTTCGTCTCCAGATACAGCTTTTGCAACATTGGCAAGAGGGTATCCTCCACACAATTCATTTGCGAACAGGGTGCCAACGTTGAATACCCATGTGACTGCCGGGATATACTTCCGCGGAAGCTTCGTGGCAATGTTATAGTTCAAGTACAGAATAAAGAGCACTTTGGCCGCAGAGATTCCATGCAGAGCTGTTATGAATATCAAGGCGAAGTAGTAGTCGAATGTGATCCGCTGTTTTAGACGAGCGTCCCCCGCAGCAGCAATTGTGGGCTTCGCACCTTGCGTTACAGATCGCGCGTCAACCGGGGATAGTGAATTGTACAGTCGACGGAGGAGGGGATGTAGGATCAACAGCAGGAGGAGATATGGGATATTATCGCGGAAACTGGAGTACTGCGCATCCGAGTTGTCCTTCAGAAATAAACGTGGTTAGTGGTTTGCCACATCGCAAGCAGAACAAGAACAGACTCACGACTTTACGCCCGGGTATCCAACCCGGAGAGAGAAGGTCAGAATATGTTGAATAAGTGGGATAACTCTCTATATGAACAGTTCAGCGCATGTTCTTCCACTACCTCGACTTCTTTCCCCACAGCTGTTACCAACCTTGCGAAATATCAATGACCGTCTTGAACATCAACGGCACCAAGGTTATGAAGAAGAGGTAATAGACGAAGAACTCTGGCGTCTTCCATTTTGGTGGGGAGGCGCCATTGGGAAGTGAGCTGGTTCTGTTATTCTTGTCCCCAGTCGATGCTTCGGCGGTTCGCGTGTCAGGAGCCGCTTTGAGCGATGTGGTTGCAGACGCAGTGAAGCGAGTGTCCAAAGTATCGAGGGAGTAGAGCCTCCGAAGCCAATAGAGGAATTTCATCGTATCTCCAGCATCGCGCATGCGAATCCCGCGGCGGCGTATCTGTGTCGAGTGATCTGCGGAGGAGCGACTCTGGACTGTCCGGGGATGAAGCGCGCTGGCTCAGGGGCCGAGGCCTCTCATTGGCCGCGCGTTCGCCAGTAATAGATGCGCTCTCTATGATGACCCCAATATCGATATTAACTACAGTTAACTAGCTAACTGTTGTATTTAACTGACTGATATTCAAGTACAAGACCTATATGCGGAAGAATATTATCGCTAGCCCATGTATATTGCACCAATATAACACAATTATACTGATATCCAGCCATAGCTTATACTACCTAACTCCCATAGACGCCATCGAATGCGACGCAGTAATCGTAATGGTCATAAGAACTTCCGGTTTCCCGAGCACATACGTGCAGCATCTTCCGAGAAGACATCACAAAAATGAAAGACATAATAATTAGGCTGGCATCATCTCGATTCGCGGTCCAGCGCTCTTGGAATTGCCTTTCTTCGCGAACGATGCAGAGCTATTGCCTCCTTTCGCTGCACTGGACCGAGAGCCAGAAGCCCTCTTCTTGGTACCAGAATCAGCCCCCTTCTTCCGCCATGTGCGCTTTGTAGTTCCTTTTGTCGCCGCGCGTTGTCGACCTTTCGTGGATGGTGCTGGGCTGCCTCGAGACATTACCCGACGGGTCGAACGACTGGTAGGGGGTCGATCTTGAGGAACTGATTAGAGTAAGCATATAAGAAATGGATACAAACCCCAATGGCGATAGCTAAGCTCACCTTCAAAATATTGACTAGTGATAGTATTGTCGAGATCGAGGTTAGAAACCCCGTCTGCGAAAAGATCGTCGTCACTGAATTCATCATCACTGCTGATGGGGATGACAGTATCGTGATTTGGATCATGCACCACACCATTATGTTCGCCTTTGAGGTCTTCGTAATGTTGCTGTGCCCCACGAATGAGCCGCAGGAACTGAGAACCATACCGTTCAACCTTGTCAGAGTCAATGCCTCCTATCGCAAGAAGTTCGCTTTCGTCTGTGGAAATAGTTAGAAACGGCATTTTCCAAGCACGTGGAACATTTGGCTCTTACTTTTAGGGAAGCGGATCGCCATGTCGCGCAAGATGCTGTCAGGGAAGGGCTGGCTCCGAAGGCCTTTCTTCATCATGATCTAGTGGAAATGTTAGACACGTGCAGACCTTCTTGTAAGAGAAGAAACTCACATCATGACACTCTTTCTTCGCACGTATCACAAAGTCTTCGACGACCATATGGTGTATACTATCCAATTCTTTCATCTTCTCATCGCCGGTGATAGGGGGCCCAACAGTATGTCGTTCCCGTCTCTCTGGCTTTCCAGCGATACGGATCCTCTCGAAGCCATCGCTGTCTTCATCCTCGGAGAGTTGAGGACCCTGCATAGCATCTGTGCCTTTTCGAGCAGCGCGGCGGCGAGATGCCGACAATATAGGAGACGATACATTTGTGGACTGCGGGTAATCTTCTGTCGCAGCCCGCACACCGGTACCATGTTTCTTTCGTTTGGCTTTTCCGTTAGGAGAAACTCGCACTTGCAGCTTCAGTTGCTGCCGTCCGCTCTCGAAGTCTTTGGCTCTACGGCCCGGCTCGATGTATTGAATTGTGATTCCTTTCCTGACCGCGTGATTATGTTCCTTGAATGCTTCCTCACTCAATAACCGGAAGAAAAGACGTTCGACCTCTCCTAGCTCAAGATCAGACCCTGCTCCAAATTCTGGTAGGTCTCTGTGCTGATCCTTGACCTTCTTATTCTTGACGCCACGGAAGATGTCAACACACTGAAGCAAGGTTACCCGCTCCTTGTTGTCCTTTAAGCGACGAACGAGCTTCACGGCTAACGCGGCGTGCTCGCTAAAGTCATGTGTCTCGAAAACGGCGTCTGATTTGCAATTGTCACAAGAGGAGTTGCAATCTTCCTTTCGGAATGGCTCGTTGAAGTATGCAAGAACCTGTACGCGCCTGCAGTCGCTTCGGTTTTCGCAAAACTGGACGACGTTGCGCAACATCTGATGCTGGCGGTCCTTCTGTTCCCAGCTCCCGTCTCCTTTGTCTATCATGTGCCTCAACGTACTTACATCGCGGTAACCATAATAAAGGTAACAGCCAGAGCGCTTGCCATCTCTTCCAGCGCGACCGGTCTCTTGATAGTATCCCTCAAGACTCTTGGGCATGGAATGATGAATGACAAAGCGAACATCTGGTTTGTCGATTCCCATACCGAAAGCAATCGTCGCGACCATCACACGGCATTTTCCGGACTGCCAAAGTCTTTGCACGTTGGCCCTGGCTGACGAGTCCATGCCAGCATGATAGAACTCAGCCTTGATGCGATATTCTTTCTTGAGTTGTTCGGCAACTTTCTGGCAATCATTTCTAGAGAGACAATAAATTATGCCCGATTGGCCTTTGTAGTAAGTCGTGATGGTCTCTGCTATGCTGGCGAGAACGTCTTTGGCACCTGCCTTTTTCCGCACTTCGTACGTCAGATTCGGCCGATTGAAGCTTTGCAGAAAGATTTCACAGCCTCTCATGCCGAGATTATGCATGACATCGACCTTCACGTTTTCAGTGGCTGTCGCTGTAAGAGCCATTACTGGCACTCCGGGAAACTGAGATCTGACTTCACCCAGTTCCTTGTAGTCTGGCCGAAAATCATGGCCCCATTGACTTACGCAGTGTGCTTCATCGATCACGATCCGTGCAAGCTTCTGTCTCCGATGAAGCGTCAACAAGCAATCGACGAGTCGTTTGTTCTTGTTGATCATCTCGGGAGTAATGTAGAGTAGCTGGATAAGCTTCTCCGCGCTAGAGCTAGCTAGAGTCTGCATTAGCCAGTTCCGATGATCTGCCTCTACCTCCCCGTTGATAAAGAAGGCCTTGATATCCAGCCGTTTCAGATGAGAGACCTGATCTTCCATCAAGCTGAGAAGGGGTGATATCACGATAGTGACACCCTTGGTGCGACCACTATTGATAACGGAGGGCAGTTGATAACATAGAGATTTACCCCCTCCAGTAGGCATGAGGACAAATGTATCTTTGCCGCCGAGAGTCGCGTTGATGGCTTCGAGTTGATTTGGACGGAAGCCGCGCAGGTGGAAACGGTCCCTCATAACCGCCTTCACATCCTTCGACCACGGATGAGACATCATTAAAGCAGGATCGGCACTTGGCTTCTTTGCTGATGACAATTTAGTGGCGTTACCCGAAGTCTCTGCAAAGACTTTGCGGTTCTGCACTGGAAGATCGTCGTCTGAAGAGAATCCGGTATCGAGATCCTCGGCAGCTTGTAGCATAGCCTCATCATTTGCGTCTAGATCGAACTCATCCATTCCCCGACCTATAGGTTCTGGGGTTCCCATATTTCGCGTGAAAATCTCCTCGTCAATCATAAAATCATCGTCATCGGCATACTGAGTCTCGCGGTCTTCGAATGCGGAACCGGCTGTGTACCGTGCGTGAGACGACATTTCCGTGCTGGAACAAATTGCATCTTTGGAGCGGCTCTGAAAGTTGGACGCTTGAAGAGCGGGAGCAGTCGACACTGGTGACCGCGTTTTCGGTTCAAGATTTCGCTCCGTGAAACTGCTTTGTCCCTTGTCAGGTTGGGTATGTTTGCTAAACGGCTGCGTAGCCTCCACCAAGACATCCTGCTCTGACGTTCTGGCCGGCAAGGAATCGCTCTCATGGGCGCCAAAAACATCAACAGTTTGCAGCAAGCTCGATATCCTGTCTTCAATGGCATTCAGCTCTTGGGCAATTGATCGACTCTTTGCAAGCTCTGCGGCCTGGTCGGATAGGTCGCCGCCTTGTTTAATGATCTCTATCATCGCCTTTTTGAGTTCATCCTTCTGTGAGGCGAACTTATCATGTGCAGCTTTCTCATTCCGCAATTGTTCGACTGCATTGGCCTTGGCAATGAGCATCCTGTTCTGGGCCATTAAGTCGTCGACTGAGTCGCCTACCATAGCTCGGTGGTATATGATCTGGGCATTCGCTTCCTTACTGGCCTCGAACGTCTTAATGAGTCCGTCAAGTTTCTGCGAAGACATGTCCAGGAACTTTGTCACGTCGTCGTCTCTACTCTCTTGAGTGCTTGGGGTAACTGGAGAAGGCAAGGTCTGCAAATAGCTGATCTTTGTTGCACTTTCATGCGCCTTCGCGGTGGACTGGTGCCGAGATACCGTAGCCGCTAATAAATTATTGTCCGTGACGCCTGATTCATCCTTCTGCTTTTTGGGCCTAGGTCCTGCCTTGCCTAAAGAGCTATTGCTGGTCGAAGCGCGTTGAGAAAAGCTTGGATGCAATCCATCGTCTGAATGAAGTTCCACAATCTCCGAGTCAGTAGCCACTCCGTCGCATTCCTCATCATCCGAGTCTGCAATCACTCGCTTCGAGCCAGCGCGGCGAGGGAGGTCAGGCGTTTTCCTCTTAACGCCCAATTTCCCAGGTGACTGGCTTTCCTTCTTAGACAATGTCCGCTTTCGTGGACTAGGAGATGCCGGGGCCTGGAAGTCCTCGAAGTTGTCTTGAAGCTCATTCTTAGTACCTGATTTCGGAGAAAGGATGCGAGGGTTGGTCTTCTTTGGCGATAAGAGGTCGGATGTATATTCATCGCTCTTTCTCTTTTTCCCTCGCTTTTCGGTGGGTTCCGCGCGGGATGCGAAGTCCTCCCTCCAGATACGACGTGCTTCACCAAACGCTTCGATTGTGCTGGAAGAAGCATCTTCGTCGAATTCGCCGGTCAGATCGATTTCATCGATATCGGCGATTGGCGATTTGACGTAAGGCAACGGTGAGCGGCGAGGGAGCTGTTTCTTGACACTGGCTTGAGAGGATGATCGCTTAGAGTTATCGGCATGATCTATTGACATAAATGTCCATATTAGAGTTGTCCAAATGCATTTATCTATGGACGTCCGAACCTTTGAGAGAATAACGATCCTCTACGCGCAGCGCACTATGCATAGAATGCCCATTACCATTCACAGTCGGGGTTCTTGGACTGCTTGACGATAGCAGTCGAGGCTTCGTCGCTGATTGAGGGGCGAATTGAAGCCTTGCCATATCGGTATCGGTTCTCAATCGATCGCCATCGTTGTCAATGTCCCCCACCCCAAGCTCTGTAGGGTTATCGAGCTGTACCACTTGTGGATCTACTGTCGCTGGGACGAATAGTTCAGAGTCCGGCTGTGATTGCTTCAGTTCCGTTCTCGTAGCAGCTGAGCAATTCTCCGACTGTTTCGGTAGCTGGAGGGTAGGATATAGCGACGGACCGCGATGCAGCAACCAGGTCAAATGCTGCTTCAAATTGTTCCTAGTCATAGAGACGGTTCATTTCCTGAGTCCCATGCTCTGCGCCTCTCTGTCCGTTGGCATGGGTCTGTTGTTCGTCGACTTGGATGATGATTCTCTCGACGATCATAATACATAACAATACCGAGAGGAGTCCAGTGGACGCGTGCTGGGCGCGTTTGCACGTGACGTCGCGGCGCGGGCAACGGCGGGGCGGAAAAGCGACGAGAACACAGTGGGATGTCCATAGTGGGGAAATATTGGCTTGGATGGCCGCAATGGAAAGGTTTTAAAGAGACGGAACTATCTTTCAGATCTGGGGTTTCTCAGTAAGATACCGACGAGAAATATAAGAGAATATATCCCACTCCGTATATTTGGCGCTTTGATTCTGTCTCCTGGGTAGTATCTCTCGCCCAACATGGGCAAAAAAGATAAAAAGTCCGCGGAGAAGAAAGCACGGGTCGCCGCGAAGCAGTCCAAGAAGGCCGCACAGAAAGAGAAGAAGAACAAGACAAAGGGCCGCGGAGACGATAGTGATGCTGAAGATGTCGATCTTGACGCTGTCCTTGCAGCCTATGCTGAGGAGCAGGCGAAATTTCTCAAGGTCACTGAAGTGGTCTCAGGCCCGCCCTCCCCACGTTCTTCCTGCACATTGATCGCTTCCCCCGCAAATCGAAACGAACTGATGCTATTTGGAGGCGAATATTTCGATGGAGCCCTAGCCAATTTCTACAACAACCTCTTTGTTTATCTGATAGACAGGGGTGAATGGAGAGAGGTGACCAGTCCAAACAGCCCACTGCCCCGTAGTGGGCATGCATGGTGCCGTGGTGGAAATGCTGGTGGCATATACTTGTTTGGAGGTGGGTATAGCTCTGATTCTCCTCGTATTTTCAAACTATGCTTGAGACTGATGACAATATAGGAGAATTCTCCTCTCCTAAACAGGGTACTTTCTATCATTACAATGACTTTTGGAATCTGGATCCCGCCACAAGGGAGTGGACTAGAGTTGAGACTAAAGGAAAAGGCCCTCCTGCCAGAAGTGGCCATCGAATGACTTACTTCAAGGTATATATACTCTACAACGGATGGTTACATTTGAATATTCATAGACGATTACTAACCTTCAGATAGAACTATATAATTCTGTTTGGCGGTTTCCAGGATACGTCGCAGCAGACAAAATATCTGCAAGATCTATGGCTCTATGACACACAAAAGTTCACCTGGTATAACCCAACATTGCCACCGGCATCTCAGAAGCCGGACCCTCGATCCTCGTTCTCCTTTTTGCCCCATGAATCTGGAGCTGTGCTGTACGGCGGGTATTCTCGTGTGAAAGCCACGACGTCTGTCGGCGGAAAGCAAGGGAAAGGCGGGCCTCAGAGAATGACCTTGAAGCCTATGGTGCACCAGGATACTTGGCTTCTTCGAATCACACCTCCTGCGGCTGATGCGCCTGCCACAGCTGGTCCAACCGTGCGTTGGGAACGGAGAAAAAAGCCGGCCAACCCACCAAACCCACCCCGTGCCGGTGCAACAATGGCTTACCACAAAGGTCGCGGAATCATGTTTGGTGGTGTTCATGATGTCGAACTTAGTGAGGAAGGAATTGACAGTGAATTCTTCGACACTCTCTTAGCATGGAATACGGACAGAAACCGTTTCTTCCCGATGGCCTTGCGACGTCCAAGGGCCCCTGGCAAGAAACAGCCTGTGGCCAAGTCTAGGAATCGTGGTAAGGAGGATGAGGAAGAATTGCTGCGGAACCTAGCAGCTCTCGAAGCTAAGGGAACGATGCGGAGGGAGGAGCTTGATGAGATCGATGTTGCTGTTCCAAAGAGTGAAGAGCCAGCCGAGCCTGAAAAAGAGGCTATCGTGCGTTTCGAAATGCCACACCCAAGATTCAACGCCCAGCTGGCCGTTCAAGACGATACGCTGTTCATCTTTGGCGGGACGTACGAGAGGGGTGATCAGGAATTCGCGTTCAATGACATGTATTCCATTGATCTAGTTAAGCTTGACGGTGTCAAGGAAATATTCTTCAAGGAGCCCGATAACTGGAACGCCAAGGACGTAGAGGAGAGCGAAGACGAGGAAGACGAGGACGAAGACGATGAGGATGAGGAAGAGGGTGAAGAGGATGAAGATGTCGCATCTGCAGACGGCGCTTCCACAGCCCCAACTGAAGTTACCGTTCCCTCGGTAACTCGTGAAGTGGAACAACTCGAGATTGAGGAGCAGGAAACAGAGCCGGCTGTCAAGGATTCGCGTCCCCAACCACGACCGTTCGAGAGCTTGAGGGAGTTCTTCTCTCGGACTTCCGAGGAGTGGCAGAAGATCATCATGGACAAGTTACAGGAGAGAAATGGTACAGTTGACAAGTCAGTCAAGGAGCTCCGCAAAGAGGCGTTTGATCTTGCGGAAGAGAAGTGGTGGGATAGCAGAGAGGAAGTCATGGCGTTGGAAGATGAACAGGAAGCAGCTGGTATTGGTGAAGTTGTTAGCATCGCTGATAGGGGCGATAATGTTGGTGGTGCAGGTCGTCGGAGATGACCCTGAAAGTTATGATGCATCTTCTAAAGTACATAAATCTGCATGATATCCACGATATTTGAAATTTTTATTCTTGGGGTCGACTCTCGGATTCGTCTTTCTATTTCTTTTGCTCATTCTCTTCCAAAATGCTCTGCAAAACACCAGTTACAATCTCAAAATCCCTCTGTTCATCTACCCTCCAATTTGAAATCGCAATCCTGCATGCCGGCCTCCCTTCCCACACAGTTCCTGACACGAATATCTTTGATGTTACATTAATATTCTTGGCCAGCTCCCCATTGAGGCGCTCATCTTGAGCACTGAATAGCACAACCATATAAGTATTCTGCAGCAGTTCCTTCTTACTTCCATAGGTTGGTAAGACAGTATATGCAGGATGGTCGAATAGCCATGTAGAGATCATTCTCGCCAGTCGGATTTGCCGCTTCAGCATTTCCCTGTAGCCGCTCTTGCCGTATGATATCAGGGAAGAGTACAGCGGAAGGGCCCTGAAGCGTCTCGAATTCTCGATTCCGATATTCAGCGGAGATGGAATGGCGATTCCTGACGACTCACCAGAGCTCAGGTATGCCGCGTTAGCATTCTGAAAGACATTTCCCGCGACATGGGCGTGTCGACAGAGAAAGAAACCACAGTCGTAGGGTACATTGAGCAATTTATGTCCATCTCCAGTAATGGAGTCCGCCAGCTCCAGACCTTCGCATCCCGCTTTGATTGATGAGAATTCCGGTGTGTCTTCAAGAATTCGCCCAAATATACCGAACGCTCCGTCGACGTGAATCCAGGCACCATATTCATCGCAGAGCCTTCGGATTTCTTTCATCTGATCGATACCCCTCGTTGCGAAACGCCCTGTATTGACTTCTCCACATGATATGGCCACAATACTAGCTGTTTCAGGTTGAGCTAATTCTTCTTCAAGCAACGCCATGTCGAATTGCAGGGGATCATCCTTGACGCAGATATTCTTCACGTTGGCACGACCAATACCTAATATGCCCGCCGCTTTACCCACTGATGAATGAGGCATTGTTGAAAGCACCTGAAATCGCGAAAGCCCTGCTGCCTTGAGGACCTCAAGATAGCCATGTTCTCCCATGCTCTTCACAGAGCTTCCCTTTCGTTCTGCAGCAGTGCGCAGAACAAACTCCCTTCCACACGCCAGGCCCATGATATTACTCGCAGTTGCACCTGTAGTAAAGGTGCCATTTTTCCACTGCTGCCGATCTAACTTTAATAAATCCGTAAGAAGCCCCAATGCAGCGTTTTCAACATCCGTCACTATAGAATGATTGGGCAAATGGACTTGGACATTCTGGTCATAGGCGGAGACGACGTTGTCCGCGAAGAGTGCTGCCGGTGTCGTTCCTCCGGTCACGAACCCATAATAATTGGGACTGATGCTTCCACCATTGAAGCCTGGCACAATATCCTCGAGGATGTGACTCTGTGTTTCCGCGAAGCCTATCCCATCTTCCACAAGAGATGTCTTTAGAGACTTTCTCGCTCGGTCCAAACTATCAGCGCTGGGGAGAACACCAGATTCCCAAGGACCCAACGCTGTTCTCCAGAGTTGCTGTTGGATAGCTGCCTGATCTTTCAGAATTCTGGTAGTATGTTCCGCATCCATGATTGGATCCTGTCTATAAACGAGATCAACTCGGTGGTTTTGGAAGAGAATGAGTCATTTATATACTTTCGAAGTTAGCCATTTCGAGAAGGTAATCTTAGCGCTTCAGTGATTTCAGCCTAAAGGTAGGAATGCGACTCTAGCCCTAGTCGTGGTAGGATTGACAACTGCATCTTCGTTGCATATGTCACCAAAGGATGAATGTGAGACTAACAACCGAATCTGTCTGCAACGGCAAACCGCTACTTAACTTAAAGACGTGGTAAGTCCATCAAAACAAAAACTGTATCAATTGTGTAAAGTAGATATCTCTACCGCTCGACTCACATTCGAGATATTTCAAGGTGTGATCGCTTATCCCCGCCTCCCCGCGATCTTTGGTGGCGGCGTACCTACTCCGTTTTACTCTACTCTAGGAAGTCTAGCTGGCTAGCTCTGATTGTCTTCAGCAGAGTTGCTCGGGGCCCCACCCGCAATTGTTCAGACCGACAACTTCCTAGAGACCATAACACAGGACAATTGACGCGAAAGTCCTGTATCTATATGATTTGAATGGCCAAATAACCATTCCGAGAGCCTATATCATATTCTTCACTGAAGTGGGCACAACATGACGATCGCAAAGCTAATCGATAAACGCTTCCATAATATTCCCGGTGAGATTTATTTCCTCCCTGATCTCAATGGATATCTTTGGGATGAAATCAATGTCTAGTAATTGATAGCACAGTTGCTAATATCATAACAGGCAAGCTTCGGGTCGCTGAGATGTTCTTTGACGTCCCAGTGGATTACAGCAAGCCTTCAGAGGGAACCATTCGTCTCTTTGCGCGAAGCGTCAAGCGCCTGGTGACGCCTCCAGAACCGGAGAAAGATGAAAAGCAGCTCCCATGGTTCGTCTATCTACAGGGTGGCCCCGGTTTTGGATGTCGTCCACCGCAGGAATACGGTTGGATTGGAACTGTGCTCGATAAGGGCTATCAGGTAAGTCTATCCTTATATAGAGCCTACGAAACCGGAATGCGTGTTTGTTGGAAAAGACGGTATCTAAGAGTAATTATAGCTACTGTTTCTGGACCAGCGCGGAACTGGCCTCAGTTCAACTATTACCGCAAAGACCCTCACTCTTCAGGGCAACGCGGTGAAGCAAGCTGAGTATCTTAGACATTTCCGCGCGGATAACATTGTTCGCGACTGCGAAGCCCTTCGCAAGTTCCTGACGGCGGACTACCCGGATGAGCAGAAGAAATGGAGCGTTATTGGACAGAGCTTTGGTGGCTTCTGCGCCGTGACCTACCTCTCGAAGCAGTGAGTTTCCGCCCTAGACAATGCTGCGATGACATCTGACAGGATCGCTTATTCGGATCATAGCCCAGAAGGATTGAGGGAAGTCTTCACGACCGGTGGGCTACCGCCACTAGTCGATGAGCCAGATCCGGTTTACAAATTAACCTACGGTAAGAAAAAAAAAACAATGGGTAATTCTCTTACAGGGTGCGAACTGACGACGCACAGAGAAGGTCCAGCAGAGGAACAAAGCGTATTATGCCAAGTATCCTGAGGATGCTGAAAGGGTGAAGGAGATTCTTAAGTACCTGGAGGTGAATGATGTGCCTTTACCTTCTGGGCGTCTCACGGCTCGACGATTTCAACAGCTGGGCATTATGTTTGGCATGCACGGTAAGGCGCTGTCCCTCCAGCAAGGGATGATTATTCGCTGACAATAGAAACCATACAGGTGGGCTTGATAGCATTCACGGTATGTATAGCCTGCACAGGAAAATGAACTGCAGACTAAACAGGAGTAGATATTGTGCTGCGAGCCCATAGTGATCTGACGTTCTTCGGCTTCTTAACGCGCCCGACACTTTCCGTCATCGACAGTTATGGCTCTTTCGATTCTAGCGTTCTATATGCCATACTCCATGAGGCTATTTATTGCCAAGGGTGATGCTACCTTTGAACAACTTCCTTAAACTCTCACTAACCTTATAGCAGACGAGCATCGAATTGGTCTGCCGACAGACTCATATCAGACTTTCCCCCCTTCCGCATTGACGATGAGGCGCCGCAAGTCTTCTTCACCGGAGAGATGGTGAGTTAAGGCAGCTCAATTCCCCGTGGACATGGGGCTAAAGTGCTGACTTCAACACCAAGATATACAAGGACATGTTCGAATCATACGATGAGTTGAAAAAGATGAAGGACGTAGCAGATATCCTCGCAACATACGATGACTGGCCGGCTCTGTATGATGAGGAACAGCTGGCGAAGAACGAAGTCCCCGTGTATTCAGCCACCTACGTGGACGACATGTATGTCCACTTTGACCTTGCAAGATCCACTGCGTCGAGAATCAAGGAGACAAAGCAGTTCATCACAAATACGATGTATCACGACGGACTGCGTAGCAAGTCTGATGAACTTATGCGAGAGCTTTTCTCCCTTAAGGAGGATAGCATCGACTAGGGGGAAGACAAGTCTGTGCGCCTTCTTAAGGATTGACCTCGCTTGAAGATAATCTTCCGACTAGATTCCGCTTCTGGGAATGGATATGTATCTTCGAAAGAATAACTCAATCATCTATTGACCGTCCGAAATCAATCAACCTTAGTCGCCTTGCATCTCGATGATGGAACTGAGCGATCTTGGCTTTGACCAGGAATCGAGAAGCAGCTGAGTCTCTAGGAAGGTCAATGTAAGAGGATCCAGCTTCCAGGAGGGAGTCAAGAAGACGATGCATTTCCAATGCAGCGGCTTCCCTCTTATTTGTCGGGCCTTCATCTTGCGCCCCTTCTCGACCACGCTGACGGCGCACCAGTGTATCAATGCGCTGTTGTCTGGGATCTTCATCCTCTGTAGTCGTAGTCTTCGGTTTCTTGGGTTTTCCATGATGAGTATATCCTGCTTCGAGTGTAGCATCAGGGACATCTACAGCATCGCCTACAACCGGACCACCGACATCCTCAGCAGCAAGCATTGAGGCAAGATGCTCGTCGATGAATTCGTAGATTGAAGCTTTTAACTTTTCGGCCTCCTGATCAAGTTTCTCATTTTCCCGGCGCTGCGTCCTGATCAGCTCACGCGCCAGTTGCGCAGGCGTCTTCTCCTCTTTCTGCGAACGCTCATTCTGCAGCTTCTCAATGCGCGCTTCCAGTCCGCTTGCGATCAACTGGTTGTCACGTAAATTTACCTCTTCGGCCTTCAGCCGCTGACGATCAACGGCAACAGCCTCAGCTATAGCCGAAATAGACGCCTTAGTCTCTTGGAGATGCTTCACAGTCTCTCGAAGAGCAATCAAGGCAGGTAGCGGTGACTCTGGAGCTGGAAGCTCGGGCTCTGTCTGCAGAAGCGAGTCATACGCCTTCTTTGCTCTCCGGATCTGCGCAAGTCTGGCGCGAGGTTCTGTGTCCGAACTCTGGAGATCAATTGACCTTTTCGTACGAAGCTGATTATTGTCAGTGCGATCAAGGTAAGACTGGGCTTATTGGTTGATTACCTCCTGCAAAGCCTCCTCTTGGCGCTGTACATGTTCCTTCAGGTCCTCTAAGGTATTATCCAGCCTCCGGTTATAGGCAAGTATCACAGCGGCATTGAGAGGTTCTCTCACGTATTCTTCCTCGAGCTTATCTGCTCTTTTGGAGAAATGTCGTATTTTCTCCACTTTGTCTTGTGTTATGCCCATAGCTGAAACGCGAAATCGTACGCGTCACTAAAGAGCTTGCGGGGGTGGTAGTACACAATAGCCCTCTCTTGTTATTGTGATAAAATAGAAACTGTCACTCTTTGAATAATAAACGGAGTAATACATAAATAGGAAAAGGGGAACTCTTTTTCTAAAGAAAGTTCAATAGAGTAGAATCGCATCCTTTGATATGGATATCCACGTGATAACAGACTCTTACCGTATACGGCTAGTCCAGGCAGTGCTTGGCTCACCTCCTCATATCTCTCCGTTTCGCCATCATCGTCGCTCCCATCGCCATCTACCATCTTCTTCCTCGCATCTCTTATTATATCTCCCTGTTTCTCATCTCGCCCTTTGAGTTTCAAGTTGCAGGATCCGTCCTCACTTGGTGGCCTTCTCCCTCCATCTAGCTGTCGCCACGATTAGTCATTGCTTGCCTATCTGCACCGACGAGCGCCGCGTCGACACGAGCTCAATATCCATCGAGAGGCAACGCGGGTTGTGGAAAGTGGTCAATGAATCATTCTGTTGTCCTATTTTAAAAAAAAAAATTTCTCTGCCACGCTCAAGCTTTCCGCGCATCCCAAAGATTCAGTTTCCCTGAGGCGCTCTCATCCAGCACCAAGCATCTCTCTTCCGCTCCTGACTACCCAAGTCAAACAACCTCTTTCTATTCACAAATTCCCACTGGCAGAGCGTTTTGCTCAGACCCTCAAGGCCTGCTATCACAAAGCATCTTACATCTCTGCCGACTCTACCTAGCCTCCAACACCATCCTCCTTTGCTCTCCAGATCAGCACTTCAAGCCTTGCAAGCACCAGTTTCCCTCTCCAGTCGACCGCCAGCACCAGCAAGTTTTCCTTGGGAACTCCTGGTGTATATAATCGATTCAATTTACAAAAGAAGAAACAAAGAAAGAATTGTTCACTGCTACTTCGGCTTTTCCGTGTAAGTGACGCAATCGATCAGCGCATTTCCGCATACAACACGATGTCTGCCTCTCCATCCACGCTCCCGTCGACCAAGCGTCCCTTGGAGGATCCATCCTCTCCCTCTGGCCCAAATGATCAGCCCGAGGCCAAGCGTCCTGCGCTGGACAAAGTAGTCAAGAGCGATGAGGAGAGTAAGAAGCTCGACGCCGATGCTTCTGCCACTGCGAAGACTGAAGCTCCTGCCACGGCGACCAACAATGATGCCCAGGATACCCAGGGCGATACCGTGGTACCTGATGCTCCTAACGGAAAAGCATCTGCGACTGCTCCTGAGACCCAGCCCATCCAGTCCACTGCTTCTCATGCCGAAAGATCTGGCTCCCAGCCCCCTCAGCATCACACCCCCCAGGACGAGACTGGATGGATCCATATCCGTGCTGTTATCTCTAGCCAGGAGGCAGCTACTTGCATTGGCAAGGGTGGTGAGAATGTGTCCCAGATCCGCCGTCTGTCTGGTGCCAAGTGCACTGTCAGCGACTACTCTCGTGGTGCAGTTGAACGTATCTTGACCGTAAGTGGAGCTCAGGATGCCGTAGCTAAGGTAAGCCCTTTAAACCCCATTCTCTGCGTCACTTGATGTCTTGCTAATCTCCCTAAAAAGGCCTTTGGTCTTATCATCCGTACCCTTAACAATGAGCCTCTTGAAGCCCCCTCTACTGCACAGTCCAAGACCTACCCTCTTCGCCTCCTTATCCCTCACATTCTGATCGGTTCCATTATCGGCAAGGGTGGTGTCCGCATTCGTGAGATCCAGGAAGCCTCTGGCGCACGTCTGAATGCCTCTGACGCTTGCCTTCCCTTGTCTACCGAACGTTCCCTCGTCATCCTCGGTGTTGCTGATGCTGTGCACATTGCAACTTACTATGTTGCTGTTACCCTGGTTGAGCAGCTCACTGAGCGGTTTGGAGGTCCGGCTGCATCTGCGTATGCCACGCGGAGCGGTGGTCCAGCTGGCGTGGTCCCTGGTGGCATGCAAGTCGTGCCCTATGTTCCTCAGCCGGCTGGCGGTCAGTATGGCCATCCTGACACCTTCAAGAGACACCACGCTCAACCCCATCGGGCTGCGGCCGGTGCGTATGGTGTCCCCTACCTTCACGGACAGCCTGTTCCTACCCCAGTTGCTCAGCCAGCTCTACACTACGGAGCTTCACCTCGTACTCCTTATGCCGGCGCTGGTCCCCATCAACCCACTCCTTATGGCGCACCTACATCTGTTCAACCCCACGCTCCTACTGCTGCTGTTCCCGCGGCTGGCGTCGTCCCTGGACAGCCAATGACCCAGCAGATCTACATCCCTAACGACATGGTCGGTGCTATCATCGGTAAGGGTGGTGCTAAGATCAACGAGATCCGGCACTTGAGTGGCAGTGTGATCAAGATCAACGAGCCGCAAGATAACAGCAACGAGCGTCTGGTGACCATCACTGGTACCCAGGAGTGCAACCAGATGGCTCTTTACATGCTGTATTCCAGACTTGGTACGTAGCCAATCTTCCCCTTGCTTGCTTTTTCTTGAGTGCAGAGCGCTAACAATTTCATAGAAAGTGAAAAGCACCGTATCTAGAAGTTTCAGTTGGCTTACTCTTTATTGGGTCGGTATCTGCAAAAGTCTTATACGGTTTTGCACGCTTCTATGGTCTCTTTCCTCTCCCATTTTTTTGATGGCTGCGTTTCGGCGTATTCTTGCTTTTTGCCTTTGTATTCTACTGGAGAGACGTTTACCGAGCTCTGATGACCGCGATTCTATTACATCATTTAATCCGGACTTATAACATTGTTTTCTGAGAAAGTAGACCTTGCAGTATCCTTGACACTATATTATACTCGATTAGTTATCACCACCCCTAGTTAGATAGCGCATCATTTTCAGCCTCGTTAGCTAACTCTCTAGATCTTGGTCAACTTAGCATGTCGCATCTCCAACCCTTTCGGCGGCGGCAGCATCTTCTCCCTTAGCGGCTTTATCACCTCCCAATACACCTGCGTCTCCTTCGCGTTCTTATGAGCATCAACACTCTCCCACCCAACGGCCAGCATATGCAGCAACGCCTTGCCTGACGGGCTATTGGCATGATCCACCGTCCCAGGCCGAGAAACATGACCCATAGACCAAGACACTGGCCTGAGGTGCTCATCCATCTTCTCAAGCAACGCAGTCCGGAACGCGATCAGGTCGAAATGCACTTTCTTTTGCTCGTCGGGAGTCATGTCGCTCGGGAAAGCCAGACCCACGAGCTCCGTCACGGGGTTCTTGGTTAAGAGATCTGTCTCCGCGAGACTAGGGCTCAGAGACACATAGAACGTGATCATTTCCGTAGACGTATCTTGAAATTTGTGGATTTCGTTCGTGCGAGCGGCGCCGCGGGCATCGGCCCAATCTGTAAGTAAGTCAGGTCAGTAATTAACACTCTACATGATATGGACCAGAAACCAAATACCCCAAGTTGGATAAACCCAGTATACATAGCATTGGGGAATGAAAAGAAAGAAAGAAAGAAAGGGGTAAAAAACTAACCAACGACCCAAACGATATTATTCGGATCCTCAACGGTCCTTCCCCATGAAGAATTCTGATATCCGCTCTGCAGCTTCGCGGTTCGCAACACCTGTAGGAACTGCTGGCCTGCTTCGTTGTTCGGGTCTTCGGGCTTGACGTCCGGTTTCAGTCGAAGGTAGGTGAATTGCGTCACGGTTTGAGAGCCCATTGTTTGGTTTAATTGTTGGATGAGTAGTAGGTTTTTTTTTTCTCCTGGACGTAGATTGATGATGGGGGTGGAAGGAAGTCGTATTCGTCTAAGCTTGATGTGGAAGGTATAGCTTTGTTCTGGAGGAGATCAGATTTGGCAGGATATGGAATATTAAAAAAATATAAGAAGGAAAGTCAAATAGAAAAGATGATAACTGGAGAAAGTAAAGAAAAGACAAAGAGAATATCGTGCCCCTCTCTTTCTCTGATCAATCAATAAATTTGTCCCGATGGCTCTTGTTTTCTTTTTGATATTGTATAGTATGTATAGTATATTTAATATTGTAGAGATTTAATAGATTAGCTGGAGATTCTGCTTTCTTGTTCCTGGAGCTGAAACTGGAGAGCAAACGGTCTGTATAGGGAATTTGTTGTTGGAGGGAATACATCACATCACATCACGTTACTGGCTTTGGGGGGCGGGGGTGATGGAAATGATGTCAATTGAAAGTTTCCAATCAGACCCCCTCCGATGGATGACTTTACGATTCTTTCGGGCGTATCTCTATAAACTTAAAACGCCATATTCTTCCAATGATGATCTCAAAAAAAAGCGCCCTATTTCCCATATATAACACGCAAATGTTGTTTCTACTGGGGTATGAACGTTCCAAAGGATGTGATGAAGTATATACCAATCCAGGATATTTACAGTGGAGGAAATATCTACTGTTTTATCGAATGTATCATGCCCCCCGCCCCTGGAAGTCGCTACAGTGCGGTCATCGCGAAAAGGGAAAGTTCGAACCCTGATGGTAGATACCCTGATAGAACATCGAGTTTGGTTCGTTTGATGGGATCTCGAGAACTTGAGGCGGAAAGTTGAGGTCGCCGGTGTTGATATCCGGAGGGAATAGTTTATCCCATTCAGTCTAGTGTTGGATTGTCAACATGGTGCTGGTACTTACGATGTAAAAATTGGGTGGTGGCATAGGCAGGAAGAGCTTGGTGAATGGAGAGAATGCAATGAAGATTGCACAAACATACCCAATCGATATCCGGCATCGGCATATCCTCCTGTCTTGTAAGTCCCACGGGACCTGGCGTAGGTGCCGTCCCTCCAGATGTGTCAGTGCCACCGGGCACAAACCACAACCCTGGTCCACCTGAATCAGAGCTTCTGCTGCCATCTGACTCTAAGCTCTCCCCACGGACCGCTCTGTTCGAGCCTCCCGGAGTAGATATAGGTGGTTGTACAGCAGGGGCAGCACCGGAGGCAGGGTAGTAAAGAGCATCATGGTAGGGTCCATGAAGAGACGGTAATCCTCGCTGTGGCAGCGTACTGATTCCCTTCTGGGAATGGGCTGCAGCCATGTTCTGCCGTGCCTTCTCGACGTTCTCGTGAGCAGGAAGCATGATAGAAAAAGCGAATGATTCTGTCGACTGCGGAGGAGAGTTTGAAGGCCGCTGTTGTTGTTCATTACCACGGCGTGGTTGAACTGGATTAGGGACGTCCGGAGGTGATTGGGCTCTGCTCATCTTCGCATCCGTCATAGGACTTTTACCCTTCTGGGACTTCGACTGGAGAGGGGGCGGTGTTTGTTTCGCCTGACAAGTCTCAAGCCAGTTCTGTTCCGCCATCGTCTTTGGGAATCTCAGCTTCCTCATCTCACTATAGATCTCCAGCCTATCCTTAACCTGTGTTATGATCCTCAGAGCCTTTTGATTCCGACGAGCAATGAGCTCCTGGCGACTGACTTTGCCCAGAGAATTGGCTTCAGATAGAGGATCTTCTGCCCCAATTTCATAGACGTAGTCCAGACAGCGCCAGATGCGATCTGCATCGCGCCGCATTGGAACCATGAAGACGTCAAATAAAAGAAGGAAAGCGATATGATACTGATCATAAGCCCTGCTATACCAGACCCACGGCTGCAATTCTGCTGCCGTATCCAACTGTACGGCGTGATCTAGATGTTGGGCGGCAGCCGTGAGCATAACTTGGCGTAGTCTATCCGGGATTGGGGCAGCTGGATTCGAATGATAGCGCTGTAGGACGGCGATGTACAGTCGACAGATCCATAGACCCAACATATGCTCAGCCGCGCGCTGGATGGGTGTGGCATTGGGAACGTTGTAAAGGGGTTCGTACTTGGCATACATTGCTTTTCGGAAGCTTTCAATCTTTCCCATGAGGTGAGTCAAGGAGATTAACCTCTTCTCAAGACGGAGCCTGTCGGCAAGACAGACTCGGGTGATCTCCTGGCATTCGAACCGAATTCGGGAAAAGGTCATGTCGGTCCACCTGTTTACATCGTCCAATCTCCCTGAAGTGAAATCTTCGTCGTTTAGATTAAGTGGGAATAGCGTGGAATAGTCCTCACGTCGGATACAGGCACGGGGCCCTTGCACCTCGCTTGTACGAAGATCCATGAAGCAGAGCTGATACCAGATCAGTCGGCGTACGTGTGTCTCAACTGGACCATGGCCGTATTCGGAGGCATCTCGATGGAAGCCCATGCACTCGGCCAGCCGAATGCCCAAGCCAACAAGAGCCGAATGGGAGCGGGAGATCTCTCCGCGACACATGGGGAGCTACAGAAAGCGCAGTCAGCAACAAATAATAACTAACGGACTAAGCTTTCGCGGCCCAGGAGACTATACCAGATACATCACGAACGCTTGCATAGTTTCTGTCTTTGTCGTCCGCAGTATATGTGCTTTCCTCAAGCCTGCCTCTGTCGCTAACTGGAAGTCGTCTCTCAGTTCCTTTTGCGTCACTCCAAACAGGCGAAACACTTCAGGCTCTGGCATACTGGCGACTGCCGTGAATAATGCCGCAAGCACCAAAGCTTGAAGGGAAGGGGTAGGCTCAAAGCCTTTATTGATATCATCCCAGAAAACCTGATATCTCTTCTCGAAGCTGGGACGGTGGACAACGCGAGCGACTGGGTGGACTGCCAGCCAATATTGCTCCATTAATCGATCCGTGACAGTCTTACTGGGGAGGTGTTCCGCAAACACATAGTCACGGTTCATCGGCCCAAACATGATCTCCGAACTGGGCGCTATATAAGACGGGCCAGGGCTGAAATAAGCGTCTCTTTCTTCAGCAGATAAGCGTTCCAATCGCTCCTTCGGAGTCGGTTCCGACGACTCTGGCTCCGCACTTATGTGCAGTTTGCGGAGGCCTGCAGACAGCTGTAATGGGAAAAAAGAATCAGACTACAAAATCTCTCTATCGACTTCGTGCAAGAATCCTGCAGAAACCTACCTCGTCCGCGAACCTCGGCCGGAAGTACCCCCCAACTCTGTCCGTCATCCTCATCTTGCCCACTCTAAACCCCAGATCATAGATGTCATCATCCGCCTCATCCTCATAAGCGGCATCCAGCACCGCCAGGGGCGTCGGCTCGAGATCCTTCTCGTCGTCCGGGATCGGCAGGTTTGCACTCTCCTCCGCGGCCCCAAACATGGCTTCCGCCGGGTCATCCTTGGCTGCGATATCCGCTCCGCTCCGCTTCCCAGCCACGTCCTGCTCCAGCGACCGCTCCAGCCGGCCCATCTTCTCTTTGATCTCTGTTAGTTTCAGCCGGGCGTCCGAATCCAGCGCAGGGGCCAGGAACAGACAGTCCCGCTTAGCTTTGGAGCAGTTCGTGCACGGATGGGCCCGGTCGCACTTGAGCTTCCGCCGGCGGCATTCCAAGCAGGATGTGATCAAGCGGTTGCGACGGCGGATCCTATTATGATTATTACTAGCTGAAGCAACATGGCCTGCAGCATCACTGGCAGTGTCGGGAGACGCGCGAGTCGACCTGGACCCGGCGGACGGATCCATCCTCACTTCCTAGCTTGTAAGTATTAGATAGATAGATCGGTACAACAAGCTTCACAGATGCCGCTATGGACAGCTTAGATAGACCAAATCAGCCTATGGCCGATGTTTACTTGCGCTGTGACCCCCTCTTTTCTTTGGCGTGGACCCCGAGTAACCGAGTAACCACCCTGATTCCTCCGTACTGTACACAAATTCTCCGCGAAATAGTTAATCAGTGCGACGCCGTTACGTCCGTAAACCCTCCGCCGGCGCTGTTGGGCGAACTTAAACCCGGAAGCAAACCGGGGCGGATCAAGCGGAGTAGAGTCAGAGGGGATCGTCCTTTCTGTAGTTCTTCTTCTATAAATACTATACTGTATGTCTATGGTCAGCTCGTTGACAGGATGGGATCGAAATCATTTCTCTTGGATGGTGGAGAGGGGCGGCTGTTTACCTCAGGGATTTCTGTCTAAAGTAACTAGCCTCAGGACGGACAGAATAGGTACTCAGTAACACGCTCTCTTGGAGTGGAAACAAAGACAGCAGCAGCACGATGATCTGAACCTCGGTCAGAGAGCAATCGCGATTCCACACAGCGAAACAGCGTGAGAGACTCGCTCTGCTCGAGTTTCGCTCCTGAAGATCCATTTCCAGCAAGTCCCCCGCGAGAACAGCCCGATCCGGTTAGCCCGACATGGATGTTTGAGCCTCAGGGGATGATATGATGATTTATTTATTGATTATTATGATTATGATTATTACTATTATTATTATTCTTGTGATTATCCATGGATCCGTATCTTCATCACTACTACTACATATTCAGTCCATTGGATTAGACCTACAGGCTCACGGTGAGGCAACGATGCAAGTATAAAGATGTGTGTATGTACAGGCCGTCATGATACGTATAACATGCTTTTCACGCTCAAGCAGCGTCCAAATGACAACAGGAGAACAACTGCGCGACATTCATAGATCGTCCACTCCCCGGACTTGGACCTTCCGCTCGCCAACCGCCTTCTTGAGATTGCCAACGATCTCCTTGCGCCGCTGCGCTTTCGTCTTCCATTGCTCAGCCTGTTGGCGGCCGACCACGTCGCCAGGCCCATTGACACTCCGCAGCATGCTTAGTCGAGACGACCCGTTAACGCTACCGCGGAAGTTCAGACCGTGAGCGGTGGTTTCGGGAGTGTGGTACATGCTCCGGCTGCCATCGTGCGATCCAGGAGTTGCCGGGAAGCGCCCGACGGTCTTCTTGGACGGGGTCACAAATGGGGAACCCTCACGACTGGCAGGAGGGCCAGAGACATCAAATCCGAGTTTCTTCAGCTGCGATTCAAGAAGATCAATATCGCCACTCTTGCTTTCGGCCATGCTCATCATGGTGGCAATGGTGGAAGTCACGGCCTCCACGGTCGGCTTCTTGACGGCCTGTCTTCGAGACAAGGGGGCATTAGCAGTGCCATCGGGACGGGGAGCATCAGCGATCTTGGCCCGGAGAAGCGAGATACCCTGCTCGAGATCGGCCAGCTTGGCCTGCAGAACCGTGGATGCCTTCCGCATGTCTTGCTGAAGGCTAGCCTGCTCAGCGGACAACGGGGCAGAGAGCACTGCGACAGTGTCGTTATGGGCATCGAGAATCTTGCGGATACTGGCACATTGGCCGCGCAGGATGAATATATCCTTGCCCAGCAGCTGCTGGCACTGCTCCAGCTTCTCCTCGACTCCGCGCAACCGTTGCTGCTCAAGGGACCCTTCCAACGCAGCCACGCACTCGTCGAAATTGTTTACGTGCGGGAGAAGAAGCTTCTCGTCCAAGATGGCAGCGGGGTCGTCTCCTTGCAGAATCGATATCCATTTCTGGGCGTCAGGCTCCTTGGAATTTTCCTGGTAAAGAAGGAACGAAGACAAAGACCGCGAGTTGATGCCAAGTGTGTCGATCATGGAATTGATATCCCGATACAATCTCTCGATTTGTCCGGGAATGCCCGGCTTAGCTGTCTGTCCCATGTAGTCTTGATGAGGCACGAAGGGATCCAATGTAGGCGTCGGGGAGAGAGGACGGGCGAGATCAGCACGGAGCCTCTCGTCCTCATCATCCTCTTCGAGTTGTTGGGTTTCCTCATTCAGTCGCTGTTCCGCAGCAGCAACAGCTCTCTCCTGCTCCTCTTTGGCAACATCACTTGGCAGCGGTTCCCACTGTTTGCCACGAGAAGACTCAGCAAGTGCAGCCTTTCGCGTCGCAAGCGCGCTACCCGGAACACCACGCGCACTAGCTGACCGAGGAATTCCTGTTCGTGACCCAGGCCGTTTGGGGCTGGGTGATCTTGGAGTGCGCACAGGGCGAGGCGGAGGGATGGCAGGATTCGTGATTTCTCCGAACAAGGGCCGTGTGGTTTGCTGCTTCTGCTCTTCAGGCATCGAGATCTTGGTGAAGCCTCCACCAGCCAGGCTCTTGTCGGAAAGTCCACCAAACGAGCTCTCCGGAGACATCTTGAAACTGTCTACGGTTTTATCAGCCTGTTCGTCGGTTGGACTGATCCCGTGAGTGACTTCTTCTTCGCTCTCGTCGAATTCGGATTCGTCTGCTTCAGAGCCGTCTGGCAAGGGCACGGTTTCCTCCTTTGGTATCTCGCTCTTCTTTGGCGGAAGGAAGTCAGGCGGCAGGGGCGCATCTCCAGTTGGACCTTTACTCAGAGAAGGCGTCTTCTTCGGCTTTGGAAGGAAGTCTGGAGGCAGCGGTGCCTCTTCAGCCGGGCTTTGCGGAGGCGACTCTGATAGCTCAGGCTCGGCCGGCAATGGTGCCTCCTCTACTGCAGGCGGTATTTCCGTCTTCTTGGGTTTTGTGATGAAATCCGGAGGTAGCGGTGCATCTTCGATTGAGCTCTTAGACACAATCGACGATGCGGACGTGTCGCCGGGGGCGTAAGGAGCCCTGCTCATAGCGTCCGGTGGCAAAGGAGATTCTTCGAGCCTGTTAGTAGGCGTAGCTTCCATGTCCGTCTTTTGCATATCTTTCTGGTCAACACCTGGAACGTGAGTCTTCTCAGAAGGAGTTGACGGAGGGCTCGTCTGCTGCTTAGGAATGTTTCCGAATAAACTAAAGGGGGGCGACTTAGTAGACGTGGGACTCGGCTCCTTTGGCGGTTGGCTTCCGAATAAAGATCCAGTAGAGGCAGAGGGCATTGTGCTTGTCTTTTCCGGCGCACCGAATGTTGGCGCCGCTGTTGGCGTCTTCTCCAGTTGTGGCACAGTGGGTTCAGATTCCATATCATCCATTGACTCTGTAGGCGGACTCGGCTTGCTCGTGGCTGGTCCCAGCATGTTTTCAAAGGAGGATCCCATCGAGAACACGCTTGATCCCTGGTCCGGTTTCGGGGCATCATTCACAGCTGTACCGTCCCCTTTGAAACCTGATCCCAAGACAAAGCCGCCAGCACCCAATCCGAACGGACCCTTAGACTCTTCAGGCTTTGCTCCAAATATCGACTTCGTCTCTGTAGGTTGACCAAAACCAGACGGCTCTGTTGGCTTGCCAAATGGGTTTTCTCCTGTGGTCTTCGCAAACGGACTCTCTCCCGCTGCTTTTCCAAATGGGCTTTCTCCTGCAGCCTTTGCAAAGGGGCTTTGTTGGGTAGGTTTCGATGCCCCAAGGCTGCCAAATCCGCCGGAGTTTGCGAAGGAACTGAAACCACCGCCGAGGGCGCCTGCTGGTGCGCTGGGTGTTGCTGGGGTCGCGGATGCAAAGGCACTGAATCCCTTTCCTGGAGTCGAAGGCTGACCGAAGGACGGCTGGCCGAAAGAGGGTTGACCAAAGGAGGGTTTACCAAAAGCCGGAGCGGAACTCTGCATTCCCCCAAAGCCAGACTGGCCAAACTGCGGTGTGCGATTCCCCAAAGCACTGGTGCTTCCAAAGCTCGGTGTAGCAGCGCCCATCGGGCTGGTGGAACCGAGAAGAGAACCGCCGCTCAGAGCTGAAGGTTTCCCAAAGGGAGACTGGTGGTTCGCGCCTAAGCTAGAGGGGCTTCCGAACGAAGGAGCAGCAGGTTTTCCAAAAGGAGACGTCGTACCAGACGAGGGAAGGCCAAACACAGGTTGACAAAATGAGTTCTGTTGGAGCCGTTGAGTACCTGCGCCAAACGGTGAAGCGGCAGCAGCAGCAGCAGGAGGAGCTGGGGTCTGTATCTGAGGTTGCGCCGGTGCCACGGTCGCTAGACCATGGTACGGTATCTTCTGGCGGACAGACTCTGCGTATACAAACCACCAAGAAAGCAGAATTCCATCGTTATTGAGGACTAAGATGTTTGGCAGCGGCGTCTCCGACTCCGGAATATCTTCACCCGCAATAGGCGACTGGACTTTTTCCGTGGCTGAGAGGTCGACAGCAAGACCAATCGTAGAGGTATCCTCCATCGTAGCATCCGTCATAGGTAGCGTTGCAGTTCTGGCATCGTTGGATATTACCGTTGTAGAGAACAGGCCCACCTGCTCATCTGGCATGCCGGTGGCCAACGGTTGGTCAGCCCTGGTTACGAGACCGATATCAGTCGACGCGGTGGAAGAAATTATCAAGGCCTCCTTCAGGTGCGGCTTGAAGTCCTTCAATCGCGCAATAAACTGGAAGGCAGGGCTCCGCTTGAGACCAAACGGCGAGCACAATTCTGGCAACTTCTGCAACAGATAAGGAGAGCCTTTCCTGCGCGTAACAATATAATAGTTTGAAGCAGGAATGCCGCCCATGTCGTCTTCCGCAGCAGAGGGCGTGTAGACGATAAAAAAAACATGGTTTTCGAGCCAGGATATGGCCGAAACTGCAAGTGAAGGATCAGTACCACTGCATCCAACATGAGTCGATTTGAGGCTAGTACTTACTGTGTTGGTCACCCTCTAATTCTGGGGGCCGTGGAATCTCATCTTTCTTCTCTCCTTCGGGGGTCATCTGATATCCAGTGCCGTCTGCCAGTCCAGCAAGCAGCTGTTTACCCAGGTTACTCCAGGAGACGCAGCTAACACCATTCTTCAATACTGGGCCTCCCGGGCCAGAGGCCAACGCGCCTGTCTTCAAATTGGCTATCGACAACTCGCCGTTCGTATTGACCAGGGCCACCAAGCTCGAGTGTGCCTCCGCCGCGGGTGCAGGGTTCGGGACGAGGGTTCGAAGGGGCGTACCGCCCATTCCAATGGATATCGCAGGTTGAGCATTGCTCTGCAGCAGAGACGACGTCTCGTAGACAAGTAACTGATCGGCCTTCTCAGTAGCCACGACCAGGGCACTTTCACCCGCCGCAAAGGCAACATGCGTCGGCTTCGCCGGAAGCGTGATTTTGGCTTGCGGCTGGAATGGCTTGGTTTTCACTTTTTCCAGCTTGTTGCCCTGCGCATCCTCCTCTGGCTGCTGTGCAGCTATCGCCTGTCTAACAGCGTCGGTTTTTGCGACGAACAAACCATCTGGTCCTCCACCGACCACTATCCCTCTAGTCGGAGCGACGGTCAAGAGTGAAGCTGTAGGGGATGGAAGAGCATCTTCTGGCCAAGGGTTGGGCAGCAGTCGGACTCTGCTGTCGCTTTCGACACCTTGGAAGCCAACTTCCTAAACAGAGCGCGTTAGCCCGCAAAAGAACTGCCGTGCGCACGCCATCCAGCGCGCATCCAAAGCTCTGCTCACCTCTGTAAACACTTCTGGCAGCTCAGGGCCCAATTCCGCAGGCACATTTCCGCCACCTCCCCCGCTGGGGGTGGCAGCTCCGAAGCTGAAAGCCATCCTGAGCTTGTCGAAATCGGCAGAGATAGAACGCGACCCTTCGCCTAGGGATCTGCGGCTCTTGGGAACATTGAGGACTGGAGACCCACGCGGAGGAGCAGCAGTAAAGGAGCGACGTGCTGGGGGACTCCGGTGAAGGAGCTGCCAGGTACGGTCAAAAATCTTGACGGCCTCCCTTGAGGCGGGAGAAGAAGCTAAGATGGCTAAAGGGTTCACAGACCAGTTGATAGCCGTCCCAGACACTGTTTAGCGTGAGTGGGCACGGCAGTGGCTCGGGGGGAGGGTAGTGTGGGTGTTAGGGAGGAAATCCCCAAGATCTAATTAAACAGCACGGGCGTAGTCTTTCCGTAGTTTCAGTGACTTTAGCATGATTCACTATGAAAGACTAAGAGAGAAAAAGAGCTCCAGGTGGATTCAGTGGAGGCGCAAGAGGTGTGGGTGCCTGAATTCCTGGGTGTCTGCCTTGTTGCCTTTGTGCCTTGCTAATCGGGCGTTGAATGTATGCCCTGTCAATAAGGCATAAACAAGGCACCAACAAGGCACCAACAAGGCACCGACAAGGCTGCCGGAGCTTCGTCACTCGCAGGCGAACGTCGTCCAGCTCCAGCTCCAGCTGTTCCTCCCAAGTCAAGATCCCCCACCGTCTCCTCTGCTTGCCAACCGCGACTCCTCCCTTCTCTCCCTTGGTATCATCCGCTTTCTCGTCTTCCAAATCCTACGTTTTTACTGTCGTCGCTCTGCCTGGCGCTGAGGCATCGCTGTCGCCATGCCAGGTTTCGACTTCTCCAACTACAACCGCAACGCGGCGCTGCACGCCAAGGGAGTGCCCCTACCCAAGGCCACCAGCACCGGTACCACGATCGTGGGGTGCATATACGACAATGGCGTTGTGGTATGTCGATTCCATTATGCGGCGCGGCTGCGATGCGTGCCTGATATGGACCTCAAGACTGACGGTAATCCTAGATCGCAGCAGATACCAGAGCCACCAGTGGTCCTATAGTCGCGGATAAGGTACGAAACATGCGTTTGACGACCACGGAATCATTGCCATCCTTCTCCATTCCGACAGATATAGAGCCCGCTAACCAAGCTGTTCACACGTCTAGAACTGCGAGAAACTCCACTACATTACTCCCCAGATCTGGTGTGCCGGTGCCGGTACAGCTGCAGACACAGAATTCACGACCGCTCTCATCAGCTCCAACCTGGAGCTGCACTCCCTCTCGACGGGTCGACGACCACGCGTTGTGACCTGCATGACCATGCTGAAGCAACACCTCTTCCGATACCAAGGTCACATTGGCGCCTACCTTGTCATCGCGGGCGTTGACCCTACCGGTGTCGGTCTCTACACAGTCCACGCTCACGGTTCGACGGACAAGCTACCATATGTGACTATGGGTTCGGGTTCTCTTGCTGCGATGTCCGTCTTCGAATCCACGTGGAAGCCCAATCTGAACCGCGACGAGGCTGTGGCTTTGTGTGCGGAGGCCATCAAGGCGGGTATCTTCAACGATCTCGGCTCCGGTAGCAATGTGGACGTGTGTGTTATCGACAAGGACAAGCCCACGAAGCTGCTGCGGAACTACCTCAAGCCGAACGAGCGTGGCCAGAAGGAGCGCAGCTACCGCTTCCCCAAGGGAACCACGGCCTATCTCAACGAGAAGATCATCACGAAAGAGGATATCCGACGATATGTCACGGTGGAGGAGCTCTCCAGCGACGACCAACAAGCCGTTGCTGAGAAGATGGAGATCGATACATAGCCTGTATTACCAACGAACTGTTAAATGATAATCTTGGAGATGGAATCATACCCAATGCATTTCGATCTCTCCCTTGCCTTATTGAATTCCTCTTTGTACTACATGCCCGCCCGATAAAGTGAAAGTTAAGAAAACGTGTTTTCCTTTGACAGCATTCCCGGACACGGAGCGGCACTGGAAGGAAAGACGGCTTCGAATTTTATGTATCACTATCGATGACTCTTAATCAATGCCGATGTTCAAGACGTCCATACCTTAGATATACCAGGCCCATTAGATAAAAAAAAATCACAGAAGAACGCTACGTAGGGATAAGGAACGCAGTCTGCTGTAAAAGATTGATCGATCGCGGGATCGAAGTCATATATTTCTTTTTTTTTCTTTTCTTTTCTAAAGTACCGGGTATCTACTATATATACATAGTCTAATCTCTATATAAAAGCCTTATCACGGAAACGATGTTCCAGGAGCAGAGCTATTGCGCAGAAACATCTGTGCGCAAGAAGCAATAGGCACAAGGCTGTCGACAGTCTATGCGGGTACATTCCTCAATGCCATAACCACCTCGGGGTCTTCGGCCTCGCCCACAAGATCCATAATGAACTTGTACCGCAGAGTAGAGACATGCATGCCTGCTTGTTGGTACCGAGTGATTCCGCAATGGTACATTGCACGGACGAGCGGCGGTTTGATAGGAGCTTGATGTTTCCTCAGGAAAAGGTATAGCCAATGCACCACTCGGTAGGCCTGGCGAGGAGTCAAGTTCTTGGCAGTTGCGAAAGTGATGGCGAGGAGATGGATTAGTTCCAGGCATGCATGCGGATCAGGATGTTCAGGATCTCGGGCTAATGCGAGTGCAGTGCCAGCCGAATCCAGGTCTGGTGGCGGGCCCCATGCTCGCGAGAGCGCAATCTTCAGCGGAGTATGGGAGCGCAAGATTCGAAGCACGATTAGATAGTCATTGACGCCGCCACTCTTTACGAAACTCTTGCTTTGCTCGATGAAGGAAGTACTAGTGATATCGATCTTGCGGACCGTCTTTTCGAAGCTTGAACCGAAGTAGCGGCGGGTAGCCAAATAGCTCAGTCTGTTTGCGAACAGGTCCGTGATAGTCTGATCTGACGCCTCCAGTTGCTTCAACGCCATCCGTGCCAGATCCTTGGGTTGCTTTTTTGTTTTGACGGCAATAGCCATCATGATAACATTGTTAGATGGAATGTTCAATTCTTGAAGACCCTTCACGAGGTTCACTAGGACGTCTCTCTCCTCCCAATCCCTCGTAATCCTGGTGAAACGGACAAGAAGTTCCGAGACTACCGTCACGACAGACTGGGGAAGTTCCCAAGAGTGATATCGAGAGACAGAGCGACCAAGGGATTTTAAGATCCACAGGCGAATGAGAATCTCTTGGTGGGTTTGAAGGCTAGGATGGGGACTATTGGAATCCTCGGTCCGCCTTGTCTTGCTTTTTGCTGATTTCAGGGACAGCCACGCTCGAGATGACAGGAGAACTTCAAGATTGCTGACATTTTTCAGGAAATTTCTCCAAGCTTTGAACACCACGTCTCTATGCATTTTCTCTTCCAAGGTCAACGCGAGGTGTTCTGTCACCTCGATAATGTAGTTTGAAGCCAGATGGGGCGAGAAGCACGCGAGCAAACTCTGAACATAGTCATTGTTGTACTTCCTCTGGTCGAAGCCGGACTCGTCTTGGACTGAGTCCGTCGGAAGGCTTAGCCACTGTGAAATAAAGCATGGCACCCAGCTACAGTCCTGGGTGGGTGAAGGATGTGTAGACACTATAATATCCCTTGCTAGCAGTAACACCTCCTTGTGCAACTCCGTCTGAGCAAGCTCATCCAGCCACGACTGGAATATTTCCTGTTCCAGGTCTTCGACCCGCAGCACGTTACAACTCCGTAGCGCATCCCACAGACTCCGATAACAGCGCACGAGTCCGTTCGGATCCTCGGATCGCAGTGTCCCAGTTCCAACCTTTATCTCTGGCAGCCCTTCGATGATTAGGCCAATCTCTTCAGTTGGGATTAAGCCGAGCTCGAGCGCTCGATTAATGGCACAAAGGAATTCATCCCTGTTGGATGCGCTCGCCTCGTATGCGACCAGATGCTCCACCAACGATAGATAATTTCCCGCGTTACGCACGTTGAGCGTCGGGTCATCCAAGAAGGCTATCAGCTCCACCACTGATTCCTCGCGGCGCAGCGTGTGAGATAGCATATTGCCAAAAATCATCTGGCTGTAGGCTGGGTCGTGTTTGATATCAAGGTCGAAATCGCAGATTATCTTCCGTATATCATCCACCCTCCAATGTTTTTTCAGCTCCTCCTCCAGCAGTTCATCTCGAGCAGTCGTGCTCAGCTGACTGGAGTGCTTCGACCACGAAAAAGGTATTTCAGCATCATCTAAATCGTCACTTCCCTCGGCTAGAAAAGAAGGCATGGGCGGCGCAGGGGGACTCGGAGCATAAGAGTATGATGAACCTTTGAAAGAAGTCAATTTTCCATGCCTCGTATAGTATATATATATATATAACGGGTATTTTACCGAGTGAGTCAAATTGTGAAGAAAGGGCAAAGTTGGAATCATTCGACTTCCACTTCATATGCCCCGTCCCATTCCTCCCAAACAGACTGCCCATGTCTGGCAACCCATAATTGCCCACACTAGCCAATGCCGTATTCCTCCGCTTCGCAAGACGCCTCCGCGCCTCTAATGGACCCGGCACCTTGCTTTCATGGCGTTTCTGGCAGTTTACGAACCGCTTGAAGGTCGATGCGAGTAGGTCATCACTGATCCACACATGGTCGATGAGCGCAGAGGTAGGTGGCTGCAGGGCATGCCGGCAAGCATGTCTGCTGAGAGACATTCGGCATCAGCGACAAGAAGCGCGCAATTGACCCTTGTCGAGTGTCGTCTGAAGCTATGTACAGCTTTGGCGAGCGAGGTTCGATTCGCAGCCCGCAAGAGCGCCAAGGCTGGTGTGCTGACTAACCATCTTACGACCATCCAGTTACGAGCACAACTATTGGACGGTGTCCTTCGTATAAACAAGACACCATATAGACTAGAATTGTGTTTTGACTCAGCAATGTTATGATATCCTTGTGCTTATTTTCAATTATATGAGGAACACAGAGCGCGTGTTGCTGATATGTGTTCGCAGGTCACCTACATGTCCGTCTGTATATTGTATATTTGTGGCGTTTCCTCTATGCTAGGCAGCATTTTCTACATTGCGAAATTTCGAGGTCCCTAGATTGGATGCTGATCTTGCCGTTGATTATGTAGTTCAATATGAACGAATTGAACTGAAATCGCAATAATCCGTGGAAATTCGAATTGGCCATGTTGTCATCCATGAAAACGAAGAGGAAGTGTAGAATCAAATGGTTGGTCATGCTTTGTGTCAAATTCATCTCAAGTGCTTACTTCGTTTCGTCGATGAGAGCATACTGCTAGCTCTGAGGATTTATTATCAGACAGAATGTCAAACCGATATAGCTCTAATCTGGTTAATGAAGGCTTCGCTGAACCCGGTGCGACCTATCGAGCCTATCCTGCTCCGATGTTCACTCATCTCCGACTCTTCTAGTAGCAAGCGGAACACTATATCTCAACAGACCCATGGAGAGAAACCCATTCTTGCGAGGAAAGAGCGTTGTCGAGCTGATGGTATGCAGCACCCAACGGTATAAGGCCGCTCCTGCCGTGGCAATACTTCATATCATCCGAGCTTGATTGTGTGAACATGAGAGATCGATACTCGTTACAACTGTTGTAACTATCACATTCATTGCTATTCATATTGGAGAACAGGATACCATCGGGATATATATGACATATCACGACCACCAAATACCCATTATTATTTTCTACGTGGAGAGTATTCGAACAGTATGGCAGAACAGGAGAACCTTGACGTTTCGATGGAGGATGTATTTGACTTCGACAATGCAGCGCTTCCCGAGGAGTATGCTAGACAATATAACCTCCTTGCTGGATATCCGGGCGGTGGAATACAGCAGGCCTTTCATAGTTCGCGACAACCTGAGGGAGGAACTAGAAATGATGAAAATGTATCAGCTTTCCAACATCACGTACAAGAACCTGCAGGAGACCAACCTGGTGTAGACGGCAGACACCATGCACTCATCTCAGAGGGAAACAGGACGACTGTTCCTGCAGCACAAGATTCCCGTGGTATGAATCCAGTCATTTCCCATGTTGGCGCTCACCCCAATCGTCCGGTTTTTGCCCTTCCGGACGGATTTCCAATCCTCACTTGGCCATTGAGTCCTCCAATTCACGGGCAACCTCACCAAGTCTATCAGTGGCGTCCCGAGCAGATTCCCAACCTTCCTCTATCCCCCTATGGGTCGTCCAGGACGGGACACCGATTACCGCAACTCCAGATTCAGCGATATGTTGCCAACAGGAACATGATCGCTGGTTTTCACCGGGCTTTGTGGAAGCTTCAACCTCCAGGCTCAATCTACTGTGCGGCGGAGCTAGAGGGGACATCAATCACGGTGCACGACCTGGCCAGCCAGCTGACTTCGCTGCTTCCCTCGAGATACGTTGCAGTCCAGAATGTCCCTTTCAGCCCATCTTCATATATGGAGGTCCGCCAGTATGTTCACCCAGTAGACTTCAACCGAAGGAGTCTTCTGGATGGGTTTATGGGTAGCAACCAAGATAGTGTCTTTTTTGCTTGCACAGTTGTTGAGCTAGGGGATTATCGATCTGTCGCCATGGGTCGCATCGAGAAGGGGTCACGATATCCATTGTTTCGACCGCGGGAGGGGTTTTTATACTTCCAGATTCGTGATCTGGCAGTCCTTCCAGGACGATCGCCTGGAGTCGGAGGATGGGTCATCGCATCTTTGTTATTTGCCGTTGTTCAGTTCGTCCCCAGAGGCGCGATGTTTGAAGTAGTCATGGTTGTTCCTGAGGCTCTGAAGAGTTGGTGCGAGAGACTGCCCGGGATGCACCGAGACGAGAGCCATCCAGACTATCCTATTTTCAATGTACGCGGACGGAAGCTATAGAGTGACGTGAGTCTGAACCCGAGGACTATGGCTGCAGGATAGGTGTTTGCCATCGAAAAGGACGTCGGAGACACGGACAACATCTGGGACGCAAAATCCTGCAAAGGCTCACATGGCTAGGTTAGTCGTCATTCGGCCGCCTTGGATCTCTGTAAGCAAAGGAAAAGGATGAGAGGAAATGGATCAACTACAAGTCGTGTGCACTCATATTGACAGTCTCAACAGGCATACCCTAAGCTGGTTACCACCGGCAAGAGACAACCTGCGGGACCGCTCGGCCGTGTTCAGCTCAAGTGCAAGATCAGAGTCAATAATACGTTAATTACTCGGGAGAACAGAAAAAATGAAATGGTTAATCATAAAGCGAATACTCATTACGTATCTGCCTTTTCTCTCCAGACGTGGTGGGTCTTAGTAGGCTTATTCCTCTTGCCAACTCACAATCCGTTCTGTGCTTCTCGACTCCATCCAATCTACCTTCAGCAATGCAGAGGGCCCTGGTCGAAAATGGCGCAAGGCCCGACACTACGACCGTAGTCGAACTATACTTACCCCCATACTTACTCTGTCCGAACGAGAAGAACTCTTGGGCGTCTGATCATTCAGTCCCCGTCCCTCTTGGCAGGCGTGAGGATATGACACGGAACGTTCTGGCAGTACTCTAGATAAACTGTAGCCTGTTATATTCGAGAAGGAACTCACTGCAGAGTACCCAAGTAATCAGCAGTAGTTAGCACCCCTAACGACGTGGCCCCGTTGGGAGTCTGGCGATTCTCGAACTGACGCGGGAACCACAAGCCGTAGATAGGGTACTTAGAGCAACGACGGGATCAGAACGTACTACTAGAGAAGGCTACTACTACTAATACGTACTACGGGCCTGTCTAATAATTCTAGGGTCTGCTGAGTTGCTAATTACTAGTCCACCCGTGGATTTAGAGTTCAAGGGTTTCTCTTTCTGCGGAGGTATAATATAGCGTATTATAGTCTATTATGATTATTATTACTACTACTGCTGCTGTTAACTAGGTGAGTTGTTCTTAGTTATTATCCTCTATTCTGGAGTAGTTAACTTAGTCCGCAGGTAGAACAGGTGGTGAACTAAATCCTAACCCTTCCCATCCATTACTACTTCTCAAACTCGCTAACTAAAATTTCCAATTGATCGTCAATTGTAAGTTACTGTACATGAAGAGAAGCGTATAGTAAAAAAGAAAAAGAAAAAAGACACTCCACCTCGTCATCTATTGAATGTGGCTCTCGTGGCAGAATGCTGTCCCTGTGTCTCTGCTTCTCTCTCTCTAAAGTAAGCCTGCTAAGATCATCATCCCATAATTCCGTAAAGTATGTATGTACAACAATAATACTACATCATAACATAATGATAACATAACTCCTTTACAGACCGACATTACCAATCCCACTGTTTATTACAAGGAATCAATCACATTCTTCTTACTCCGTACAGCACATACAAGATAGAAAGAAGATCTTTCGGGATTTGAAACCCCCCATACCATTTACCGGTAGGATGGATGGTCAGGGGGGGAAGCGTCCGGGATTCCGGGGAAGGGCGAGAGAATATGCGTTTTGTTTCAAAACTACGTGTACATTTACAGAAAGGGTTGTTGGGGGATTGAGAAAATATCAAGTAGAATGAATGACCACGGTTCAGTTCTTGATCTGAGCCAGCCAGAGAGGGAAAAAAAAAAAAATTTTTTTTTTCTTCGCGTATCTCGTTTCCTCTTTCCTTTTTGTAAGAGCGATCTTGTTTGGTTAATGCCTGTTTTCGGATATGGTGGGTTTTTGGTCTGGTTTCAAATGAGGGAGAGGAGGTGGATATGATAGTAGTAGTAGCATGTTATCTGGATTCTGGAGTTTCTACCATGTAGCATGAGACACACACACACACACACACAAAAAAAAGGCAACGAAAAGAGAACAAGCGAGTCTCATTGACGGAAAAGTGATGATTGTTGAAAAAAAAAAAAGCGCCATGGCCGGGATATCCCTGTTCAATGTTTCTCAGTAGAGTAGATAGTAGCATTCACCCAAACCCTTAGTTTTCGCGCTAAGGTAGGATCTATGCTGGGATGATGCCCTTTTCTCTCATCTTATTTTTTTCAGGGATGGTCAGTTGTAATAATAGTACGGACTTATTGTTATTATTATTATTATTACTTGGTTATGTTATGTTATGTTATATAATATTAATAACTCCGAGTAACGAACCACTTTACCGTTACATAGGCTGAGGCCGATCCCAACGGGACGGCGCTGTCTAGCATCGAGAGTCGAGACTAGATAGGTCAATCTCTCTCCTCTTTTTTCCTTTTTTTCTTCTTTGCTTTTTCTGTTACCCGCGCCGCTTGCTGCGGGTTACCGCCTCGCTGGGATTCGAAGAAAAAAAGACGGGGTTGCTTCTTTTTTGGCCGTGGAGCGACGCTTGGACATCCCAGTCCCAACGTCGTGGCTCTGGTTTCTTATGGGGCGTTTTGCTATTCCCCTTTTAACTAGCCTCAGGAGTGTAACCTGGTAAGGGCAACCTGGTTAGTTACGTGAGTTACTCATACCTTACTAAGAAAGTAGTTCGTTGTTCTTTTTCTTTTCTTCTTCTGCTATTTCTCCGGGAGTCTCAAAGTTACGAGAAATATCAGCTACGGACGTGTCTGAGGATGATGGCAGAGGCAGAGAACAGAGAGAAAAGGGTGGATCTCCTTCTCTATCCCTACTTAACTAAATTTCACAAAAGCCCTCAGTTTTGGGGGATCCGCAGCGGGACCCGACAATCCGGGAGCGGTCTGGGAGTGAATTCGGACTAGAGTCAAGTCGAAGAGGCGTTCGCAGAATCGCGCATCGGTTCGCTCTTCCCACGAGCGTGCGCTGGCAGTAGTAGGAGTGGCTGCTGCATGTGTTATCGTGGAAGATCCCTGTAATCTTGTGTGTCCATCCCTTCTGGCTGGTCCGCTAGATGATAGCTTAAAATTACGGGCAACCAGGACAAGACAAGAAAGGGCCCTTGGACGTCGCATGACGTATTACTGCTGTGGGATTTGCGCAATGCAGATTGCATATTCCTGATTTTTCAGTGTTTAGGTTGCCTTGTGCTTCTTTTGATCCATAGCTATCTCCTTTTTTTTGGTGAAGGCAACGAAAAAACGACCAGGTCCCAGCACGGCGGGTGTGCCGGGAAAAATCCGTGACCCTGGTCTGAAGTTCAGTTTGTCTTGAAGACCCGATACTGTGGATTGGCCTAGCCCGTAATTATCTAGAGTCGTGGGGACTTGGTCCGACTAGCTAGCTCACTGAGACTGGCCTCTTCTGGGCGTTGTGGTTAATCATATGCGGAGCACTCTGTACTCTGCTGTAGTTCAGCAGATTGTCGGGATCCAGCCGTCAATATGATTAGCACGTTTCTCCGACGTTTAGCCGCCCCAATAATGTCTGGAGAGTCTTCGGAGGGAAGGGTGTTGCCCGGGCGGGGCTATGACAGGGGTTGTACTGTATGGTAGTTGTTATCGAAGGGGAATCGAAATAGACAATATCGTCTGTCCCAAGCTGATGATTTGAATTCTTTTTTTTGATGCAGCGGGTATGTACTGTAGAATGACAAATTCCGTGAGTCCAGTACCATGGTTCACAACTGGGGCTGATCCAGTGGCTCGGTACCGCACTCCGCAAAACTCTACTACTGACAAATATATCCGCGACGTCGGGCGAATCGATCGTCACGAATCCTTTATCCATAATCCCAGGGTCCTTTCCGAAGTGGCATGTCCCGAAGGTCCGAAAGAGGGCTCCACACGATCCAGTGCTACCTTCCCGTCCTAAACATGAAGGTTATGGTAAGCGAGTTAAGCGCTCAGGGAACGATTGGTGATGGACTCCCTAGAACATAGACAAGGAGGCTCGCGGGAGGATGATCCCGGCAGAACCACGGTTGCGGTTGCGAATAATGGATAGGTGCCGTACGCAGTAGTCCGCTCACTGTCCTGTCAGAAGCCGGTGGGGTTTCCATCCCTTACTGCGAACTTGAAGCTAAAAGCTCGAGTGCATTTGAGTCTCTGAGAAAGCTGAATATACACGAACTGATCTGGTCAAGTAAGGTCAGTAACGAGGTCAATCGGACAGTGAAGACGGAGATCTCCGTGTTGTTTGGGACGTCATCTTTCCCAAGGATTATGTACTGTACATGCAGCTCCGTGCGTGGGATGAACTCGTTTCTCTCATTTTTGGGCTGATGACGGCTTTCTTTTCAGACCGGTATTGTTAGGACTGCGCTGCTTCCTCATAGTCGGGTATTATAGGACGGTGGCCTTGTAAGATAATAAGACTAGCTATTGCAAATATGAAACAAGGCTGTAGAGGGCCAGAACGCCTGACTGCAGGTCAATATGAAGAGTTGCAACACGATCGACGCTCCTCAGCTTCTCACACCGCCAATGGCTTGTGGAGTCAATTGGGCTGCCTGAATTCCAGGAGCATGAAGCTGCTCAGCTCTTGTGAAATAGTCTTGCTCCTGTTTGGCTGCAGGCAGCTCTCCGGCGTCAGGAGGTCCCAGTAGGGTCCAAGATTCTCAATATCAAAGGCATAGTTACTGCCCCTCACGAGAGTAGAAGAAGAACCAGACTCTCCTGCCGTGCGGTCCGCGTGATAGGTTGCTCCACGAGTGGATAGCCCCTGGTTTTGAAGAAGATCTCGACGTCCCGTTCCGCTCATGGGAGCACAGCTGGGTTCCGTGGTTATGGATGGTTCGCAGACAAGGCATCTTCACTGCGCACCAGGACATATACTGGCCGCACCATTACTCAAGTCTCAAACTGCCGGTTCAATGTTTGGCGATCTGCGTCTGCATCCCGAATCGTCGGGCCGGTGAGAAGACATGAAGGTCCCCGGTAGAGAAGTCTGTACGCAGAATAGTGCTGCCCATTGCCTCGTTTCAGCATTGGTCCACAACTCGCCCACGCGTTGACGGGAATTGCGCTCTGTGCGCCGGAAACATGATAGTGTTCTGTGTGAATTTTGCGCATTTCCAATAGCTTCTGTGGTGTGACCGATGATTTCCCCGTTTGGATCCATTCATATAATCGGCGGTTCGCATTACCCTAGCGGCTGTGTACAGTATTATTTCGAGGATTGTTGCGCTCTGGTCGCCTGCTCCAGCATGGATGTCGGTTTTCATGTTAAATTAAAGACCGTTTGCAGCGCATCTGATGAGGCGACCCCGGATGCTGGGCCCGGCAGCCATGAGCGGCTTCGTCGTAACGTGGCTGCAACGTGCCAGAATAGGAACTGGACCGGTGCAGGATGTCTGTGATCAAAGCGTTGGGAGAGGCGTCACGCTGAGATGAAAAATATATCCTCTCCAATAAGCACCGGCATTGCAATCGACTAACAGGGACCGTCGTCGGCATTTGCCATTCCGAGAAAGCATCGAGACCGTTGGTTCCCACCGGGGTTGATGCGAGCCTGGATCTGTCGCAAAAGGGTCAACAGTCATAGCAGCAATAAACAGAATCATCATAATAATAATACCAGCCTCATCCATCTCAGCAGGTCATGATCCATGGCGGCACGTCAGCTGGTGGTTAATCGGCGGGGACTTCATTGTGTTGGAACTCGGGAAGTTCTCGGGTAAATAGGTAATTACTGGAAGCAGAGTAGACTCGCCAACCATCTTCTCAACCATCTCTCTCCCTTCTCCGTATCAGCAACCGAAGCAATGCTCAGCTTCTGGAATCTGACCCAGATCGAAAAAAGAAAAAGAAAGAAAGTCTGCTAGACTATTGTTCCGATATTCCACTGCAAAGAGTCTAGTGCATCGTGAGCGTGGCTTGCAGTCCCCCGTGTTAAGAAAAAAGAAAATAAGTCAACCAACTAACTACATAACTAATAATGGGTGAGGAAAAGAAGGCGAGCTACTCCCCCCAATCTTGATCGCGCAGGATTGAGTTTTGTTCTTCCCCCAATAAGGCTTCTCTGACGAAGATCAGATTCTAGACAAGTTACGCCTGTATCAACTATCAACGATCAAACTATCAACCGTCTCGAAACCCAGACCACCGTGCAGGATAGATATAGCAGTGGGACGGCGGGACTTTCGACTGTTTCTTTCTGCCCGGCGAATTCACGCTGGACGGTGCAGAACAGTTCGCAACAGAGCTCCAACTCCGGCTTCGAAGGATAGCCTACTGATTAGCCTCTTTACTATCCGCTATTATTATTACACCACTGGGTCCTGGCAAAGTTAAGAGTACACGGACCGCCCGGCCGGCCCATGGCTACTGCATTCTGCATAGATAGTCGCCATCTCCTCTCTTTGACAGCAGCCTTGACTATCTACGGAGTACGTTGCCTTGCCCCCTTTCCCATAGCACACAACCACCCCCCGGCAACGTTGGTCTCGACTTGTTTCCGACGCCTTGGGTCGCCCATGCTCTAGTCGCCCGTCACAAACAGGGGGCTTAAACAGAGTGTCGGGCTTGCCCAGGTCCCCGGAGAAAAGAGAGAGGGTTGGCAACTCTAAACCAGTAGTTCGCCCGCTTATACAAGAAGAACAAGACCGGGCGAACGACCTGCAGCTGTCATCGTCAAACGCGAATGCGCAAAACTTCCCGAAAAATACCAAAGATTTAGGCAGGTGGGCCAGACACTGCGCTTCCCACTTCGGCAAAACCTTCGAAGCTCGAACAAGGCCATCGATCATCGCCGCCACTCACACGACTCCATAAGAAGGGCGGGGTTACCGCCAGCTAGGGTCGGAGGCCCAGGATTGCATGAGTAGAGTAGAAGAAGAATAATAACTGCGCGCCGGTCCCGAAAGGTCTGATCGGGATCTGCCTTTAATTAATCACTCGCTTCTTCCCGTACCAAAGACAACTCAATCCACGTTGTCGGGTTCATCGTTGCCCTGCTGTGGCTGATCTGCTACCGTGGAAACACTGATAAATGGTTCGTTCTCGCATCAGAGTTTCATCAGCGTCCGCCATCGAACTTCTGGTCGTCTCTCGGGGTTGAATCTTGACATTCGATCTTGCTGTCGTTGATGGAGAGGTCAGATCTATCCAACAACAATCATCAGGATGACAGGGACGCCGGATGTAAGTGTCTTTGGTTTACTTGTCTACCACCCTAAAACCACCCCCTTTTTCCCCTGCATCCTAGATACTATCTATATGTATATTTCTGCATGTATCGTCTTGGGGTTTCCGTTGTGAGGCTATTTATGCTCATTGATTAGCGAAAGGATTCTAGCGATGACTGGTGAGTGACTCTTTCTGCATCTGTCAGCAACCTGGCTGTTGGTCTCAAATCGGAAGCACACCCGTGCTATTGTATAGAGATACTAATACCCTATCCGCAGTGACACGCAGTCCTTGACCAACAGTATCACGGACTATCCGGTCGAGAATGGGAGGCGATACCATAAATATCATGAGGGTGGTAAGATACTCTCACTGTCCCACTGATGCTTCCCCTGTTCCTAACAGTTGAGCAAAGCCTACATCTATCCAAACGATGAGCAGGAGCTCGACAGGATGGACATGCAGCATCACCTCCTGAAGACAATCCATGGTGGACGAATCTTCTTTGCCCCTATCGACGATCCAGCAAGAATCCTGGATATCGGAACTGGTTCTGGCATCTGGCCAATTGAGATGGGTACGTATAACCTCTCGTTCTGAATGCATCCCGGCCTACGTGAGCTAATCATTCTTCATGCTTCAGCTTCCATTTTCCCTGGAGCACATATCACAGGCACGGATCTCTCACCAGTTCAACCGACGGAAGTCCCGGAAAACGTCCATTTCCTCGTCGACGACGCTACGGAAAGAGACTGGCTATGGAACCCTAATCATTTCGATTTGATCCATACAGCCATGATGACTGGATCGCTCCTGTCGTTTAAAGATATCATGCGGAAAGCCCTCATCCATCTTAAACCAGGAGGCTATCTCGAATGCCACGAGGTTGACCCCAAGCCTCTGTGTGACGATGGTACGATGCCTCCTGAGAATCCCGAAGGCCATAGTGAGTACGCCTTCCATGACTGGTTCGACTACAACGTGCGCTCGAGTCGCCTTTCCGATCCACCACGACAGTTCCGGATAGCCCACCGTCTCGCTCAATGGATGAGAGAGACGGGGTTCGTTGACGTCCAGGAACGGATCGTCAAGATCCCCTTGAACCCATGGCCGGAGGATCCGGAACAGAGAAAGATTGGCACATGGTGGGAAGCCAACTGGCTCGATGCACTCTCTGCATGGTCCTACAAACCGTTCCTGGCTCTGGGGTGGTCGAAACCTGAGATCGAAGTCTTCCTTGTCGATGTCAGGAGGAGCATCCAAAATACCAATGTGCATGCCTACAACAACTTTTATGTGATTACAGGAAGGAAACCCTTCCCGGGGGAGCAGCAACCAGAACAACAGCAGCAGCAGCAGCAGCGACGCTCATGATATTCGAGTTGGTTACTCGCCAAAAAAAAAAGAAGAAGAAGAAGAAAATTTGTTTTGAGTCAGCATGAGATACCACGGGGGAAGAAAAGGGGCATAAAGGCGTGGCTGGTTTGATTTGGTTTTATTTCTTTTCTTTCGTCTATACGACAATCCACGCTCTTCTTTTCTAAAACAACATCGATCCGGAAATAACTTCCTAGAGTCAGTGAAGATCTGGGCAAACAACGGGTCGCGACCGGACGAGTAGCGTCATTTGTTGCCCAACCCGTCCTCATCGATCTCCTAGCCTGCCTCAAGATACTTCGCACACCATCAACCTCATCATCGTCCTACAACTCTGTTGACCATTTCTACACAACACAAGCATGGCGTTTCGTGTGGTCCTGTTATAACACTATTTCTTTCTTCCAAGATATCCTCCATTATCTTACTACTTTTCTATTTTTCTTTTTCCTTCTTATCATTACGCATGTCATGACACGAAGCGTTCCGATTCTCTTTACTTTTTCTTTTCTTTTCGAGGTAGGAGATCTCGCAGTATATTCCCCGGTTTCCCCTTATTCCATAGGAGCAGAGCATGTGGTTATGGGTCAGTCATGAGTACGGTTTTTTTTTTCCCCCAAAGATAACCTTTTAGAAGATAATTGAAAGGAAAAAAGAAATAAGTCGCAGAATGTCTACGAGACTAGATTCTTACTGTCTTTTTTTTTTTTTTTTTTTTTTCTTCCAATCCCTAGCTTCTTTCAGGTAGATAGATAGATACATGAAGCCCCCGCAAGTCATCATTGCATAGTATAGTTATGTTACTTACCCCTATTCATACGACCCCACTCATCCCACCTAGGTATGTAACTACTGTACTTAACAAAATCTCGTTTGAAAACTACTCTAAATTACTATCATCTTAATTAAGTAGTTACTCTAAGAGACGGACTGACTTGAAGTGAATAGTAATCTGGATGCGATCCCTTCGATAGGACATACCATACTCCTCCAGTAGGGAATAAAATCTCCTTATATCCTCTCAAACTAAGAATTAGTAGTCGTCAGTTCTTTAGATTATTATATGCTAAGGTTGTTTGTAGGCACGCAAAAAATCGAATCATACTACCTACAGCATCCTATTGAACCATCTTAGGTAGCTATTAGCTACGTGGTTAGTAATTACCTGCTTGGAGATGGGGTCCAGTGGTGTTTGGACGCATGGTCACTTCCTAGTTGGACAGAGAAGCATTTGGTGACGTACGGAAAAGTAGACAACGCCTGATTAGAAGAGTTCATCAAAGGGATTATCTATTCTCTTGTCGAGATTGTATAATATCTATCTTTATGGATATGAAATGGACGGTCATCAATCGTGATATTCGTATGTGTCCAAGAATCAGCCGTTGCGAGGCAATCCAATGAACTAACTATTATAGACAAAGATTTGGGGGTATTTGGTAATAGTATATATGTACAGTACATATGAAAGAAGGACAATAGTCATTCATGATTACGATGAAAACTCAACGGGCGGAAGTCCTCTTTCCTGTACAGCAGCTTGTACGCTCTCCTGGACCATTTCGAGAGCAGTAGTCCATGCTTGGTAAGATTGAGCATTTGTATCTTTATTCTCTGGGGTATCGCTCGTCGTTGACTCCTGGTTGTTCTGATGGCCGTCGGATATTAACCAGCAAAGCCATTCAGTCACTGAGACTGCTTTGTCGATGTCTTTCTCTTCCAAGACCACACGTCGGAGGTATTTTGATAGAGCTTCGACATCTTCAGCGAATGGGCCATCTGTGCTGAAAGAAGAGTACCAGGCACTGAGGGCTTCCCGGAGTTCTGGTAGTGTGGATAGCTTCTTTGATGTAAAAGTAGGCCTCTCTGGACGTGGAGGGAGCTGAAGACGCTTCTGTCCAACGGTGACTGGGGTTGCGGGCTTCGGCTGTACTGGCCTTCTTGTGGCTGGGACGCTCATTGCGGAACGTTGCTGCATACGAATTCGCTTTTGCTCTTCCAGGACTTCATGGCGGATATCCTCTGGTAGAGCCGCAAGAAAGTCCTCGGATATTTCGACAGGTTCATCAACTTGTGGAGATGCCTGTCGGTGGGATATGCTATCTGCTGGACCGGCAGCGGAACTCGACGGTCTGATTCGGATAAAGTTGGACTGAGTTAGTGTAGCGTTCCCTGAAACTTTGAGGCCTTTAGATGGGGGCCGGCCTCGCCGTTTCTTTGTTGGAGTTGTGACCTTCAATCCAGAGCTGCCAGAGGACTGCGGTCGTGATGAAGGCGCAGTAGGGACTGACCCCGTCCTCGCGGATGGTCGGCCATAATAAGCAAGGATTTCAGAACGTACGTCTTCAGGAAGGGCATTGAGAGTATCCGGGTCTAACTGGGATTGGGGAGGGAGTTCCACGCTTCTCGCAGCGGTCCCACGGCGAGACGATGGTGTAGGAGATTCTGAACGAGTATTTTCCGGACCAGACTTCGACCTGGACACAAATCGTGACCGTATGTCCCCGGGAAGTTCGGCCACCACCTCAGGATCTGCCTGGCTTGGCAGGATAAACTGAGTACCGGTGAGATTGAGAGGCTTCTGTGTACTGTCATTCAGGGATGGCGCATGGGAGACAGCACTTGAAATCTCAGACAAGGCGGAACGGTCACCCTTGCGTGGACTGTCAACCTCATCTGGATCGGCCATTGGCTTTGGCTCGCTCTTGGGACGGACTGGAGACATCTTGAAGTTTAGCTGTTGTTGACTGCTTTGCAAGCTCTTCACAGGCTCCAGCTTGGTCATCTGAACCCCCAAACCTCGCAAATCTCCAGGGGAAAAGTTGAAGCCTCTGAGGATCGAAACGGCTTCCTTCGCAATTACGTCCTTGGCGTTAGTAGCAACCCCAAGGATGATGCTTTTGTTGAACACATCACATTTCCCATGGCCAAGGTGCTTCACGGGTTCCAAAGGAGCATCTGCGGACCTCCGCATGATCCTCATCGTCAGCTGTCTCCCTTTGACAAGATTCTCCACGAGGCGACGGTGGAGTTCGCCGCAAAGATTGTGTACAAACTCCTCGGCCTGAGCTTGAGTGACGAATCTGATTCCCCAGTTTATCTCAGCAGATACCGATTTCCTCATGACCTCTGTCCCGACTTCAGTACGATCGATTCCGCGCGCATACTCCCATAGTTTGATCCCAGTTTTGGGACCGAGGGCCGAGACCAGTTTGTCTCTGGATAGCTCCCTGATGTCTTTCACGTACGTCACTCCAAGCTCCTCCAGCTTCCCACCTATACTATACGCAACACCAGGGAGATCTTGTACTGTCAAGTTCCCGATAAAATCCAGGACAGCGTCGGGTTTGAGGTAGAACTGGCCTGCAGGCTTCGCCTTCCTCAAAGCAACCTTGGCCTGGAGGATATTACCTCCGATACCGACAGAGACGGCGCATCCGGTCTTCTCTTTTACGGCAGCTCGTAGCTGAGCAGCAACCGCATCGGCTCTGGCTTGCTCCCTATAGATGGACCCCTCGGAAATGCCTCTACCGTCCGAACCCCCGGCTTCAAGGCACTGCATTGTTATGTCCACCAGAGCTTCATCGATACTAACACTCTGGACAACACCTTCGATAGCTAGGATTGAACTGTAGAACTTGCGACTGGCTTCTTCGTAGGCAGGAAAGTCATACGGTACCACGTGCAGATCAGGACACATCTGCAGCGCACCTTTCATCCACATGCCGTTCTTGATCCCGTATGCACGAGCCGGATAGTTGCAGCTCGCGATCTCAGAACCATTTCCGGTTCCGTGGGCCACAGCGACAGGCTTGTCAATAAGCTCTGGGCGCTTCTGGATCGAGACAGCAGCGAAGAAACTGTCAAAATCCACATGCAAGATATATCTACGTGCTCCAGGAAGTCTCTTTTTCTTAGCAGCTTGTGACTGTAACTTCTCATGAGTAGCCGCCTGAAGCTGTGCTTTCAGCTCGGCTTTCCACGTTGAAAGATGATGCAAGCGCGACTCCCGGTAGAACTGTTGGACAAACTCAGGATTCATTACACTTGAATTTCTCATGCGAGGATCGGACAGCAGCTGCGCATTGTATTCTTCGGGCGTTATTCCGGGTCTTGCAGCTATGGGTTCGCGGATGAGGGGCATCTCCATCGGGGCAGGTGTATCTTCTGGCGGGGGCTCAAAAACAGGAGCAGATTGCTCTAAAGGATCCCTCAACACTGACTCCTCTTCATCTACTGGCCCTGTCGCTTGTTTTGGAGTGGTTGGAGGATCTCGATTGTCAGTCAACGACTCCATGCTAGGAAACTCCCCATAATCAGATTCCTTTCCAGTGCTCGAAGCTGGAGGAACTGGTGTGGCATCACCACGTGTGGGAGGAGAAGAGATCGGGCTTCTCACGTCCTCACTGACTCTGCCCTGGCCTTTGAGCTGAGATGTGTACCAGCTAGCATCAGACTGGTCTTTGTAGCCTTGTTTCTGGATATTTGCCTGGCTCGATAGGCGACCAGAGTCAAATTTCAGGACCTTCTGCGACTGGCCTTCATCCACGACGCGATAGCCATCCCATGGCAACAGCCGCCCAGCTTTGATACTGTCGACCACCCAGGCTGGCTTCACTATGCGGTATCTGCGAAATTCCTCCCGCTTTTTTGGCGTTAGGGAGCTGGCGATAATATGAGTCGCGACCGTCTTCCCATCGAGATATTGCAGAAAACCTCCGCCGTGACTCACGATCAAGTTATGGATGTCGTTTAATGAGGGTTGCGTGTAGCCATTGACATAGGCGACGACCCCGCGAAAAATCGGCGGCTTGCCGGGGGACGAAGCTCGAATTTCCGCGTCTAGATTCTGGAGTTTGATCTTCTTCCTCCGCATATAGTCTCCAAACCCCCCGAATCGAGAGGCTTCATATTCCTCGCCCTCCTCATTATCGAACGTATCTATCGCGCGGTTAGCGCCGACGTCATCCGCGGGGAAAATAATGTACTCACGGCCTTCGATCCTTTTGCGCACAGCGCTTGAATTTGCTTCATGTAGTGAGCCCATAGTGGGCACACTGCGACAGCATCTCCAGTGTCTCTCCGTCAGCAAGAGATCCTGTTGAGCCTGTACAACACGTTTTCTACACAGTAACACGTCTGGTGGCGGTCGACGCGAGGAAACAGGTCACGGGAGAGGCGGATTGTTGAGCGGTGGGCAGCGGCAGAAAGTGGAGGCGATTCAGTTAGAGTAGAATTGGACCCAAAGAAGAAGAAGAAAATATCTTCGAATCAACTAATAATAATGGAGGAACTAAAGAAACGAAGTTAGACTGAAGTTAACTCTAGACTACTAGATATGGTACGGAGTATCTATGATTCTATGGTCATAGATCGAGACGTTGCCGGGGCTGCGGTCACCGCCCTGGTTGGCTATCGATAGTCACCGCCTAGAGAAAGAAAAAAAAAAAGTCGGCCAGCTCCAGAGAAGCTTTCTCTCTCCACCCGCTCCGCCTTGCTTGTTGATAAATTTTTCCCTCCCTGTCTTCTCTCGTTTTCTCTTCCAGCCAGATAAGACGCTGGTCATTGCCGTTAACTGCTGCTGCGAAAAAAGAGAAAATATATCTTTCTTTCTTTCTTGGCATTTTTTCTTCCGTTAAAAGAACGCAGTCGTTTATAACGTTAAGTTCAGATACCAGCTCATAATGTCTGGAACTCAGCCTGTTGCTGTTTATGCCCTCCGGGTGCCCCCCGGTGGCATCCTGATCCCGGCTGTTCCTGAGGCCTCTGCGATGGTGAGTGCGCCCCTAGATAATATGTGTGGCATGCGCTTCACATAATGCGTATCTTTTTGGCGGTTCTAGTATTCTGATAGCAATGCGATAGTTCCGCGTCAGCATGGCAGCCATCGACCCTGATGAGGCTCCCGACTTTGACGATGGTGCTGGTCCCAGCAAGCCTCGCGCTACCCTCAGACTGATTCGTGCTCCTGGCGGTGTGGATTTCGACGATGATGAGGAGGACGATGAGGACTACGAAGACGAGAGCGATGAGGACGACTCCGATGACGAGGAGGTCAACGGCGGCCCCAGCGACAAGGAGAAGGCTAAGCAGCGCAAGGAGGCCGCGGCCTTGAAGGAGATGGAGGAGGCTATGGAGGAGGACGAGTCCGAGGGAGATGAGATCGACATCAAGGCCGCCATTTCCAAGCTTCTCAAGGGCAAGGCCCCCGCTACTGACGACGACGATGACAACGAGTCTGACGAGAGCCTGGAGCTTGAGGAGATCGTGGTCTGCACTCTGGACCCTGAGAGGGTTAGTTCGATCAATACCCCGCGCTGCAATATTCATGATCTGTTGACTGACATAACATCAATGTAGCAATGCCAGCAAGCTCTGGACATCACCGTCTCTGAGGACGAGCGTGTCTTCTTCAAGGTCACCGGTACTCACACTGTCTTCCTGACCGGTAACTATGTCATCCCCACAGACGAGGGCCGCAGACCCTACGACGAGGATGAGGATGATGAGGACGACGAGTACGACCTCTCTCCCGACGAGGATGAACTCGACCTCGAGGATCTGATGGACGAGGATGACGAGGATGACGAGCTCGATGGCCTGGAGAACCCTCGCATCACCGAGATCAACAGCGACGAGGAAGAGGAGGAAGCTCCTAAACTCGTTGAGGCCAAGGGAAAGAACAAGCGCGCCGCTGAGAGTCTCGATGACCTCGTGGCCAAGGACAAGGCCGCCACCAACGGCGAAACCCTGAGCAAGAAGCAGCAGAAGAAGCTGAAGAAGAACAACGGTGAGGCTGCTCCAGTTGAGGCCAAGAAGGAGACCAAGTCGGACAAGAAGGTCCAGTTCGCAAAGAACCTCGAGCAGGGACCCACTCCCTCTGGTCAGGACAAGAAGCCCGCTGAGAAGCCCGCTGACAAGCCCACTGGAACCCTCGGTGTCAAGGAGATCAATGGCGTGAAGATCGATGACAAGAAGCTCGGAAAGGGCCCTGCTGCCAAGGCTGGTAACACTGTTGCCATGAGATACATTGGCAAGCTTGAGGATGGCAAGGTCTTCGATTGTAAGTGAAACCGATGTGTAACTCACCACATGCGATACAATTCGCTAACAGTTCTGTAGCCAACAAGAAGGGAAAGCCATTCACCTTCAAGCTGGGCAAGGGCGAGGTCATCAAGGGCTGGGACATCGGTGTTGCTGGTATGGCCGCCGGTGGTGAGCGCCGCATCTCTATCCCTCCTCACTTGGCCTACGGCAAGAAGGCTCTCCCCGGTATCCCCGCCAACTCGAAGCTCATCTTCGATGTCAAGCTCCTTGAGATCAAGTAAAATGGACATATTGATGGGTTACGTGGCCTCCAGATCCGGGGCTGCACTGCAATATCTCGCGTCCTCGTTTTCTTTGATCATTTCATTTTCTTTTTTTAGTCACATCATGCGGTGTTTTATGGGCTGTTTTTCTCTTATCTCATCCCAAGATATCCGACTTGTATTTCTTTCGCGCAGCTTTTCGTTGCATTGAGCAGGGATGAGGATATCGCTCTAGGAGTTTGCACATTTCCTATGTATCAAAAGTTCATAGTTCGAGTATTTTGTGGGTGGTTTGTCCTCTGAATGCTCGAGTATCTCGTCTTGTCTAGCTAGTGGAATAGCCGGGCTTAAAAATATAGAAAGCGTCCTTCTTCGGTTCAATCTTCCTATATCTTCCCCGACAGTGATTAAGTCAGTTTTCTAACCGTCGTATCTGGGTGCTTTATCACGACTTCCGCACATAATACATCCTGCCCCCTGGTTCCTTCCACATCTGGGAGACATGGCCAACTTGGACTTCATCTTCATTCTTCCTCCATCCGTTTCCGCGTCTCCCATCTCGTCTACAGCAGTTATCCCCCATCGTGTTATCTTTCCCTTCAGATGGCATCAGATTGCTGTCGAGCTAACTTGCAGTCATTATAAAGTCTTATACTCCGTGTCATTGTGCAGGATCCTGCCCGACTTCCACAGTACTTTCGTCGCTTCTAGACTTTCTCTCCTGTCTTGCACCGTCACGTCATTTCCGGGGACATGACTCTTGGTCGAAAGAGGAAAACCAGGACCTCACGCAGTCTATTCGGTCACCGGACGCCTACTAAAGTGATCGTGGTCGATTCTGATCTTCAACCGGCGACAAGCAACTCTCTGACATCAGTGTCTGATGCTACTCCGGAAAGTAACAATGATAAAGGTGGAATAAAGGGGCGCTTCAGAAGAAGCAGTTCGAAACTATTGTCAATCCTAGGCCTGAGAAACAGCAATGGTTTGCTTATCTGCCATCGCATTCTTTTCTGCTCTGTCTACTGACTTCATGAATAGTGAGCCGAACAGTGAATGAACCGTCTGAAGCTCCTATCACACCACACGATCTAGATGGAGTTTCAGACTCCCGGATCACATCTCGATTGGGATTGAGATCGACCCAGGAAGCTGCTCAACTGTTGTCTCCACCCCCTAGTCCTATTAATCAGAGCGTGGCAAGAGCAACTCGTGCAAGTTCAGAACAAATGTCTGAGCTACGCCACGCACCATCTACTCGAAAGCAGGGGAAACAGCGACAGCATATAGACGCTTTGCTCGGTCCACAATATGTGCTACTTCCTCCGGGTTGCCCGCCTGTAACCTCGGTGCGTCGATGCCAGTCTACTCCCGGTCTCACCTATCGAGTATCTCGAAAGCTGTCCACGACCTTTGGACACCCTACCGTTATTCGTCGGACAAGTCTCCGTTCCCGGCCTAGTATTCCTGCTCTCCTGGCACCCTCTTCGGTAGGCACTTTAAGCAAGCAAGGTGACAATACCCAGGACAGTTCAGACCCATCTCAAGATACCAGCGGCGGCATTTCACCCTCACTCAGAGAATCGACAAATCCAACTTCCGAGGATCCATCTACCTTTCCTGAAACGAAGCGACCATTAGAACGGAGTTTATCTGTCTGGTCGCGGGAGACTGACAAAAAATTGCGACCTATAGAGGAGACGCCCATTTCTTTTTCTCCGTCTATTGTGACTGTTGAGGCGACGGCTACAGCGAAGATCTTCTTCGAGACACACTTCAATTCTATTCTCTCGAGGACCTGCCCGCGCTCCCGGAGACTGCGAGAACTTGAAGGACAACTACGGTCCTTACCTATTTCCTCAGAAGAGAGACGCAGGCTCATAAATGCCTGGGTTGTCCAGGAAAGCGAATACCTTCGTCAGTCTAGGGTTCTAAAGACTCGTTCTAACTGCGTGCGTCGCAGTGAGACGGTCTCTGTTGCAGGATATGAGGTCATCAAAGTCTTAGGCAAAGGAAGTTTTGGCGTTGTGCGCTTAGTCAAAGAAAAGAAAGAAAGTGACGAAATCCAAGGAAACACTGTAGATGAAGGATTAGTTACCTCGAAGGGCGATACCAGCCGTTCAAAGGCGACGACTCTGGATGCGCTTAGGTCAGCTGTTGATGGAACTCGATCCAGTCGTCGAAGAGATTTGACCAAGATCAAGAAGGAAGTATACGCCATGAAAGTCATACGAAAATCGGACATGCTAAGAAACAGTCAAGAGGGACATTTGCGAGCGGAGAGGGATTTCCTCGTCGCCTCTGAGAAGTCCCGATGGATTGTACCTCTTATCGCTAGCTTCCAAGACACGCACAACCTCTATCTCGTGATGGACTTCATGGTCGGGGGGGATTTCTTGGGATTGCTTATTCGTAAGAACATACTGTCAGAAGAAGTGACAAGATGGTATATCGCGGAGATGGTTCTGTGTGTCGAAGAGGCCCATCGGCTGCGATGGATACATCGCGATGTGAAACCTGACAATTTCCTTATATCCGCCTCTGGCCATCTGAAGATTTCAGATTTCGGTCTAGCCTTTGATGGTCATTGGTCTCATGACCAAGCGTATTTCAATAACCACAGACACTCATTGTTGAAGAAACTGGGTATTACCATTGAAGGCGACAAGCAGGATCGTGAGGAAGCGAATGCTGCAGCGAATGCTCCCCCAGGGACGCGCCCCGAGCAACCAAACAATGAAGAAGAGGACAGAGGCCCTGGGCCGAATGAAACCCTTCTCCAGTGGCGCAACAGAAAGGAGAAGAGAAGACTCGCGAAGAGTGTTGTGGGAACCAGCCAGTATATGGCCCCCGAGGTCATTCGGGGTGAACCGTACGACGGCAGGTGTGATTGGTGGAGTATCGGAATCATATTATACGAGGTAATTTATCGCATTCAGAATATGCTGCAGTTCTCTGACCATATAAGTGCCTATACGGGTATACACCCTTCGCCTGCGAGAACCGTCAAGAAACAAAACTGAAGATTCTCGTGAGTAACCCATTGCTTGTATTTCTCCACTGACTGAGACATGTAACAGCAACATCCTCGAACATTGCACTTCCCGGTGGAGAAGCCTTCCGACAAACTTGTCTCTGCTGAAGCAATAGACCTCATCAGTCAGATTGTGCAAGAAAAGGAGTACCGGCTATGTTCGAGAAAGTACATGCTAAATGACTTTGTACATTCGAAAAGGGTCCCCGGGGAGCTCCTGAATCTCCCGGCTGATCGCCAAAGCAAGGACTACAGAGGATTTTATGTGTATCCTGAAGATGCAGGAGATATCAAAGCACATCCATTCTTCAGAGGAATCCGATGGGACGACATCCATTTACGGAAGCCACCATTCGTCCCCAAGGTAAAGAGTTGGGAAGACACGAAGTACTTCGATGAAGAGGAGCCGATCAGTGATATTGACGACACGTCAAGCCATAGTGACATACCGGATGCAATTCCTAGTCCCAATCAAGATCCGGATACTCATATGCCTGACGCAGTCAATTCCAACTCTCCTATTGAGTCTCAAATGCAGTCTCCGGATCTGGGACAACAGATGACCGATGGCGCGGGCGCTGCAAATCCGTCTCGACTTCAGTCCGTCACTAAGATCATCCCCAAGATCCACAAGAAAAAGAAGGAGAAGAAGAGACCCCGGGACAAAATATTGCGAGATGATGCTGTGGGGCAGACAGTTCTGGACATTCGGAAGAGAGGCGCTTTCTTGGGCTATACGTATCGTCGGCCGAAAGCCGTAATGGCAGCTCTCGAACTCGAAAGAGGCAGGTCATTGATGTCCCGAGATATGCTAGACCTTTCTTGATCAGAGCCCCTGCTGCTGAACTGCTCTGGTCAGGTTTGGGAGATGCAACGAGGTCGCGTCATTGTTATACATTGTTTAGGCTTATTAACCACCTGACATATTGCTACTTACTCTCTTTGAGGTGAAGGGCCTCAGGCGTTCTTTAGTCCGTTTGCAAAGGACGTATAGTGACGAATCATCTTTAATAACAGTCAAGATCATTAACAGAATTGACTTTCTTCCTCTCCTAAGTCTCTGTCCTGTGCAGCATCCAAATTATTTCATTTCTAAACTGCTACACTCTGTGACTAGAGACTCGTAATAACTCATGTTCCATCGAAAGAAATGTCCCATCCGCATCGATTGCAATCCAGACTCTTTCCCTTTCGTCCCAGCAGGTATCACATGCGCACAGTACAAACTCCATAACGAATAACAACAATTAATAGAATCGTAAACCGGTACCTATTGAGATGAGGCTTTTCTTCCCGCAAAAGAAAAAAAGAAAAGAAAAGAACAAATTCCCCACATGTCCATCTAGACAGCACTAAAAGTAAAGAGCATAATCAAGTCTCACCGTGCAAAGTATATGTATGTACAGGTACAAAAATAAGCGGGATATGGTATTTTGTTGTTTCCTCCCCCGCTGAATCAGCCAGGATCGACGGGGAAGTGTGATTGATTGATGGTTGAGATAAATTTATTGAATTTGAATTCCAGGGAGAAAACTGAGACGGGAATCGCTGTGTCGGAGAATAGGTTTTTCGATCGGTTTGACTCGATTCGATCTTGTGTTCTTTGCTTTGGCCGAACCGATAGGGGAAGAAGTGAGGAGTGGAAGTTAAACGGCTGGTGGCAAGCCCATGGCAAAAGCGGATCCGCTGATTCGATCTTCGGGTTTCATTGTACCGTTGAGAAGGGGACAGAGCCTGTTGAGATGATGGGTAATCACGTTAGCCAATGGGTTCCTTTGAAAAAAATCCTGGGTGAATATTTTTGAAGTCGATGATCGATTCTTCTCAAATGACAAAACGAAAAACGATTGAACTCTTGGGTCCTTTGAAGCTCGCGGTGCGAAAGCGCTCCCTTGGGGGTTCCTAAGAGGAAGGTAGCTCTGGAGCCAAAGTGGTTGGCCCGCTCAAGTTTGTATAGAGACGGGTGTAGGTGCATTGAGAACAGTGTCCCCAGGATGCTCTTCAGCGCCCGGAGCTTCAACAGTAAGGGCTCCAGAACAGTAAGGTAAAAAATCAAGTGCAGGATCATTGGGTGCAATGATAGTAGGCTCAGTGTCACCGGGTACGGGGTCATTGGGGCCGGGCTCATAGACTTCATAGCGTTTCTGCTTAGCCTTTCTGTATTTAGGGTGGTTTGCGCACTTTTTGTTGGTCTTGATGTGGCCGACTTGACCACAGTTGGCACACTTTCTTTGGGTGCCTGCTGGCTTTCCAGCTCCGGGAGTTCCGGCTTCGCTGGGAGATTCCCCATTTGGTTTTGAGCTGACTCCTTTCTGCTTCTCGCGAGCGAAGCGGCGTTCTTTGTTCCGGTTGAGTCTGCCAAGTTCCGCTTCGAGTCTGGATAGAGAAAGTCAGTAGCTGATAAAAGAACTGGGACGGGTAGAAGTTGTACAGTTTCATGTTACGAGCGTCCACTTCACGGTCGCCCGTAGGTTCGATCTTATCGAGTCTGCCAGATAGTCAGTTATAATACGCAGAATGTGTTTGTTTAGAGCAGCCCACTTTGTCTGGAGAGCCTCCATCTTGAAGCGGTACTGGGTGTACTGTCTGATAACCCGGGGGTCCCAAACCAACTGCTCCTTCTGATAGACGTTGCCATTTTCGTCTTCGTAATCGCGAACGATCCTCAAGACTTTGTTCTTTTGGCTGGTTGTGCTTAGTCTACTGAACTGACTGGTAGTTTCATCATCCCTGCGGAAAGCTGCTGGGGTAGGAGCCTCCGATCTTGGCGTGGGCTTGCTGAATTCATCTTCCTCATCTTCCTGATCGATGTCACTCTCGGCGTCCGAATGCTCAACGGTTGAAGATAAGCTCGCTTTCTGGGCATCCCAGATACGGCGGATGGAAGTCTCGTACGATTTCTGCTGACGAGCCACGTTATAACTGTGGCCGCCCAGCTCCTTGAGTCTCTGTGCGTCTAGTTTATCCTCGACACTCTCGCCAATGGCCTTGAAGCCACCTTTCATCGAGGTTTTGATAAAACTGAAACCTTCGCCACGGCCAGTAGGGTCACCTTCACCGTGAAGCTTCAACATGGCCTTGCCTTGCGAGGCTAACAGGAAGTTGCGCGTGGTCTTCCAAGGAGCCATCTGTTGTTCAAAACTCTCGCCTTCCACATCTTCATCGTCGTCGCCACCCTTTTCTGCATCGTTTGCATAACCTGCATCGTGCAGATGTTGCTGACCGACCTGCATAGATTCCAGAAGACAGACATCCTCCGGTTGAATCCAGGAGCGTATTGTGTCAGAGTCAGGTATAGCATCTAGGAATTTTGGAACCCATTGCTTCGACTCCTTATCGTGGTGGACAAAGTCTTTCATTCTCTGACGATTCTGCATGTCCGAGGTACCCGGGAAATGAGCAGTAATGTCAGATATCGACAATTTCATATCGCCAGACTTTTTCATGAGACGGAAGGTGAGCATCTTCAGGCGATTCTTGGCTGTCGTGGTGACCTTTCGAGAATGGGGTCCGGGTACATCCGTGGACGGCAATTGCTGGCCAGCAAGATAGAGATTGTCGATATTCCTCACGAAGTAATCGGATCCACCGCTACCGGTACTGGAGCGAATGACCAGAAAGTCCGTAGACCTAGGTTGATGGTGGAATAATGGAGCACGGTACATAGAGTTTGAGATAGCTGCTGTCGTCTCGCCGGGATCAATGTGTCCGAAGATGGAAAATGGACTCTTATCCTGAGGCAGGAGCACGACCGTCTCACCGATCTCTGCTTTTGGCCGAGACGAATCCTCCATGTTTTTCCGACGGTAGTAGTTTATGAAGCGATTGGCCATTCCGAAATTCGACATCATGGTTGGAACTTCCTCGGAATACTCGACCAGGAGAACGTTCGAGTTGTCCGCCGCTGAAAGGTCTTTAGTAGAGTTGTAAAGAGTCTTGATATCCTTGCCTTTTTGATGCTTCCGCTTGATGTACGCGGGGTTCTTGAACCAGACGGATTGGCCAGGTCGGAAGGTCAAAGCTGGGCGATGGAAGGATCGTGCCTCCGAGGTAGACAGCTCAGTCTTATAGTAAGGCCACTGCAAGCGCAAAGCGGGCATACTATGCTCGAGGGTTACATTACCGAGCGTACTGCGCACCTTGTTCTGGTGATTCTCCTTGAGCATGTCATATGCCTCGTCGTTTGAAATGTTGTAGCGTTTTGTCAGGCGTTTGGTGACATTGGCGTCCATTTCATCCCGATTGATAGCTCCCAAAGCCTTGGGCTTCTGCACGGCAGACTCGGGACCTCGCTCGTCAAGGAGTAGATGGGGATCGTTCAGATCAATCGTGACCTTCTTGGCGATCCCAGCTGTGATCTGCTCAGGATCGTCGAGTGGCGGAATGTCGATGTGTGATAAAGCTATGATTTCGTTTGGATCCTTCCCCAGCTTACGCTTCTTCGCGGGCCGTGTAGTCTCGAATAGCCAGTCATCCTCCTCAGCGGCTTCGTCCATGTCTTTGGCCGGTTCAGGCTCTTCGTCGAGATCCATTTCAGAAACGTCCGTTTTGACCTCCCAATCTGTGCAAATCACATGAAGGTCCTGCATGGTAACCCCCCCAGGGAGCACTTCTTCCGGATCCGTCTCGAAATCGATCTCTTCGATCGGACTTTCTTCTTCCTCTTGCACAGTCACAGTGATCGGAATTATGCCAAGTTGTTCTGATTCGAGAGCGCGCTTGCTGACTTGGCCTCCCGCTTTGAATACACGCTCCTGGTCTTGAGCAAGCTCTAGGTTGATTTTTGTCGGCTGCACTGGTTTCGGGGGCTTCAGGGCCTGTTTTCCGACGAAGTAAGCCTTCTTATGAGGAATGAGTTCCAAGAACCGTGGCAGAGCTTTACGATCAAACCCTGGCCATAGTGACTCAAGCAGCTCTTCCACGTTCTCTGGAGGGGCAGGCGGATTATCCGGGCCGACTGCAGACATAGCAAACAAGGCCTGTTGAAGTTTCCATGCTCGAAGAGTAGCGGGATCCATGTCCTCAACAGTAGGTGAGGAAGGCTCTTCTCCTTCGAGAATGCTACCCTCTTCCATCGCTTCTGCCTCGACCTCAGCCTCTGCCACCGGAGCGTCGGTGGCACCAGCATCGCCAGCTGCCAGCGATGGACCCTCTTCCTCCTCAAAAAAGAGATCTCGTGTCTCGTCGGCCTGGTTCCCTGCGGTTGGTGACGGGGCTTCACCAAATAAATCGTCCAGCTCATCATCGCCCTCTTCGCGCTTTCCAGCCTCTTCATCCATTCCAAAGATATCTTCTCCCCAGTCCTCCTTCTCCTGCTCGCCAGGGGGTGCCATATCGATATCTCTCGCCGTCGCAGGAGGAGCGCCTCCTTCTTCCTCCTCGGGGAGGTCATCATCGTCGATGTCCTCGTAGTCGATTGCGTCGTCTGCCTTCTCGCCTGGCTCTAACTCGCGAGACATAAAATCGAAAGACACGCCGCCCTCCCCGAAGGGCCCGTTGATCTGTTGCATAACATTGTTGAAATCGGCGTCCTCGGCGTTGAGCGCACCGTTCTCTGTAGCGTGGGGCATCTTGGGATGTGATCTTTGAAAGAACTGAAGCCGTCACAAGATTCCCGCCTTGGTCAAGGACGTAGAACGGTCGACGACGGTCGGACGGCGTACCGATCGCGCAGTATCATAGAAATGACGTCGAGACCGGCTCTAAATCATCGATGTCGAAGAGGAAGCTGCAGAGGAACTGAAGCGAGAAGCAGTGGCTATCGGCGTGGAGAGAGTGAGGAGAGAAGAAGCGCATCGGACGCGGAGGCGACGGACGATATACCGCTAAGCCTTATTGGGAAATCAGCTCATCCGGTCCTCAAAGAATCGACAGAATCATGACAATAAGCAGGACTTTTAGTGAATAGAACTATGAGTAATCTCGCTTTTACTGGATGCCATTTGGCTTTTCATTCACAAGGTAAATGAGAGGTAAGGGTTGTGTGGCGCACGCAGGTGTCAAGTTGCCATTCATCTGCCCATGTCCCGGTACCCCGTCTAACTAGACATGAATAGGTTTGTAAAACGATCATTCTATTCAATACGGGATCGCTGAAAAGTCATTCCAGATGAAAATCGCCATAATAGATACACAACGCCTTGCTAGCGCCTTCCATACAGTAATGCATAACAGTAGCCTTTTTATCGTCCTTGACCACCTTCGCCAACTGCTTCAGATCAGACGTCCGAGGCAAATAGAGAACCATATGTTCAGTGAAGACGGAATACTCTTCATACAGCTTACTGAGCGGATATGGCTCCATGGTTCGCAGATTAAATACTTCATCTGAACGATAGCCAGGTCCTAAAGGGAAGTCAGCACCGCCCACTTGCTGGAAAACTGGGCAGAAGAAAGAAAGACAGAAGAAACTTACCACCCCATGGCGGACTGGCGAAAAGCACACTGTATGGTGCCAGGTCTTTCAACTGGGCTTTGAGAATCTCGAAGCAGTCGCCTTGAAACCAGGTGATTTTGTTCTCTACTCCATACACCTTCGCATTGTGCTTTGCGCACTGCAGGACTGCGGGATCTTTCTCTATGCCGTAGACACGTTTCCAGCGCCCGGAGAGCGCGAACGCGATGGTGTTCCCACCAGCTCCAGCAAATGCATCGACTAAGATGCTTCGCCCTTTAGGAGCAGATTTGGCGATGTGCTCCGCGATTTTACTATACAGGTGGTAAGCCAATGTTATTATTCTAATGACATGCGCAACAAGCAGGGTAACAAACTTAGCAACAGGTTCTGGGGTGACGCCAAACCAGGCATCATCGGTCAACCAGATACCCTCGTCATATTTAGAGAATAGCTTGTAGCGTTGTGCCCAGTAACTGGGAATATGGTCAGTGGTCGTAAGTATATATATATATATGTTCTTGGCATGAATGAGCGTGCTTACTTTTGGATATCCCAAGGGACCTCACTCCGGTCGTTGTAATGATGCACCTCGGGAGGAGCCTCTTCAGAGTCACCGCTCATGGCAGCACTGACGGAAAATAATCCTGTCTGATAGCTGGTCTATGTAGAATTCATCATAGTAAGAGTCTTCGTCCTGACCATGGAAGATTGGCACCGCGGACTTTATCTGGAACGGAGATGTGTTTGTCTTGTTTGCCGACGTAGCATCGCCGATTATGGATAACTAGTTAGTCCTCCACGTGGAGATGATGAGGGGACTGTAAACACGAGCAGCTCCAGTCTCGTTCCTCGAACGTTTGATATTGATTTCGTTCAATATCGGGGAGAACTAGAAGCTATGTTCGGAGCTTTAAATAGGTTCATCGGGCGTCTGGAGGGCGAGCCCGCACAGCAGGCTTCTAGCAATGGAGACAATTCGTTTGGTTTCCAGGTCCTCCGCAACAAGGACTCCGAGCTGCCTCTCGAGCCCTGGTTCGACTTCATTATCGGTATCAATGGTCGCCTGATTGTGAGTCAGCCTATGGTACCTGTGATTGATCTTTCTAATATCCCGTTACCAGGATGACCCCGATCCAAACCTGTTCGCTACGGAGGTCCGCAACTGCGCCGGTTCAAGCGTGTCGCTCGAGATATGGAGCGCAAAGGTCAGTGTATATCTCTTGGATAGATATATAGCTTCTTCTGACATACACCCAGGGCCAACGGACACATACTATCTCCATCCCTGTGCCAGCTGGCAACCCAACCCTCGGACTTACCCTACAACTAAGCCCCCTGTCGTCAACGCAGCATATATGGCACGTTCTCGACATCCCTTCGTCTCACAGTCCAGCATACCTAGCGGGACTTCTTCCACACTCGGACTACATACTGGGAACACCTAGTGGAACACTACGAGGCGAATCCGCGCTTGGTGAGCTGGTGGAGGACCATCTCAACAGGAGCCTGACTCTATGGGTCTACAACAGTGAATTCGATGTTGTTCGAGAGGTAGAGCTTGTCCCTACGAGAGGCTGGGGTGGTGAAGGTGCATTGGGTGCTGTTCTGGGATATGGAGCTCTACATCGGCTACCAGTCGGTCTTGGAGAGGAGGTAGAAGGACCGGGTGAAGTCGTGTTCGAAACCAAGGACGATGGCTTCTCACAGCAGACACAAGCTCCTGCAGTGGGCGGTGGATCCTTCCTTGTCCCTGCAACCATAGCCTCGCCTCCGCCTCTGAGATCGGGAACTCCCACGTCCGGGAAGTCGAAGGGAGGGAGAAGACATCGACATGCGGCGATATCGCCAAACTCAGCGTTTGATGAATACTTCGCAGAAGGAGAGCAGAAGAGCAGGGAGCAGGATTATGCCCCATCAAGGAATAGTACTCCCCTTCCGCCGCCTCCCAAAGTTGGCGCTCCTCCACGCAATTCCGATAGCCCTGCGCCTGCACCGACTGAGACCTAACACACATCTCGGGCGTAAGAATGGAGCTGTGGAAGTGACGTTTTGGATTGTTCAACTGTATGACTATTACGTTGGAGTTATGTTATGACCCTGGACTGGTGATACCGATAGTTTATAGGAATTAGGCTGGTTTCGGTGCCATTGACATAGGAAATTTATGCATGTGGCTTTGACTGCTTCTAGACAACAAATGAGATTTGGTTGTACTAAAATGACAAGACTCGAAGATAGGGACCTGAATCTCCGAATCCAAAGTTTTAAGTTACATATACGAGAGCTCTGTTTCCGCAAGCCCAGTCCCCGATGGACATGAAAGCTCTCGTATGGGTCTGTATGGTGGACTCGTAGCTATCACGGTCCTCTCTCTCGCTACCAAACTGTCTCAGCTTATAGACCCTTGCTGACAATCTCTTCCAACTTCTTCCTGGCATCGCCGATCTTCTCCTCGAACCTGGCTCTCGTCATGGCGCTATGCGCAACAGCAGTGTGCCAGGTGTTCTCGGCAGTCTCCCGGATCTTCAGATGCTGCTCAGCCAGAGTCGGGCATCTCTTCTCGTATTCCCAGATCAGATCAGAGACGTTGCGCATCGTCACTGGCAACAGGGTCCAGGCCGCAACGGTACCGAAGGCAAGCGGTGTCGTGGTGCGCAGGATAACACCACGGTTCCGCGAGACTATTGAGCCTGCCATCGCAGAAACAATGACATAGATACCTCCGGGCATCAGGCGCTCGCCGGATTCCGGAGAGGGCTTGAGAGAAGCAACAGTGTCGGTGAATGCATTCTCGATGCGGAGCACGCGGGAAAGGAAGTCGTTGAAGCTGTTCTCGGCCGCGAGGCAGTGCGCGTACAGGAACAGACGGGCTTCTCGAACCTGGGAGGTCAGGATGTCTGTCGGAGTGGGAGAAGAGGGCTGAGAGGTGGAAGGAGGCGAGGGCAGGGAGGGTGGTGCAGGTGTCTTCTCCGTCGGAAAGTCGTCGTAGATGGGTTTTTTCTGCTTTGGACAGGCGTTAGGCAAGACTCTCCGCAAGATACCGTCAACGGAGAACTTCATACCGACTCATGGGGAGCCTCTGCAAAGGCCGTCCGCCTGGGATAGAGGGCTACACCTCCAGCCAGGAGGGTAGCTGCTACGGGAGCAACAGCTCGCTGAGAATCTCGTCAGTCACGCGACTGGGGACCTGCACACGGTGAAGACGACTCTTACCCGCTGGAACATTGGCCGGAATGACATCTCGAGAAACGCAGAGGTCAATGGCCAATTGAGGACTGGTGGAAGACGTCGAGGTTGGAATTCTGCGGAAGACCTGGACGTTGTCGATGTCGTTGGCCGAGCCAAGCCTCAGCGGGAACAACTCGGCTCTGCGGACGAGCAGAAAATGGGCGCAGTTCCGACTCCGTCATCGCCGATACTTAGTAAGTCTTCACGCTGTGCCTTTGCAACCCCCCGACAGCTGCTTTGGATCAGCGTTTTCGCGTGCACGATGCTGAAGACTCTGAACCGCAGCCCGTGGACCTGCCAGCAGTGTCTGCGGCGTCTGCAGCACGTTCAGTCGCGGCGATCCTTCGAGACTGCGGCGACATCTGCCGTCAGGTCGTTATCCGAAGACCACGCGCCAGCAGACAGCTCTGTGGACAGGCGCCATGATGACGATGTGCTACGGAAGGTGTTCGACTCGCGACCGTTTTGGAAAGATTTCTCGCAGCGAGGCGCTGGTCTCTCGAAGCGCACAGGCCTGGTGCAGAACCAATACCTCAAGAGTCCCGAAGGATTCAGAGAGTTCGCCCATGCCTCTCTGCAGAAATGCCAGAGGATAGTGGCCAAGGTACTGGCCGCGTCCACTCTGGAAGAATACAGATCTATGGCGCGAGATCTAGATCGTCTGAGCGACCTGCTATGTCGAGTGATTGACTTGTCCGATTTCATGAGATCTATACATCCCGACCGACGAGTGCAGGAGGCGGCTACGCAGGCGTATGCGCTGATGTTTGAATATATGAATGTCTTGAATACGACGACTGGTCTAAATGAGCAGCTCAAAAAAGCTGCAGCCAACCCTCTGGTTACGGCGCAGTGGACCGAGAGTGAGAAGATGGTGGCTCAAATATTGATCAAGGACTTCTCGAACTCCGCCATCCATCTTCCACCAGATGAGCGTCAAAGATTTGTCAACCTCTCGAATGATATTAGCCAACTGGGATCGGACTTTGTCAACGGAGGAGAGCCTGCCAAGTCCCACGTCACAGTCAGCAAGAACAGTCTGCGCGGGCTGGATCCGGTCGTGGTGCAGCAGCTGGGGAGATGGAGCAAGGCGTCTATACCAACAGTGGGAATGGTTCCTCGTCTGGTGTTGCGGTCAGTCCATGACGAGGAGACTAGGAAGGAGGTATATCTTGCAACACGAACCTCTAGCAAGAAACAGATCCACCGGCTAGAGCAATTGTTGCTCAAGAGAGCAGAACTTGCTAAGCTTTCTGGTTACCCTAGCTTTGCACATATGACATTGAGTGACAAGATGGCGAAGACGCCAGAGGCTGTGTCTAACTTCTTGCTTTCCCTTGTCTCGAGCAACAGAGGACCGGTCCAGGAAGAATTGGCCCAGCTCCAGAAGCTGAAGGGCGCATCGCCCTTGCAGCCGTGGGATCATCCCTACTACGTTAACCAGCGAGTTTTCGAGTATTCGCAGGCCCGCAGATCTCGTGAGCTTAGTATGATTCCTGAATTCTTTTCGCTTGGAACCGTGATGCAAGGTCTTTCCCGACTATTTGACCGTCTATACGGTGTGCGTCTTGTGCCTCAGGAGACGGCTCCTGGGGAAACCTGGAACTCGGATGTGAGACGATTGGATGTCGTCGACGAGTCCGGACGTCACATTGCTGTGATATATTGCGACCTCTTCACGCGGCCGGATAAGAGCCCGAATCCGGCCCATTTCACGCTACGCTGCTCGCGTGAGATCTCCCAAGAGGAGATAACGGAGTCTGCTGCTATAGAGCAGTCACTGCATCCTAATGATGGAATGGCCACTGCTCGCGACCCGGAATCCAAGACCCTGCGCCAACTCCCAACTATCGCGCTGGTCTGTGATTTCCCAGAGCCGCCGGCCTATGGAGACGGCCCTCCTTCACTTCTGAGCGAACATAGCGTTCGGACACTGTTCCATGAAATGGGCCATGCTGTCCATTCCATTCTAGGCCAGACGTCTCTCCAGTCGATCTCGGGTACGCGCTGCGCTACTGACTTTGCGGAACTGCCCTCTGTGCTGATGGAGAGTTTCGCCACGGCCCCGGAAGTTCTATCTCTCTATGCTCGGCACTGGAAAACCGACGAGCCGCTTTCAGAGAGTATGATGCGCAGCATGGACCTCGATCGATCAGCTCATGGATCCATCTACGGCGCCGTGGAAAATGAAGCACAGATTCTCATGGCCTTGGTCGATCAGGCATATCACTCTCTCCCTCCAGAGCATCAGACCATTGACAGTACCGCCATCTATCACAGTGTATTCTCTGAGCACTCAAGCCTCCCTGACCCCAAAACCAACCCACCTACTTCGTGGCAGGGTTTCTTTGGCCACTTGTACGGCTATGGCGCGACGTATTACAGTTACATCTTCGATCGCGCCATCGCAAACAAGCTCTGGCAGGACGTGTTCAAGGCAGGCGAGGCAGCAGTAGACCGCGAAGCTGGCGAGCGGTACAAGAACGAGGTTCTCCGCTGGGGCGGTGGCCGCAACGGATGGAATTGTGTAGCCGGTGTCCTTGGCAGTGACAACCCATCGAATGCAGATGGCCGTCTCGCAGAGGGAGGCGACGAGGCAATGCGTGAGGTTGGTCGATGGGGTTTGGGTCGCCATTAGGGTCAGAATCTGATATATACCCCCGTTCTCGCTAGATGTGTACGTAGAATAAATAATGTCCATACTGACTTAATGCAATGAAATATAACATCAACATTCCGCTGTACAGTTTCGTGTATAAACCCCAATCTCAATAAATTAATATCATACCTCCATGTAGATATCAATGTTCAATTTAATCACTATTAACTATATTATTATGATCATGATAGTATTACCCAAAGCCACGAAGCCACAATACAAACCATCCAAAACACAATAAGCCACAATATCGCATGTATTACACTACAATGCAGCGCATTCGCCATGTAGTTGTACAGTATGTAGGTGTAAATTCCCACGTGCTGCATATGCCTACTCTACTATAAAAGAACCCCTCATTATGTATTAGAGAATATAAATAAACCCCATCGGAACGAAAGCTACACGAATAAATTGATCAGTTATAACGAACCATCATCCATAGCCCGAACGAAGAAAGGGAAAATAGCAGTTAAAATTTCCGAATTGCTTGGAATTTATCATCTAATCTATGTATCTATGTACGGGAAGTACCATCTGCTAAGTAAAATCCGCTAGACTTGGGGTCTTTCTACAGTTCTCTCTAGTTATGGTTATAGAGACAAGACAAGCCCTAGTTATAAACTTATATAAGACGTCCTTAGCGAAAGTCGAACGTTTTATGATAAACGCGCTGTAGTTACTTAAAAGAAATCAGAGAAATGTGTCATCGTTATATAGCGGCTGTGCAATGGTCAACCTTTCCCGAGCACGAGGCTTTTGCGGGGTGGCAGGGATACGAACGGATCGACAGGGCTGCTTCGTGAGACTAGACAGGGATGGTCCGGATTACTGGTAAGAAATAATAACAACGCCAGCGCTCTTGAATTATCGGGTATTTTCGAGTTTGTTAATAGTAGGTAGCTAGGTAGATTTTGCGTTTGGATTAAGAATGATTTTTTCTTGTATAAAAATTAAGACAATGGATAGGGAAAAATGACAAGCAAGTGCAACGTTATACAAAAAGTAGATACACGTTCATGATGGACTCCTTTCCGTGGGTATCATTCGGTCCAGTTTCTCTCTTTGCCTCAAGACCTCATTCAGTTTCCAATGCGAATGGAGGTTCAAACAATCTTCACATCACCGACTTGAGCAGTACTCTAAATTTCATTCAGAGGAAACCAGCAGCGGCCGCAGCAGCAGCAGCAGCAGCAGCTCCTCCCATACCAATACGGCCAGCAGCCGCATCAGGGGTCTGGGTAGCCTGAGGCTGATTGAGCTGGTCAATACCGCCCGTCACAGTCATAGTCGGGTAGTAGATCTCATCACCCGAATATGAAGTGATAGTGGTTGTTTCGGTAGAAGTGGAGAATCCTTCCGTGCTGACCTGGAGACCAACAGACTCCGAGCAGGAGGCCAACTGGGTCGAGGAGGTGATTTCGCATTTTTGGTCTAGAGTAATCGTAGCCTCTATACCGGCAGTCGCGGTCGAGAAGATAGCGCTCACGCTCCAGGTAGAAGGACCTTCGGTGACGGTGAAAGGTTGATGAAGGGCGCATGTCGCGCTCGGAGCATCCACGCAGTTTAGGACCATCGTCGTGGCGACGGCATTTGCGTCTACTATGCTGCCCTTGATGTTATCGAGGGGCACCTGCGTCGGGCCTGCTGCGAAGACACTGATCACGGTGCTAGATTGCGCGGAGACAGTGGCTGCAATGGCAGCGCAAGACAAGATATAGCTGGTGAAACGCATGATGGTGATCTTTATCTATCACTTGGTGTAGTCTAGGGAGTCTTGAAAAAGATAATGTCGAACGAGAGATATATCTTGAGATCTCAGAGATGACAATAATAATAAGAGCCTTGATATTCAGACAGAAGAGAAATCTGCGACAGACTTCGTGCCAACCGCCGCCCCTTTTTATAAGTTCAAGATCAAAAGAGTCTTTAGCCCCCAGCGACGGCCAGCGCGATATCGGTTAGAAAACCGCATGGCGCAGCAAAGAAAAAGGCTAATTCACTCCTCCTGACCCCAAAAAGATACGATGCGGCTCTTGGAGGCTGAATTTAGTGCACGCGCCGGCGATTTAGCTTCGAGGGAGTGTAGGCTAAGACGCTATCCAGGACTCCAATGTCACCTCGTAAGTATGTATGACCGAGGCCGTGAGTCCATGCGCCTTGAACAACTCAAGCTTAGCATCTTGGCTGAATATAGCTGGTCGTTTTAGCTTGAGGCTCTGGAGTCTGGAAATGGCAGGCAAGCGAAGACCAGATAGAAAGTAATCCATGCTAAGAAAAAGATGCGCATTTCAACAGAGCCCAACGACTGTGTTATCCAATCGTCATCCTGGTGAAGTTCACATGAGAACAAAGACACCCAGTTATATTCTCATGAACAGCTCAGCAATAGATGCGAGAGTCCGCAATCGCTGTTTTCAACGAACGAACAGAGGACGCCTTGACATTCTAGTCTAGTACAACTAGCGGACGTTGGTGCCTGCCCAACATAGGGAATCCGAAGCTGAAAATTACTCACTGCATAGCCTCATTCAATCCGGTAGTTAAATGAGGATCTGGAGCAGAGTTGACGCCAAATTCCTTTAGATACGGAGACAAGTTAGAATAAAAGCAAGTCGGATGGTTTTGGCCCCCATTTACTTAAATAGGAACTTGCCAAGAGACGGATCTGTGAGTACCTAATGAAAAACTCTCCTTTCCAGTTTCCACAAACTTGTAGGGCCGAGTGGCGGTGAGAAAAGAGGACAAAAGAAAGGGCATTTACGAGGATCAGTAATTAGCACGGATCGGTTCCCTTTATCTATGCTCAATAGTAGTAGCAATGTTGTTTACCAGCGCTGCAATTCTATAAAGGCCAAGACAATCTGTACCTATATCACGTGATTTATCAGCCGCACTAAATTTTAGCCTAAATTCCCAAATAGGAACGTCCCATTTTGTTTGCCGAGATAACATAACTGCAAGCAAATACAAAAGGTACGATAAACATCCAGATTGTCTAGTAAATCACTATTCTCGGCCGACCATCACACAATTGGGCTTGTGGTTTAGTGGTATAATACCCCCTTAGCATGGGGGTGGTCCGGGGTTCGATTCCCCGCGAGTCCAATTTTTTGCCTCCTTCTGATGCGCGAGTGAAGCGATATGGACGTTTTACTTTTTTGTCTTGTTCTCCAGTAAGTCTTTTGCATTAGGACTGACTGAGAAGTGGCCCGTTGCGATTAAGGTAGGGGTGGCAGAAATTGTTCTAGTATATTTACCGTAGTAGGGTTAAGAAACCTAATATATATCGGATCTTTTACGAATTAGTCTGTTGAATGGATCTTCAGGTATATATACTTAACGGTCATTTCTAACGAAGTGCTATACTGAGCAGATAGAACTCGATACTTACTTGACTTAATACCCCTTACGCTCTTGACCAACAAGATCGAAAATACGCAATCATCTTATCAACTGCCTCTTGATCCAACTTCTTTGCCTTTCCCAGCGAGGGTGAATACTTCCTCGCCCGCTCCGTATGCCACTTCATTGTGCGTCTTGGCTGGTCCGTATCATACTTACTAGCGAAGAACTCCACCAACTTGATCGGTGGATTCTGTGCTGGATCCGGATTGGAAGTTCGCAGACGTTGAATCCACTCGCGTTGCTCGAGCTCTTCGAACTCAAGCCCAGCTCTATGCAGGAAAGGAAGCAGATCGCGCGTCCAGTTGAAGGATTGCGGGTTGATGATGTTCAATACACCGGAGTCCATGGTGGAGAAGGTAATGTCGATTATCGTGTCTGCGACGACGTCGACGGGCAGCCAGAAGGGTGATTCGTCGATACGCGGTAGTGCGCCGATTGTGGTGGCAGATTGAAGGATTAAGGGGATGGCTTCTGTAGGGTTCCAGATTCCATGCTGTGTATCACCGATCACTTGACCGATGCGGAGGACTCGACCTCTGATACCTGTCTGTTCTGCGGCTTTGACGCAGATGTTTTCGGCCACGAGTTTCGACTGGGCGTATCCCATGTCTTGGGCATAGCTTAGCTTCTCTGGAAGAGCTTCTGGGACATACTCGCTGGCAGTATTCGTGACCGTACTGACAGAAGAACAGAAGTTGAAAGATGCAGGTGCTGGTCGTTGTGCTTTGAGACACAGGTCGATCAGGTTCTTGATACCGGCAATACTGTCCTTCTCGAAACTACCTAGGTTCAGGTTGAAGTTGACGGACCAAGCACAATGGATAAGATCAGTTATCTCGGAGGTCAAGATGTTGTATGTTGTCTCATCGAGTCCCAAAGTTGGTTTGGAAAACTCGGATGGGACAGCGATCAGCTTGCTTCGTGCAATATCCGATATGCTCGTGTACACTCTGCGTTCTCTCAGAGACTCTATCAACCGCCCATAAGCTTCGATGGTTGATCCTGCTCGAACGAAACAATATATCTTCTGCACATCTGGCTGCGGAGCGAGCTTGGAAATAACGTGACTGCCCAAAGAGCCAGTGGCACCAGTGACAACCTGTTTTGATTAGTCTGGACACATCTAGGAAATTGGAATGAATACGAACCAGATATTTGCCTTTCAAACCATTTGGCATAGGCTTATGTTGTGCAAACTCGCTGTATTTCTCGATCAACCTCTGCATTAGATCCTCAACAGAGCCAGAACGATCCACCGTTCCTGACCGCAGCGAGTAGAGGTAATGTGCCAAGGCGTTTATCGACGGATAGTCAAATGCTATATTCAAGCCCAGGGCATGGCCACCCGTGTCAATCTGGCTTGTCAATATAGACCTCAGCTGAGTAGCCTGTAGTGAATCCATGCCGAGGTTAAAAAAGTCCGCATCCTCTGTCAGGACTGATGGATTCTTCAATGGCAATATCTTCTCCAGCTGTTTCCGGATAAATGCCCTCAACTTGGGCTCAGACAGAGAAAGCGCATTTTCCGTTTTCCTCTCTTCATATGCATCTTCTATCTGCTGATGGAACTGCCGATAGAACGCTTGCCTGATAACTGTCCCCTTGTCTGTACGAGGATACTGCGTGTCTGCTGGGAGGATCTTCACCAGATTCTTTGTAAGCTGGGCGTAAGCGGGCATGGCAGTTTGAGCCTTCTCCACAGATGACCAGATAGAGTCGATAATTTCATCCTCCGATAACCCTGATGCTACCGGAGAAGGAACCAGCATCAGACCGACACTGGACTTTCCTGCGCCAAAGACCACAGCTTCCGATACCGTTGGAAGTTGCCTGATAATGCCCTCCATTTCCAGCGGATTGACCTTCTCGCCATTCACGAGAACGATTGTATCGTCCAGACGAGCATAATATTTGTACCCTTCTATCGTGGGATGTTTCAAGAAGAGGTCCTTTGTGGCATACGCACCATCCGGTCTGTTGGAAGCAACCTTAGATGGCCAGCCGTCAAGACACACCAACTCATAAATACCGGGACTGCGTTCTTCGAATCGTAAGAAAGGCTTCACTGCCTCCGAAGGACGGAGATAATTCCATTCTTTATCTTCCCGCGGTCTGAAAGATGTCATCAATTGGCCCGTTTCAGTCCTGTAGACTTGTCAGCTCTGACGTTATCATGGAACGAGCTTCTAGAACTAAATATGATAGAACAGAACAAGACACTTACGACCCATAGTGACTAACAAGATTCACCCCTTTCTCAACCAACTTATCCCCCAAAGAATCCGGACACGGCGATCCACCAAACATGACAATCTTAAACTTCGTCAAGGCTTCAATCCCCTCATCCGTCTCCGCGAGCAACTTCAACGCATACGGAACCCCATAAAATATATCGAAATCATGCGCCTTCATCGTATCCAGCAAATACTGCTTTGTAAGCGGTAAATTCGCATTATACAAATGGAGACGCTTGCATGAATGAACTGCGCGGAACAAGCAGCTCATTCCATGATTATGGTATAAAGGAAGAGTGATGAATCCGTTCATGTTCATGTTCCCAGCATAGTTTTTAATTGCGGCTCGTTGGATCTGAGGGATGGGCTTTGGTAGGCCCGTCGAGCCGCTGGAGTGGATTATCCATACGGTGTGTTCTGTCTCTTGCGCTGGATCCAGATGAGGAGTGAGATTAGTATCGACGCTGCCATCCTCTACTGGGAAGTCATAAACGTCTCGAGAAGGAATCTCATCGACTTGCAGATCGGGTATTCGTCTTTTCAACTCTTCAGCGACGTCCCGGAAAGACCTGTGGACCATAAGATTCCTCGAATTCGTGGTCTCCAGAAGAGAAACATATGCTTCGATAGATATCCGCGTTGAGAGTAATAATGCAGAATGTCCCAATTTCGACAGTGCAAGGAGAATGACGAGATAACTCAGATCAGAGGGTCCCAGCACGCCCACTACCGTTTGTTTCTCCGACGAAGACGATCTCACTGGGATTCGAGAGGCTATTTTCTTCGCAACTCGATATGCAAAGATATCCAGGTCTCGCAGAGGATATTCGACATAGTCGATGCCGGACTTGGGATACGCAATGACTGGCTGTCCGGATCCCAGAGATGCACGGTGACGGACTAATTCGTCGATTGTGCGTGGTTCCTGGTCTGTTATATTTACCCGTGTGTGTTTGACCCCCGTGGTCTTCTCAGAAGCGAAAGATAAATCGCTGACCGGTATAGGTGCAATGGCTACGGAGGACATGTTTGCTTTTTTTTTTTTTTTTTAGAGGGTCAATGCATTGAAGATGAAAGGATCTAGATATCGCAATCGTAGAAATACGAGTATCCACGAGATATAAACAGTACATGGAAAATACCACCAAACTCTTTAATATATATATGTACCCCGCCATATCATCACCGACATCGACGCGAGTTCAACATCGGCGTATGTCCGGCGGCATCTGGAAGAATTACTTCCTCTCTATGCTGCGAAATGGCAGTAGCCGGGGGCGGCGCGGATAAGAATCCGGACCGTGTGACCGAGGCCTCCAGGAATTACTAACATTAACTGGTATAATTCCGTAGAAAATAGTTGATATTGTGAATGGTACTTGCAAACAACAACTTGAGATTTAAATATAGCATTTATAATTCATACCAAAACAAAATAAACCCTTCCACTACCACCGATACCCCGTAGCATCCCCTTTCGCCCAACAATCCTATAATGTAGATCTAGTATACGAGACAACAAACCTCCAACATAGAGTACGATTCCCTCTGATCCCTCTCATTCAAAATCCTCTAGAGTAAACCGGACAGGAAATCTTATTTGATCTACCCCGTGATCCCACTGAGCAGATCGATCGCCAGGCTCCTCGCGTAACTAAAGTACCTACTTGTCCGGAGCATTTCTCCACGGCGGATAAGAACTAGTGTGGGTATAAAGTAGAAAAAAATGAGGCCGCAAGTCTAAATTTTGAAGGATCTATGTACGGTCATCCTGGAATGTCTACAGCACTGCAATGAGCATTAGTAACCTAGACTGTTATCTCCAGTCGCGGACGGATATAATCTAGCTTTTGTTGTCATTACTTCACGTTAAGGATCCGTGTAGGACGAAAAAGCGAATCAGGGACAGGAAGGAGTCGTAAGGGCTTATTTATAATATCCACTTTATTTACATCTACCTGCTATTTCCATAGTCACATGAGCATTAGCCATTAAATATCGAGGAGTCGTTATGAATGCTAGAGAAGGCCTATAAAGACGTTAGAAATACACAGATACGAAGAGAACGAACACATACCCAAGAGTCCAGCTGGGTCCACCAGACCGAGCCTTCCTCAAGTTGGTTGCTGAGAAAATCCAAATCCTGACCGACATCATCAGACGGAGTGAGTTCCGACATCTCCAATTCTGGCAGAAAGGGCGGTGGATAATTTGAGATATCATACTCTGGCGCCTCTCTCTGTCCCGGTACTTCGAGAGAGTAATGCCGCCGTTCCGACGCAGTGTCCGTGCCAGCTGGCTCCTTCGTGGTAACGGGCCTGGGTAGTCCGTTAGAGTTGATCTGGCGGTGGACTTCCCGCCTGAGCTCTTCAAGAATGATGCTGTAACGACGACTGGGACAATTCCGACGAGTGGCTTTGGCTAGATGCCGTTGGCACCTCTCCGCGAAGCTGAATAGTTCTCGCGCATCATGTCGAATATGGTCTGCGTCAGATGAAGATGAAAGGCGATGGTGCTGGATAGTGTAAATGTAAACCACAATAATAGCGCAAAAGCAAACGTAGTGGGTGAACCAGAATGACTGGACGAGGATCCCCTGAGCCGCAAGATCATCAACAAGCAACATTGTGTCCTTTGCCGCGTCGATACACTTCTGCACATGGCAATTGATTTTGTCCTTCGTGACCAAAGGTCGCCGCGTGAAGTCTGTGAAGTCGTTGAGAAGGAAAGACCGTGTCGCATGTATCATGGCATGAGAATATGCTAACTGCAGTACCTGGCTCTGTCGGCAGAGGGGAGCCACGAGACTGGACGGCCGGATACTCTTGAACAGAGGGGGAAGGCTTTCCTTCCATTCTTCGAGTTCGAGAGTAAGTCGCAGTGCAGCCTCCAGTGGTGCGGTCTTGCTGGACGGCCTAATGGTGTATACTTGCCGGGAGATTTCTCCAACGAGACGGCACAAGCTGCGTTCCCTGTCAGCGCAGTCCTTACAAGGGCTTTTCTTTTTTCGAGAAAGGCCTACCGGATATGCATGATGGTACCAGTCATCACACAGTCTGAAGGGGCTACTTTGTTCTTTTGATCTCCTGGTAGCATGTCCTCGTCGTTTACCTCATCGGGCAGATCCTGGTCGATGTCTTCATCATGCAACAACCGGGGTCGTCCAAAGGTCACACTGAGATATTTGTCGAGGATATAAGCACTCCAGAAAGTGCGTTTCCGCAATTCGTTCTCTAGGTACGCTTTACCGTCCTTCAGCAGCTTCGCTGGCCGTCGCCGGTGTAACCCAAGCGCCGTCACCAATTGTAACGTAGTGCCAAATCTGTACCAGCATTCATTGGCCCTCGAAGAGGAAAGGAGGTACAGACATTGGCCTAATCTTGCCTGGATAGTTTCTAGCCGGGGTTTGCCAGTCTCGTTGTATGACATAGCTTTCGATGCAACATACCATCGCTCACTACGATGCATTAGCATAAACAGTTCACCAGGGGGCTGGGAAAGTACTGTACATACCTTTCATGGAACTCTGCAAGACCAGCATTGCCTGGTTTCTTCTCTTCATACATTGTGCCTATAGCGAAGACCATCAGCAGTATGGCCGCCTTTGCTGTTATGTCCCCTGTGGGAGGCCTTGCCGAAGAGATCTCTCTCTCGTACATTTCTTTCAACCAAGACTCCACGAGGCCTCTATGGAGAAACCGGTACGTAACGATGGCGAAGTCAAAGTAGACTTCAATCAGCTCAAGCGCTCTGTGCAGCGGCGGCAAGGAAAACCCCGTCTCTCCATAGTCGGAGAACGGTCGATCACCAAACATAAACACGGAAGCGCTTTTTGACGACTCATCCCGCAATCCACTTGGGATCGTAGCGACCTCATCCTGGTTCAGCCGCCGCCATACGCGGTTCAGGAACGAGATTCCCGATGCTGGACCGAGATAGTTCCCTTCCAGGTCCGTGGCTCCTGGCTCTGGGGAATTTCGCGGAGACGCCGCGCCTGAAGACTTGTGACGTCTCTGAGGGCCAAGTCTCTTTGGCGTTCTCTGGCTAACGGCCGGTGATGCAGCCACATACCTCAGGGTTGACTCCGGAGCGGGTGGCGGAGACGGAGGCAGTCCTCTGGAATACGCTGCATTGTATTCACAAGACAGCGATAACTTTGTACATCTCAGACATGGTAAAGTCCCTGTACATCGGGTTTTCTTTCTACATAAATTCACAGTCAGCCATGATGGTTCAGCCGCAGACCATCGTTGGTTAGAGTAGTAACTAGGTAGTTGGTCGGGCTAACTATCCACCTACTCTTTACAGTAATCACAAGCCCTGGTGATTTTCCGCCGCTCAGCACTATCTTTCGCGTTGGACGACTCGGACGCTTTCCTCTTCCGCCCAGCTGTCGTTCCTCCCGGAGTCACCGCCGTGTAGCCCGGGGATCCTATGGGCTGCGTCTGCTCGCCAGCGGAGGCATTCTGGGCGCTCGGGCTTGTACGAGGGCTGGCCATCGGGAGGGGAGGGCCAACGTGTCGGATTATTGCGCGCCACAGGACCGATGCTAGGGGCAGCACTAATCACGTCCTCTTTCTTGTTTCTTCCTCTGAGGAATGCTGTTTCAGTCCCATTGCCGTGGGCGCGAATTGATCCAGAAGCAAAAGCAAAAGGTGAAGTCGGGATGTGAAGGGGAGAAGTTTCCGGGTGGTCGGATATGTGTTGGCGTTATCGCCGTTGCTCCTTCTCCGTGCGGGGTCGATGCATCACGAGTTGAAAGACAAAGAACTTCTGGATAGAATAATAATACTAGATACTGTTAAAGATTGGATTATGATGTTTAATTATGAAAGCGTAGATACAACTGGTATTTGCTTGTGCTAGTTATTCGCCATTTCAGGGCACTCACACGCCATTCTCTCTCATCTTATCTCTCAAGTCTCCAAATTGACCTTTCAGATGACTCACGAACAGCAACTGATTCCTAATCGGGTGCCCGACTTGATCTTCAATCCGTATAGTCTAGTCTATCAAGAAATAAAATTGGTCTGAGATAGTACATCTATCTCTACTCAAAACAGCAATTGAGCCAAGTTGTCATTACATACATCCCATCTTGCAGATCTATCTAGAACTCCATAAGTACCTATCCCAAGATAAACAAAACCACACATGATAATACCATTTTATCCATCCATCCATCTATCTATCTATCCAGATTCATAACCAATTCCTTCCTCCCAACCCCAACAAGAAAAAAAAATGGATAGAACAACCCTCCTCGCCCAGATCGAATCCGACAAAAAACTTCACATTTCCTTCCTCCAATCCCTCGCTCAGGCACCATCTCCCAACCCACCAGGAGATACAAGAGCAGCTGCATCTGTGATAACGAATTACCTACACGACCACAACGTCCCATTCGAAATCGTAGCCCCCAAAGCAGACATGCCCAATGTCGTGAGTGATTTCCACGGTGGTAATGGGAAAACAGGTCCCCGCATCGTCATGAATGGCCACATCGATGTCTTTCCTGCAGGTGATGACTCAGATTGGAAGCATGGCGGGGCATGGTCTGGGTTCAATGATGGGGAACACATCTACGGCCGCGGTACGGTGGATATGAAAGCTGGGACGGCTGCATTGGTCATTGCATTCACGTACCTGTATGCGCATCGAGAGGCTCTGGATGGTAGTGTTGCGTTGACGGTTGTATCTGATGAAGAAACTGGTGGGAGATGGGGTAGTCGATGGCTACTTGACGAAGCGCAAGATAAATGGGGTGGTCACTGCATGATCAATGCCGAGCCAGGAGGTATACAGTCCGTTCGGTTTGGAGAGAAAGGAACACTACGGATGACTTTCACCATCACTACCAAGGGTGCTCATGGGGCATATACATTTCTCACCGAAGGAGCTACGATGATGGCGGTTCGATTGATCACAGAGCTGAAGACCATCGAGAGCATAAGACCTACCGATCTCCCTAGAAGTGTGGAGGAGCATCTCCAAAAGCCCGAGGTGCGCGCGACCATCGACGAGATCATGGGAAAAGGTGCCGCAGATGTCATGTTGGTGCCTACATTGAACATCGGCACTATCCACGGGGGATTGAAAGTGAACATGATCCCAGAACATTGCACCTTCGAGGCAGACGTGCGGCTCCCGATCGGGTTACAGGCGCAAACGGTACTCGATCACATCTCGAGTATCCTTCGACGATACCCGGATGTGCATTTGACCGTGCAGGAGGCGGCGAGTAATCCCGCCGCGTTCTGCGATCCAGATCATCCCATGGTGAAGATCATGGCGGACGTGGCTGAGGCCACGACCGGTCGTAAACCCCTTGCTATTCCGGGGTTGGGAGCCACGGACTGCAAATTCTGGCGATATCTGGACATCCCTGCATATGTGTATGGTGTCTCTCCAGAAACCATGGGCGCGACAGATGAGCGGGTGAAGATCGATGAGTTTCTTGTCTTGATCAAGGTGCATGCCTTGTCTGTATGGGATTACCTGCATGCTACCTAAATACTACGTTAACGGGACAAGGTACAGCATCTGATCTCAGTAATTGAGCTAATTGATTGAACTAAGATCTCTTCACGCACTATTAGAGTGCCCCAAAAGACGGAATCTAAACATCTATTCGTTTAGTTACCTACCTAGGTACTTAGAAGAAATCAAAGCTGCCCGTTTCGGCAAGATACATTGCACGTCAACATCTCTGCATTGGCCAACGGGAACTATACTCTTAGCCGCAGATTTAGTCTACGTCGGGTCCGAAATACTATTACCCTAACTGTAGATACAGCGTGGGTAAGTATGCTATACGGAAATACTAAAAGGTAATTACAACCGTCTCTTTCTCTTCATTCTCGCCCGTTCTCTCAGTGGTTCCGGAGTGTATAGTACATACCCAATCCCCGAAGTCAACACGCATTAGAGTATTTGTTGCAACAGATTTATCGTGACTGATGGGAAATTGTCCGACTACATACTAACTAGATTTCTTCATTGCACGTGTAGTCGACTATTCTCCAGATCCTCATTCCTATCAAAGTTCAAAGCTGGGCATAGGACCGGTTATTACCTCCTGGACAGCGGATCGCCGGATCATTTTCTGAGCCGCCAATAACATATCAAAACACAGACAAGGATTGCACGGACGTCGGGAGTTTGTTAGGACGTGAATTGGAAGTCAGTAGCTGAAATGGTTATACTCGGTGAATACGTACTTCTGCGTACTATATTCGGACATATCCTTCGCCACCTGCGTCCCCTCCACCCCGAGATACATACTAACATCTCTCACGTTTGTTTTCTTGTCTTCCTGAAACCCTTGTGGAGCGAATGGAATGTGGAACGGTCCAATGAGAATTATTCCGCTGCACGATAACATGAAGCTCATCCCGTTGCTGTACTCTATTCTCTCTAATAATATGTTATCTGCAACGATCGGGACCTCGGGCTTTGTGGGACGTTGCGGGCAGATCATTTGCCCTTTTCACCCTGTATGGTATTGCCAACTGCTCTGTCAGCGTCAAGTGGCGATGTGGATCGCCAAGTGGACGTTTCCCGACAAGCACATCTATCTACTCATGCAGCGCAAGATGGGGGCCGAGATGGGGGCTGGGTGGAGGAAGTACGGTGAGTATAGTTACAGGTTGACGATCTGATAATATTGGTGGTGGCAGAGGTGTATTTTGGAGGTTTCTCTCTCTCGCTCTCGCTTTTTCTTTGTGCTTTGCATGCTAAAGTCAATGGATACTGAAAAAAAGCAACCGACAGTCTGAGGGTAGCAAACGACGAATAAATGGTAGTAGTTGTAGTTTATCGCTATCGAAAAGCTTAGATTCGCAATTGCCTCGACCGTCTCAGACGGTAATAACCTGATGGCTGTCAGGGAAGGCCCACAACAACAGACGGGGGCACCCGCATCCTCACGCGAGATGGACCTTGAGCTTTCCACTTGCACACCAATAGTCTGTTCTTCCGAGACCGTGTGCCTGACTCGGTAGGCATCTTTCAAGCCCCCCGACATGTTTATCAGCAGGTTACGAGACCAAAACATCTGAATCTGCGTCTCCAATCCACCACCTTGGAGCCAAGACGTGCATTTATTAGACAGTGTCTTTCCCTCTTCCAATGGCAGTTGTTGTAAAAAGAGGCTCCGCGGCCACTGCACACTGTCCTCATTGCGATATAGATCTGCGGGTATCTACCTCGTAGGTAATGGAAACTCTGACAGAAGCGTCCAGAAGACGAGCGAAATACTCCTGGTTCCCGCAATGGATGGATGAGCTTTGTTAGCCTCTCAGTATATTATGCTGCTGGCACCGGGGCTGGCATAAATTTAATTCCCGCCAGTTGGCTTATATCTTTCTTCATCCGCCTCTGTTCCATTATCGTTCTGAGACTCGGAGTTTCCCGACCCGCTTCTCAATCTAGAGCTCTGCAGTGTCGATACATCTGGCTTGTCTGATCCGCCGGGCGTATGCCGCATCCTCGAAACGAAATATCACTGAAGTATCGGCGGGCCACGAAGCTATCTCGGAATTCAACAAAGATGCCTGAACATTGTACCATGGCTAGCTCCGATCCATATACGTGCTAGGCCTGTGACGAAGAGCAATTGTCCGCTCTTTATATTGCCATTCTCAAGAAGCAGATTATGACTCCCCGAAGACCACCTTATTGGATACTCTGGCCGAATCAAGACGACACAGATTGGACCGGCAGAATGACGACGTTAAATGGTTTCGGTACTGATGTCGATATCGTCGCCATGGTCGCGCCCGTAAGGAAGAGAAGGGCATCATGGAACGTCTATGATGAGTTCCACGTTTAACTTGCGTTCTCCGCAATCAGTGTGAGACCGGATCACCGTCGGTTGACTAACCTTCCAGCACATCATCCATCAAGTCGCTATCTTCTTCCTCGTCCTCGTAATCCTGGTCTCTTTCCTCATCGGTATGCTTCCGACGTACCAAACTTTGTTCTATAACCGCGGAAATATCATCCAACGACGCACCACCACGAATCACCGCAACAATATGGTCGACCTCTGCCCGTTCACAATACCGGATGGACTCGAGAAGGCGTTCCAAAAGGCCCCTGTAATAATCTAATTGCTCTTGCGCACGTTTAGCGGCAACCTTACGTCGTTTGTCGGCAGATTCATCGTAAACACATTCGCGGTCGTGAGCGGCACATTCTGTACACGGGTTTCCGGTGCTACACTGCGCCAGGACATGATGGAATCAGACAACACACCTTTCACCCGCCAAACCAGAAAAATCGGAGAACTAGGTTCAGAGGAATGGGAGGAGCGAAGACTGTACCTTTGTCCGACGTCGTTTACACTCTTTGCAAGTGGTTGAGGCCCTCTTGATTTTGCTCTCCTCCGTCGCTGGCCCTGGCGTGCCGCTCTCAGGAGTCAACGTCGTCCGAGGGGCCAGAGCACGGAGCGGCCTGGCTCCTTGTAGTGGCATAATCGACAGCGCCCAGCTTGAAGTCCTTGTTTTGCAGGGCCTGGAGTGACCAAGGCAGTCTTTTGGGTCTGCCTTGGCGTTTATATAATGGCCCCTCCTCCGTTCGGTGTTGGCCCAGGAGGGGTAGGGGATATTGAAGTACAAGACTTGACTGTCCTGTCATGACAAATTGGAGACCCAGGCCCTTGATCCGCACTAGGGCTTCATTCGCGCATGGTAACCGACCAGAAAAAGAAATCGCAACGGCATGCGTTTGTGCGTGTTCCAAGGCCTCTTTTTTGAACCAGTCTTAGCTTGAGCGGCGAGTACCATACTTAGACATATGACATTGAGGCACAGCTGGGCAGCCGTCTTGAACTCAATCCGAGACGGCTTAATTTGTTGTCGTGACGTCTGGGCGACTCAAAGCAGACGGAGTAAACAACCACCCACTCATGGTTTTCGTAGGACTCAAGGTTCGTTTCTGTCTGAGCACCAGGCTGGCGAACCGGCGGAAATAGCCCAGCGGGGACATCAACCCTTACTGTGGGATTTCCAATTGATTGTCAGGACGAAACCGTCGCCCAGACCCATTTGACACCCAAACTGCGCAAGCGGACGACGGGGCGGGAGCAATGAACTCATGGTTAGTACGGATATATCTTCCGGTATCCTTTGATAGGCTGGTTCACTTCCCGGCGAGTCACGATGCTATCGGGTTGCTTGCTAAAAGGACACTGGATCAGACACCGTTCGACGTGAAACGCTTCTGCAGATATTGAGGGATAGTCCCAAGCCTCGCTCTCATACGTATGCTGCTGGTTCGATAAACGACGCATCCTCACAAGAACGTGACGGACTTGTTCAATTCTCACGTCCAAAGATACAGCAAGAGCTGTGGGATCAGGAGGCATTATGACCGTCGATCCGCGAAAGGAATGCCTATGGCCCGTCTTGCCACTGTGATTCAAACCCCTCTTATCGTAGACTGAGTTCCTTTCTCTCTCTCTCTCTCTCTTTCGCAACAATGGAGCCATGCAGAGCAGCAAAGGCGAATCGCAGCTTTAGGCAGATCGCGTCCGTCATCACGTGTCAAGGAGGCGACACCGAAGCCCGCAGGCAGACCATTGAAGAGAGCACCAATTCAATGTGAAAGACGAATTATAAATCGTTCAGATCGAGACTCCATCGGTGAATGAAGATCGCTGAGTTTATTCACTGTCAGGTCCCCGTACCGGAGCCATCGTTAGTGCATTGCGCAAGTCCAAACTGAAGGTACACTAGACTAATCTGAATAATCGTTAATGGGCCGATGCAGAAAAGCAGATCCCAGGTCAGAATTTGGTACCAAGGTGCAAATGTCGCTTGATCTCTTTTTAGATGGGATATGAAGAGAACATGGATAGGCAAGAAGGAGAAAGGGGAAGGCAGCCCGAGTCCATTGATCAAGAGGGCATACATATTAGTCAATGCCACAGGATGCAGGGACCATCCCTGTTTCGTACAAAAGCGTCTCATAACTCTCTGATGACTCTATAGATGTCAAAAAAGATGGTAGTGGCTTCGTAGTAGTAGTTTTGTTCTGACAAATAGAGCCCCAGGGCTTGATGTGTTGCGTATTGACATCCCGACTAGGACGGACGGGAAGTTGCTAAGTAATTGAGAAAGTGCGCTAAAGGAGGCTCTCTTCTAAGGATACAACCCTACTGTACAGAGGAGCTATCTCGGCTGGATACAAGGCGGGAAACAACATAATCACCGTTTGATTTGGGTAGAAGATATCACTTTGTCAAGCTCTACAGAGGGTATATCACGCGGAGGACCCCCGAGAAAGGAGCAGAGGATGGAACCAAACTGAAAGGAAACCACCGTAGTATTAAGAACATAAGAAATGTTGCCATTATCCAACACGGCCTGGGTATGGAGCGTGCTCTTTGTAAGTCAAATTCACAAGAAAAAGATCAGGTTATCAATGCACAAAGAAGAAAAAAGATATAATAACACAGACAAATCAAGTAATCAGTAAACAGGCCGTCCCTCGTCCCATCTTCTGGATTCTCGAGGGCTCCGTCCGACGCTGCTCTCGCCATTCCCATCCGCACGGGGAATATTGTCCTCTCCAGGAGAAAGAGAGAAACGGACTTTGCCGCTCTCCCTTCGCGCACTGCTCTCTAGGTCACTCCCAACACCACCAATGCCTCCAATCCACTCCCAGACTCGGGAGACATCACCTCCGCGGCCTTCACGAACAGCTGCACGGACGTTAGCGTTCCCTTCGACTACACTGCGGACACGCTTCCAGAGCGCTTCACGTCGACTGCCCTGAAGCTCGGTCCGCAGAACATCATCACGCAGTTGGCCAATAGGAACCCAGGGCTCCCTGGCATCTCCACGGGCATACAACGCGGCCTGTGTAGCCAGACGGTCAAGAGTCGTGGCTACGAGCTCTGGAACGCGCGCCATGTCCGAACGGTGTGCCAGCACACGAGAGCGAGCATACGCAAGAGCTGCAATAGACATGACTAGAATCGAAATAGGGAGTCGATATGCGAGGAGAGAAAGTCTGAGGTGGCGGCGGAAGGCACAGACGATGGGGAGACGTGCGAGGGAAGTTGACGTGAGAGTGAGGGAGTCGGTTGGTCTGTCATAGCGTGGAGGTCTCTGTTAGTTCCGTTACACAGGTCAGAATTATCGTCTTTTCTTGTCCCCGCATACAAATTCAGGATCAGACAAGGTTATTAGAATAACGGAAACAGCAATACTTACCCCTTCGATTCAGCGACGACTTCATCCCGTCCAATGATCTCTCCCAATGCGCCTTTCCAGAGATCGTCAAATTCCGCATCACTCATTCCTTTCCGTCTTTTCTTTGACACTTCTTTCTTGAGATCTGGCTCCGCAATGCCGGCAGACCTGGCCCTTTTGCTATCCTCCTTGAGCTCACCGCACTCGTACTTAGCTCTGCGCTCTCGAAGTTCCTCTACAGCCCTGTCGGCAACCGCTTTGACACGGCGCGCCTTTTCGCTATCTGGCTCGCATGTCGGCGGGAGAGGCACTAAACCTCCTAGTGATAGTGGGTGCGGTTTTAGAACAAAGTCCTCTTCACATTCTGCCTTGAAATCCGGGTAACAGAATGCATGCGGCGGGCAAGGCTCACACTGAGGTTCGAGGATCTTGGCCCATTGCGGCACATTGGTATCCGCCAACGACCATGTTTCTTTGCCAATCCCACAGTAGCCAATCTCGATCTTTTCCTTCCGCCACCACGCACCGAAGCCACTGACAAGTGAGAGAATGACAAGCCAAGAAGCGGCCTTGCTGACAGTACCTTGCTTCCGAGGCTTTTGCCGACGCGAGACCGGGTGATGCGAATTGGCGAACTCTTGGTCCAGTGCCAACTGTTCTTCTGGAGTAAACTCCTCTCCGGCACTGACGTCTTCATCGTCTCCCTCATCCTCTTCTTCGATCTCCTCTTCCAAAGATTTCCTCAGTCGAGAAACGGGGAACTCAAACGTAGTCCTGGTAGGCACATCGACACCGTCTTCTTGCTTGATCTTAATGGGGCCTTCTGACTTCCGCTTCTTTCGCTCTTCTCTGGCAAAAGCGCTCTCAGATGATAACCGTGATGTGCTCTTTCGTGACCGGCTAGACATGGACGCTCTTGGATGGTCCCAAGGGCTCGGGCTTCCACTCTGGAAAGGGTTATCATCGGTGAAAACACTATCGTCGTGAGGCTCCGTTTTGATAGGTGACGGTGTCCGGTGCGTGTTCGTCAGTGGCTCAGTAGATGGAATAGCCTCACTCTTCCGTAGCTTTCTCGCCGTAGATTTTCTTGGCGAAGCGCTACGTCGAGCGACAGGAGTCGTCAGGACATCCTCACCGGTCTCTGTGTCGGATGCGCGCGGGTGCTTCGTTGCGCCGGTACGAGCTGTTCTCCTTCCTGAAGCCGTGGAGGGAGTGAGGTAGGGGGGTTCATTCTCTGTATCGGCAGTTGAGGCTCTCGTACTCTGTCTGCCTCGTCCCCTCCTGGTAGAAGTCGTCGTTGACGGTGTGGGCGGCGGTGGCATTGAATCGCGATCATGACCATATGCATCATTATCCTCATTCACTACCGATGTTTCCCGGCTGCTCATGTCCGTGATGCCCTCACTTGTTCTCCTCACACGCTCGCGATCGCGCAACAACCTCTGCGCCTTAGGGAGCACCTCATCCTGCAAGATCCGAATGAGCTGTGCCTTCTTGGCCGACGCCGGGTATGAGACATCGTGGCTAACGAGGATAGCTCGTATGCGGGGAACGGTGAGGCTGTTGAGGTCAAAGTCTGGAGACAGGTATTCCAGGTCATCGAAGCCTGAAGCCATGGTGAGACGGGCGGTCGCCAAACAATGGCTCTGCACAGTGTCTAATTCAAGTAAAATTGATGAAGGATCTCCGGGGAATGTGCAGAGTGGCCTCCGCGTCTGATTTCTTGCGTGATATGCAGCACGACCAGACCGTATGCAAGGACGAAGGAAAGACGTGGTCCACCTAGGCGTTGTCTCGTCCTTTTTCCCACGTTTGTCCTTTTTGCTCACCAAGCGCAGAGCGGAATCTAAACTGCAAGACACTATTTGGTGGTCAATGTACAGTAGCTCGCTTGCAGATGAAGGGAAAAAAACACCTACAGTCACAGCGGTAGCCAGGGCAACAAGCGGAAGTGGGCGTAGGACCGACCGCGTACGGACCAATATCGTGAGCGCTTCAGCCAGGGCCAGTGGGCTCTTGTATTTTTCACAGGAGTTCAAGGGCCCAAATTATGCAGCAAATCTTCCTGATCATATAGAATATGTGAGATGCAATGATAGAAACAAGAGAGAATAGAATGGATGAGGATGACGACTTGAAATTGTCCTGCAGAAGCGACGACGACGTCAGTAAACACCAAAGCATGCAGCCGTGCATCACGTGATGCACTCGCCACCGCCGCAACGATACATGCTTCTGTAGGTCTCTTATCTATACATAGTAATACAGCAGTTCATAGAAAACCAGTGAAACTGCCTTGTTCTACCACAAATTTACCTAGTCCCAAGGAGGATGCAGATACAAGAACTAGTATTTAGATAGATTTCCTTCCATGAGAAAGACTCTCCTAAGAAAACACCAAAAGGGTACTGATCACCCCGCTCGAAGTATACGCTCCCACCCACCGATGCAAATACATTGCTGCCGACACCGCTACCGAATGCAGGCTCATAGAAAAAACGAAGGTCATGATTGCACCAAAGCGCCCCCAGGTCATGCCATGCAACATCCTTAACAACCGTCGTGAAGGGGTCTTAGTGAAGTCAAGCAGCATTGATTTGAAAAGAACAGGGAAATGCCATAGTGCCAGCCAAGCTCCCTTTATAGTCGATAGGATCCCATGCTTGATATCCCAGTGAATCCAAGAGACGCCGATTAAATTTTAAGAAAAATAAATAATAGGAAATAAGAGGGAAGGGAGACAGGACGTAAAGCATCCTGAGACTTTCCCATTCCGGCAATAGATGAGGTCAAAGAGACGCTAGTCTGTAGAATCTGTGTTCTGAGCGTCGGAAAATTGAGTGGGAGATGCGGATGGTAGGATTCGGTTGCGGAGTGAAGCCACGGAGCTCGCTCGGCTATTTCCACTTGAGGGGCTGTGAGGAAGAGTAACCGCCTCGACGAAGTTGGCTAGAGGTCGAGGAAGGCTAGATGTGCTAACGCTGAGCTGCTCCTTAAGAGCCTTAAACTCAGCCAGTTGTGTTTGAAGTTCTCGCATGATCTCGCCCATAGGCACAGCGTGGTCCTCAAGCTTGTCGCCTGGCTTGAATGGGCGCATCATATGACGCACTGATAGTGTATTGACGCATGCCTGCGGATGTCAGCAATATGGCTCAATTAAAGGCATTGTAGACCGTTTAGTTGCTCACCTCAATGCGGGTCACCTGCTGCTCGACAAGACTCAGTACAGTCGAGTCTGCAAGCTCACCGCCGCGGTTCTTGACAACATTAAAAAGAGCCACATTTGGCTCTTTGAGACGCGTATCCACTGGATCTTCCAGAGAGCTGCAGAGTCTCTCCAAGCGAAGAGTGATCTCCCAGAGGCGCCAGATCAAGTCTGTCTGCAGTTCCAGCTGGGAGCTCCTAGCAATGGTAGCTGGCGTGTCGCCTTCTTCCGGCTTGGTGCTTTCGATGGCCGCAATGCGACCAGCAAGCGAGTGGGGATAGATGAGATAGACAGGCTCGGGATTCTCAAGCCCTTTCAGTTTGCGTTCTCCCTGGTCTTTGATCACGAACCCTTGGCTATTGAGCTGTTGGAGCTCGCGACGAATGTTCTGTCCAATAGGATCCACATATGATTCGCTTGATCCGGTAGATGCAGAGCGTTCGCTGTCAGCATAAGCCTCAAGGTTACGCTGGATGTCACTCATGAAATCGGAAGACACGAAGACTTGGCCACCATCGGCGACAGCACTAATTCGGGATGCGCGGTTGACCATGGGCCCAAAGTAGTCCATGCGGTTTGTAACAGGGTCCTTTTCGCACACGGGCTCACCCCAGTGGATACCCATGCGGACAGACAAACCCCTGAAAATGATGTTGCCGTCACTATCATAGCGTTCCGCACACTGAGGCTGCTCGAGAATTTCAGTGGGCCATTCAGCTTCGAGCAGTTGAGTCTGGCAGTTGAAGCACCAAAGGAGAGCAGCAGTGGTAGTAGAGAATGCCACCATGAAAGCATCCCCTTCTGTCTTGACCTCGTACCCACCAATAATTCCGAGCTGCCGACGCAGTATGTCGTTGTGAATCTGGATTGCAGAGCGCATAGCGTCAGGATAGGTTTCCCAGAGCGAGGTCGACTTCTTGATGTCAGTGAAGATAATAGCAAGCTCGCCCACAGGGGCATCAACATGCTCAAATCGAGCGAGCCGCGAATCACCGGGACCATCACGTGGCTTCTTGCTTCGCTTCGAACTCGGTACGATTGATTCATCTAGGAAGGATGAGGGACCCATAGACATGCTAGTGCCTCTGAACTTGTATCTCTCACGCTTTCTAAGCTCACCGACGCCGAGGATTATGACCATCAACTTATTGGTGGCCCCAAATGAGATGGCAAGGTCGCGAATCTTCTGCGCCGCGATCATCAAATCTCTGCGTTCGGCCCTGGCGACATCAACAACCACATCCGGGGTTACAAAGTCCCAAAGTTCCCGAGATCCGACAATGATCATCTCGTCCTGCTCAGAGAGTGTGACCCGCACAGTATGGGGTGCAGCAATGACTGCCGGCATCATTGGGAAATAGCCGAAGGCGCGAGAGACGGGGAGAACATCATTGAGTTTCCCATTTCTCGAAACGAAGCCACCAGCAGCGCGTATCCGAGCTCTCTCATGGGATTCTGCAGGATCGTGGAAACGCGTCAGATGCCTGGACGACCCGTCTGACTTGACAAGGACAGCCTGAGCATCTCCGACGTTGGCCACATAGAGATCCATGTTCTGCAGAAACAATATGGTTGCAACACCCCCCATGTTGATGTCGTCTTGATTCAGCAGCTTCGCTGAAGCAGAGCCTCGATGATACCGACGAATCTCTCGGTCATCGATCGACTTATACGCCGCTGCTGCCATGTCTTTGTTGAGGGACAGGAACGCTCTCCTCAATGCATCCAGCGGTGTTTCATGATTGTCTATCTGTAGCTTCTTGAGCTCGTCGACAAATGCAGAAGTGAAGTTTTCGTGCAAAAATTTGGCTATCTTGGAACCGCCGCTTGATGGACATTGACCGTCGAACATACCGACAACTGTTTCCATATTATCCGGCCGAAGGCGAGGCACCATCATATCGATTATCGAAAGATGCTCGTTTCTCCCCAGGTAATCCGCCATACCATAAGCAAGGGCCCCGGTATGAGTGGCGGACGTCCTGACACGTCGGTCTTCGGTCTCTTCTGGAATCGTGGGAATCGTCAAGGTCACATCCATGAGGCCAAGGACTCTCAAATGTGGGAGAGAGTTGAAGTCTGTGAGCTCCGCCCCATTGGCGACTGTTCCCACCGAAGCTACATTAGGCTTGATTTCCAGTCGTTTGTTCCCTGAGAAATTGAGGTACTTCAAGTTATGATTCCAGTTCCAATTCCAATCGTAAGGCCAATTAGAAACATTGTACTTCAGAGCGTTGCTACCCACGTCTAGGATAGAAAGCTTGCTAACTTTGCAAAGCTCAGCTGGGAGTACTTGGAACCTGTTAACATTAATATGGAGGGTCTTGAGATTGCTGGTCTCTTCGAGATCGTCGGATGGCAGGGAAGTCAGTTCATTTCCAGATAGATAAAGCTCCGAGAGAAATTGCCAACGTTTGAGGATTCCCAGTGGCAATTCCGTAAGCTCATTGTAAGAGAGGTTGAGTATGCGGATTTCTGGAAGCAACGACAATTCACGGAAGATATCATCTTCAAGGCGATTGTCCGCAAGATACAAGTTTCGAAGTGACCCGGCAAAAGTGGTTGCGAGCCGTTGCGAAAAGTTGGAGTCTTTTCGCGAAGACAACGTCGCATCTGTAGCTGAGCGTGAAATGGTTGAAGCAGAAGACACCTTTCTCGTTCCTCCAAAGTTTGATGAGGCTGTGGAACCTTTCCGATAGACACTTGTCCCCGATGTTCCCGGGTTCAAGTGCGAGGCGCCGGATTGGCTTGGACGTCTTGCACTGAAATCCTCAAGATCTCCAAGCTCTTCGTAGCTTGGGGTGCCTGACACGCCTGGAGTGGAAGCTGGCGTAGGGATTCCTTGCTCTCCCGGAGGCTGAGGGGGTTGACTGGTATGCCTGGGGAAACTCTCCAAAACGTTGGACGAAACATTAAGAGTCTCTAATTTGAGACAATACCAAATCTCTGCGGGTAGTCGACTCAGGTTGCATTCGCGGAGGTTGAGATACTTGAGCTCAACGAGACATCCTATGGTAGCTGGCAAAGAGGAAAGTGGGTTCTTGATCATACTGAAATGCTCCAACTTCCGAAGCTTGCCAATGTGAGGTGACAGGGACATAAAGTGGTTCCTGTCAAGGATCAACTTTGTCAAATTTGGGAGATTGTCAAAGAACGATTGGTTGAAATGCACAAGCTTTGCCGAGGCAATATTGAGTGATGTGAGCGTCAGAATCGGCGAGTCCACATCAAACTGTGTGATCGGACAATGATCAACGACCAGAGTCCGCAGTTTTGAGAAAGAGCCCCTGAACTTGGAAATCGAGTTGTGACCGAGGAGAAGCTGCTCTAAACGCGGCAGTTGGGACAAAGTGTCGATGTTGACGATCGAATTGAAACGAGCATCGACTTCTTTGAGGTTGATCAGGTTTTTGAAGCTTCCGTCAAGTTCCCCGCTCAGCATGTTGTTATTTACCCACAACCTCTCCAGAGCTGTGAGATTTCCAATGTTTGGAAGCTTGCGAATGTTATTAAAACTGACATCGAGATCAACAAGAGTTTTGAGGTTTCCAAGAAACTCAGGGATTTCCTGGAAGCTATTGGAGGACATATTGAGACTCCGCAGCGACTTGAAGTTGGCAAAGTAAGAGGGTAGATGGGTCAGTTTGTTGTTTGCCATCTTGATACTGACAAGACCTTGCAACCTGTCGAGATGGGCATGTTCGAGATCTTCCAAGCGGTTGTTGGATATATCCAGCACAGTCAACCGAGACGCCAGGCCAATACTAGGGGGTAGACGTTTGGCTTCATTGCTCATGAATTTGATCTCTCTCAAGTTAATGCAGCTCTGGATAAAGTCCTTCGGGACATCCATTGACAGGTTCCTTGAGAGATTGAGCGATATGATCTCCGAGGCCTTCTTGTAGAGTGTTATCGGGATTGTAACAAGGCTGCGCCCTTGGAGATCCACGTGGCTGAATTTCTGCATTTTGTTGAATCCTGGATCACCTTCCAGACTGCTGTATCCGCTGAGTTTTGTCGGTAAGAAAGTGAAACGGCAGATATAGCTGTGATCCTCCCGACCAATGTCTTCGATTCTGTCTGCCGGAGTGTACCCGACTTGCTCGAGCAGCCGCTTCTGCATTAGAATAGGTCTTTCACTGTGATCTAATTGCCGCGACAGATCATTTTTCCGGAGGACAATCTCATAGTTATTAAGATCATCTTGCAAGAATGACTTTCGACCGAGCATCACTAGAATGTCGGCCACTGTTGTGTTTAAACCGGAAGAGAGGGTAGCAAAGGTCGAGTCGATACGGAATATGCGAATGAAATATGATTTGCCGTCATCTTTCACTGGCGGACCGCGCGAATCATCCGCTGTTTCTGGTATTCGCGCAGCGATGTCCTGCCGCTTGACCTGCCAACTTTCAGGGGCGTACCAATTCCCAAGCTGACTATTTCGATCCTTTCCGTCTTGGCCCTGCGAGGTAGTTGCATCGTGAATACTGCTCTTGTCTCTGGGTGACGGCGGCCGTGGTCCGCTGATAATGCCTGTCATGTCGTCAAGATCAGTGTCGAGCGTCCAGAAGCCTTCCTGATCCGACTGAGCTCTAGGCTCCTTGGCCCCGGTTTCATGACTAGCACCTCGTCTGCCTCGGAATTTGGCGGGCCCAATGCCAATTCCTTTGGCGGAATCCTTTCTACGATCTGAATCTGCCGTGTCTGGCCTCACCGGCCCAGGGCCTTCGATGGAGCCTTGTCGACCTACTCTAACCGGAGAGGCATCCCTCTTCGACTTAGAAGATCCTTTGGATGGGTCAAGAAGCGACTTGCTTGATCCGGGCAGATGCTTCAACGTATTCGGGGCTTTGTGACGGCGCAGCTTATCGAGGAAACCACGCTTATTCGGTGGCAGACCAGGCGAGTGTGGATCATCAGATTCCCGATAGAGGGAGCTCTGGAGACTGGGAGTTGGGCTTGTAGCCCGGCCAGCCGAGCTAGTTGCAGCCGACGCACTGCGGCCGCCATCCCGGGATCGAGAGCCGATACTGATATCGTCGTTTCCTGTAATAGGACGCGATGAGTCACCTGATATAGTCGACCTTTCTTCTTTGCTTCGAGAATGACGATGACCAGGGAAGTGCATACGGTTTGAATCCTTCTGGGAATTTTGATTTCCAGCAAAACGATGACTGTCCGGATCAATAGGTGCCGGTCTAACTGGTGCGTCCCCGTACTGAGGGATGTCCTGGGAATGGTCCAAATGTCAGCTCATGTCATCGATAGACATGTCGTAAGATAGAGCATGGACCAAAATCAAAGATAAAAATAAATAAATAAGAAAAGACGATGAGTAACTTGAACGGGAGGTTCAAGGTGGACGACGATGGTTTTGACACCGTCCGCATAAGGACTCAGCAGGCGCAGTTCCGCAAACAATTCACATGCGCAAGCAGCACGGTGATAACTCACATGAAACCTCTGGTACATCCATGGGGTGACCTCGCTTGACGGCAGAGGAGTATGAGGTCTTGGGGGAGATGCAGCGCGGTCCGAGGTGTTGCGAGAACCAACAGAGTTGTTCCTACCCCGGGCCGAACTTGCGGCAGAATTGTGATTCTGAGGGTTACCATCGGAATCTGCGCTTACATTGAATTCATCGCCAAAAAAGCCTTGCAGCTTCTTGCGGAACTTGCCACCGCTATGGCTAGATCGTGATCCTTGACTGCTTATTGTTGTTTGGCTGGCAACCGAAGGCCTTCTGTTATCACGATCGTAACCTAACTCTCCCGAGTCGCTGGCTGCCGTACGTCCCGTACCGGGCCGGAATAGCGGCGAGGCTGGAGATATTTCGTATTCGGAGGCTTCGTTAAAGAAAGTGCCAGGACCAGCGCTCGGGGGGATCGTGGGCGATGATGACCATCCGACCTGTTCCTGGTTAATAGAGCTGGTGTCTGACGAAGGCCCCTGCGGCCGCGATGATGTTGCATCATCGAGCACAGCTAATGCTCTTCTGTGGTTACCCAGACCCGACATCTGCCGTCGGTCAGTTGGAGATACGTCTGGTGAACTTGAACGAAATCGGGCGTCACGCTCCTCGGCCGCATCTCTGGTAGGTTTGCGACTGCGTGAATCCGATCTGAAAGGCATCAGCAATCACCATGGAATGTCGCGAAACTGGATGTAGCGTGCAGTGTAATGGGATACGAGAGAAACTCTCAGCTAGGTCTTCCAATGTGACTTATCATCGCAACTTTCATAGCACAGAGTGAACCATAAATGAGTATTGTGTGAGTGGTAGATGCAGAAGATTGCAGGCAATAACAGCTACTTGATAATCGCGCATCAAAAATGAAACATTCAGAACAGTATCAGGGAAGGGGCCGACCGTGTTGACGCATGGGGGAAAATGCATGAGGCATGCATCAGGTATCCTCACCTGTCCAGAGTCGGGGAATCCGATTGCGGCGGGACACCTCGACCTTTTGCCAGATACAGGCCCTGTCTGCGGTTCTTCGTTTGATTATTATCAGTTATTGTCTCTTGTGAGTGTAAACTGCCATTGCTCGAGCTGTGCGATCCATGCCTCCTATCGGGCCCATCATGCTCTAGTCCTGTCATATCGACGCTTGATATGACGTCTCCCAGCAATGGGCAGCGAAGGGACAGGAACGTTGGCGCGCAGTGGAAACCTCAGGAGCTCTGCACAGCTGAGGCTGGGGGAATCATCAATCGAAGAGCTCGCCGCGGGGAAGGGAGAGGGGAAAGGGGTGTGGCGGAACAGAGGTTCCACTGAGGTACGGACGGCGGGGACGCGAAACGTTTGAGCGGAGTCAGCCCCGGGCGGAGATCGTTCGTCACACGCTGAGGCTACCGTAGCAGAACGGAGAGCCAGCAAGGGAGGAAGACGAGAGATCTGGACACGCGCGGACGATGGTCAATGGAGAGGAGATGCGGAGAGGAGATCGCAGCTGAGGCTCATATGCGGGAGCAAGTATAGATGCGAGCAGGATGCGTCGAGGTCGGGATGCGGGTGCAGGATCGAGCCCAACAGGACGCGGGCATCTTCATGTTCTGACGGGGTGGACGGAGATCAGAACGGTCGCAGTGGTCAGCGCAAGAGCAGTGGCGCTCATGATCGAAGAAGGCGTTCAGTCCGAATGGAAATAATGGATGATGGGGAGGTTTGAAGCAGAGCAGAGCAGAGAAGCAGGAGTCGAGGTCGGAGCGATCCGACGGAGACGGGGCTAAACCCTTCGCAGGCCGGACAGCTTCCGCGGGCGAGAGAGACGAACAAGATGGATCGTTCATTTACCCCGGGAGTTGGTCGCCCCAAACGTGCTGGGATCTCTGGTCAAAACGGACCGTGATGATTGATCTAACCAAAAGATGGTCTTTCTCCTGTCTGTCCCTCCACGCCCCCAGGTTAACTAAGTACGGGAGGTTGGCCCGTGAGGCTGTCTGTGCTCAACGATGGAGACCGATGGACAAGCAGTTATTATATTTTGTGATTATTGTCTTCAGCAACAATGCTGTTATCTACTTTTGACACTCATGAATGTTACCAGGAAGCCAATTCTCTATTTCTCTGCTCAGCTCTCAAGAGTTTCGGATACAGTCAATGCCCATCCAGCTCGCCACTGTGGCCTGAGACCCTTTTTTTTCCCCTCGGATGCGCCATCCGGAGCTGTCAGCCTCAATATGCACATGCGGAAAATACCGTGTCCACTGCGATGCATCCTGGTCCTTGACTGGAGGATATTTTTTCCATTGTACAGTAATACGTGCTGTCGTCCAGGTACTGCATCCTACTCAGCTCGAGCCAGAACTCCTCCCGCAGCCCGTCCCGCACGGCTTGGGCGCCCGCGCTGAGCGCTCGATTCCGTAGGTAGCTGCGCAATCGGTTCCACTGACCATGCACGCGGGAATCTGGACTTCTTTGCCCTAGCGTGTGAGTTCCTTGAGGTTAGGAAATTGATTATTAGACAGATGAATCATGATACTCTGCCGGCTTATGACGATGACTCGGGGAGCATCGTCATCCCTCCAGACGCCGTTCCCGGTGAGCACAAGGATAATTGGTGCCTCCGTGGTGACTCCAGGAACGCCATCCCCGTCAGTCGACGTAATAAACAGTTACGATTCGAGCTGTTGCTGACTATGAATTATTACTAGCGAACTACTTCATAATAACGGGGAACCGTCGGCTAACTAGACAGAAGTTAGAACTCATTCAACCTTCAAATCGGCACGGTCCGCTCTGTTTGGGACCCTGAGCCTATGCTGCCCCCAGCGCATGTTTTCTCCAAACGTCTCTGCCACTAAGAGCGGCGGTAGACTGGAGACTGTACTCTGTAGTGCAATCTGAGTTACGAGCAAGCTTGTTACTGCATTAGATTCCTTCCTTGGGGATATAGCTCTATCCGATCGAGGACTGCAGAGCTCCTGATCTCATATCCGAGTATCTACTCGAGAACGCCCAGCATCTTAGGGACCAGACATCTGTATTGCATGCGACAACAACAACATGAACCTGCTATTGGTCTTTTCTTCATTCTCATCAGCAAGATGTTTCTGCCCCTTTAGTGCTAGCTATTAACTTGCCCCGTCCACAGACGAACGGGGTCATATGATAAGGTGCCGCAGGTCGGATCAGCAGGGTAAGGCTTTCCCGGCCCATTATTTAGCAATCAGCTGTATTGTCGATCGCCCGCATTTTAATTAAATAGCCCCCAGGTCAATCATTTTAGTTGCGGATAAAGAGTTCAATAGAGGAGATCCAATAATTGAGCTAATAATTCACCATATAATGTACGGAATCAGAGAAATAAGTGTACCATTAGGCTTGGCATGTGTTCCGTTGGAAGCCGGAATATATAGTCTATCCCCAGAGAGGATGTGAACCAATAGATCCGCGCCTTAGGACTAAATGCATTAATATGAGATGAAAAAAACACGTAGTCGACTAATCTTATCGGTTTTTACGCCATGTGTGTGGTAGAATATTAACATATTCAAGTGTGATATGAGTCTCTGTCTTGCATGCAAGTCTACCATAATGTAATGATAATCGTTGAGCTTCCCTATTGGGAAATAAGCTGTACATTTTGATGATTCAAAATAAGCCAGCTAATGCCAAGTTGTCGGGCTGTTAGCTCAGTTGGTAGAGCGCTCGCTTCGCATCCCTTTATGATCGCATCTGCGAGAGGTCGTGGGTTCGATTCCCACATAGTCCACTCATTAGTATTTCATTTTTGTTATCGTTTTTTTTTGGCATTCTGTCTCGTGGTTTTGGTAATGGCTTAGATAGTGTCGTGTCCCCGAAACCTGTAGGGTTGTTCTTTTGTGCCGTCTGGGATACTAGAGAACGAATTGGAACAGCTAGAAATATATAGATATAGATATTACTTTGCGTAATGTAGACTATCTCCCACCTACGAACATACATGAAAAGCAATACCAAAGGCCCATGTTCGATTCTCTAATACCCCCAGTAATCTAGTTCTTTAACTAACCCAAGACACGCCATTAAACAAACCCCAGCCGCTTCATTTCTGCCTCTGTCCATTCCCATAACTCCCTCGCCAGACCATCATCTCTCGCTCTACTTGTCATTTGACCCAACTCTGTCCCATTTTCCAGATACTGCCCACTAATCTCCTTGTTAAATCCATCACTCGCAATAGCAAACAGCTGCGTATATGCCCCTTTCTCCACCGTCTGGTTCAGAGGGAGAATCCGCGCTAACGCATCTATAAGAATCGACACAAGCCAAAGCAGGATATTCCCATCGAAGCGACGCAATAATTTCCTATTAACGATAACAATCAAATTAGCAAGTCTATATCTAGAAATATATAAACATATATACATAGTAGCGAAAGGAAAGGACAGAAATGGGATTTTAATTAACGCACGTATCTACCCTTCCGGGGTTAATACTCGCGGTCCAAATCTCACCCTCACTCGGGATCGAGACTGGATCCGCATGTAATGCTCTGGTCTCTAGCGTGCCGTATCGCCTGTACAATTCCCTCGCGTGAAGGATATTCGCTAATTTAGATGCCCCGTACCTCTTTACTGGTCCCGTGATGAAACCTACGTTCTGGTTCACATCTAAGAGGTTGATACCGTATGAGGGCGCGTCGTGATGTGCCTGCGAGGAGACGTTTACGATGCGGACTGTCCCCGGTGGAGAGATTGATGCTGCTGCTTGGATGGATGGGAGGAGGGTCTGGGTTAGGAGCCAGTGGGAGATGTAGTTTATCTTTGAAGAAAGAAAGGGGGGAAAAGAGTATGTGGTTAGTTTAGGTAGTTTCCATCTGGTCAAGTTGGGTAGGGATTGGGAGATCAGGATGGAAGTGATCGTGTTATATATATACCTGAAACTGGGCCTCATATCCATCTAGGGTCTTCTCGTATGGAGTAGCCATTATTCCTGCGTTATTGACGAGGCCATGTATGCGAGGTTCTTGTCTGTTCGAACGCAGATGCATCAGTCACGATGACATATACGTGAATTTCGAACTCTTAAACAAACCCACCTCTTCAACATCCCCGCAGCATCAACTACACTTCTCAAATCGGCCAAATCCATCTTTACAAGCCGTACATCCGCTCCGGGAACCCGCTCCTTGATATGTCGAATAGCCTCGTTACCATTTTCTTCGGACCTCGAGCAGAGATATACTCTGGCACCATGGGTAGCGAGTTGTAAGGTTGTTTCATAGCCGCTATTTTTCGACTCTGTTAGTGATATGTTATATACTTAACGAGCTCAATTTAGTTATGCTAGCCAGTGGTTATTGTAAAGGAGGAGGATGAGGATATAAATGTGAAAACACTGTACGTACAGACCCGTATTCCCACCCGTCACGACATATACTCTCCCAGTCAGATCGGGCAAGGAGCTGGGATGGAAAGATGACATCTTTTACTTTATTTGGTGGTATGTTTGTGTTGGATCTGGTTTGGTCACGGTTGGTAAGTAGTTGTTCGTTCCCAAGTCGATTTTATATAGGTTCATGTCTTCAGACGAGGACTGTCACAGATATGAAACATCCGAACCCCGCATTCTACTCTTATTGCGGTCGAGTAGATAGATCTACGGCGGATTTACTGGACGGTACTGCGGACCACGTTATTGTCGGGTGATCGAGACAGGAAGTGGAGTTTCCTACAATTTAAGTACAATGGGCGTTAAGCGCCATATTTTCACTATGGTAGAATGATCATCAGAATCGCTAGTATGCCGGTAATACATAAAGTGTGAACCCGTGAGTCCCAGGTATCGAAAGCATTACATAGTTGAAACTACCAATAAGAAGCCCTTGTAATAAGATGGTGTTTTCTAAGTGAGCTACTCAGCAAGAAGCATCTTGATAATGCTCCTCCGGCATTTACGCAGAAAGACCTCTCTTTTCGCTTTCGGAGAAGAAAATGATCATCCGCCAAAGCTTCTTCACCAATACCTCTGCTTCCTCGTCCAGAGCCTAAATTTCAATTATCAGTAATGGCTCTCTGCAGCAAAGTGTCGGGGGATTCGTAAACTCACCATTTCTAGCTGTTCCACAAGTTCTTGAGGAGGCCCGTGCTTGCGGACATGCTCTTCCACAACCTCCACCAGCATCTGCTCTTGCACTCCCAAGTACTCCACAATCTTCTTCTCGACGAACGGTCTGAGCTGCTCGGTGAGGACGCTTTCGTCCACAAATTCCCACTTGACATCCCACTTCCATAGTCCTTCCTTCTCTGTCGGGATCTCCGCCGCCAGTTGTCTGGCAGCCTGGGCACGCTCTTCTTCTGTGAGCCCGGAAGCCTCTGCTGCGGAATCGAACTTGATGGGGACGAGGGCACGCTTCTGCGTGATGCCTGTCTCTTCTTCGTCTTCCAGAAGACCCTCGACTTCCGCAACTGTCCTGCGCGTCGACTGGGCCTGAGCCTTCTGCGCGGCGGCTCCCAGAGAGAGCTTGAAGCGCTGGGGCTCTCTTGGAACTTCGTGGCGAGACTCCAGCTCCTCTGCCTGGCGAGCGAGGAAGTCGTCCGCCATTCCGCGGGCCTGTTCTCGTTGCTGCTGGGATCGGGCCTTCTCTCGTTCCTCCGCAGCGCGGTCAGCGTCATCCATAGCCTGCTCTCGGCTTCTGAAGGCAGCACGGCTCCGAATCCAAGCACCACGATCCGCATAATAGTCCTCGACTTTTCGGCTGGCCTCAGTATCATCGTTCCATTCTCGAAGACGTTTAGCCATAGCCTCCTTGGTTTCGTCGGCCTTCGCCTCTTCTTCTTTGTCTCGGTTCTTTTCTCGTTCAACAGCTGCTGTTCTACTCCGCTCGCGGTTCAGCCAGCGCCGCTCTTGGTCGAGATACAGTTTTTCCAGCTCTGCATCCCGCTTCTCCTTCCGCCTTCGCTCGAGTTCTTCGTCACTAGCATCGGTATCTTCATCTTCGAAAGCAGTAGACCCGCTGATTCCTCCGTTGACAAAGGAAACACCTTTCTGGTAATCCTTTGGAATCTGCACGCCAAATCCCTTGGGTCCGGAAGGCGCATTTGGTACGCCCCTGTCCCTAGGACCGAGAGGGATACCGTTGGCGCCTCCAGCAGGACCGCTGGGCGCCGTACGAGGCGGAGATGCGAGGCGGTTGACTCTCGGACCCGCATTCCTAGCCCGCTCCATAGATTCAATTTCCTCCTCCCGCTTGAGACGCTCAAGATCCCTGCGGTTGCTCCTCTCGCGGAAAGCAGCAATCTCCTTAGCGACAGTCTCTCGCATCTCAGCTGGGATGTCGGACAGTTCATCATCGACAGTGATAGGAATAGTGACGACCTCAGCAGCGTTCTCTTCGTTCTGACCGTCGGCATCTTTCATAGCAGTGTCGCCTTCGCGATCAATCACGGAAGCATCTTCTTTTTGAGTTGGAGCAGTAGGGTTTGCTAGGTCTTCTAATACGCTAGCAAGAGTCTTGCGCGCATTATCCAGACGAGCCTGAAGCTCTGCAGGGTCCTTGTCACCTCTGCTGTTCTCATATTGTTCGAGGTAGTTCAGAGTGCTGTCATCAATCACGACCTGTTTTCCAGTTAATATCGAAAAAGAACAACGTGCGTTCTTCATACGTACCAATAACTTGCTCTTTTCCACCTCACGCTCCTGCTCGCCCTCTGACGGCATCTGTCTTTTTACAGGAACTTCCACGTCGTTTAGTACTTCCACAGCAGTACCTAGGCTTTCAGGGTCCTCGTACTCTGCGAAACCAAACTTGCAAGGCTTATCGTCCGCATCAGTGGCGCGAATCCAGCGTCTCAAGTTCCCAGCGGATCGCAAAATCCTCTCGATACCTTCATCGCCTCCGGTACCTTCAGTAATCCCACCGACGAAAATAGTCCGAACAATCTCCTCCTTGGTCGGCGGTTGTAGCTGCATCATAGCATCTCGTACATTCTGTCGTTGCGACTCCAGGGTACCGGAACCCAGGCCTGCGCGTCTCCCTCCAAACTCTCCGCCACGTTCTCTACCACTTTCCGGTGTAGCTGACTTTGAAGGTCCTGAAGTACCGAGTCGAATAACAGGCGCAGAGAAGTTGATGTTTGGCATGTTCGCAGGCGGTTGGAAGTTCGGGGGGAAGCCAGCGGGTCGACCTGGCTGCGCAGCGTTTGCCTGCTGCACACCTGGGGGAGGCGCCGTTCCAGGCGCAGCACCGATGCCGGGAGGAGGACCTAGATTACAAAATTAGAATCTAAAGTAAAAACGTCGTATCATAGGAGGGAACATACCCATGCCTGGTGGTGCGCCAGGAAAACCGGGGAATTCTGGAGGACGGCCATAGAGACCGGGAGCTTGCGAACGGTCAGCATGAGCAAAACCCATAATAGAACAAAACACATAAAACTGGAGAGCCAAAAGAACTCACGTTGATAAGGATTATACATGGCTCAGCACTCGATTTGTGGAGGCGATCGTGTCACGCTTATTGTTCTAGATGAAGCGGCCTCTGTTAGGAGCAAGCAGCTCGCTCTGTAGCTTGCTGTGCCGCTGATCGTGGAGATGACTCTGAACTTCCTGGATAAATCGCAGCTCCTCACGTGTCGCAAAGGATCCAGGAATGAGTTTTCTGAGACTGCGTTTGTAATGCGGTGAGGAGGAGCTGGTACTGGCAAATCTGCTGGAATTGCGACGCGGCGGATTTGATGCCTTCAAAGATACGTGTGGTCCGTGCACGGTCCTTTCAAGGCTTGGCGGCGTCCAGACTAAAGGATGAGGTCCATGTCGGCCCTACAATATTTGAATTTTTGAATATTGTTCTCTGACTGGAATTCATATGTTATATAATATACATTGCATGGTAGTTGATTATTGTGGGTGCCGGATCGTTGGTCTCGAGTATTATGATCCACCTCTTACAGCCACCAAAAAGTTCTTTGTTGCCCTGCATTTCTGTATCCATCTCTTTCGTGGCTATTTCAGATGAGCAGCCCCTTTTCACGAATCCAGGTGAGATATATCAGATTCTCTGATACCTCGCGCGACACCTCTAGATATTAGTCTCCTGATGCCCACTCTAGGATCTTCCTAAAGATCTTCACTCCATCATGCTCTTCCTGCATGGAACGCTTCACAATATTCAGGCTTCTATGATCGGACGAACCGATGTATGTGAAAGCGTGATCCATGATCATACTGGCTAAGTCACCATTCATTTCCGGATGACCCTGGAGCGTGAGTATATTTTTCGACGGTGATAGGAACACCTGGTTATTTTCTGCCAGTGAAATGAAGCCAGGGACTGGAATATCGACCTGGCGTTTGTGAAATTGATGTATCCGCTGCAGAAAAAAGTAAGTATCCTCGTTTCTACGGAAAAGGGTGGTTTATGATGAGATGAGACCACGAACGTATGTGCCCTTCTCAGCGGCAAATGGGAAAAACGACTTCCCCTCCTCCGTTAGTTGGCATGCCCTGATTCCCAGCTATACGAGAGATCAGTTACTACTTCTGAGACGCAGCATATATAGCCAGATCAGACACCAACCTCAGGTTCCTCCATAGCTATTACTGTACCTCCAAGGGCAGCGCATATTGCCTGATGACCCCAGCAGATCCCGACCATCTTCTTCTCTGGGAAACTCTCCGCTAAATGTCTTATATATGCGAGCATCTTTTCTACCCAAGGCTCTGGATTGCGGACATCTGCGGTACCCCCGGAGAGAATGATCAGGTCGTAGTAAGATGGATCAGGATATGATTGTGCCACTATCGGATCGTAGAAGTGTATGTCGGCCGTGGGGTCGAGTACACCTGGATTCAGACCTCCAAGGTCATTTACTGCCTGGGACGCGGTTGTTGTAAATGACGTCCGTACGAATCGAAAGAACGGGATGGAAGATGAAGTGTTCATAAGTATGGCGATCCTAGTACCTGGAGACGCAGCTTGATCCTCCAACATGATGCGATAATGGGAGCGAACGATCTATATGAAGGAACACTGTGTGAGGGTCGCGGTTCGAATGATGTCTGTTGTCAGCTGCGAATCATTCGGGTACTGTGGCATCGCTGATTTTTTTTTTCGATGCGGAAGTCTGCCACTGGCTCAGAGACTGTCTTGCTAAGGAATTTAGTGCCGATATGATGTCAGAAAGGTCGGATCACCAAGCAGCGCTGCGAGTTGTAGCAAAAGAAATCGATGGATCATTTAGGTTCGCAGTTGTCATGTCATTTCGGGATCTCTTGGTTAAGTAACCACCGCGGGGTCGATAAGAGTACTGCATAATTACCCGGGATCATCTAATAAAAGAAAATAAATTGAAGACCACTAATATTAATAGATTATAGAACGATCTCATTTGATTTTCTTTCCCTAGAGTTATTAAGATATATCAATTCACTGCTGGACACAATTGGAGCGAGCTGTTTCCTGTAAGACTGTAAGTTCGTTCTCTAGGTCCAGCAAGACTCAAGAGGAACATAGATACTAGATAGCTAGCACGAGAACGGTGTCCTAGTAAGTAGCGTAAGGATAACAGCTATGATGATTTGAAATATGCCTGGACATATATTATTGTTCAAAGTCATTCTGTACTCTCATAATGGCTAGTTAGTTAACTATCTGTACCAGTTAGTCAGCCATCAATGGGTCTGGATCTTCTCAGGCAGATCTTTCTTTTGAATAGCCCGTAATGCCTCTAGACTGGCCGTGTCCGGACCACCCGGAGAATCAGTTTCTTACTCTGTGCTAATAATGCGGGGACCCGGGACGCTGAAGCCAGACGGTCTGGAAAATTCGACTGCACGCGTGACGCCGTGTTGCGGCTAGTAGTTATCGTTATTATTAAGGGTCATTAAGGCTTAGAAAGCATGGATTCGACCTTCATTCCACTTCCAATTCTTCCCACATGGGTGTTCTAGGCTGTATAATGCAGGATATATCCAGGGCATTAGCAGACGCCTATGTTAGTTGGCTATCGTGGGATCTCTGGTCTGGAGACATTGACTGATGCACATGGGGGTCCTGCAAGGATCATATGGTCAGAAATGAAATGAAATGATATAGAGTCCTGGTAGAATAATATTAATAGCGTCCTTTAGCGTGCTTTAGCCACAGTGACTGAGATAGAACAAGAGAGAACGGGCAACTGCTTGAGCCTACTTACTCGGACACCGGCCAAGCCCCACGGTTGCCCCTCCACGGACCCCAACACGCCGGCCGGTGTTGACGACATACTTGTATACCTTCTGCTTTTCCCTACCATCCATCCTGCCTCCCCTTCTTCCTTTAAACAGCCCTCCAGAATCAGTGCCATCTCTCGCGCCTTTCTGCTCAAACTTCCACTCAAGAATGTAAGTAATTGCCTGCTCTCCCATCTCTCAGAATGTGTCCGTTAAAATTACGGATGGAGCTATACACCTGTGCCCCGCACTGACGCAACACCCTCCTCGATAGCTATATCGGATACCATCTGAGCTGCCACAATGCCTGGTTTCTCGCAGGCTACTGAATTGAGCGCCTGGAAAGCTCTCCAGGAGCACCACAACACTCTGGGCAAGAATATTGTCCTGAAGGAATATTTCGAGAAGGACCCGAAGCGCTTCGAGAAGTTCAGCCGGACCTTCCAGAATTCTGCGGATAACAAGGAGATCCTGTTCGACTTCTCCAAGAACTTCATCACCGATGAGACACTCGCCCTTCTCGTGAAGCTCGCCAAGGAGGCCAACTTGGAGCAGCTTCGCGATGACATGTTCAAGGGAGAGCCCATCAATTTCACGGAAAACCGTGCCGTCTACCACGTCGCCCTGCGCAATGTTACCAACCAGCCCATGCAGGTCAATGGCAAGAGCGTCGTTGAGGAAGTCAACTCCGTCCTCGAGCACATGAAGGAATTCTCTGAGCAGGTGAGAAGTGGCGAGTGGAAGGGTTACACTGGCAAGAAGATTAAGACTGTCATCAACATTGGTATCGGAGGCTCTGATCTGTATGTGTGATGCCATTGTGGAGTCCTGCGATTCATAGGAAAGAAACAGTCACTAATTGCTGTCTCAGGGGTCCTGTTATGGTCACAGAAGCTCTCAAGGCCTATGCCGACCGAAGCCTGACCATGCACTTTGTCTCCAACATTGATGGAACCCACATTGCAGAGGCCCTCAAGGAGTCGGACCCCGAAACGACTCTGTTCCTCATTGCCTCCAAGACCTTCACCACCGCTGAGACCATCACAAATGCCAACACTGCCAAGGCGTGGTTCTTGGAGACGGCCAAGGACGATTCCGCTATCGCTAAGCACTTCGTTGCTCTCTCGACTAACGAGGCGGAGGTCACCAAGTTCGGTATCGACAAGAAGAACATGTTCGGCTTCGAGTCGTGGGTCGGTGGTCGTTACTCTGTCTGGAGTGCCATTGGTCTCTCCGTGGCCATCTACATTGGCTTCGACAACTTCCACGAGTTCCTCGCCGGTGCTCACGCCATGGACAAGCACTTCCGCGAGACCCCTCTTGAGCAGAATATCCCCGTCATCGGTGGTCTTCTGAGTGTCTGGTACAGCGACTTCTTCGGTGCCCAGACGCACCTGGTCGCTCCTTTCGACCAGTACCTGCACCGTTTCCCTGCCTACCTGCAGCAGCTTTCAATGGAGAGCAACGGCAAGGCCATTACTCGCTCCGGTGACTACGTGAAGTACACCACGGGTGCTATCCTCTTCGGTGAACCTGCCACCAACGCCCAGCACAGTTTCTTCCAGCTGCTGCACCAGGGTACCAAGCTTATCCCCGCCGACTTCCTCATCGCCGCCGAGTCTCACAACCCGGTTGAGGGTGGCAAGCATCAGGTCATGCTGGCCTCCAACTTCCTTGCCCAGTCCGAGGCTCTGATGATTGGCAAGACCCCTGAGCAGGTCAAGGCTGAGGGTACACCTGAGCCACTGGTTCCCCACAAGACCTTCCTTGGAAACCGCCCCACGACCTCCATCCTGGCTCAGAAGATCACCCCTGGAGCTCTGGGGGCTCTGATCGCGTACTACGAGCACGTCACCTTCACTGAGGGTGCCATCTGGAACATTAACTCTTTCGACCAGTGGGGTGTCGAGCTGGGCAAGGTCCTGGCAAAGAAGATCCAGAAGGAGCTGGAGACCCCTGGTGCTGGCAGCGACCACGATCCTTCCACCAGCGGTCTTCTCTTCGCATTCAAGAAGAAGGCCAACCTGGCATAGAGTGTGCCCCCTCTACATGGTTGAGAAAGATGATAAAAATATGTTTGTAACGCAGAGACGAACGGATTTCTTCCCTCTAGCCTTTCAAGGAATGTGATAGCTTTCCGTCTACTGAACAAGATGCCCACAACCAATTAGTATATCTAATATCTTAGTTTCCAGAAATAAACCGATTATTTTCATTACCTTCAATAAGCTTTCATAAATTTAGACTCTTGGAGACATGGTATCTATTAAGAGGGTACTCTAAGCACTGGATGCCTCAAAAGCCTCGGAACACGAAACCGATTCGTCGACAACAAGTAATTCGGAATTGATTGACGAGGGCAAATTATGTCAAGAAAAAGCTTGTTATTATGATTGGGGAAGAACGAACGCTACGATCAATCACACGGGCAGGAATTTCTGGTTTCGGTCAGCTAGTCTTTGGACTGTTGAGGTCCCTCGATAGGTACGCAGCTCCCTGCTAGTTGTACGGGGAACAACTAGTACTGCGGTGCTCAGGACACCTCCGCAATCTCTATTATTCCACGGCTTCAGCGCGTGCCAGCCACTTCAGCCCTGGTGGCTCACAACCCCTCTAATATGTCTTTACCACTGGGGCTTTCTCTTAGCTCTATCTCTTGCTTCCTCCTTTTGCTGTGCCTCCAGCTGCCTCGTGGCGTTGCTGCTGACAAGGCACAACATGCTGCGATCGGAGGCGGGTACAAGTACGGGCAAACAATACCTGTGACTTGCTTGAATCGGACAATGTAAGTTGTATTTCATGGCTGCTTTTTCATGTCTTTACATTTCTGGAGCCATTGGGCTCGTGTTCACGGATTCTTTTACTGAGATATGGACGGACAGTGATTCCGGAGAACATGTAATAGGCCCTACCCTTAACCCTTGTCTCGAAGATAATTACGCCATGTTACATTTGCGACCTCTACATCGCAATTGATCTTGCACCGGCTATAATTTTAAACCTACGTTCCATCATTAGATGTGTGGCTTGCAAGACGCGATGGCTAACTGCTCGATGCCCATAGATCACGGACAACCTAGGCAAACTACAATACATCCCCTTCCACATCTGCAGCGAGACCAAACAACCTCTCGCCTTGCGCTACGGAGTTTCTGAGACCGTCTCGTGCACTATCGATTCACTTTCGGATACTTTCTACCACTTGCTGGAATATTACGTTCACTCGGACGCTCCGTTAACATGTCGCGTGCCTACTGCTCCGCTCAATCCCTCTACTGGCCACGGGGCCGACGACCAGGAAGATGACGAGAAACGGCGCAAGGATGCCCAATCTGTGGATGTTTTGGATAATGACGGCCCGTCCTACACGCCCTTGACCGTGGCGCTCCAGGGCACCCTCCAAAAGAGCCATCTCCATATCTGGACGGATATGAATGTGCTAGCCCATAAGATCAGCTCGATAATTGCGCCGTCGAGGAAAGAGGTGAGGACGGCGCCCGGGTACGTCGTCGCGGGAACAGCATACTCTGTCCCTGAGTTCGATGTCCAGGTCGACCAGAAGAAAGCAAGCAAGGAAGCCCGTGCTGCTGCTCTGATCGAAAATGCTCGTGATCCCTGGTCTGCGGGCCACGGGACGAAGGTCGTTCGCGGTGAGCCGCTCACGTTCAGGTTCCACGTTAGCTGGGCTGAGGGCGGGGAAGGTATTGGATGGACTCTACTATCGGCATCTAATGTTTCTTCCTCTTCCGACGGAGGGAACCTCTTCGTGAAGATGTTTTTCTTCGTCATGGCTGTTTCTGTGGGTGCTCTTGGAGCGCTGTACTGGGAGCGAAGCATGGGTCGCGGACGACAAGGCTGGAAGGGAGATGGCATCCTAGGTCGACCTACTTCCCATCCAAGGAATCCTAGCGGCGTCGTCTACGGAGACGGAGGCAGGTCTAATGGCTATGGCGGTTATGGACTTGGCATCGCCAACGGCACTGGTACGAGCGGTGCAGGATACGGCTATGGCGGTTTCACGAGCGGGAAGAAGGATTGAGAATTCCATGTATCCATGATTCATGGGAAATACGGCTAGATGGCGGCATACTATCCATCCTTGGCGGTTTCTTCAGCGGTTTTTCGTTACATGTATATCTGATGTATAGGATCATTTTAAAGCATGAGCTTCGGCTTCTGGGATATAGGTTACGATTTGATGGTGGATAAAAGAAATATAAAGGCATTCATGTATTTTGGTTTATTTGGTTTCGGATATACATTTACATTTACATTGCATTGTTCTATCCTGCGAAAAGAATAGAACCTCTGAATAATTAAAAAAATGAATGAAACTCCCAATCGTAGTTTAGTTATACAAGTGCATCGGAACAGTTTATATCTCCCAGTAGCTCGAGACAGCATGGTGTTCTGAAGCCTCTAACCCCATTGAGAAGCCCGGAAACCAGAGGATCCCAAATACAACCATCACTCCTATCTGAGTTCAGGACAATGTCATTATCCGCTCGATTATGGATATCTACCATCCCTGGGCTCTCATCTTCTGAATCTTCTCCACCGTCTTCTGGAACGAGAACTTGAACAACTTCCTCCATCGCTCGCGTCTTAGATCCTTTATCCGCTGTCCTCTTCGCACATGGAACTTCTGGAAATTCGCCTGTCCCCTAACACGGTTGACGGCGCAATTGATCTGGAGGTTTCGCAGAGCGGCAGCAAGGTCGACACCGCGGTCCGGGTCCACGTGGACTTGACGACCGAGTTCTGGACCAAGCTTCAGCTCCACGCGACGGACAGGGGTGCGGTACTGCTCTGCGTCTGCGGATTCACTGACTGCGCGAGAGAGGGCAAGGGGGTCGCTGATAGACGGGCGACGTCCAGAGGGAGACTGCTCGGCTTTCCGGGACTCGATGAATGTCTTGCTGGTTTGGGCGGCGTTGCGGCCGGCGATGTCGAGCTGGCTTAATACGCGGTTGAGCTCGTCCAGGCTCGAATTGGAGGATTTGTCTGATGTGGCGTTCGTGGTCTCTGCGGGCTGAGAGCTGCTGGTGTTGTTGCTGTTCGTCTCAGACTGAGGTGATGATGGCTTCCCCGTAGACGCGTATCGGATTCCTTGCAGGCGACTCTGACTACTGGAAAAAGCGCCGATCTGTGTGTACAGCGAAGCAGGGCCGGCTTGCTGCTTAGACAGCAGAGATGAAGCCGGCCTCGAGCGAAGGCACCGGGCCAAGGTGCGTACCTCCATGATGCCGGACGGTATCGGTATTCAAGGACGTCAAGCCCCAATTGGAGAAATAAAACACGATGGTGAACGAAACAAAATATATTGATCAGTTACCAGCCTAGATTCCCATCTGCTGATAACCTCGCGCGATGCAGCCCCTTTGTTGCTGGCTGGACTTGTTCCGTCGACGTCCTCGGAGATGTTGAAAGATTGATTGTCTGGAGATGGAAATCTTCAAGTCACGTGATGAGCGTCGGCGAGGCCGCGGAGGTCCTCCTCTCTCTTCCGCAATCTTTCTGCATGGTGGAATTTATTTTCCTGGAGTTTGTTTCTTCAACGCTTTAATAATAAAAGTCTACACTTGTTTTCTTCGCGAAGGAATTTACATATACGGTTCTTTTTGAGAAGCTTTTTACGTACAGTCGGTGACTGTATATTTCTTAATCCGCCATGTCTTCCATAACCATTGCGACGCTTCCCCGCATGACTCGCGATGTCCTTTCTTCTCTCATTCTTTCAAGCAGCAGTCCCTCCAAACTGGCCATAGTTGACGTTAGAGACTCAGGTATGTTTAAATTCTCTCAATATCGCAAGAACAATATTCAAAAAAGAAACCAATAATCCCTCACCAATTCACTTCCATCTATGTATTTTAAGTATACAACACAACTAATCCCAAACACCCCAGACCATATCGGCGGCCACATCTACTCCTCAATCTGGATTCCCAGCTCTAGCCTCGATGTCCGCATGCCCGAGCTCGTGCGCACCCTACAGGACAAAGAGAAAGTCGTGTTCCACTGCGCCCTGAGCCAGCAGCGAGGTCCATCCGCGGCCCTGCGGTATGCGCGCGAGCGTGAACGCACTCTTGGTCCGGAGGCTAGTCATAAGCAGGAAGTGTATGTTCTTGAGGGAGGGTTCCTGCAGTGGCAGGAGAAATATGGGAAGGATACGAGATTGACAGAGGCGTATGTGGAGGATATTTGGAGGGAGTATTAATTTACCTTCGGTGTCTTTTGCGGAGGCGGAGTGGGAGGAGGATGGGGTTTAAAGTAATGGGATGTGATATATTGTTGTTTATTTGGAGAGGATATACGTGCGGAATGGGGTTGAGGGCTAGTGTGGTTAGAGGTCTGCCTGGGGGTTTCTGATCCTTGTTTTCAGCCTTTGGATTTTATTTATAGATACGAATAGAATAACGATACCCGATATGAATTATATATATATATTTTTCTCCATCAGCTGTGCGTACCTCGTTACATGTGCATCTTACATTATAATACAGATGTCTATATGGAATCATGGGCAAAACGAGACTCAAAGACTGATTCCCCCTCCAAAACCGACGGGTCTTCTCCTGCCCTCATTCTCTGGGATGATAGCCAGAACCTTGTAGATTTTGCCCATTCCATTACCGCCCTTATCGACTAATCGCTTCCAACCGCTCTCGAGGTTCTTTCTGCGCTCTTCGTCCTTGATGTTTTTCAAAAGCTGCTCTGCCCGCTCAGCAATACCCAGCGAGAGCAGGAAGTCACCCTGTTCAACCGGCCCGTGAACTTCGACGCCTTCGCTAGCGTCAATGGCTGCTTCTGCGAGTGCTGTGAAGTCGACATCGGCGCTGACGTCCACTTGTCCCGGGGACGAGAGAGGTGGGACCTTTTGGTGCTGCTTGATTCCACGCAACGAGTTGATAGGAATGGTATCTGAAGTTCCGTAGTCCATGATCAATGCTGCACCGGATGGCTTCCGCTTCACTGGCGTCAGAGGTACAGCAGACGAAGCTCGTGTACCAGGTGTTGTAGGCGCGACTTTAGGCTGGGACGTTCCCCCAATACGCCGGGCGAACTCCGCTGCATATATGCGGCTCTCCGGGCTGACCTCGATCGTGGACCCTGGAAGTGACTTGAGAGCTCTGTAGCGTTCAGATATTTCAGGGATAACCAAAGATGAAGGTGTTGAGGCTTTGGCCAATGTCAGCTTGAACTCAGGCTCATCCTTGATGTCTTCCACGACTGCTTTAGGATTTAACGACACCATGAGTTCGCGCCACTGGGGAGTGGTTGCGGGTTTCTGTGGTTGATCCAGTTTGATAGGACCGGTAGGTGTCATGATCTCCTGCGGCTGGTTTTCTGGCGAGGGCGCAACAGATTGGAAGGCGTGTATGGGCAGAGCGTCGAAGAATTCGTGTGCGAAGATGAACGGCGTTTTGTCCTCGTCTATGGACGGTTAGATTCGAGGCTCTTCAAGAGACAAATAAAACACTTACTCTGAGGTAGTAGTCTAATATCCTCAACCCAGACTACTGGCTTTCCGATGTGTTTGCTTATGCTCTTATGTCCAATTTCCGTCTCTTCCATAGGCGCATCCCCGCACAGGAGCTGTTTCTGAATCTCTCTCAGCGCAGGACTTGCCTCGACCAGGTAGATTGCCTCAATAGCTGACGCGAAGCTTTTGAAGTTTCCAATTGTCTGCATCCCAGTCAATATTATCGGACGAGCTGAGAGAGTTCCGCTGTGTCCTTACCCGCAAAATGTCATCCATCAACGTTCCCTTTCCAGGCCCAACCTCCATCAGCTCTACACCAGTGCGTTTTCTCCCCTGCGCAATCCATTCTGCGACTGTCCAGATACCGACGAGCTCTCCAAACACTTGTGTGATTTCTGGTGATGTAATAAAATCGCCTTTCTTGCCGAATACCTCGGTGCCGCCGCTGCGAGTCGTATAGTAGCCGCCTTCCGGAGAAGTCAAGACCTGGCGCATAAATGCAGCAATGGATATAGATCCTGTGGTCTGGCGGAAGCTGTCAGCTTTCTGGATCTTTGGCGCTTCTCAATGGGAGGTAGAAAATTGGGGGATCCTCTACCTTGATGGCTTCTGCCAGTGTCTTAGCCAGGGGAGTCGACCATTCCCGCTCAGCAAATGTGGAAGAACATCGCCATAGATTTGGCCGTAGTGACTGTGACCGGTAATTCCTCGCCAGACGCGTCACAGTCCGTTTTGCGACATGGTTCATCTTCTCCGCTGGTTGTCTGCCAGTCTTTGCATGCGCCTGGACTATGAACTCGATATAGGGTACAATAAATCAATTGACACTCTATAATAAAACTAGAAGGGCCGTAAAACGTTACTGTGAACAGAAGAAGTTACCGTCTGAGAGGATAATAATCCCAAGAATCTCCGGAGCTCCAAAGCTATTATTCTCCGCATCCGCGCTCCGCATGTTTCACGTGATCACAATCTTATCAATAAATTTCTCTAGATGGGTTACAGCCGATGAGATTCAGCGAACTCGTGGATAGACTAGGTAAAAATACGGGAAGAGAAGGAAAATGAAACTGTAATATATTAAAACAGAAAGAGCAAAAGAGAAAACCTTTCGCGCCGCATTGCAGACCTTCTGCCAACCCCAGGCCTGCCTTAAGTCTAAATCATTTTCACAAGCGTTGCAGCATATCCATCTGGTATTGAAGTACATATTTTCAGGCCGGAAACGCTGATTCCGTATCTCACAAACAATTCGAACGCAGCGTTACTACGAAGAGAACCCTGTTGAGAGGACGATATTCCTATCGGAAATTGCGTCCTCTGCCTCTTGATCCTTGTGCCGGGGCGTCGACCATCATCTCATCGCTATAGAGACCGGAGTCTTGTTCTTGTCGTCTACCGCCGGGGTTATTACCTCGGCCATTACGACGTCGGCCGAACGTCTCGTCTTGGATCAATGGGTCGGCTTTGCGATTCTCGCGGCGGACACGGTCAGCTTGTTCCCTGAAACCATCGTAGGAGTTCTGGTTTGAGAATGCACGAGGCTCGGTTGGTGGATTGAAGCCTCTGGCTGTCTTGAGTTTCATCGAAAGTATTCTACCATCCGCCTTCAAAATGTCAGCATCACTCTAGACAGAATGTACACTGTGCTCACCCTCTGGTTATGGAAGTTTGCGACCACACTCTCAGCACCCTGTCTCTCCGCAAAGGCCATTTCTGCGGTCACAGTGGGATACGTAGACACCACTCTGCAACTGACTATAGCTCCTCCGACAGGCTCGAGCGCAGACTGGATATCTGCAGCAGTAGTGCCTAGCGCAAAATTGCTGCCAATCACGACAAACGGCCCTGAACCGGCGCCTTTAATAGAGATCCCAATGCCATTACTTCGAACTGTTGCCTGTCCATTCTCCGGCTGAAGGGCGGCAACGAGGCGATCGTCGTTTGCTCGTCGCTTATTCCCGGTTGTTGGACGAGCGGTGTTCTGTTTCGGTTTGAATGAGGTAGACGCCGAACGCTGAGAGCAAAGACTTATTAGAGGACAAAATCTATCTGCTGTAAATATTCACGCGCTGACTTTACCTTGGCAACACCGATTCTGCTGGCGAGGCTCCCAGAGGCAGCTGTCTGTTTCTTGCTGGCCACTCCGGCCCCCGGCGCGCTCGCTCTCCTGTTCTTTCCTAGAATCTCGTTCGCAAGCGCCTCATTCTTGCGTTTTTGGCGATCTGGGTATCAATCACAGATTAGAATGCTGAGGGGTACAGTCACTGGGGCTGATGAGCGATTTACCAGCCTTGATAATCTCGTCGAACGAGATGGCTGCTGATTTGCCGGCCACCATTATGGTGAAAGGACTGCGTGGTCGAGAGATCGGTTCAGCTGAAAGGGAGACTAGGATGAAATGACAATAGAGATCGCATTGAATGGTTGAAAGCTAGGGAAGAGAGAATATGAGCCTTGAGTGAAGGGCTCGTTGAGCTCCTTTCCGCGCGCGAACTCCGCCGAGCTGAGTCCGCCCTCCGGGTCTGAGCTTTCCGCAAGAACGGGGCCATATGAGTACTGTCCGCCTCGGAGCATTCATTGTGCTATTAACCATGGATAAAATTGAATCGGTGAGTATAGAACAGTAGAATTCATGCAAGTGATGTTTGTCCATATCTTGTGATTGATCAGATTCTCTCAAAAGCTGTTTGTCCGCCAAATGCGTGATTCTTTCCCTGTTTACTACTACAAATGGGCACCTTCCATTTTAGGCTCCGCTGTATAATCTGTTCACCAACTCGCGGAACTCTTTCTCGACATTCCATTTCTTTGCTAGTAATCAACTGCCTTGGACCTGACTATCCGGGTGTAATAAACACGATGCTCAAAGGGTTTCTGATTACTCTTGGAAGAGTTATTCACTTGAGTCTATTCTCATCTTCTGGAGTCCCCTTTACTGTGTTTTCCACGTTACCATGGCCTACAGATGTCCAGGACATAATGACGACAAGTCACCCAGGCACACTGAGGATGGTCAAAGTCAATGCCGTGACGACGATCTCCATCACCATCAAAGTTATCCGACATTATTCCAGACACCAACAAAACAAAGGAACAGGTATTTGATCCTTGTCGGACAGTATGTGCTTTGTTGACTGCTGCTTGGCAGTGACCTTGCTTCCAGCTCCCCGCCATGCCAAGAAAGAATCCATTATCCAATATTCAATCCTCATGATCCTCGACACAACCCTTCCATAGCCTCCACATCATGCCCAGCAATCGGTTATCTCTCCAAAACACCCAGCCCCCAGAGACCAATGCGCTGGGTCCAGGAACTGCCTGGACGGTCATTGCGCAAGGCAAGATCGGGTCTCTTGGCTTTGACAAACGGAATGAAGTGCCATTCTGTTTTCTGGGACAAGTCCGCAAAACAATCAGTTCCTGACAGTTGCTCCATCTGTCCGCCTTTTCAGGAGCAGCTTTATCCATATAAAGGACGTTCATTCCCGCAAACCATATCCGAAGCAAGCACAGAGATAGACTTTGATTTTGGCGTGGAGATCTATCGCACTTGTCGTAACCGGTCAAAACCAGCGTCCGTATCGAGCTGGGATGATGAAGGAATCGCCGAGGTCAGACTCTCTTCGTCCCTGACCTTAGTCAGTCCAGACACGTTGTCGAAAGTGGACCTTGGATCGTCGAGGCCTGGTACGTCAATGCTCAAAAGACAGGATCACAGTAGCTCGAGCCAACAGCCAGGCCGGACATCCCAACTCTCCAATATCTCATCGAAGAAACAGACCATTAAGTGGCAGGATGGATACGTCAGCCGGTCATTTCCGGAAACCGAGTCTGATGTATCTGTAACAGTCTCGTCCTCGTCTTGCAGTACCTCTAGAAGCAACAGAGTTCAGAAAAGGAAGGAAGCCGGCGCCGGATCTTCATCGTGCACAGAGTCATCGGAATCAGAGATCAGCTCCAGTGACAGCAACGGCAATGAGGCGATGCAGCGGACCCCAAGACCTTATCCAGAAGTCTCGGGGACTTCCACGGACGACCCGTTCATGTCTGAACAATCTCGTCGCGGATCTTCTGAATCCACTGGCAACACTAGTCTTGAGTTATCGGAGGAACTGCGCCAGATAGTAGGAGCAATGGAAAGGTTCACCACGGTAGGGCGAAGAGGATCCTGAATACACCTTGTTTTCACAACCATTCTGACGATCTGATCAAGGATATCGACATGCCCGATGATTCTTCGTGCGATGATATCAGAGACATCTACGGAGAAAACCGACAACCCTCTGGCAGCGGCATAGACCACGCATCTATGGGAACGTTAAGCAGTCGTCCAGGGCCAGAGATTGGCATCAACACGTCCCGAAGAATAAACCCTAATCCCTATGGCCCTATGAGGAACGCTCCTCGCTGGAGAGTGATACCGCGTCCAAACCGGCGAGATGATTCACTTCCCAAGGACGAGTATTTCCTCGTGGATGGAAAATCCAACGATTCCCCTCCTGGGAGGGGCGACAACAGAATAAGAGCTGAGAAGAGGATCGTCAGTGATGGCAGTATCCACAGCGGTCCGGGGCTTGACCGTGATCCAGGCGTAAGAGCACAGTTTGTTCCCCAAGCCATCGGACCAGGAAGTCCTCGGAGGGTGGCGTCACGCCGTGATGACCAGGCCGAGGTCGAAAGAAACCGCAGTGACTCGACGGACGAATAGATATCCACGTAACAGGTTCTGCGGCAGTGGATCCGTTCCTTGAGCGGTTGCGAAGAGAAAGTTTTTGTCTATGGAGATCTCTGGCGCGTTGTCTTCCTTGCAAACTCTTTGGAATTCCGCATCGACATGGCAAGCAAGTCGAATTATTTTGTATCAGTAGCGTGGAAGAGGTGTTTCACCTAGATAACACTTCTTTTGAGACAAAAAATTAGGTTACAGTTCTTGAGGTATATCTCGAGGGATGTTGCGCGATCCGGCGTCGCCCCTGCGCAATAGACGGGAGAACAGCAGGTACATGTTGGACCACGGCCCTGCATAAGGCACCTTTCATTCCCTCCCCCTGATCAGTCCATAACCTTTGCCCCTTCGGATGAATCGTATAATAATCGGAAAGTAAGGTTCCGCGCTCAACAGATCATCCTAGCCTTAACGTGAAACCTGCCCCGGTCTCTCCAGTATCCCCTCCGCCCGTCCCACCAAACACACTGGCAAAGTCCAACTTGGGTGCCTCAGCCCCATGCTTTGGCGCCTCTGGCGTCTCTCTTCGCCGGCGCCTCTCCATCCCCGCCTTAGACGGAAACGTAGGAAACATCTCCTTGGGCTTGGGTCGCGGATCTTCATGGAAGTAAGGATGCCGAAGGCACTCTTGGGCGGTTGGGCGAGATGCGGGATTTAAGGCCAAGAGCGATGAAAGCAGGGTGAGACCGGAGTTGGTGAGATAGGGAAATTTAGAGCGCGGGAGGAGCGGTGGCTTTGTAGACGATGTATTCGACGATGAGTAAGAGGGTGGTAACCGGAGAGACTTTGCGTTTGGCAGGGATCGGAATCCAGGCCATGTTTGCTGCGTTGGAGGTCCAGTTAAGGCGAATATCTGTTCTTGTATTAGTACCATTATCTTTATATATAGCAGAAGATGGATGGAAAGGACGTGTATGATGTACATACCTTGGACAATTGCTCTACTTCGTTCTTCCCCTGTAACAATGGCTCCGTAGTGAGAAGCTCTCCAAATATGCAGCCTATACTCCACATATCGATCTCCGGTCCATACTTGTCCGCCCCCAGAAGCAACTCTGGGGAACGGTACCATAGCGTCACGACCAGTTGCGTGAGCTTAGGTGGTGGATCTCCATAATACCTCGCCATGCCGAAATCCGCAATCTTGATCTCACCGCGATTATTCATGAGTAGGTTCGATGTCTTCAGATCACGATGCATGATCCAATGCGAGTGTAAGAATTCCGTAGCTGACATTATTTGTAGAAGGAGGGTCTTGATCTCCGAGGGTAAGAAAGGTTCGCGCATATCATCGAGTAGCGTTTTTAGATCGTGTTCGAGGAAATCCATGACGAGGAAGACACTATTTTAGATGATTGCAATGAACGAGGCGAGTTACCTCGTTATTGCCCGATGGTTAATTATCTTTTTGCATCTGGGACTTTCCAGGGGTAGAAGGTGTCGAGAGCGCCCGGTTCCTTTTTTTGTTTCTTTCCGTGCTGTTTCTCTTGGAGAAGTAGCCGGAGTGGGAGGGGAGCAGGGAAAGGCGGATTCTCGAGTGGTAGATAGAGGGGGAGGCAGAACTCACCTATCCATGCTATTTCCCATGACGATCTCACGAAGATTGACGATGTTTTGGTGTCGAGCTCCAAGGAGGGTTTGGATCTCGCGCAGCCCGGTGACGGGGAACCCATCTGGCGAATTCTCCATTTTGAGCTTCTTCAACGCGACAATCTCCCCTGTCGTGATGTCCTTAGCTCGAGATACCCAGCCGTATGATCCCTCTTCGATGTGATTCAGTCTTTCGAAATTGTCGACATGTCTGCATGGCCCCCATTCCGGAGCTGGGAATCGGAGCAGTGTAGAGCGTTTCTGTTGTGTAGTTGTATCGATAGTCTGTTCCGCTGCAGCTTTCTCCGCGTCGTCTGAGAGTCTGCGGCGCTTTGCCGGTCGTCCTCCAGCTTCACCATTGACTTCTCCGTCTCGGGCTTGCTGTTGCGCCGCCTGGGCTTCTTCCAGCTTGCGCTGCTTCTCTGCCTTGGCGCGTTTCTTCTCCTCTTTCTCGCGCTTGCGTTGCGCAATGGCGGCTTCAGTTTCGGGGTCGTCGTCTGCCCATCGTGACTTTCCCGGCGCAGACATTATCGACGAGGTCGAGGGGTGTTGTGTCGAGGTTAGTCGGGTATCTAAAGTATACAATGGGAGAGCCGTGGATGTTTCGCTCTCCGGAACGGAAGTATTATTTTGATGACGCTATTTGCCGGATCGGAAGCTAGACTGAGATAAGTCGACTATGCCTGGAAGCGCCGAAAGTCAACCCGCGATTTCAAAGCACACCCCACCTCCAACCGGCCATCGCGCAACATGGCCGACATTCCAGTACTTTCTTTTCTTGCACTTATTCCTCCTGCGCCGGATTAGCACCCGTGGGATCTATCGTTTGCTTTACTTGATCTGAGACGTTTTCTATCACAGTCGCCGCCATGATTGAACCATTCCAGGTATGTAGTTTCTCATTGTTCTGCAGCGGGGGGCGGGTTCAATACTGCGGAATTACTAACGGGCTATAACAGACGACGTTCTCCGTCCCCATGAGCTGTGAGGACTGTATCAAGGATATCACGACGTCTCTATACAATCTTCAGGGTACTGAAATTACCAGGGATCCGGGGAGAAAAAGGCGAAACTGACATCCGCGCCAGGAATTAACAAAGTCGACGCCAGACTGAAGGACCAGTTGGTCTTCATCGAGGGCACAGCGCCACCAAGCTCCATAGTATCCGCTATCCAAGCCACAGGTCGAGATGCAATTCTACGAGGTAGTGGCTCCTCGAACGGTACGTCTGGACCTAGATGATCTCGCTTTCTACAGTCTAGTCAGACTCATGCTGAGTGCGATTCCGAAAAAAGGTGCCGCCGTGAGCATCCTAGAGACACATTCGACTGCCGTTCAAAATAACGTCCGTGGATTAGCGCGGATGGTTCAGGTGTCACCCAATTTGACTATCGTCGACCTCACGATCAACGGACTCTCTCCAGGAAAATATTGGGCTACTGTCCGCGAGAACGGCGATATTTCAAGGGGACCAGAGACAACCGGAGGCATCTGGGAGTCGTTGAAGAACAAGGTCCTCGGATCCGAAGAGAAGAAGGAGCCAAGAGGTGTGTTCGGGACGGTCGAAGTGGACGCGAAAGGCCAGGGTAACGTCTTCCTGGACCGGCCGGTTGCCGTGTGGGAGTTGATCGGGCGAAGCATGGTCATTTCCAAGGACAAGGATGGTCCGTTCAAGAAGGAAGATCCTGATACATTGGTTGGAGTCATCGCCCGCAGTGCCGGAGTTTGGGATAACGACAAGATGGTGTGCTCGTGCTCCGGAAAGAACGTGTGGGAGGAGCGGAAGGAACAGGTCAGCAAGGGAATGATGTAAAATCGGGTTCCCATCAATCATATCCACTCTGCACCAAGCATATGGTGACCCCCGGCAGCAGTTGAGTCCTGAAAGAGCTCTTCGACCGGGATCGCCTGAAGGAAGCATGGCCATGGAAGGGAATCCCAAGCGACAGGACCCCTTTACGATGAGTATGACCAGGAGCGTGACGTTTATCTTTCTCCTACCTGTTTTACACGTGTCGAGGAATGTTACTGCATTGAAGATGATATCCATGCTAGGACAGGGCCATTGTTCAGTGAGATCTTGAGGGGGTTTCCGAACTAATATTCGGTACTGGAAATAAGGCTTCTAGACCGTCTCGTGAGGCTGGAAACATGGATCCTGTGAATTATCGTAACGGGAAACACCGTGTCACATCGAGCTCAAGGAATGGCCCTTTCGCGGTAACAGGATTACCATCTGGTTGCTAGCTGCTGTAGTGGATCAAATGACCGGATGAAAGTACCGAGTGCCCTTTTGGCAGAGGTACTGACTGAAAAGTAAATATCGTACCTGTGATGTAGATGAGACAGACTATGTGGGAGTGCCAAAAATTTCCTGAATAGGCTGACACCTGAGACAGCCACTTACCTCGAGTCGAATGATTGATTTGTTGACCATAATGGGTCGGTATCGTCGGGCTCTGGAACAACCTCAAACACCGGCAGTATCAGCGTTGCCATGACTGAAGTCTGGGCGCCCGCAAAGAAATCGGGACGTGGACAGTCGAATTCCGAAATGGCGTGAACAGAGGACTCGATCTTTGGCAGGGAAATTGCTAGGACGGATTGAAGTGAGATGTGCGATGTTTGCCAGGTCATCTACTGTAGATAGTGTGAACGACGATCTGAATGGAGGGTGCACAGAGGGTTCTTTAACTGAGGCTTAACCGGGGAAAGTGGAAGCGTCGCTATGGGTCGCGTCCACTTCCAGGCGGCACGGGCCATCTCCAGCAGTGTGATTATTATTATTACCGGATTTGAAGGCTCCTCTAGCATCTATTAGCATCTATGAGATCCTTGGCACAGGAGTATTTGGTTAGTTATACTCAACGAGGAGCAATGCCTCTGGCCCGTTGATGCTTGGCAAAGGGTGTTCAGAACGATTCGAGCAGCCGTTGGTGATAATCGTCGTTCGACCATAGTAGACTTCGCGCCTAGTCGGCACCAGTTTGATATCCAATATCCAATACTTGCAGGCGATGGACCTGGAACGCTTTGCTCGAGTGGTGCTATCCACTCAGGAGGTAGATCAGACTTCTGGACCCTGACTTTGTAGGCTTATGCATGAGACCAATTGGTTCTGCCCCTGTTATTGTTGTATCACCAGCCCCGTGGGCAGATGGTTATCTCTGCCACTTCCTGCTCTTCCGGACGCCGCTTGCTGCTGCTGCTTCTGGCCGGTCGTCACTCGCTGTCCATCTTTGCCTTTGATTGCTGCAAGTTTTTTTTTTATTTCTTTTCCATTCTCTTCTTCTCGCAGGCTGGCCCTCGACTTCCGTTCATTGGACCTGATAATACTGCGAAAGCACGACAAGCGAGATCGGACTGGATTCCTGCTCTCCTGCAGTTCGCTTCCCCTCCTTTAGCCCATGTTCTCTGTCTGATCTGGGACGCATTCTTTGAATCGATTACCTTCTGTTTCTTTGCTGCCTATTCTTTCCTCCGTATCTCATTTTTAGCTCCAGCGACGAGAGATTCGTCGAGACCTCCTTAATCTTAGTGAACCAAAGCCTCGGTCACAGCACCATTGCACAACCAAGCCACGACTCCGTGGACACAATTCGCTTGGCTGAATCCCCTCCTGTTGGTCGGTATACTAGTTATTACTCTAGCTTCAGCGGTAACGAGAGCGCCCCGCCATCGTCTGGTGCTCCCGCTCGCGCCGTGCAGCAGTCACTGCGCATCACACGCCAATCAATTCCCCGGGGGTTGGGATATTTAACAGGGTTGGCAAGGCCGTGGTTCTCGGACTCAGCATTAAGACGGCACTCCCCTTCTTTCACGAATTTCGTACGATCGCCACTGCAGACGATTGAACGGTCGGTACGATTTCTGCAGGCCTAATCAGTCTAGTTACTCGCGAAAGCATTCTAGATCTAGAGTGGTTCTGCGGGGAAGTCAGCCAGGCGGGACATTCCGTGGATCGCTGTTCGCCCCGGTCCCTGGTAACTCACCCGACCGCGGTACTGTAGATTATACTATCAACATAGGCCTGCCAGTTAGCCATCGCGATGTCGCTTAAACAGGTGAGTTACAAGCTTCAAATTCACAGGTTCTGTCGGACAGTATAATAACCAGTATGCTGCAAACAGGAAATCGAAACCTGGGTCGAGGCGCTTGCACATTACGACAATAATGAATATGATGAAGCGTTGAAAGTATTCGATAATATTGCGGATACATCAAAGATCTTGTTCAACTGTGGTGTCATCCAGGCGACCTTGGGAGAACATGAGAAAGCGGTATGTGTAGATATCAATGCGGGGTTTTTGTCTGTGGAACGTCGGCGCTGACTGATACCCATTAGGTCGAATGCTACCAACGTGCAGTAGCCCTGGACCAATATCTGGCTGTTGCATATTTCCAGCAAGGAGTTTCAAACTTCCTGTTGGGCGATTTCGAAGAGGCGCTGGCCAATTTCAACGATACCCTCCTCTACCTCCGTGGCAATACATCCATCGATTATGAGCAACTAGGGCTGAAATTTAAGCTGTTCTCTTGTGAAGTTCTCTTTAACAGAGGTTTATGCTACATCTACCTGCAGCAGGAAGCTCCTGGTTTGCAGGACTTGGAATATGCAGCCAAGGAGAAAGTCACGCCTGATCACAATGTCATTGACGAGGCCATTAAAGAGAAAGCAGAGGTATGTCTGACCGTAACGGTCAAAAGAAATGCGCTCTAACACGTTCCAGGGTTACACTGTCTTCTCAATTCCTGTTGGCGTGGTCTACAGACCGAATGACGCCAAGGTGAAGAATCTGAAAACGAAGGACTACCTGGGGAAGGCCAAGCTGGTTGCAGCCGCTGACCGTAATAACGCTTTCACTGGGTTCCAAGGTTCAGAATTGAAGAGAGCGCAGACCATGGAGGCCAAGGCAGCAGATGACCGCCCCGCTGAAGCGATCTCGTATGCAGCGACGAATCTGGTCCAAAGGAATCTCACCAGTCGAGCGCGACAGCTGTCAGAACCTCCGCTCAACCGCAACACCTTCCCTCCAACACCACCACCTGATTCTGATAAATCTGGCGACGGCTTCGGAGGTGGCGCCTTGACGCAGCGGGCCGCATCAGTACGCTCTGGCCGTCCTCCAAACCTCAACTTCAACCGAGCTGGGGCCACAACAAATGGCCGGACCAGTGAGATGCCATCTATGGACAGGCAACGCCCTGCCCCATCACGCGCGGCTTCAGAATCTCGACGCCCCAGGCAGTATGCTGATTCCCGCCGTGACGTTAGCAGGCAACCTGCTTATCGAGAGACGATGGGATCAAGATACCCCGAGGACGGCTACGCAGACGATGTATATGACATGTACACTAGCCCGCGCTCAACTGGGAATTCCAGTCGAAGAGGACAGTCGAGACGGCAACAACCACGGTACATTGATGAGGACGAAGAATACGCGAGCGACGGATATGAGGATGACACCTTTGATGACGGCGAATTCGAGATGATGCCAGCACCCCAGCCCCGCCCGTCTCAGAGGAGAAGGGCAAACTCTCGCCGGCCTGATGTTCGCAAATTCCGTGTTAAGGTACACGCAGAAGGCGACATACGCTACATTATGATCCCAGGTTCTATCGACTATGGTGAGTTCGAGGGCCGGATTCGAGAGAAGTTCGGGTTCCGCTCTCGACTGCGCATCAAGATGAAAGACGAAGGCGATATGATCACCATGGCCGATCAGGACGATCTCGATCTACTGATCAGCAATGCCAAGGATATGGCAAGGAGGGAAGGAAACGACATGGGCAAAATGGAGGTATGTGTACTCTCTTGTCTTATCAAGTATCCCATCACATAAACTAATCGGTCATCAGATATGGGTTGAACAGAAGTAATCACCTTCGTGTCGTTGCGGTTTCTTTTTTCCAATACGTGGACGCTTTCCTGGTCGTTCCGCATGTTTACGTGAAGTAGGTACTACTTGGCACCTGGCGTTAAGGAGCAAGAATTTGTTTTCACCATGATTCCCCAGACGATGTTCCAAACCCCCCTCCCTTCTCATGACCTGTTGATATCCCTGACATGGTATTGAGTTTGTGAGTTTGGCGAGCGAAACGTTACCAGTTAGATGAGATCAGTCACCGATTTTCGAATAGAAGCAATGCGCCCTTGTGATTAGGGAATGAGCATAATACTCGTGTCCTCTGAGATATGCCAGAAAACAAGTAGTTATATTAAGCCTGCACTTATGCGCATGCCTAGTACTGATGGTATCAGCGGTATTATCAGTTGTGTTCGGTGTTGTAACACTGCAAGGATTGTGTTACGAGTTATAAGACTCCCCTTTATAACTTTCTGCATATTAGAAGTTGGTTCTGAGCCTAGGCTACACACATCTATTATGAGCTACATTTTCCGCGTTACTTTCTATTCGATTCTATGACTGATTTCCCCGTCGTATTGAACGATCAGCTGTCCAAAGGCAGGTTTAGTCAATTCCAGAGTGAGGATATTCAATTTTAGTGAGAATCTTATCTTCGAATGTGAAATGAAAGCAAAAACCCCAATAACACTTCTCCAGATCCACCAGATCTAAACACATATATCTGGCGAAGCAGCCTTACTTAGGGTTCGGTCGATCACGCGGCTAGGTATGTACCTAAGTAGCGCCAAGAGATCTCCGCCATTGACGTGAAGCTCGGACGGATTGTTGACAGCTGGCGCATTGCCTAGCTACAGCTATGAGCGAGATTCGAATAATCCTCCTTTACAATAATACCAACAACTCGACTGTCATGCGATAGCAATGACGAACCTAACTCCAATTGTTAGCCAACTCCTCACGGAGACCCATTCCGCTCCTGCGATTCGGGAACGTCGACCTTCGACCGAGACGGTGGATGAGTTCCTCAAGGAGGCGTATAGAATAGTTAGTACAGAGACTTTTGTGTCCGGGGAGAGATTAGAGAAATGGGGATTTTGTTTTTGCTGACGGATTTATTTCCTCATACTACAGAATTCCCATATCACCTCTCTCCTTCATTACCTCCAATCCATACGTCACTCGTATCTCTCCACAGCTCCTGCTCCACCAGCTTATCACCGCCGCACACCATCTAGCGGCTCGATTTCTTCTCTCAAAGCACAGAGCCAGGTTCATAAGCATCTGAGTGACGAAGAGCGCGATTCGATTGACTCCTCGACTGCGCTACTTCTTCGTGACCTGTCGTCGTCCATCGCGAATCTCTCTTCTGCAGAGACTCTCCGGCAGGAAACTGAGGCCACGATCCTTCAGAAGAAGTACGGGCATAAGAATAAGCTATTATGGCGCTGGGCGGGTGGATCTGGTGCATTGGGGGATGATGATCAGCTCAGATCCCCGGAGCAAGAGCACGATGAAGAATCAGCCCGTACGATTCGGGCGGTGCGGGAGAGCATGTTGTGGTTTTTGAGACGTGGGCTCGAGACGGCGGCAGAGGTGCAGCGGAGTATGGTGGAGAAGAGGATAGAGAGGGTAAGAGAGAAGGAGAAGAGTGTCCTCTACAAGATGGGGAGTATGCGGGGGGATATCCCGACACGGCCGCCGGATGGAGCTGCTGCTGCTGCGTTCGACAGTGGGAAGAGTAATTACGCGGCTGCGTCGCTGACACGGAGGGAGTACGGTGCAGCAATGAGCGAGGCCGAAGTTGCGGATATCGAGTCGCAGCTCTCGCCGGAGCAGCTACAGCTCTTTGAGCAGGAGAATAATACCATGCTCAAACATTACGAGGATACGTTGAGCAAAGTCCAGTACGTTGGGAGCCTTCCTTGCAGAACCTAAAAAATTCACTTTGCGACGCCCTCATCTGAAACATGCAGCTGACTAGTAAACGTACAGAAACGCCGAAAAATCTCTCCTCGAGATCTCGTCCCTACAGCAGACGTTGGTCACTCATCTATCCACTCAAGAAGACTACATCAACCAACTTGTTGCTGACGCTCAGACAACACACACGAACGTGGGTCAAGGCAACAAGGAACTCAAACGCGCAACAGAGCGCCGCAGTACAGCGCAGATGGTCTTCTGGGGAACTGTTGGACTGTGTACTTATTTGGTTGTTTGGGACCTTGTTTTTTAGGCATCTCGGAAATGTATACATCTAACACTGTAATAATTATTGTCTCTTGATATGTAAAGCATCTCATACATATGTAACAGTAACGGGGGATCTCATTAGTAGCATTATATATAATGCGTACTAGATTACCCGAGAGATAGATAACCTAGATGGCATATACTGTCCATGTCTGGCCATAATTGGTACAATCTTACAAAATCATCTCGAACCATCAAAGAAAGTCGCTGACTTCGGCTCCTCAAACTGGATTTAGAGGAGTTGGGATTGCGGCATCGGACCGCTGCAAGTTTTCCCGTCAACAAGGTGTCTGTCCAGGAAAGTCACTTCTAAGATATTGGCCCAGACTGTATTGGCTCAACATCCTCAATCATCATGGGGACTTCAATCGTCACAGGGATGGTGGGGCGATAGACTCAAGCACCAAGATGATTAGGCTTCTATGGCGCTTCATATGCTAACAATCAATCGTTCGTATATAGTAGACGAGCGGAGTCTATATTTCGCTATCGTACATCCATTTCCATCTTTCGAGCTAGTCATCGACAGTGGTGCCAACGTGCACCGTAGATTCTTCATCGGTGCAGATGCCCGCAAAGTCAAGTCACAGCTTACCCCGAGAGTCCTGAAAGATAATGGCATCTCCGTCCAATCAAATCAGGTCTGAATTAAAGACCACCTGGCCAGCACTCACACAGGATATCGCCATAGTCCCGCATCAAAGACTGAAGAGCTGCGCCCGCAGTGCGTGACCCACCTATGGTCACTTCCATCGAAATAAGGCCTTTCATAAGGGAGCCTACATGAAGTTTCCACGTGTCATCGGGTACTATTTCATAGTCTGAAGAGAATCGCCAGTCGATAATCTTCTGGATCGCCTTTTCTAAAGCGATCACGACTATTCCAGGTGAAACGTGAGATACGGTTAATGGAATATCCGCTCCCAAGCCGCTATTCTCTTCGAATGCCTCGCCGGCTGGTAAGTCCAGTACGCATTCGACCATTTGCGCCACTGATGAAGCTGCTCGCCATTGGTGCATTCGTACGCTTGTAATTATGTTCTCGTGGGAAGGATCAGCCTCACTGAGCATCGATCGCAGGGTTTCACATAAGACGAGGACCCCGAGATCCCAGAACACAACTAGAAAGACTGTTGAAATATCTGTCAGTAGTAGTTCTTGTTCCCGCGGAAGGGAGAAATAAGTAGGCGCTGAGGATGCATCTATGCATACCGAAAAACTTTCTTGAGATGCCTGACAGAATACCAAAGTGCTCCGCACAGCAAGTTATGAATGGGCGGAAAGATTGTTCGAAAGTGGCAACGGCTGTCAGGGTCGAGTTTATGTCTCCAAACACTGTTCCACCAGGCCCAGGTGCATTCTGAGAATGCGAATTCGCGTCTTTAATTCTGATAACCTGGCGCCAAACATGGAAGGCCTCCATCATTGCTCTTCGACCTACAGTGGCGACATTATCATCCAAATGCGCTCTGTTATCTTGAGAGGCCGTGAAGTATGGGCTCGGATCATTGTTTAGAGTATCTTTTATATGTGAGTCTTGGTCTGCCAACAATAAATTTCAAGAGTGGGAATCAGCTTACCTTGCGTGTCTCTCGGTACTTCCGGGAGCCTGCAGCCGCGATTCGTTGTGAGCCCGGCCACAGTGTCGCGGAGATACCCAAACCAACGAGCAAAGTTTAGACAGGACTCCATGACCGCTCCATATTGGGAGGAAGGCCCCAAGTTGGCACAGTATTTTGTGACGAGGCTATCGAGGAAAGAAAGCTTTTTGAGACTAACATCAAGGAATTCGTGCCTTAAGGCAGGCTCGGGCGTATCGCCGCAAGCTTCTTGAGGGATGGTAACCATATCAAATGCGATAGTTGCTAGCACAACTGTAAATGATCGTATCGATTCTGCGTCACGGACCAGCGATCGTGCTCGATACCAAGAATCAGCGTAAGCGTTGGATGAGCCGTCTCTCAGTCCCTGACTAGAGAGAGACCCCATCTCGGATGAGGCCCCAGACTCAGGCAACCATTGAAGCGAAGAGACCCTTATTACTTCTCTTAAAACTTCCTCTGACTGCTTTCGAGCTTTTTTGCTCAGCCTGTTGCCGTAAAGATCACTGAAGTGATCTAGGAATTGAAAAGCTCCCCAGACGGTCATCTTGTAACCGTCATTAGGGCTTGATAAAGCCAGGGGATTTATCGATTCTGTAGATTGTGGAAATTGTTCCGATGGCGAAGGCATTGCCAGATATGATGTTGACTTCATCGCTGGCGATAATTCTGGTCTGTGGAATTCAGTCTCTTCGATCAAGTAACGATGTCCCCCGGCGTACATATTGCAATCATAGTCTAGGAATATAGATGCGCAACCCCCCATAATCGTCTCACAGATCCCGGTTAGATGTTCATCTAGAATACTCGCATTCATTGACGAGTTTAGCAGGCGCATAGGACTGCTGAGTGAACATCCAATCACTGATCTAGCTCTATGCTTCACTAGGCCTTGCATAGCCTCCGATCGAGCGGAAAGAAGGGAATTTCCAGTATCACGTTGTGTCTCTGCCAGAACCACTACTGGCTGATGTGTGGAGGCGGACTCCATTGAACCTGTGCCATTTTGAATAGATATCAAGTTATCATCCAAAAATTGGTCTGCATCGAAATTCAGCCAAGAATCTAGGATATCATTGCTATCCTCGAATCCTGCTTGAAAATCAGACTCTGCGAATTCGTTCGCTGCTCTCTCAGACGCCGCCAACGCGTCAGCTGTCAGCGGGCCATCAGCAACTGAACGAGTCCGTTTCCCCTGTTTCCTCCGGGACTCAGCGAAGTCGAAAGTGCAACGATATCGCAGTCGTCTACAGTTTTGACAGACCGTGCCAGTCTTCCTTTCTTGGTGGGGTTCCACCAAGCAGCGTCGCTTCGAGCGTCGACACGGGTCACAACTTGCATTCTGGCGACGCTGGGACGGCTGGGATAGAACAGTCTGCATCAATGTGATGAGTCTTTCGGCCCTTTTCGGTCCACACGTGCATGAGAGAGACGCAAGAAAATGAGTCCAGGAGTGGTAATGATTGTTGGGTCAGTCAACTGGCCATTTAAACACCAGATTCATGAGATTGAGTACCAGGACTGGCCGTTGATGAAATTCATGAATCCGCAATGAATATGGGATAGACTATAGCTGTCTTGGTGATGCTCGCCAGAATTAAGACATGTACCTGATTTAGGATAGCATCAATAATGGACATTGCAATACTCGCAGTTTCTTCACCCGCAGATCGTCTGTAGCACGTGACTCCGCTTGCTATGTTTATTGGGATACCTGAAGAACAGGAAACAAATAGTTAAGCTGGAATGATGTCGCCTTCTGTTCTTTATACCTGGACTTTTGTGATTGGCTACCGACTTCTTGCATCGTAACTACGCCTTAATAGCAGTAGTATAGAGCAGCGAGCTGCTCCTCTAGTCGATTGAGCCTGCTATAAAAACTTACGAGTTAGCGCGAATATCCTAAAGCAATGGTTAGTATCTTAGCTTCCGGTTCATATTTGCGATATGCCAACTAGTGTGATGTATAGCGATACGCATAATCCAGCAATGCAACGCCTTATCGACTTCAAGAATGACTAGCGCCTAGGAGGAAACACGAAAGTGTTTTCTTACTAATACCGCTTCGCAAGCGATCTTTAATAGGCTCTGTCTTTTGCATTCTGTTCTGGGCCCAGCGATATTGCAGCAGCAGCCATCCTACCTGCGCGGTCATCAGCACTTTAGATCGGCCCAACATACGGTCGTTATCTGGCAGTCGCCTCGACTTGTCGACGGGAGGTCTCTTATTTCATGTGTTTGTGTTCCATTTTTCTAATCGAAAAGCCGTAGGCGACTTTAAATAAGATGTAGCTTTGTAGGGCTGAAAAGGGAGGTATCTCAGTGGGACCGGCCAGCCCAGGATGGTAACTAAGTGTTTGGTTAAGAAGACACTAGTTGGCCATAAATATTACCTATGTTGCGTCGAGAGAATCATGCCTTGCAGTTATTCTAATTCCTACAGGCCGAAGTGAACTTTTTGCGCATTCATTCTGAGGTAATCGTGATTATGTGGCTCTTGAGACATTAACTATTTTCTGTCGGAGCCTGCCTACAGGGCCCAGGCCTCCTGTCGGGTTTCTCCAACGTCTTCTAGGCCCACCCACAGAGATAAATAGGCTGAGATATCTAGTTGCTAGATAGAGAATTCAAGCTCAGCGAGCTTCGCTCCAGATTTTCCTGGCTGTCCATCACAAACTGCCAGAAACGGAATATAGACAACCGACCCCCCGCCACCGATCAATGTTATTATTATACCATAGACGTGGGATCCCCACACTGCTACCATAGCTTCAGCTGAATCCTCAGCTCGCAATATAACAGTGAATTGACTACTTCCATATATGAATCCATAGGATCTTATATACCTTAGGTAGGCACGCGTACTCGTCCACTCGCTTAACATCATTACTATTTCGGTTTAGTTCCAATTCTAAAAAGCATTCATTCACAAACAGAGAAGAAAGAAGAAAGGAAACCTCAACGTCGTCTCTCTTGCAACTCATTCTTCTATCCTCACTTCGACTTCAGCAGGAACGAACCAAGGCTTTGCGGGGTTTGTTTTCAATCTGAGTGATTCAAGTCCGCCGCAGATCCGCACGGCGAGTGCAATCCATCATCTAGAATGGCTCCTGAACGCGGACTGTCATCTCTATCTACTGATGCTGAGGCTCCGGATAAATGGTCCACGACAGCTGCCTCCGCTAAGCAGAGGCTCGATAATTACGTTCCTCAAGAAGGTAGACCCGATGGCAAATTGGTCGTGGCTTTAAAGGCCTTCTTGGATTATCTTCCCAAAGGAGGGAGAGCATCGATTGCCCGAGATATCCTCGACAGCAAAGATGATCAGGAGCTTTATCAGGTCTTCTCTAATCTTCTCACCGGACTGCTTGCCCCCCAATCAGTGTTTAGGGAGACAGCTTTTTATATTTGAATATTAATTTTCCCATAGTGAAAACTCTCAGTCGTTCGTCCGAGGCAGATTCTCCTATTGAGAAGTGAAAGTCAAAACCCTTGGAGTGGCCTGTACTATCCTGGAGATCACACATAATCCGATGGATCTCTGGAATCGGCCAGCGATCGATAACTCTCTCTCGGGTACCCTCTCTCCCGATGTAGACAGTGTCATTCACCGACTCCAAATGTCGGAATCTGACACAATCGATAACTCAGAAAGTTCGAGCATGTGGCCTCGACACTTTCAGGAACGCAGAGCCGCGAGGATCAGTTCCGAACTGATGTATTTTGTCGGGATAGGCAACGCTGCGTTCAAACCAACTTCACGCATCGTTCGCACTGGGTCGAGATTGGATCGCTGGAAGATGATTCTTGGGCATACCTAGAAGGCGTCCATATCATTCCCTTTTCTATGGGGTCAGAAAACAGTAGTCATGTGATGCTTTTCGTTCTTCTGTCTTTAACTTGCAATTGCTAACTCGCGGGGGTAGTTGGAGCACGATAGAGCAATGATGTGGGAGGTTTTGTATAGGTATTTTCCAGCTGTCCGACACACAGGGATTGCTGTCGCGACAATCAACGATCCTTCGAATGGAATCACCCTTACAGACTTCGCTCATAAGGAGTTCGCCAAATGCCATTGCGCGCTTAAGAAGACGGTACGCACTGAAATGGACGCTTATCTAACCGCCAACGAAGCAAGACAGACTGAAAAGATCTCCCACGACGACTTTCAACGAGAAATCAAACCCTTCTTAAAGTCCTTCCGTTCGTCGTCATCAACCATTCATGTCCTAAAGGCACAACGCCCATTGATCATCGAAGATATCGATGAAGAAGTTTCAGCGAAACGTCGCAAAGTTTATTAATTGATATATGATACATCTAGGATGTTCCAAACAAGTACGGATTCAATGTCTATAACAGCTGCGCTCATCCTTACAGGCGACTGCTCCCATCTGGTCCAATCCAATTCGAACGAGCCGAAGATGCTACCGATGTGCCTTTCCCGCACCCGGATCTTCTCGACTGCCACTATAGGATAGCTGAGATCCTTAATGCATCTGGGATGGGGGAAGAGATCGATCGAAAGCTTGACGACTGGGATAAAATGAAGAGAAGCATGCCCGATGGATGCTTGAATGAGGATGGAAGCACGAATGTTGCAGATATCTTACGAACTGCCTTGTGGCAAAAAGTCATGGGGTAATAATAATGATGATAATACTACAATTGTTTATCAGAACTATTAGAACCTTCCTTTTATCATATGTAGACCGTATAGATCTATTGATAACTGAATCTTTCTGTCCTTTTTATAGCAGTTATATCTGCATTGTACGTCGGCCGCGGAATGGAGGATTGGATTTGATATCTGATGATCTGCTTTTACTGGTTACAAATCTGTAAGTATTATTCGAGCAGCTGTTCTCTCTGCATCAAGTCTTCCAGGTCGTGAACCTTCCGATACGACCCTAGACCAGTTCTCTTCGCCTGTTGACTACCGATTACGGTGGTGGTAATGCTCTGGATTTATCAGTAACGACGAAGCACAATAGCTATCTCATACATGCATTGCGCAAGGTCTCGCGTCGATAAGAGGGTGTCGGGCTTTGCGTATAGTATCCCTGTCATTGCCAGAATAAGCAAGTGATTGTCTAAAAATGTCGACATTCGTTATTACTGCAAGTGCTAACTAATAACTATAGAAGAAACGTCACATAAGTACCATGTGGTTTTTAGGCATGGAGACTCTTCGGCTTGCTTTTGTATCTTGTCTCGACCAGTCTTCAATCAATATTGCATCGCTCAGGGATTGCTCATGGGAGTAAAAGGAGCAATGATAGGAGGTACTCGCAAGTATATTTATCTAAAACAGCTATCTCGTGTGAGCTTTTGTTGACTGCAATGCTCTTGCTGCTACACTTGAGGTCACCTTGGCCTCGGGTCAAGCTTCCGGAAGCGGCACTGGATCACCCTCACAGCTGCACGGTCTTATTAGAGGTAAGTCAAGCTCTTTGCATACGGCCATCGTCTGAAAAAAAAAAATCCTTTGGGCATCCTGTGTGGAAGGGGCAGTCAAATTAGCTTACTTGCCAACTTGTTTGTTATGTGGCTCCGACTGTATCTCGCCTCACTACCACTCTATTACTGGGCCTTGGCAATACTGGCGCTTATATGCAACGCTTGAGGTTCACAGGCAGATTTCTTATTTTTTTCTTCTTCTTCTATAATGACTCTACTACGCCTATTAGATCCAAAGAGGCGATAATTTTCTTGAAGAACAAAATAGCTTGTCAATTTGAGTCTCTTGGTATTTCATCATAAGCGCAATAAGTAACAACCGAAGCTTATAGAGGTGCAGTTTAAGCTTATTATGATAAGTAGTCAAGGAATAAGAGCAGGAAAGGGAGAAGACAGTGGAAGAAGAGGTGAAGGCACTGTCTTAGACTAATGGTTGATAGATTGGATTGGGACGCAGATGGTAAAGAAGGTGGAGGGAGCACTGTATTTAGCCCTGCTGCCATATTGAGCAGTGCCAGATACTCCTCCTTTAATGGAAGGCCGGCGAGAGGAGATGGCCATTTATGGTCCAGCAATATATTGTAGAATATGTGAATTAGACAAAGAACCTGAGTAGTACTCAAAGCTATCATAAAATATGTGGCGGAGACACAACTGAGACCTCCTCTAATTATCTCCATCTTCAAAATCATCCATGGTCAACAACTTCCCATCCAACAGTTTCCCAATGTGTGTTTTATCAATTTCCTGCCCATCCTTTCTAATTTGTGACATGAGGACCTTCAAGAACTTAAGTGGACTTTTTGTGAAAATTGCTCTGTCAGGTGCGACTATGAACCCGTCCGCGGCCACGGTCAGACCCTCTGGTGCAGCGTAGTATGCGACTCCAAGAAACTCGCATATCTCACGATACTCGTCGAAAGAGGAGATATAGAGTTGACCCGCGAATAGATTTAGCTGGATTCTGAGAGCGGTTGGAATGTCAAAAACAACAGAATCCGCCCGCGGTATGGGATAGAGGCCGAGGTTGTCGAGGGCTGAGAAGATTCGGTTCTGGCGCGGCGCGTATATGTGCATCGTGACCTTCTTGGACTTCAGGATCGCGGAGAGGAGTTCGTTCGCTTCATAAGGGCTTATGACTATCATGTGCTTCACGATTTTTCTGTTCCGTCCGGCGAAAGAATGGGCGGTACCCGTGATGACCCATTGGACGGGGCGTTGGTAGCCGTCCATGGTCGATGACGGCAACTTGGGCACCTTAACGGTTCTAGCGAAATCACTGGTGACAAGGAGGCCGGGGGGGAACTCAGACACATTCAAGTGCTTTGCCGCCGATGTATTATCTAGCCCCTGGAAGGCGGGCATGACTGCGTTTGATCCATCCTTTAGTATTCCAGTTGTCACAAAACGACGCAAGTCTGGGTGAACAGAATGATCCTCAGGTGTGGCTGAAGGTGGCCGTTGGACTTGTCGCTCCTGCTCGACTTCCGGCGCGAGTTGTCTTTCCTGTTCTTCTTGGAGTTGTGTAGATTTGAAGTTTATGTTCTCAAACTCGCGACACCTCTCCAAGATAAGGCGGATGTTGTCGTTGTCGTCGTTATCGGATGTGATAAAAGGCGGTGCGTTGTTGTCAGGACAGGGCCGATATCGCTGCTCGAGAGATTGAGATTCCTGCTCGAGGAATTCCTCCGCTTGGTTTTTGGACATCTGAATCTCACCACCACGGCGAGCCTTGCTCCAGAGATTGTTTTGGCGCTCAAAACGTTCTCCCTGAATCGCCCACAACGGTATACTACGTTGCATGTCGGCCCACGTCTCCGAGACCGCCCAGCGGAGCACTTCCGATACGTCGATGTCATACCCACTGGGCTTCCCAATGATGGAGAGGATCTTTGACCTTATCTCCTCAGGGACGCAGAAGACAACAGACTGCCCTTTTCCCAATTTCCTCATTCTCATGCATGCTGTACAAGTAATCAGTAAGCGATCTTTGGCTGATGCTAACCTTGGTGATCTTACCTTGCACCAGCTTATCTTTTGTTATACCAGCTCCAAGCGTTACAGCAGCTCTGTAGTGCTGAGGCAGTTTCAAGTCAATACCTCTTGTATGGGCCTCGTCTAGGAAGACAAGGCACGCCCCCAGCTGCTTTGCAAATGGTGAGATTTGTAGTGGTTCGACAAGCCCGGTCCGGTCAACAACACAGATCTCGTCGCCGTCACTGACATAAACGACGGCTTGCGCCCGTCCCTCGTCAGGGACCATTCTCAACCAGGTCTTAGCAACTTCCAGGTTGGTCAGTTCCAGAATCTGGGCGCCCACGTCAAGAACAACCTGCGTGGGTGGATCCAAACTCACAACCAGGTCGAGCAGGGCCTCCGCGTCTGATTTGGCCAGTCTTGAATTGCGCACTGGGATATGGACAATTGAGTTCTCCGGCCGGAGGAGGTATTCGAGCACCAGAGCATTGGTGTGAATCTGCTCGGGGAGGTCGAGTTGTGTTACACTTAAGGGAAGCGTGACCCGGGAATCGTTCGTTCCACTGAAGCCTGCAGTTGGATGTCTTTTGATCTCGCCAATATCCCAGCCCGACGCGGATAGCTTGTTTGGGAACTCTTTCATCTCCTTGGGAAAAACAAGATGAGAGAGGAAATAGTCAATGGCTCCCTTGGAAAACTGCAGGTTCGGGAAAACATGTTCGATACAGTGATGTCGGTCTTGGAGATTTATCCCGCCCAACTGGCGGTATGCGTACGACAGATCTGGTGCATCATCTATCCATGCTTGGTACTCTGTGTCGGCCTGGTCGGATTTGAGTAAATGGTGAAAGGCTGCAACTAGGTCGTCATCGCTGAGACCAGCGTAGTAGTAGCTGAGGCATGTCAATACGACAACAACATCAGGATGGCTGAATTCAGACTGTGGCGCTGGGTTGTCCTTAGCGCGGTATGGAACAGAAAGTCTTGTCGGAGGGTTTCTGGAGTTATCAGGCCCATAGTTAACCCTCCATCGTTTCTGGCTGAGGCAGTAATCTAGAACGCCACAAGCAAGGAGGCCCCTTAACAGAAGAAGGGGATCCTTGGTGCTGGCGGTCCAAAAACTAGTCGCGCTGTCATCTTCAACCGCAGCAATCTCCTGGGCTGATAGATCGAGATTGAGAAAGTAGGAGAGAATGGCCCTTCTCGTGGCCTCTGGCTGCCTGGATATAGGCAACGAGTCAATGCCGTTGTTGCATATGTGGTCGGCAACCAGTTTGAAAAGTTCAAGCGCCGCCTTTTTGTGGAGTAGTCGTATTCGAGGGAAGCTCCCCGGTCGTTGCTCATAAATCTCAATTGATTGAGGGAATTTGGATTTGAGAGCTGGGGCATACCTTCGCACTAAACCAAGTAGCTGTTGGATCAGGGTCCATCTTTGCGGACTGAGCTCTAAGGCGCGTTGAGAACCCATGGTATAGATCAACTCAAACTTGACACTGAAGTTTTCATCACTTTCATCGACCACATCGCGCGAGGATGTCCGAAAGAGTTCAAGAGTTCTCAGCAGACAGCGGCCAACTGCTTCTCTCCCGGTGACAAAGCACTCGAGGCACATGAGCTTCAATGACAGGATGTGTTCAGGCTGGACCAGCAAAACACCCCCATCTTCCATGCATTCCAAACACATGTGCTCCATTTCTGATGCTTCTCTCTCACTTATTCTGAGCGAGCGTGATACAGGCAGGTGGTATACCCGGCGTCCCAGCAGTCCACCAAGCTTGGAAACTAGCATTTGAAGCATCTGGCGAGATTGTGGCTTTGCTACAAGCACACGGACCAGACACGACCCATCCGCAAGCGCGGCTGCTACGATAGGAACAATGACCGATGACTTGCCCTCGCCCATGTTGAGTTGCATCACGGCGTTTTGCCTTGGCTGGATGTTCCGCATCTGCCGGGCAATTTGCTCCTGGACGTCCCTGATCAGGAGTCCATTCTCAATCTCTAGCAATAGCGACTCCGGGAATTCGTATGGATCCCAGTTAGAGTGACCAGGGTTCTGGATCTCCCGGACCAGTTCTTCTCGATGGTCGACCAAGCTAACCAGCCGCTTTGCTCGCTGAAGGGCCGTGATAGAAAGCCCATAGGTGACAAAGCAGGCTTTCCATCCCATGGGCAGTTGACTCCACCTCTTTCGCGTTAGTTGTTGGAGGAAGAGTTCTGGTGAAAATCTCGGAGCCATGTTGATATTTGTTAATATCTTCAAAGTGGCATGATGAACCAGGCTTTCTTGGTCCGGACTAGAAAGCGTCATTCTCGCAAGTATAGCGTCATATATCTCCCTGGAGTGCGTCTCACAGCGCAGAAGATAGTCGCAGGTGACATTTTCCAGCTCGTATCTATGCAAGGTAATCTGATCCGCATGCCTTTGTTCCTGCAGTGACTTGGTGCTGTCCCGGAGCTTTTCGACATACTGGCTTTCATAATCGGAACTTGCTTGCAATCCCAACGCCATGACCAGTGGTAGAACACGTAGGGCGGGCTCCGCGGATGTGGGACTAGCATACAATAGGTCCCCTAGGCCTGGCGACTCTGTCGCTAGCACTGGTGGTGCGCCAAGAGACTGATCGAGCACGTTGTCAATTGAAATAAATCTGCGTTTTCGCAGGGAAGGTTGAGCTGGAGTAGAAAACGGCGGCGAGGGCACGGCCACAATTTGTAGAGGTTGACCAGATAACACAGAAGCGACCCTCGTCAGATACCCTCGGAGTTCTCCATTATCATACCATTCCGAGAAGCTTTGGCGTACGATGGCCATGGCTTTCTGTGAATTGTAATAATCCTCGAATCTGGGACTTCCTTGACTATTGGGAGCTGAGGGCGTTGACGTTGGCCATTGGGTGCACAAGCCCGCGATAAAATTGTTGAGCGCCTGTTCCCTATTTCTAAGTTCCTTACATTTTATGCGCGACTTGAATGCGCGATACGTCTCCCCAGGGTTGGGAAGCTCTGATGACTCTGGCGTCTGATCGCGCATGACTGACTGTATCTGGGACTTGAGCACATTTTTGTTCAGTTCATACCCTTTGGTTAGCTGAAACGAGGGCCTGGATGGCGGCCTATAGGCGGCCATGGTCGGTATAACATAGAAGGCGGCAAACGTTTCCAAAACAGCCATTGGAATTTTATCGGAAAACGCCAATGCCGAGAGCCAGATCATCACCTGGTGTTTATTTGGTCGAGTAGTTCCAGAGCCAAGTAACTGATGAATGCCGCACCAATGAGCCGAGACAAAGTCGACTGGATCTAACAACCAGGTTGCGTCATATTTGACCTTCGCCTTCTCGACCACCATGGCGGGACCATGAACCGCTTCTGGCAGACAGAGAAAGCACCAGATATCCGAGAGCAGGTCCTGATCGGTTATTGTTCGAGCTGAATGCAGAGTCCCCTCGTGGATGGTTTTGCACAAGGTAAACACACGGGAGAATCCTTCTGATTGGTGGTTTCGACCACGTTCTGTATATGGATCATCAAAGGTGGATGTATGGCCCTCGGCTCCGAAGCCAGACGTACGGAATGACGATGATCTAATCCGATCACGCTGCAGGAGAATCTTATCGGAAACCGGCAGAATGGGTTGATTCCACTGGGAGTGCGGGTGGAACATCCTCATCCGGCTGTCCTGGTCGATTATTGCCTGGACCTGCTCACGAAAGTCATCATGGTGCACCAAACAGCCCAGGTTCTGCCACTTAACGCTTTGCATCACGCGTTCATTGGCCGGATAGTACTTTCTCACAGGGGTCAGGCGTGCAAGCTCAACCAGAATCGAAATGTTTTCCGGCGTCAGTTGGTTGAAAGACCGCATCGATGCTGATCGAAGGATAGACAGAGACTGTTCAGTACCCGTCTTCTTGGTCAATACATCGGGAACGCAGAAGGATGTGACAGCATGTAAGTAGCATAGCATGAGCTTGCTTTGCAAACTCCCGTTGTCAACCAAGCGACCAAGTTGGTTATCCACCGAATAAACATGGAGTTTAGAGACAGCCTGCCAGCCAATGTTCACACCAACATGTCCTCCATCCTTTACCCATGTTACAGCGCCATCTGGGATGAGAACCTTTCGGCTGTGGTCGTTCTCATGGAGAAGGATGAGTTTACTGCGCAAGCCGACCAGAGTACCCAGTGACTGATCCGGATCAATCTTCATGCCCCGATATTGGCGAGATCGAATCGATGAATGCCCTGACTGGAGACTGAAGCTCAACCTGAGGCGGGGGATGTCGATTTCTAACGCGGACGATGAGGTGTGGAACTTGTAATACAGTCTCGAGGCTCTTTCGATGGGTTGTAAGATGCTAAAAAGCGACCCAGCCGTCTGGCTCTTGATGTTAACCAAATAAATCTCGCCTTTCACAAGGCACCAGCCGTTTTGTCCGGGGTGTTTTCGTTGCAAGCGCCAGTGGGCGCTTGACGCCTGCCAGGGGTCTTTCACTGGGCAAAACTCCACGTACCCGCCGTCAAGATCATACCAGTGCGCATAATCCTCAACAAAGGCATCTGGAAAGGCACCAGTGAGAAGTCTGGCCGGTACAAATTCTCGGACCCGGTGTTCCTTGCTAAATGCCCGAACGCAGATGTCAAAATTCTGCGAGCCAGTCATGGATTTCTTTCCCAGATGTATGGTTTGGCCCATATGCTTTCTCTGGACGGAGAACTGCATTCCCGGGAGCTCACTGGGCATTACATCAACAGGAGACTGTCCAAATAAAGTTCTGTATGTCTTGTGGCTCTCGTATTCTGAGGGCAGACGAGCCAACGGTCGGCCGTTGATGAGCAGTTCAGCTGTCAGCAGATTGAAATGGACAAGCAGGCTGCGATCACCGGTTACTAGCCAGTGATTACCGCCTCCAGGAGCAACTGACCAAGGGGAATCTGAATGGTACGCGGCCCAAGCCTCCTTGATAGCAAGGTCAATCGCCAGTTTCTTTTTATGGACCACGTTGAATGCCAGGACACGGTAGGAGCGATAAGAGACGATTTGCCAACGGTAGTATAGAATTTGAAGCAAGCAACCGGGTGTCATGTCGAGAAGGCCTTTTCTGTCGTGGATCATCATACAACATTGAATCCAAACTGAGGCGTTCCGCTCAATCTCTAGGACTTTCTCCAAAACAGGACTTTCGATGTCAAAGGTGCTGGCACAGATCAATGCTAGAGAAGTGCTCCGTGCAATCAGATCATTTCGATGCGCGTCGGTGTCCGAATAACTGGCTTGCTCCCTGACAAGTGTGGCCCACTTGAAGCTGGTAGTACGGAGAGTTGAGAGCTGCGCCAGGCATAGATCTCGAACCCGGGTAGAAGTCGAAACGGACAGAACCCTCTGTGTGAGAAAGATCAGTGCGCTGAGCTCCTGCGCTGACTCCCAGTTCTCTTCGATTCTACCTGCCGCGTTGGCGATTTCGGCCAGCAGTACAGTTGCGAACAGATCATCGTCTAAGATAACGTGCCCTGCTCGCAGAACCGAGTCCTTGGTTGGCGGCCCAGCTTGGCGGATGATCTGCAGTATGAAGATGCAAGTCTCGACTTTTTTGAATACCACAGACGGCATGGCCAACTGCCGTAAGATATTTTGCCACTGAATCTCCACACCAAGTGGCATTGAACAAAGAGCCTTATACTCCTCTAGTGACATGTCATGCGGGCAAATGTCCTGTGACGCAATGACAGTGTTAGGTGAGGGTCCGTTTCTGCTATAAGCTGGTCGAAATAGGAACTTTTGCAGGGTTGAGCTGGATCGGGGCACTTTGTAAGTGCACGAGGATGCAGTTTCATCCGTGGTCTTGAAGCGAGTGACAAAGCAATTGGTCTCCTGATCGAAGTAACAGAAATTCAACCCGTTCTCTAGGCAAACATCTTTCTCGGTCACATCAATAATGCTCTTGCTCCGTCTATGTGTGGTTTCGTGAGGCTTATCCTGCGAGAGAAGGCCAACTCTCTGGGAATTATTAGTAGGCGTGAAAAAAGGTGAGAGGCCACTGTATGTTTGCAGTTGGTTCCTGGCTCTCGGTTGCTCCTTGGGAAAATAAGCGAGTCGCAAAACGGTGAGCAAGAAGAATATTGTGGTGTCACGCCAGGATGCAAAAGGCCGAGGGACATTCAGCTCAAACACCGTGGTTTTTGCATGCAAAGGATTTGTAGGTAAGGGCCATTCATGGATATTTATTTTGATCGATTCTGCTTCAGTCTTGTACGCACATCGTTGACAGTTAGGGCAGTGGCGCGATTCTGTAAGATCAAAGCGCGGGTCAGGGATGACTTTATAATACGTGCATTCCAGCTGATCGGCGAGTGCGTACAGTTCCCTGTATCTTTGATGTTTTTTGCCCAGCTCAAGTCGTTTCTGCGTCCTCTCAGACCTGGCAAGGTCTTCAATTTCGGCAAGTAGATTCTGGTGCTCAATGGACCGATCAAAAAATCTGACGGAGAAGCAGGACCGAGTGCCAAAGTCTTGAAAAATGAAAGACTCAGGAAAGCGAAGACGCTGTCGACGTTGATTCATATAGTCCTCTGCACGAGCCAGTCTCTCCATCTGCGATCGGTAGGGCAAAACAAGCGACTCAAACATGTCCATCGGGATGCAGTTGTCATAATCACCAAGTAGTGGGTGAATATTAAATGCCGATTTGTCGCAAGCGATCCACAATTCGAGGATAGTAAGGAGCATAACTGATATGGCTTCTGGGTTACGGGAGTAAAGTGGGGATGCAACACTATAATAATGCTTAATCAGATTGCCCAACTGCTGGCAAGTGTCTTCGCCGCTGAGGTGTACCTCGAGCCAAGTGTCAAGATTGAACCGAACCCAATCTTCAAAGGCTGCAAGATTCAGGAGCTTGTAGTCAGGGTCGCTGGTCTTCAAACACAATGGAAGCTCTGTTTTTTCAAATTCCAAGAGTCCCGTACGTGGTTGGAAATCAGCCGAGCTTGAGCAGTGTTCTCGTTTATCGAGAGCTTCAAGCCACTTATCAAGGTCAGGCAGTGAACAGTAAATATCCTTGCCAAAGTTCAATTTCGCCAGACGATCCTTGTCATGTCGAGGACCGCTCTGGGCCATGATGCCGCGCCAGCTTTTCAAGATAGAAGCGTTCACTTCTTGAAGGGCATTCTTAACGAACGGAAACCATGCAGGAAGGTGTGACAAGTCAAGCTTATGTAGCCGACGGGCAATTTTGGCATTCATAAGATAAAGCTGTTCATCGGACATGGTCTTCTTGAGGCAGTCGTTTAGAACCGAACTCATGTAGTACACCATGTAGTGCTTGTAAATATCATCAGATATCCCATCGCGACGACAGAGCCTTCGAAGAATCACCTGAAGGGCCACACGGACAAGGAGCCACAAAGGGGATCGTCGCCAGGGAAATCGGCTATCGAGCCACAGCACCTCTTCACGGGTATTCTTATGGATTTGCAGACCGTCGAACATGGCGGCGCAGGGACGCAAGAAGGCCGCTAAGAATTCTGTCACCATCTTCGGATCGGTTGTATCCCTATCTTCATCGTGTTTTTGGCGAGCTTTCTTCACCTTCGGCTTGGTTCCAGCGACGGACTGATGGCTCATTGTTGCGAGTGTCTGTGCGATGGTATTCTGCAGACCCGGAGCATTGAATGTGGCCCGGTCCAACATAAAAGACGGCCCAGGAAACTGACGCTGGAGGCGACCCACTGTCGAATTGACAGCTTCGTTTTGAGGAGACAGCTCGAATGCCTCCACATGTATTGCGTTGTCGTTCCTCGTCATTAGGACAGCGGCGTTCTGACAGCGAACATGAACGGGCAATACGCCTCCTAAAACTGGTTATTCACCTGAAAATTATAGCACGGATCCGAAATTTTACCTTCAGTATCTAGCTTTTGCAAAGCCTCCTTGAGTTTTCCTTCGCTCACGTCACCATGGGATCCGCGAATTTCTCTCAGGCGAGCGACCATTGTGATGACTGGGCCCAGCACCTGGCGATGCTGGTTGGGCACGAGGGCCCTGAACTTTTGTAGGGAATTTATCACAGAGTCAAGAAGGATGAGCTCGCAGCTGGCGTCGTAGTCATCACTCTGAGGGAGCTTTGGAGGGAGGAAAACATGGTGGAACAAATACAACCTCGCCTCCAGGGATAGGGCTGGAGCCGTAGGCGTAGCAGACATATTGCAATGGTGATACTTGGACTAGCGATGCGTGAAATGAGGATGTTCGAAGTGAAGCAAGAGAAACAGCATTGCTTAAGCTGGCAATGCGTCGGTGAGGATCTCTGGGTTGAAGGAAGTCAAGATGAATGTCAAGAGGCGAAGTGCTAAGGTTGAAGATATAGACACTGCTGAAACCTGAAAGAAGGCAATGTCTGCAGCAGCGTAGCTCAATCATTCACCCTAGCATTCACTCAAACCTCCTCTCCAACCAACCCCAGGGTCTTCACAGACCCACGTCATCTGATTGAGTGAATTGGAGGGTACAGTGATAAGAAGCGTACCGCCAACCAGAGCCTTATAAGCCTTTCAAGGTTGCCTTGATGCTGCATTGCAGCCGCGGTAGCAATGCTGGTAGTGGCAGGTGAGGCAGTTAATCTTACTTGGCACTTGCGCCGCAAACGCCGTAGGCACAGATTACAAGACAGATACCAAGTAGGCTTGTTGTAATCAACAGGCATAGACGATGCTGCGCAGCAACTTCCTTTCATCCCGCAGAGCTAGATGAATCCAGCACATCCCAGTCGCTTGCTGGAGGAAAGCTGTCGGCGTACAAAGCAAACGCCAGGTGATCTGTCAATCATCCGCTTGTAAGCAACCGTTTGTATAGGATGGAGCCTACTAGATTACTAGATTACTAGGATCTAGATTCTTTGTATGCCAGAAGTAAACATGGGTTTAACCCCACCCCTCCCCCTAGAACTAGAAGCAAGCAAGCAAGCAGCAAGCTACCAATTCAAGGTGTTCAGGTCTGCCCATGCTTCCGTGCCGCCATCCAATATTCGACAGAAGCTCGCTTGCGGAAACAGGAACTTGAAGGACTGGACGAATGTCAGAGTGTACACTTGTATACTATGATTCATTTATAGTCAATCATAGCTCTTCTTACTAAGTAATAGCTGCACCCACCTGAGCAGATAGCAGATTTAAAGCGCGTAACCGCACTTTACATCTCAGACGCGGTGCATTAGAATCACCCGACATTTGTGGCCAAATACAGGAATTCCGGTTCAAAAGATCGAAATAGGCCCGCATAGCCTCAGAGAATCTCACATTCTGGGATTGATAGGGTCATTTAATGCAATAAGTGCCCGACGATGGAATAAATAAATGAATTATTGCTCGTTTTTGACCTCCTTTGCACGTGATGCCAAGACCATTACTTAGTAAGCTTTTTGAGTTGGTTAAATGACCTGACTACTTAAATATGTATGAGTAAATATCGTGCTAAGCCTCTAAAACCCATAAGTAAATGTAGTTAGATCTTGAAGTTGGAGTAGAGTTAAAATGGAAAACTTTACTTTTACCATCCGGCACCGCAGTTGGTTTGTCCTCTATTTCTTCCACCCGTTCTTCCCGCCGATATCCTCACTAAGCACGCATGTAGGAGGGATAATCTACCCCATCATATTCTCGAGTCTTCGGCCCAAGCTCGGCTTCCCGTGGGCAACTCGAGTTCTCGGCTTCGTGACGCTGGGTGAATTAATTATAGCGATGGCAGTAAGTTACCCAACACCAAGAGCAAGGCTCCCATAATGTCCGCTCCGGTGGGATCCAGAAGGCATTCCGCGACCCAAGCGTGGCTCTATCTATGCCTCATGTGGATCGCCTACTGGGTCCCTTTCTTTCTACTCCCCACCTTTGCCCAGTTCAAAGCCGGCGCAAGCTCAAATCTATCTAGCCTTGCTGCCTTCTATGTCCTAGTGATCTATAATGCATCAACCATTCCTGGTCGGTACCTGGCGGTGTCACTCTCAAACTGATTGGTGTCAAATAAGTGGCTGCCACCATCATCTGGGTGGTGCTTATTGCTTCGTTCATGGGGCCACTGGCAGTTCTATATCTGACTATTGTGCCTTGTCTTTCTCTAGAAAATGACCTCGTTGGTACATACAAGGATTGGTATATCATCAGCTGCGGCGGCGCTGGGAACTTTGGTCGGCTTTCCAGTTACATCTGCCTTGAATGACATTGTGTAGAAGAGCCAGTGTTTGAATGGTTGTTGCATGTTGGATGGGGCTGTTCTGATGATAGATATACGTCTATTATAAGATGCCCAGTTACTTGTATTCGGGAATCCAATACGGGGCGAGAAAATATAGATTTGTTGGATATGGATGCAATCTGACTGGACATTTCTCGTGCCAGATCTTCGTGTGTCTTGCCGACTTGTCAATATCACACCGTTAGTCAATGTTCCAACCTTTGAAAGTTATGCTAGGTTTATCAGTGCCACTTCCAATTTATCGAGATAATGAGACCCTCTGATGACGTTTTTCAGATCCGTTCATTTACTATTCTTGGTAAATACAGCAGTCTTTTGTTGGATAGCTTAATACCTCTAGAAGGTTCGTCCTATGCATCATAAACTAGTTGCTTCCGTAAAGCTACGGTACATGATTCTCGGCCGAGTAGCTAGATCCGGATAAGCAAGCTTTTCACCGCTCCCAATCGCAAGACGCTTATTATTCCAGGTACTTCAGAAGGCAAGGTTATGGTAAATAATGTTTCAAAAAGTGATATCATACTACTAGACGGATAGTCGGCAGAGGATCGTCCCCACCGCGGACGCCACATAATGGACCCTAAAGGTCCGACAATTCTGGGAATGCTAACAATATCATCCCCACGCAAAGCGTTGCCTTACCGAGCTCCACCCATAGGTAGAGATAAGCAGCCTGAGCTTGTAAGGGAATCCAAGCACTCGGTAACTTCAGCCTGTCGGGACCCGGCACTTGTTATGGCTTCCTGAACCAGTACCTACATAACATAGCCTCATACGCGATGGACAAGCAGCTTATCAGAAAATAGGGATTTTGACGATCTCCGTTTAAAGTTATCGTCAAGGCCCACTTAGGGTCGGCTATGAGCCATAATGCCGTCGTCTATACTACATCTGTCCCCTCGACATACCGTATTTGGTATTAGCACACAGTGTTTTGCAGAGAGTGGGCCTCAGTGCTCGATAAACTAGGACACCTGGGCTCATGAGATCTCCCACGATTCACTTCCGGGAGAGTCATGCCATCTTACGAGCATTGGATCCGTCTAATAAAAATGAAAGGGCAATATCGTAGTGGAAACATAAAAAGGACATGCTCTTGCTCTGCTTCCGACGAAAACCTGATCCCTCGGCGGTATTAATGAAGATATTCTACCTCCTGTCGTTTCGTTGATGAATTATAGAAGAGTCATTTGAGACAAATCCAAGAAGTATTTGGCTAGTTGCCAGCCACATCTCTCTGGGTAATTATACAACGTATCAAAAAGTCTACATAATTACGCAGGAGATTTGACCCAGCTTTTGGGCTTGCCTCACGTCCCAAGCACTTATGTCCAGGATGCTTTCTCTTATCCATCTTGTGTTGTTTTATATCCTGGCGACTCTGTCGGGGGTCCATTCCCTACGGCAAGTGGTCCACGATGAGAGTTTCCAGCCAGATTTCATACTGCGAGTTAGCTCGAAGGAGGCCCCAATCGCTTGCAGAACCAGACTCACAGCAGTCGTAAACGGTACATTGATATTCTATTCCTCTTTATGCGATATTGGTGACGTGAAATACTGATGAGCTCTTCTCGGCGCTGAAAAGGTACAACGCCAGGGCCGGCGATATACATGCAAGAGAACCGCACAACATGGGTCAGAGTGTATAATGATTTCGAATCATCAAATCTGACGATGGTATAGTTGGCCTGTGCCTGGTATACAAGAAGACATTAGTTGATTTTATTTCATTCAGCATTGGCACGGTCTGGCTCAGTCAGTTTCTCCCTTTTCAGATGGGACTCCGCAGGCGAGTCAGTGGCCAATCAAGGTAAGTCACCTTTGAATACTGAAGTAGATGAACTCGACAGAAGGAAGGGGATACTGATTATCATCGAATAGGCCGGGCACTTCTTCGACTATGAAATTAGGCCTCAGATAGGAGAAGCTGGAACGTATTTCTATCATTCCCACGTCGACTTCCAAGCAGTGTCAGTGGCTGGGCCGCTCATTGTCGAGGAGCAATCCCAAGAACCACCCTACGCCTACGACGGGGAAAAGACGCTATTCCTTACAGAGTTCTTTAACAAAACCGATAAGATGATCTTGGACGGTTTGACTAAGCCAGCGGCACAATACATCTCGTGAGTACAATCCGACATTTCAGCTATAAATCGACTACAGTTAAATTCCAGATGCTAATCTTTCTGCTTCTTAATCAGATCAGGCGATGCCGAAACAATATTAGTTAACGGGAACAGCTACCTCAGCTTGGATGCCAATCAGAGTCAGACAAAGAAGCCCTGGAGCACGCCAGATCTCTCAATCCAATCAATCTGCGGTCCTGAGGTCATAGAGGTCGAGCCTGACAAGATATACCGCATCCGGTCAGTCGGTGCAATGGCTCAGAGCCTAGTATCCTTTGCATTTGAGGATCATCAAAATCTCTCAGTTATTGCTGCAGATGCGCGTTATACAAAGCCAGTCGATACAGACCATATACAAGTCGGAAGCGGACAGCGATTTGACTTCCTCCTGCGTACAAAGTCTGAAAGTGAGCTTCAACGTCTTGGGAAGTCTATGTTCTGGGTACAATTTGAGACACGCTTCCGCCCCATAAACACCACTTCTTACGCCGTGCTCTCTTATAAGACCAATCTCACATTGAACCACACAATACCATCCTCTCCTCCGGCACAAACTCCTCTGACTCTCAGTAATGACGTCCAGAGCTGGCTCGAATATACGCTTGAGCCTCTACAGCCCAATGACTTCCCGACGGCAGATCAAGTCACTAGGCAGGTTATCCTAGTCTCGGAGTCTTTAGTGGCACGAAGTGGCCAGTTTCAGACTATAAACAACCACACCTGGACCGAGCACGATGAGCATCTGGGTGGAACGCCAGTGAATGACACGAGTCCATCCGTTGGCGTCCCTTATCTGGTTAATATTTACAGAAAAGGGCAAAAGGCCATTCCAGACTACGAGACCGCGGTCCAACGTTTCGGCGGCTGGGATCCTCGTCTAAATGTATACCCAGCAGAGGTTGGCGAGATCATCGATATCATCCTGGTCCTCAAACCGAACCCCTCTACTGGCGATATCGACCCTCATCCATGGCATATCCACGGTGGTCACGCGTACGATCTGGGTAGTGGTCCGGGTACTTACAATGCCACGGCGAATGAAGAGCGGGTGAAGGGATATAACCCTGTCCTGCGTGACACAACTTGGCTTTATAAATATACGACTGCCGATAATATCTACGGGCCTCAGAAATATGTTAGTCAAGGTTGGAGAGCATGGCGTCTCAGAGTCAACGATCCTGGGTAAGCACAGCACTTCATGTATAAAGTTCTGAAATTATTAATGGACACCCAATACTGACATTTTACCTTCTGTTCCGCAGAGTATGGATGATCCACTGCCATATACTGGAGCATATGATCAATGGTATGCAGTCCGTCTGGGTCATGGGCAACGCGACGGAAATCACGCGCGGGACGACTCCCGATCTCGTGAGTGGGTATCTCACCTACGGAGGAAATGCCTACGGGAACGAAACGTACGATCCTCTGGTAAATCATTATTTTGACTAGGTAGAAGAGGATTCTTGTACGGGTAAATATAACAGATTGTAGCTCGGGCTAATCGCGTGTTTCTGGTTTTGATTGATGAGGTTCTATAATAATGTGGATATGGGTGGTAATGTCAAGGTGAGAGAACTCTTGGTTGGCCTGCGCGAGGGGTATTTTCGACATTTACAACATTCTTTACAGGGCCTCTGCTCCATTGTATTCCTAGATTAGTTTCGAAGTATTTAGACCTTTTCTATTCTTGTACTAAGTGATATTCTTGGCACTGTCAGAAGACAGACACCTACATAAGAAAAGATTTACTTTCCTAGTACAGGGTATATCTCAGCGCACAAAGTGAACGCCAAGTGATCTGTCAATCATCCGTTTGCGGCAGGTTCTTTTGATCCTGATTATATGATAGAATCTATTAGATTACTTGATTATAGATCCTTTATAGGCTAAAGATAAATATGGGATCAAATTCCCCCTAGACCTAGAAGCAAGCAAGCAATTTAAGGTGTTCAAGTCAGACCTTGATTCCGTGCCATTCGATATTCGACAGTATATATATTTAAAGTAATGATGAGATCCCCGCGATGGTTCAGTCTTGTCCGTGTAAGATACGAATACTGACAAACCCACATCTCTAACTGAAAAGAACATGTATGGCATCTCATCTCTGGCATCGACTCCTGACGTTACTCCGACTAAATAGATAAATCTACTTGTACCGATATTGCGCGGCAACATGTCACTTTGTCATCAAAGGTTAATTTGGTTGTTCTAGACCGAATCTATCAGGAACCTCAACTGGCTGTTTCCAAGGTCGGCTGCCAAGCAATTGCAGATAGAGCTTATGAGGATTTCTCATCAACATCTCTGCGCGCATTTCTTTTATAGATGTCATGGAGACCACGATCTGAAGTGGGCCCGGGAATGGCTACCGCGTATCAGATATGCGGAAATGTTGCGTTTAAAGTTATCTGTCTGTTGGAGTAAACATCCGAACGTGAGGTCAATTGCCTCCGTCATCATACCTTTGCCTGACGAAGTTACGAGGATTTTCTGAGGTCTCGTGAAATTTTCTCGATATGCTTTTCCGTGATGGCCATCACAAGAACCGTGACAACACGTCCAAGCATGCAAGACGCTGTACGACTACCTGAACGAATATTTGATCCAGGCCTGGATACTCTATTCCCTCTGTCTTCCATAATCACATGTTTACCTCTGTAAGCACTGAACTGTCCCACTTTTAATGGCGTCGAAATAACAAAGTCCAGCGCAAAGGGCGCCGCAACCTACCACAACCATCGAAAGAAAACCTGATCTCGTCCGGTCATCTAGCAAATGTACATCGTCTAACAGATAACGTGGTCCGAAAGGTTCCGTGCGACCGCTCTTCCTCCAGCAGTGTGAGGGCGATCCAGACGGAGGCGTGGATTTATCAGCATCTAGGCAGACACAAGCACATCGCCCGATGCCTCGAGGCTGCCGATGACCATGTCGACCTTAAGTTCGAGCGAAACGGAGACCTTGAAATCTATCTATCAATGCATCGCGTTTCCAACGAATTTCGATGTAGGGCCGCCGAGCAGGTGGTTGAAGCGGTACACTACATTCATGAAGAAGGGGTCGTGCATTCCGACCTTTCAGCTCGACAGTTTCTCCTAGATGAGAAGATGAATGTCCATTTGTCCGATTTCTGCGGATCGTCTCTGAATGGCTCCAAGGCTTTGGTTATTGAGAACCCATCGCATTATCTTCCTCGAGGACAAATGCTTCCTAGCACTAAGAAGTCTGATATATTTGCCTTGGGCTCTACTCTTTACGAAATAATGACGAACCAGACGCCATACCAAGGCAAATCAGATACGGAAGTGCAGCATCTCTACAAAAGAAAGGTCTACCCAAGTCTAGATGAAGTACAAGATGAGAACTGGAGGCGGATTATCCTTGGTTGCTGGAATAGTCACTACCAATCTGCCAGAGAAATTTTGCATGATATTCCTTTCAAGAGGAAGAAGTGGTACCAGTGTTGCGCTTGAAGGTCATTAGGCAATAATACAATATCTTTTTTATTTTTTATTTTTTTCGCATTCTTAATCCAAACAACTAGGGGGGGGAGGGGGCGCCTTAAAATGATGCTGTTTCGGCTTTATACCAACCATTTTACCTCCACAGAATCACAAGTTCCTTGGAAGCGAGAAGCGCGTTGTGATTTGAAAGCAGTTGCACTTCACTCCATAACATGGTGCTGCAACTAAGCACAACAGATGTAGACTAGTCTCTTGTTTGAGATAAGACATTCTTCCAATTACAGTATGTACATCGAGTATTTTCTCCCGCCTATTTATGTTGCTGACATGCATATATTTCAAATTAATACGCCAGCAGCACCATGCACTCTAGAACGTTGCCAATGAATAAGAAATTGGCCTAACTTACTAGCTAGCCTATGCTATCCCTAAGTCACGTGACTAGTAGCAGGGCGCAGCCGAAGGGAGTGTCTAACAGATAACGTCTAGTAACCCCTTAAAACACACAGGGGCATTAGTTGATAGATGTCTAGCACTTTCCCACGAAACTTAGAACACATGCTCAAGCGCCTAGTTACACAGACTCAACTCGGGCTATGTCAGTTGAACGACATCTTTTGCATGGCAAAATCACTTATTCCCAGGCCAAGGACGAAGAGGTGAATATTGTTCATCAGCTTGGATACTGCTCACGACGCAATGACTTCTTCGGATTCATCCGCGCTCGCCGCAGTCTTATTGAAAAAAAGGTCGCCCATCATCTAAAAGTTTCATCAAACAGTTGCCACGCGGCTGATATTGATAGCTGGATGCATGGGAGCTTCAACCTTTGTGTTCCTGTGGAGGTCGAAGACTTTGGGCATGTCATCATTCGCTTCCCTCTTCCCTACCGTGTCGGTGACAGTTTTTACTCAGGAAACAGCGATGAAAAAATCACATGTGAGGCTGGCACATACGCATGGATGTATCAATGCTGCCCTAATATACCGATTCCGCGTCTACATGGTTTTGCTTTAAAGTCTGGCCAAGGGGTGAGAAGCTCTAGTTACACTTAGAGAAGTTTTGACTAACAGAACAACCTTTCATCTAAACAGTTCACAACTCTTCAGCGCTCACCACTATTTCGTCGCCTGCTACACCGATCCTATTGCTGGTTGTTATCTCTCCTGGGATATCCAGCCCCTTCAAACTTCATACGAGATGACGACAAAGTCGGAAATGAGCTAGGGCCGTATATGATTCTTGACTATATCAAAGAAGGAAAAATGCTCTCTACAACATGGGCGCAGCTGAAGAGTCAGGAGATATTGCGAGAAAACCTTTTCCGAGATATCTCTAAAGTCATGTTGACCATGAGTCGAGTGAAGTTGCCTAGGATAGGTTCTTTCATCATTGATGAAAACGGTTACCTCCTCCTTGTGAACAGGCCTCTAACACTTATGCTACATGATCTGGAGAACGAAAATATTTCCGTTGACATGCCACGGGATCGGACTTTTTCCACCGTCGATTCATATGTTAACAACCTTCTCATGTGTCATGACAACCGACTTCGCTTTCAGCCAAATGCTGTGAAGACTGGTAGTGACTGTGTTTCCCAAATGACAGCTCTGGCTTTAATGAGGACTGTGAGACCCCACTATTTTGACTCTCAGCTTAATGATGGCCCTTTTGTTTTTGGTTTGACTGATCTGCATGCGAGTAATATCTTTGTCGATGAGAACTGGCGTATCAAATGCCTTATAGATTTAGAATGGGCTGCTTCTCTTCCTATCGAGTTTATGCGTCCTCCTATATGGCTTACTAGTCAAGCGGTTGATGAGATTGACATCGATGAGTACGATGGAATGCGACAGGATTTCATGTCTATTTTCGAAGAAGAAGAAGAGAGAAGTTGCTTACCTGAATACAGCCTGCGACGGACAAGGATCATGGAAAAAGGTTGGGGGTTAGGAACATTCTGGTACGGCACAGCCTTGCGAAGTCCAACAGCTCTTCACGCCATCTTCTACGACCGGATTCAGCCATCCTATTCAGAGAAGCATGCCAAAGACACGAACTTCTACCTCATTGTTTCTCGATATTGGGGACGTGAACCTGCAGCGTTCATTAGATCCAGACTCGAGGATAAGGCAGCATATGATGTCAAGCTTCGAGAGATGTTTGGAAGGATCTGAGGCTGTCAGCATAACTGAGGTCTTGCCCTTCGGCCATATCTTCTCAGGTATGAAATGCCTACCTCCGGCCCATATTCCCGCACTATCTGCTGGTCTCTCCCTTTGTCCTGTCGGCTGGGTTTGGATCATCTTCAAGATCAAATTCCGCCTTCACTGCTTCTTCGAGAGATGTCTCGGCCTTGGCAGCTCGTTTCCTCTTGGCAGCCTCTGCAGACGATGAAATTTGGCTAAGAAGTCGTGGAATCGGCAGGTTAAGAGGCTCCTATCACAGCCACCTGCGCCTCCTTCACAGTAGCATCTTTGTAGTCATCCGAGGACACGGATCGTCTGTCTGTCATAGTTCAATGATATATATAAATATGCGGTTAGCGCACGTTGGTGAAGTAATTATTTTTATTTGTGGGTATAGTTTCCAAGTTGAGATGTGCACGACAGGGACGATAGAGCGTTTATATTGACTTCTAAACGCATCGACCTAGCAAAACCCACTGAGAAGAGTCGAACGCGTTGTCTTTCATCCGCTAGTCAATGTGTTATCCAATGAGAACCCCGCTCTCAAGGAGTGTTTTACTGGACAGTCTTCAGAATAGCCGAATGACCCCGCCGAGAGGCAATCAATCACAATTCTAGGCTATTTGGGTCGCTCTTCAAATCCACCTAGTTGCGGTGTCCCTCATAAAAGAACTTCAATATAGCACATGTGAACTAGCGAGCACCATGCAAGTATGGACGTCATCAACTCCATATGCCTGTTGATGTTCTCACTTCGCAGCAAGGCGCGGAACTAGAGGTTGGCCAAATGATAGGACGCCTGATCACGATGGTTCTGCAACGTGGTCTAATTCGAAACATGCTTCTGGTCTTCCTACCTATTTGACATCACATTATTCAACATACGAAATCAAAATTCAAATGGACGTCTAAGTAGCCGTTCGTGGAAACAGGAATCAGGTCGTTGTCAAAAGGTTAAGTGACCAGTAACAACCTGATATTCTTAACACGATACGACAACTTCCCTGGGCTTCTGAAACCACTTCATGTGCATGCGTCAAAAGCGGGCTGAGGTTTTCATCTAGGTAGAGCCTAAGAAGCAACGACATAGGCTACAGTGTTGATGAGCTCTATGGCGAATATTGCCTAATACTCTTTATTGCAGTCTCAAGCTGACAAGCCAATCATGGATATTCCATCAACGTTTGAAACAAGTACTGGAACGTCATCGGGGCACTCGGGAGGTCAACTCATCGAGCTACTGGTGCCTGTGATTTCCGTTCGGATAAGCAACAGATCTAAGGCCCCCAGCGAAGTCAGCAATAGTCCGAGACGAGCTGATGCCATGTGATTGATAAGCCTCAATAACAGCCCATCGCGGATTTGAGATCGGAACTCTAACTCAGCCCTATACAGTACCCAGGCGACTTCCCAGTGCAGGGTGTCTCAGCCGCAGTCAAGTTTACCTGTCAGCGTCCCATCAAACGCATGAAACGCACTTGTCAGTCAATACCTTATGATAGGAGATGAGATTCTATTCGGCAATTGTATTCATCTCGTTTTGCCGATCATATCTATAGTCTCTCCAGGATCCTCTGGTCCAGTAGGTGATAGGTTTCAACATATTGGGCGGTTTATCCTCGGGTAAGCCGTGCACGTACTCGGGCAAACTCAGTCAGGTAAAAGCCTTGTCGGGTGGCCTAGTCTGCCTGGAATGTCTACGGTGTACTTTAACAATCGAGATTGTTACTTCAAGTAGCCTATGGGATCCGGGGAAATGTACATGCTTGGTAGGAGGCTCCTTCAGATATACTGTATCATCTCTTGAATAACATACACTAGATCACGACTGTTCGTCAAGAAAGTACCGTTACTGTATGTCTGTATTAAACTCTTCATTAACACCGTTGTGGCGACACCAATATGAGCCTCAGCGAGATTCAGCTCATCTCAACCCCTGCATAGCTGGCCTGATGCTTGACCGGTTACCATACTCTCGGGAGCCTATCTCGCGGGTACCCCAAATCTTGGGCAGTCCCTATATCGTATCTCTAACTGCCTTTCCATCAGTCTCTAGTCATGTGCTTGCAGGGTTCATATTTTAAGAAGCGGCTATATCTTGATCATCATCAATTTATCTACGACGTTATTCTTTTATAATCCCAGGTATATTCTTATACTACCCGTGCGGCTAGGTCTCACTTGTGGATCAAACTGTTATCAAGGCTATAGTAGCTGACTATTACTACGCCTCAGCCCTGCGCCTGGCTCCAGGCTTCAGATGATAGGACAGGGAGTAGTCCAGACCTCGAGGTATCGTCTTCGTCTCAAGACGCCACGGCTGTATGTCCCCTGTAAAATGGAATCTTACAGGGTGATCGCCGTCGTCAGCGTCTATCAGATCTGCAATGTATCAGGCAAGCAGCTCAGCTGCCCTCTATAGGGTTATAGTTACGTGAAAGGTATTTTAACACTCCATATCTGCTCAAATCTGCTCATTCCTGAGCCAAGCCCGAAGGCATCTTTTGTTTCTCGAGGTCTATGGTCCAACACCCACATCATGGGTTTCATTAACTATATCGTCAATGTCGTTGTGCAGATTCTACCCTTCAGTGGGAATAATGGCGGTCTCCTCAACCAGCAGCCCCTTCCTATAAACGTACCGTCATCCGGTGTCAGCTTTAGTCCGCAACTTGGGAACGGTGTCGTCGGCAATGTCCCTCAGAGGGAATCTCAAATAACATGCCATTACCCTTCTCTCAAAGGATGGGAGATGTGCAACGGCCCTGACTCTAGAAACTGTTGGCTTCGCGAGACTCATTCCAAGCAACCTGTCTTCAGTGAGTATGATATTACAACAGACTATGAAGCAAAATGGCCCCAGGGTGTCACTAGAGAAGTACGTCCATGTCTCCCTTTTTCACATCTGTTGATTGGGAAAAGCTGACAACTCTCAGTACTGGCTCGAGGTATCTGAAAAAACGATCAGTCCTGATGGAACTCCCAAGTTATCGCAACTGATAAACGGAACGTAAGTATGAGAGTTGATCCGTCTTAAAGCTTTACTGACTCTGTGCCACAGTTATCCGGGGCCCTTGATTGGTAAGAGGCTCTTCAAATTTCTAGCCTACACATGCTGACTTGAAATAAGAGGCTTGCTGGGGAGATGATATCGGTAAGTACCGGCTACCACCACTGGCATTGCAGAGCACTTACAGAGATGCGACAGTTGTGCATGTCACAGACAAACTGGTTGAAAACGGAACGACGATACACTGGCACGGTATGTATATCGCAGCACCGTCGGACCTTGAAAATATGCTCCGAGACTTTGGGTTATCTGATTACAATCTCGCGCTGATAAGACTCATAGGTGTTCGTCAACTCCACACGAATGATGCAGATGGAGTGAACGGTATGAGGCTGCAAAAAAAATCTAGGTCTATATTCTAATATTGCTAGGTATCACCCAATGTCCGATAGCAGGAAACAGGACATATACCTATAAGTTCAAGGCTACTCAATATGGTAAGTTACCGAACTAAATCGGGGGGTATATGCACTGACAGTATCCAGGCCACAGCTGGTATCATAGGTGAGAACCCTTGATGTTGTTGATTTGCTAAATTTCTAATTCTCGCAGTCACTACTCTCTCCAATACCCTAACGGAGTGGCAGGTAAGAAACATAGAAACTAAGCTAGTTATCATAGCTAACAAAGCGATAGGACCACTTCTGATTCACGGACCTACCAGTGCAAACTGGGATGTTGAATTGGACCCCATCATGATGGCAGACTGGTTCAACGCAAACGCATTTTCTGCTTTCCACACAGAACTAGGGCCAACCCCTCCGCCATTGTCGGACGCTGTACTACTAGGAGGAATCGGTGAGTATAGCTAGATATCATAACTTCCTTTTGTCATTCCTGACATGTCCTATCAGGGATACATTCCGGTTCCATCTTTACAAGAGTCATTGAATCTGGTAAGAAAGTGCTATTGCACCTTATTAACGCAAGGTATGTGAGCAGCAGATTATGTATGCATATGAACAGCCTAACTCTGGTAGTACGGACATGCATTTTGTCTTTTCTATCGACGACCATCCTCTCCAGGTCATCACAACCGACTTCGTTCCGATCGAACCGTATTGGACAAACTCCATTTCGATTGGAATTGGTATGTAATAATGCATTGATCCGAGCAGCATGAATCATTAACACTCGTTTCAATAGGGCAAAGATACTCTGTCATCATAGACGCAAACCAAACTGCAGGAAGCTATTGGATGCGTACAACTCCGGTCTCAAACTGCAGTGGGAACGGAACCATCCCAGATGACCGAACAGGGATCCTTCGTTATCAGGGGGCTCCTAATACAAAGCCGACCACTTCCATTCAGTCAGGTCTTACATTTGCTTGTCAAGACGAGCCTCCCGAGAAACTGAAGCCTGTTGTCAGGTGGGAGGTTGGGACAAATCCTGCAAACAATGTGATCGACAGCACATACGAGGTCGGGACTGTTTTCTCTCGAAACGCAACCAGATGGGCCATTGGAGAAAAGTCCATGTGGTAAGGATGCTATATTTCGGTTCGTGAATATTTATTACAGTCTCTGATTATTTTGTTCATAGGCTCGACTTTGCCGACCCGACCTTGCTGGACGTCCGCAATAGGACATTCAACCCCGACTACGATGTTGAGAAATATGACTTTAAGGACGAGTGGAGTATGTACCTTCTTTTTCTTAATTACAGTTAATCCTTCAATGGGACAAATTGTCCACCGTGATCGTAGCTAACCTCCACCAGTATACATTATCATAACCGCCTCCGGAAACATCGCTGGCGTCCCTTCGCCTCCGGATAGAGCGACTGTCAGATTGGCCCACCCAATTCACCTCCACGGGCATGATTTTGCTGTACTAGGAGCCGGAAATGGGACTTACAACGAAAAAAGTGATCCCTTTAACTTCTCGTACCACAACCCTCCACGCCGGGACGTGGCGCTTCTTCCCGCCGAGGGTTGGCTTGCTCTTGCGTTCAAAAGCGATAATCCCGGTGTCTGGCTGCTTCACTGCCATATCGCCTGGCATGCCAGTAGCGGATTGGCTTTCCAGATCCTGGAGCGTACTGGCGATATCCAGAAAGCACTGGGTCCCGAAAGGCTCGATGCAGTAAAAGAGACTTGTAAGCAATGGAAGCAATGGGACGCCACAGAGAGGGTCAATCAGGAAGACAGCGGTAAGTATATCCTTTAAGACATCTTTTATCTATTGCGTCAAGGGAAGAGATGCTGATATAAACTAGGAATTTAAGCAGGCCGGGTTCGAGATCAAGGACAGTAACTACGACTATACCTGCACTATTGGAGGATTTAAACGATATGACTAGATTGGCGCTGATTACCTATAATTAACTCTCAACTCCTCTTTTACGTTTATTTTTTGGTTATCAGTGTAATCACTGTCTTTACTTACCCTTATGTCCAGACAAGTTTTCTGATATGATTCTTGTGTTTTGATGAAATAACTAGTCACAGAAGTATTACTTCATCGGTCTATCTGCTCTCTCTAATTTGTTTTGATAATTTTTGTATGATTATTCTTTTGTGTGGCCTCCTTTCTGAAATTCACTATTTGATTCTATAAGAAGTAACTGTAGACGAGCAATATGTAATGTAACAAGTACTGACTATTACTTTTATACGCTTTTCTTTCCTAAATTATATTATCTAGTTGTCCCAATGTACTAGGGTCAGTAGTGGCTTATATACGAGAGACCTGTAGTGCCTTGTATCCTCAAGCAGTGCAATTAAAATGTAGAATAACTCCAGTAGATATCTCTTAATTGAAGTGAATATACTTAGAAGTCCTTATTTAATCTAAAATATAGCTTAGCTATTCTAATAGTAGATTAATCCCTTTAGATTTTATAATATTTAAGAGCTTCTCTTTTCTACAATTTTAATTGACTAGTAATCTATAATAAGAAAGGAAAAGGAGAATTAGTGTCACGGCCTAACTTCTAGGGAGTATTCTAGGAGCTAAACCGCTGCGCCAGAAGTAAAAGACTAGGCCTAATTCTTAAGCAATACCTAAGGACCGCTCTCGCTATATAAGGACATAGACATTATATTACCCTCACCTATTAAGGTATTATCTCAATGCCTAATAATGTTTAACTAGCCTCCTAGGTAAGTAACTATATTTTAGGGTCTATAGTTCGGCCTTAAATAGCTAGCCCTTAGGAATACTTTATATCTTTATTAGCTATAAGGTTTGTTAATAGAAATCTAGCAGTACCTAACCCTATTATTTAGATTTAAACTCCTAACTATTTGCCTGAAAATAATGTTACACCCTAACTCCTAAGGAGTATTCTAGGAGCTAAACTACTGCGCTAGGAGCAAAAGACTAGGATTCTTAGGCAACACCCAAGAACTGCTCTCGCTATATAAGGATATACCTAGATATTATAATCTGTGCCTGCTGTAGTTTTGTTGTAAGTAACTTATAGCTCTTTATTGTATGTATACTAATTACTGTTCACTTAACTTGAATTATTTATTAAATTCACATAAGTTTCAGGTCTTCCTCCAGTTAAGCTCTTATTCTCACATGGTACTTAAGTGCCCAAATTATTCACTTCACCCCTTTTATTCTCTCTCTTTCTCTTGCTTTTACCTATATATCTCACTCTTTCACTTCTTCTAATTAACTTCTTTTATCCTATCACTTCTATCTCACTTCTTCTATCTCAACTTTCTTTTACTCCCAACTTCTTCTCTCTAGCCTTCTCTCAACTTATATTCTCAAAGCAACCTTTTGCCCCCTCGTCCGTCCACAATGGCGACAGTCGCACTCCAGTGGAAAGATCATCGCGAGCTCCTTGATATCATCGACAACCTGAGATCTCATGGAATCAGTCGATATGTCGATTTACCTGAGATCGTTGTCTGTAGTGACCAATCTTCAGGAAAGAGCACCGTGCTTGAGGCCATCTCAGGCATGTCCTTCACCACCAAAGACAACCTATGTACGCGATTCGCAACAGAGCTGATTCTACGTCGTTACCCTGTCCCTCGTATTAGGGTTTCCATAATACCAGACCACGCTCGTTCAGAAGGCGAGAAAGAAACGCTTCAGAAGTTCAGTCCCAGCATAAGCCCAGAAACTCTAAACCTCGGGGAAGTCGTACAGGAGGCCCAGAAAGTCATAGGCTTAACAACTGATAACAGATCTTTCAGTACTGATATCCTTCGCTTCGAGATCTCAGGACCTACCCAGCCCCATTTGACCGTGGTGGATCTTCCTGGATTGTTCGAATCCGGTAACAAAGAGCAGTCTGAGGAAGATGCAAAGACAGTCAAGGATCTGGTTTGGGAATACATGGAGCGGCCGCGAAGCATCATCCTCGCTGTTGTCTCCGCCAAAAGTGACTTTGCACTCCAGCAGGTTACAAAGTGCACTCGAAAGCTAGACCCAGCAGGTACGCGGACACTCGGCCTGATCATAATACGAGACACGTTAGACATGGGTTCAGAAAGTGAAATGTCGTACATCCAACTTGCACAAAACAACAAATATATCAGGTTCCATCTTGGATGGCACGTCTTGAAGAGTAGACGCTATGGCATGAGAGATGCTACAGCGGCTAAAAGAGATGAGGCAGAAGCACAATTCTTCGCTACTGATATCTGGACCTCGTTGCAACCGTCCCAGGTGGGCGTTGTATCTCTCAAGTCACGGCTGAGCAACGTCCTGAAAAACCAGATTCTCCTTCAGCTGCCTACTCTTTTCAAGGATATTGAAATGGGCATCCAGGAGTGCAAAGACAAGCTTGGGAGGCTGGGTGACTCTCCAAACACAACTGAAGAGCAGCGTCAGTACCTTGGCCGCATGAGTCAGGATTTCTCCAGTCTCATGAAAGACTCTATCGATGGCACTTATACTGACTCCTTCTTTGGGAGTGCCATGACGGCTGTCGGATATAAGAGGCGCCTACGTGCTGTGATTTCAAACATGCTTTCAGATTTTGAAGAGAATATGCACAAGCACGGGAAGTCAAAGAGAATTGTGGGGGAAGCTGATGGCAATGGAGAAAACCAGATTTCGCGTTCGCAATTTATCGACGAGGTCAAAATCCTGATGAGACGAAGCAGGGGTCGGGAGCTTCCTGGTACATTCAATCCCCTGATCGTTGGTGAACTTTTTAGTGATCAATGCAGGCCATGGAAACGGCTGGTGGATGGGCTGACCACTAGTGTCGTTAAATCTGTCTATGCTACTATCGACGAGCTGCTACAGCACATAGCAGTCGAGGAAACCTCTAACAGAATCTTCAGGGAAATCATTCGCCCGGGAATGGAAGTTTTGAATAGTGATCTTCAAGGCAAAATCAACGAACTTCTTGCTCCGCACCATTCTAGTCATCCGATCACGTACAACCGCTATCTCACTGATAATGTGCAAAGAGCCCAGGCTTCTCGGCGCAAGGAAGAGATCGCAAAATTCCTCCGGGAGTTCCTCCACGTCACTAATTTGGACAACTCATCTCGACAGATGACGATCTATGTGGACCCCAAAGGCATGTTGGACAGCCTTGTTGAGATCGGTGAAACCGACATGGAGAGATATGCTAGTTCTATAGCCATCGATTACATGGAAGCTCACTACAAGGTAATCTTTATTCATTCTATGGTATCATATAAGCGAATATTAACTGGGAGCAGGTTGCCTTGGAAAAGTTCATCGACAACATCAGCGTTCTTGCCGTAGAGAGATGTCTCATCCAGAAGCTCCCATGTCTCTTTTCGCCAGAGACTGTATCCCGCCTGCAGAACGCTGACGTGGGAAGACTAGCAGGAGAGAGTGATGAATCGTCTGCAGAGCGCTCGCGCCTAAGCGAGAAACTGAACGCTCTGGAGCAAGGTCTAAGAAGCCTGAAGGTTTTGGACAAGCATCAATCGAAGGACATTAGTGAGGATGTCTACGTGAATCCTCTCAAAAGAAAAGCATCAGGGACTGAGATACGCAGAGAGGTTTGAAGAACTAGGTTTTTAGTGGTTTCCGATACAGACTGAATACAATCACTCTATTACATCTGCAGATGGTTCATTTCTGCTTTTATCGAAGCAAATACCCGGATAGTTTCCATCGACGGAAGCCAAAGCGGAATTGTTTTCTTAAGAGCCCGCTCGGAATCTTTTTGGTTGATTGAAACAGAGATCTTGCTCTTTGGATGTATCTAGCTTGAACCTCCGGCCCCGAACAGTTCTAGAAGGTTGGTATTCTTTCTACAGAGGATCTATTGATCGTCATTTTGTATTATGAAGTTGTCCACCAGTTTTTTACTCCCTTCCACTCCCTTCCATAATATATTAATTGAGGTTTTGTAATGACGAGAAGCGACTACAAGAGTAAACAATGCCTTTAACTCAAGCTTAGCAACCAACCCCACCAGCCCCACATTGATACGGACTGATGTCTTGCTTATCACAGGACGCAGGGCCAACGATCACTAGCAAATACTCATGCTCCTAAGCGAACGCATCCCGAGATCATCTTTCTTACCTATTCTTTCTCTCTAAAACACGGTTCGTAATCTCGCAGGGCGCCCAGGTTCAATAAACCTGTCCCATACTAATCAATACTCGAAAGACCAAGTCTCATCAGAGCACAACGGTAGTTATGACCTACAAGAAGATCGGGGTATTTGGCGCTACCGGCCTATTGGGAAAGGAAGGTCTGTACTTATTATCTGATCTAATAGTTTTATTGCGGATATTGACTCTCATCAGTAACCCGCGCCCTGGTCGAAGAGGGTTTTGAGGTTATCCCGTTCTCGCGGAGCGCTTCGGTATGGGATGGCATATTCAGAAACTTCACATATCTTCTTATAACTAAGTAACCTGTTCCTATCAATACTAACTCCCTTCTATATAGCCGCAAACTATTGCCGGCGTCCAAACACAACAAATTACACCTGAGACTTCCCTAGTTGGATTCGATGCCATTGTATCCACTGTCGGTACGTCCGCTATTCTAATTCCACTTCGATTTCTATTTCATTTATCCTGACTGACCTATTTGCGATACGATCAGGCCCCTCCGGCTGGGCGGATCAGATCCCCTTGATCACGCGCGCCAAAGCCGATGGTGTCAGACGATTCATTCCAAGCGAATTTGGGATGGATCATCGCGGTCAGCATGTCGATTACTTGACGCCGAAGGAGAATTCTCTCAAAGCAGTGCAAGAGGCTGGTTTCGTCGACGGTTAGTTATACTATAGCCCTATGTCACTGGGATCAAATCTATGAACACGTTTTCACTAATCAATATGCATTTATGCATTATATAACTACAGGCTGGACAGCGTTCATAAACGGCTTCTTCGAAACGGTCGTCCCATTAATGACTAAAATTGACTTATCAACCTCTACACTCAAAGTGGTCGGTAAAGGCACGACGGAATACCCCTTTGTCTTCAGACATGATATCGGCCGCGCCATCGCGCAGACGCTCAAGGCTCCCCCAGAGACATATAAGGACTCGTGGGTTGTGCTGACCAGTGCCTGGGCCTCGGGCAACCAGCTCGCGCAGTGGATCGAGGAAGCTGCGGGTAAGAAGTTGACGATTGAGCATGTTGAGCCGGATGCGTCGACGCCGATTATTTCGTTGTTGGAGAAGACGGGCGGGAATGTGTTTGAGAGGGGGATTGAGACGAAGGGGTTGGGGATTGAGTGGGGTGATTTCGAGGCATATGTGAAGAGTTTGGTTAAGTGAATAGCGGAAGTTTTTTCAAGTGCGACAGTCATTTCTGAACATGGTATACAAATGGTCATATTCTTTTTCTGAGACAGCATAGCTCAAATATAGCACAGAAATACCATACATACATAATACATAGAAACCGCCCCGCATCACCCATTCATGCAACTCGATCCTTCATATCTTTTATCTTCATCATAGGTACATTACCAAACTCATCCTCCAACCTCTTTAGCCATACCTAATACGCATATCGATTCCGACTCCCTCTACCATCAGTCCCGCGCATCCTCCGCGTCCCAGCAGCCTAAACACACCAGATATGTTAATCTTCTCTAATCATCCATATCAAAAAAAAAAACATATTAGGAGGTGGGAAAAAAAACCCCCATACCTTAACACCAGGCCTCTTCGTCAAACTCCCTTTTAATTTCAACATCGCTCCAGAGACTCTATCGCCAATACTCGGTCGACGCCGATGATGATGGTGATGAGTCGTCATACCCGCTCCAGTTGTTCGTGGAGGGGCAGTTTTGCTTGTTGTCGTCGTCCCTCCGTAGCCGGTTCCATGGTGTCGATGGCCTGTGTTGTAGGTTGTTTCTTCGGTCTTGTATGTGCGGGTGCGGGCATTTGGGCCTTTGAGTCGCGTCCAGAATGTAGGACGGGTGTTGCGTTGGGTGGTTGTGTTGTGGTGGGTTCTGAACATTTTGATTTGTATTGTGTAGTAGAGGGGAAAGTGTTCGTTTGTTCGGTAGTTGAAGTAAAAAAGTCTTTGTGTCTTTTCAGAAAATATCGTAGAGTATAAGAGTAACTCTTGTTATACGATAAAAAGGATCGGTTTATTGTACAATATTGTAAGTAGTTATCTTAGTAGAAGATTAAATAAATACTAAATCATCAAAAACCCTTCCCCAAACACGAGGTTATATAAACCCTCCCAACCCTCCATATACAGCCTTCTATGTAATCGCACCGCGCCGATCCTTGAAAAAGATGATATAATACCCTACTGTACCTGCCCTATCAACCCCTCCTATCGATCATACCTACCCACGCTTCCAGAACAAAATCCTATGTAAGTAACCATGTCTTGCGCGAGGGCTAAAATAAAACAAATCACCAGCGAGTCCAGACCCCCATCAACTAGGAACATGACATAGAGTTGGTAGTTACAGCCAGAGACTCGCCACAGTACGAACCGTCATCGTCGCATATAGCTCGACAGAGTATTTGGAGATCATCGCTATGGGAGTGGCTTGCGTCTTAGCTATCGTATAAAGACTCGATGGCATTATATCATAGATAGCAGGGAGCGACCTCCATCGAGTCCATCCTGGAATCTTGGTAGGAACAGAGACTAGATAGTTAGGCTAAGTAATGTCGATCTGCTTTCGTGGTATGTCAGTCCAGTTCAGTCCAAGTTGTTTTTGTCTTGGCGGTCGTTGGCGCTAATGATGTCATTGTGTTAACCGAGCAGGAAAACGAGTTGGCTTGATTTCGAAGTTTGGATGTTACTGTCGAATTTAGATTTAGGGGCAGATCTTGGGTAGATGTAAGAGAGAAAGAGGACGTATACACTTACAGTATCTATATAGTTCAAAAATAACAATATCCACGGATCTGGGACTCCTAGAGTACCATAGATACGGGAGCGGTGTACCTTTTCCTAAAGAGGTAATTAGCTTTTGGTAGGTAAAATCGCCGGTTATTATTATGGAACTACGTATATACATTATACCTAGTTAATCGACTAGTATTATCAAATATTCCTGCCCTATTAGTTTTCAACTCTCCATCTACACTTCCCAATCGCAAAAAGGAAGAACGATATACATACATACCACAAGCCCGACTCCAAAATCTAAATCTAACTTGCTCGCCCCTTTTTTTTCAATTTCTCAGGAGAGTTTGGGAGTAGAATCGATTCGCCTTTCGACCGTATAAACCTGCATATAGCATCGACCTCTTCATCAAGGACGATCAGAATGGCAACACGCGCCCGAAACTACGTACGATGATGCCTCTTCGGTAGATATGTGCGTCGTTCTGCGTAAGTATGGCCGATTTTACGGATTTGCCGTTTGAAGATGATTCGCTTGATTTGAGCGCGGCTAATTTGTCGATTCACAATGTGGATCCAAGGCAAGAGAGAAGGCGGATAAGGAAGCAGGGAGCGTTTTGGAATCAGGTGATTGTTTTCTCATTCTAGATTTGTGAGGATGCCTAGGGGACATCAGGCTGTTCTGAAAGATCTGGAGTGGATATCAGTCGCGATTTTGGCAGTCAAGGTCGTGTTTGTTACGTGGCTTGTCAGGTGTTCAAAGGCGCTGTTACCGTTGATACAGACTTCCTTGTGCCCGTATATCCCAATTTACGTCCTTTTACAAAGACAAGAGGAAAGCTCTGCTTTGACACTGCTTTGACAATGTAGTGGTCCAAGCAGAGATAAAAGACTGACTCATTGAGTCTAACGAGGCATCATGGTACCCATTGTCATAAACTGGAATACCCAATCTCAGAGAGACTAGGGTTCTAGAATCTAAAAACGGATGAAACAATAACCTTTCCCCATCCTAATTATCCTCGGGCGCGGTCGGCCCGCTTAATCATAATACAGCCAGAGATCGGCGGAGGATCAGTGCTGTCAGCTCTTGAGCAGCGGATCTGATACGACTCGTACCGTATGCGTGCGCAGCAGTGGAACTCCGATTAACCCATAAGCAATAATAACTGTTCACCCAAAAGAATCACGACTCTCTGCCCAACCCGTGTACCTTCTATGCCGTCTTGCGCACCACACTATCCACCGCTTCAGCGACGTAGTCGATGTTGTGGGTGTTGAGTCCAGCCATTGAGATGCGTCCATTCTTGGTCTGTTAAATGGGTTCGTCAGCAAAGCCATTCTGTCGAAACTATCGCATGTGTTGGGGGTTCTTGGAAGGACGAAGGTCTGGAATCTTGGCGGCGTGCCGCTGAGAATCCGAAGTGCGGAAGAGAAGGGAAAAGCTCCGGGGGTGGGGACGCCAACATGAAAAGGGAAAAGGCAGGGCGGTCAAGGCATCGTGCAGTAGCGCCATGTACGACAAGATCGACGACAAAAGAAAACTTACCATGTAGATATGCCATTTCTCTCGCAGAACCTGCACCTGATTCGGGTTCAGGCCCGTAAAGCTGAACATTCCGATCTGGCTGGTGATGTGGTCCCAGGTGCCAGGCGTGCCCTTGGCCTCCAAGCGGGAACGGAGTCCCTTGCGCATCTCGATGATGCGACCACTCATTGTGCGGAGGTCCTCCTCCCACTGGGTGAAGAGCTTGGGGTCGTTGAGCACAACGCTGGCAATACGGGCTCCGTAGGCGGGCGGGTTAGAGATCTCTGAGCGCTGGAGGATTGCCAGCTGGCTGGCGATGTGCTGGTTGGCGTTTTCGGCATCAGGGCCGGCTCCAGAGACGAAGTGGAAAGCTCCTGTGCGCTCTCCGTACAGACCAAAGTTCTTCGCAAAGGACTGCGCGACGCAGAGTTCCAGGCCCAGCTCCGTGAAGTAGCGGATGGACCATGCGTCCCGCGCAAGGTCACCCGAAGCGAAGCCCTGGTAGGCAGTGTCAAAGAAGGGGAAGTGATGTCTCTCACGGATCACAGCAGCAATCAGTTTCCACTGCTCCTGGGTCGGGTCGACACCGGTCGGGTTGTGGGCGCAGGCGTGGAGGACGACGATAGAGCCTGGTGCGGCCTCGCGCAGCGTCGAGATCATGCCATCGAGGTCCAGACCCTTGGTCTTTGCGGAGAAGTACGGGTAGGTGGCCACGGGCAGGCCGATGTTGGAGAAGATCTGGTTGTGGTTGGCCCAAGTTGGATTGGAGACGTAGACGGTGGGAGCAGGCTGGATGGGGTGGAATCTCGACAAGAAGAGGCCGCCCAGGTGCACAGCACCGGTGCCAGAAATCGTCTGCACGGTGGTGACCTAGCAAGAGTACTATTGTCAGTTACATGGCCAGATGCATAACTGACGCTGCAGGTGCGGGCAGCTGGATGAGTGGATAACCATCTCGCAACCTGCATGGAGTAGAGCTAGGAACGGGCACTTCTGAATCACGTACACGCTTCTCACGGATAGCGGGACTGTCAGCTCCAAAGATCAGTCTCTGGGCGGCAGATGTGTATTCAGGAAGACCAGTGATGGGAAGGTATTCGTGGTTGAGGTTGGGATCGTGATGCAGTATCGCATCCGCCTGCGTTACGTCAGATACGATTCCCAAGAAAGAAAGAAAGAAAAGGAAAGGAAAGGAAAGGGACGATATCTGTTGCAAATATCAACATACCTGCTTCACGACTGGAAGAACCCATGGCTTCGCATTGTTGTCACGGTAGGCACCGATGCCCAAGTCGACCTTCTTGTCCGACGTGTCCTGGCGATACGCTCTCATCAAACCGAACAGAGGATCCTCTGGGGCCTTGGGCACAAGGGCCGCCGTGAAGACGGAGGGACTAGTTGAACCCATGATGTGGGATGAGACCTGGGATAGACGATCTCGAGCAGTTGTGGAGGGGCGTGTGGAGGACGGGGAGGACTGGCGCGCGGGTGTAGATAAAGAGGACTGCTGCATCGCCTGCAGGGACTGAGCTTGGGGTCGAGGCGGAGGTGGAGTCATGGTTGCAAAGCCAAGTTCCCCGGGTTGGAGTCGGTGAGTTACTCGTTGCGTTCACCGGCGGCAGCAATCAGAACACACAAAGAGTCAGGAATTATTATTAGACTATGCAGGTGCGATGATTCAATCCGTATCCGTGAGCGTTGCGGGGGGGAGAAGTCAGGAATGCGGTTCCGTTTTGTGCTAGGGAAGTACTTTAGGTAGCTACCACTGAGAGGGACAAAACAATCGAAATCCAAAATCCAAAAGAAAAAAAAGCTACGCTGGGAACCGCACTCTAATAATTAATGAATAATTAACTTATCTAGCTACGCCATGCCCATCAGCTGCATCTCTTACCAACCAGCCTCGGTCCAGAACTGCTCGAGATGCGCAGTCACCTCCGAGTCCCTCCGCAGGTGACGCCATGGCCCTTACATGTGCGCTGCACATTCTGCGTTTCACATCGCAGTTGCAACCAGGGAGTACATGATACATCCATGATAATAATAATACATGGTCGAAGAAGACAACCTGCCAGGAATTTCTACCGTATTTCTTCGACCATTATTATTATTATTCGACACTGTAGGACATCGATCTCTGAATAATTCTTTGTTCCTGTCCTCCCCTCCAACAGATCGGGGAACGGCGGGTTCTCTCCACACGCTCCAACCACGCAGGGTCAAGAGTCATGACAATCGCACCAACCACGCATTCTGCTTATGCAAAGCTGTCCACTGCTCTTATTGGCCCCCGTGCTAGCCCGACCGTCTCCACGTTCTCCAACTTGGTCTCGCCCATCGTTCCTCCCCGCAGCTGGCTGCTTCCCGCTTCCGCACAACGCGACAGGACAGCATCAGAAATAATTACCACTCCTTTTCGAATCGGACTTCCTCCGCCTCCTTTCAGGGGTTAGTTTCCGAGTCGCGGTTCATGGATTCCATGGATGCTAGACCGCGCAGACACCGTCTCAGAAGCTGGAGCTATCACAATTCGAGCGGACCGGTGTCCTCGTGATCAGCTGTTCGCTGGAGAACCCGAATAGTTCGATATATGGCTCACCCGAAAATAGCTCGTCCTGAGACATGTGACATCCCGGCCAGGCTTAGATTCACGCTCGCGTGGCATGGGTCCACTATCTACTATGATCAATCGGCTGGACCAGCACGCTATGCGGCCGATCAGGAGCTGGCCGGATAAGCCCTCCCGAACCGAACATTGCAGACAGCTTCCAGGGGTCGTCGTCCACGCGGGGTCTCGTATCCATAATCCTGCGGACCGCAAGTTGACTGAAAAGGAACAATCACCTTTGATGAGCAGTCAGTCAGACCACTATACCCGTAAGCCATCCGTTCCTGTGTCCATGGCTAGCTGCCAAACGGGTCTGTCCTGGACTCCAGGATACTCTGCATGGGACCAGAGTAGATATGATGTGTATCTATCTCTATGCAGAGACCCGGCACCTACTGGCTCCGTACGGCTCAGGACATCAATTGGGATGAGTACCGCTCTCGTCAGCAGATCTGAGAATAATGTCTTGTCATTCGCCCAAATAAATGCACCTGGGAGACAGTGACCATCTCTGTTGATCTGTCTGTCTGTATGCTAGGTGGAATTCGTTTTCCTGGCCCGTATTCGCGTATTCCGTTCCCTTGGATGCGTCCTCGACGTCTGGGGGCAGCGGAATGCGGGGGTCGTCAGAAAATAACTACCCCATGCTTTCTGCGGGGAAACGGAGAACAGCTGCGTCAACTGACCCTGGATTTTATGTACAGGATTAGTGAACGATAGACGACGCACAGGTATTACCCCTTTCTTGGGTATTTGAAGTTGGCAATCCAGTCTTGCTGTCGTGTGCCTTTCCGGTGCCGTCAGTATATTCGGTTAGTTTGCACAGTAGTATCAATCTGACTGATGCACCCATCCGGTGTACTAACCGTATAGACGCACTTTGTGTGGGAATCTAAGAGAGTCAAAACTTGATTGCTTGGGGAACTAGAGGGTGCCGAAATCTATCTGCTATTTATGCCCACAGACTCTATCCTGGATTTCTGCTGCCAGGAGCTAAGCTGGAACACTCTCTTGAGGGTTCCATGCTTCCAGCGTGTCTGCTTCGATCCTATATTGATTGATATAGGTTGCTTCCCGTTATTTGCTCTACCTGGATTGTATAGGGTAGTAGAAGCAGTTCGCAGCTCGCCTCCGCAGATGCCGTGAGCGCTGACACCTTGGCATCTGGTCTGTATCTGAGTGTCTTTTCGTGTAAGCGTGTCTCCCTGCCGGGCTTCCAGGTGGTGTTGGAGTGGGAAAGGTTGGGATTTCCGAAGTTATCATGGAAGCAGGACGGAGATGCAACATTATATATTTTCTCGGGAAGAGCATGAAACATCCTGACCGATTATTACACCGTAACCAACAAGGATAAAACTACTAAACAATCACCCACAAGCTAGAATTAACTTTAATTTACACCAACTAAAGAATCACCCTATTCACTATACTAAATCCAATAAATGTGCAGTATACGAGCATAGTCCAAAGCGCCATAACATAAGGAACCACCATGAACCGCAAAGTTTTCCACATCAAGCACAAATTTGAAGCACCTTACAGGACATAGCTCGAATAGCTCAGTTGGTAGAGCGCTTGACTAGTACTAGCTAGTTTCGCGACTAATCGCTTATCAAGAGGTCTGGAGTTCGAATCTCCATTTGAGCATAACTGTCCAATCTTTTTGATTTTTTTTTTCATCCATCCTTGATCCACTTGCACATTTTGCATAATATTTAAGATTCAAGAAATGAATATAGATATGCCAACTTGATTGATCGAACCCTTCACCTTTTTGGGATATTTTTTTTTTTTTAAATTTGCGATTATATATACTGAGAAGTGAGATTAGTCGATTATGTGCCCTGACAACCAATCACAGCTCGAATAGCTCAGTTGGTAGAGCGCTTGACTAGTACCAACCTAGTTCTATATATCAAGAGGTCTGGAGTTCGAATCTCCATTTGAGCATGTGTTTCTTTTTTTGTTTTGGCTTTTGGTTCTTGGAACTTTCTTTTTGCCGCCCCTCGAGGAAGGAGATAAGAGAGGATTTTCTTTTTCCTTGGCCAGGATCATAGAGTTCGATTATCGGCTATGATTGTCTCGGCGGCTCTTTGGGGTGCGGTCTACTTCTACTGGCTTCAAAGTAAAAAGATGGCCTGGCCGCTTTCCACCGGCGATGAAGCGGAAATGACATACGAGCGGCTTGACCAGCGCGTCATGATGGCGATAGCAGTCCCTATGAGATGATCTATGCATTGTACTCGTAGCAACAATCGTTCCGTCTCTGAACACTGATCTGAAGCTGTGTCCTCTGTACATGCTGCCACGCCCGGAGCGTCTTTGTCCACCATACAGGTTATACATTCGAAATATCTAGATAGCAGATAGAGATCGTGGATCTATTCCTAGCACCCTCCTCCTGCTCGACGATTACAACAGCGACGTCCCTCCCCCGAGGGGCCAGCCCCGTCTACCGCGTCGTGAGATGGATGGCTGTCTCTAATAGCACCTTGGTGTAGAGCTTGTGCAGCCAGGCGATGTTCGGTGGCATGGGTTCGCTCTCTGCCTTGCCTAGACCCTGATAGAAAACGCTCTTCAGTCCGAACTCAGCAACTCCCTCCTCCGGCTTGACGACGGCCGACATCTCAAACAACCCGTCCGACTCCCGCACGTCGCGCTTCAAGGGCGAGTCTCCGCATCGCACGACGATTCTCTCAGGAGTCTTCTCGATCACCTCGAAGTGGTCCGTGATCTGGGTGCCCGGCTCGTATGTGGCGGTTTTCAACTCCTGTCGCGACCACAGCTGGTTCGCCGTCTGGGGTCCTTGATACTTGCGAGCGAGGTATGCACGCTGGAAGGCATATCCTATTGAAGCACATTTGCGCTTCGCGTCAGTCCCAATTGGTCATTGTTACCAGCAAGCAAGAGCTCCCTCCGAGCGACTCACCCAGGCCTCCCCACACGCCCGCGCAGAATCTCTCAACCAGCTTCCCCTTATTTTCGAGCAGCGCGGGGTCAATCTCAGACAGCGGGACTTTCCGAACGAACAGGTCGTGTGTTGTCGGGTTCTGGAGAGGATTGAACGTGCGGAAATGCACCGAATTGAAGAGATAGTCGGACGTCGATAGCGGTACCTCCTCGATTTTGCGCGTCATACCCAGGTAGACGCCGACGCCGGCGACGCTCCCGACCGTGGTCAGCTTGACGAATTTGCTTAGGATGCCCATGATGCGCGTCTCTGTGGGAAAGGGACACGAAATGTCTGCTGAAGGGAAGAGAAGCACGACAGTGGTGGTGGTCGCGTGTCGTTAAGTAAGGTAAGTAGCCGATTCCGCCGCTATCCAGTTGCCGACTCGGGCGGTTGTCCGGACCACCGTCGTCTCTCTGTCAGCGGAGATGCGATAAGATTGCGCGCCCCATCACTCTGCTCGAAAGTGGTTTCCTTGTCGTTTCATTTCCTTCTGGTCGTGTTATATTGCTCAAATTTCTCTGCTGCAGCTCTGTATCGCCTTTTTTTATTTTAATGAATTCGTCCTTTCGGCTGCTGTCGTAGGATTTGACGTTTCCCTCACAGCAAGAGCTTCTCATGTCTCGCAGGACAGAATCGACCTGAGCACCACAGGAACTATCTCCATCCCCAAACGAGGGTTCAAATTTGACTCTCACGAAGACCTGACGGGAATGGATCGGACTAGCCCCCGAATTCTAACTACCGGCGAGATGATAGGATGACGAGATGGCAATCGAGCGGGTATATTAAATCACCACACGAAATTTCCAAAGACAAAAATGATCCGTCGCAGAGATATCGACATTGCGCTAACCAAGATTCCCAGGGATATGAGTGAACATTGACAAGGACGACAATTAAGTAGACAGGGTCCACATGGAACAGTAAATGGTGTAGTACCTACTGTACGATGTCTCTTCGAGGACCAGTGATTCGCATTCACAACTTAGGCGCACTAATAAGTATCTTCCGATACCTATCTGCAGAATCTATCCCAGGATCCTGAGCAGTGCTGCACAAATTCGCAGGATTTCAAGTAAATCGGCTCTATGGTATACTGGGCTTTATGAAGCTCGCGATAGCTGTTTCTGGCGACGTCAAGTCTCTCCCAGAAACACTGTAGTAGAAACACAACACTACTTAGATGAATTACAACGCCTGCGACGCGGTAGATATTCGAAACTCGCCTTCCCCGCTTTTAAGTATGTATGTACCTTAGTCTTTCCCCGCATTTTCATCTGCTTTCGCACCCGTTTTTTTTTTTTTTTTTTTTTTTTTTTTTTTCTAAATAGGAATAGTAGCTAGAGCAGGACTCATCCATGCGATACAAAGAAACACTGAAAGACAACCGAAGTATATCTATATCAACCAATTACCGGAGCTTATATAAAGACCCAGCCTTGGATATACTGTGGTTGAAATCTATAGTTTCATCTTTATATGCGATCTTCATCCTCAATTCTATTATAAGACCCCGTCTACTTATCCAGTAGGTAACTAATGGCGATATAGGGATACGTTAACCGCAAAAAAAACAACAACAACATAAAACGCAGATTAGCCTGCACGACAGATAACTACAAGCGTCTTCTCATTCGAGTTTGTCCAGCGCACTGTTTACGTGTCAGACCCAGATTGCATCTTCGGATATATGGTCTAAATTCATGATTTAGTTAACAGAACAGCGTTTTATAAGAGATGTTCATAACTCCCGTCTCACGAGGGAGTATACATTAAGCATTTTCACGACGCAAGATGAAAAGTATCACGGACTTATAAACGTCCAGTGGAATGCATACAGCATATCTATGTTGAAGCATTTGTTGATAATACTGGTAGTCTTTTCTCATAAAGAGACGAGACTTAACGAGTTTGCCAATTCGCGCATTGAGTTCGTCTCTGGTATGTACATGGCTATTTTTATATATGCAACTAAAAAAAAAATCTGCAGAATAAAAATCTAAATACTATTGAAGAACAACCATTCATCTTACTGTAAACCCTCAACTACTAATCTCACATCTTAACTTAACGCTTTCGCTAAAAAAGACCATACCATACATAGATCTATATGTTCACGTGACACATACCTTTACCGCGGGTGGGGATCCGCAACTAGGGATAAAAAAAGATATGCGTCCCACATTCCCACAGGGCGTCAAAAAATAATTCCAGGGCAAAAAAAGAAACTTGCTATGCTCAAATGGAGATTCGAACTCCAGACCTCTTGATATATAGAACTAGGTTGGTACTAGTCAAGCGCTCTACCAACTGAGCTATTCGAGCAGTTGTTCCTTTGCCTCGAGAGAGGGAATTATGAAGCTGATGCATGATTGTATTGTATTTTGATTCATGGACTAACTACTACTAGACTACGGTGATTAATTAATTATGGAGGATGGGTTGCTGGACTCTAGTATTATGCATTATGAGTTGATGACTATCTTTGTTTTGTCTCTAGTTACCTATACTTATACCTTTACGCCTGTTCGCTTCTCCCAGGCGATCTTTGCGGGTGCCAATGGGCGAGAGAATAGTGACTGAAGTAATTGTTAGCTGGCGCGTACCTTGGAAGGGAGCATGTTGGATACGGCTCGAGGGTGTGTTTATCTTACCGAAAAGTCTGTCTTGGGAACTCCCTTGACGCCATCTATATTGCGTAGTTTGAAGTTTCGCACGAGAATTGCCAGAATAACGCCCATCTGCAGGTACGCAAACTGTTCGCCGATGCAACGGTGTCGCCCAGCTCCGAACGGCAGGTACGGACTTCCTGAACCCTTACTCCACGAGGCACCATTCACTGGATCTTCTGGGTCTTCTTCCTCGTCTTCATGTGCGTTTCTCGTCTCCCATCGGTGAGGGTCCCATTTCATCGGGTTCGGGAAGTACTGCGGATCGCGGGCTGAAGTGGCCGGTGTCGCGAGGACAGTGTGGGACGGAGGGATGACATAGGAAGTTCCGTCAAGGATGAGCGGATTTTTGACCTTGCGCAAAATTGAATGAATAGGATTGTGTAGTCGCAAGGTCTCTCGGACTGTGTGACGATGCAGTTTCAATTCCAGCAGTCCTTCGTACGTCAGTTCTCCGAGTTCGGGCCCGAAGACTTGCTGCTGCTCCCGGTACAGTTCCTCAAGGATATCTGGTTCCGAAGCGATTCTCAACAGGATGAATGAGATGGTGGATGATGATGAATGGTGTCCTCCCATCAATAGCGCAATCATCATATGAGCAATCTCTTTATCCGGCAGCGGTGTGCCGTCTTTATATTCACACGACATCAGATTCCAGATCATGTCTTCAGAGTCCTTTTTGTGTCCGTTCCTGCGGCGTTCTTGGATGATCTCCATGTAGACCTCAGTCATCTTTCGCTGGGCTCGATCTCGCGCTCGGTTATGCGGCAGAGGTGCCCAGGGGAGCATGAAGTTGATCGGCACAAATCCCATATCCAGATCATGGAAGAGGTCTGCGAATGTCGAGTCGAGTTTGGATCGAATTTCCTTGCCTTGGAGCGAACGAGCGGCCGTATACAGGGTGAGTTCAGCCATAGCCAGAGGAACGTTGAGTGTGCCAGTTTCTCCTTGGAGTTCAGCTGAGGTCGAAATGAAATTCTCAACCTCCAAGCTGATTAACTTGACATGAGACCGTAGTGCTTCTGTTGTGAGACCAAATTTGACAAACTGCTCTCGTTCGTCAATAATAACACATACACAACAGTGTTGTCTTACAATGTATGAACTCACCTTCTTCTGCTGCATCAGCTTCGAGTTTGGACAATCGAACACGACGTCCTTTCCAAACACGGGAGTCGTAAGAGGCGAATAGATCTCCTCCGCTGAGAGATCGCTGAGCTTGCCATTCAGGACGAAGTTGTTTCCATTAGCACCCAGACAGACCGTCGTTGGCTTTCCGAGCAAGATGAAGGTGAATACGTCTCCGTACTAGCCAGAATCCTCATCAGCTAGCATTCAAGATCAATTGGCAAGCAGCTTACCTTTTCTTTGCAATCAAAGAAAAACTTGAATGGGTCCATCCCGTAGGAGATGGTATTTCCCAGAATGGGAAACCAGTGGAAAACCACCGGAGGCTTATGAGGATCTTTCCAGAGCAGCTGCTTCAGGATATTAATGAGGATTGCAGCGACGAGGCATACTGCAGTGACGCCTATCAGTGTCATTGGAGATGCTACCGCCAGCGTCGGGGTATTGAATATTGCGATGGCCATCTCGACTAAATTGAAGAGCAAACCTCCCGAGCTCTCTCCAGCGACACTACAAAGAAAAAGCAAGGAGCTTTAGGTAAAAGACGGACGACGACAGCCATATTTACAAATAAACGACCGATCTGCAAATCTTTCAAAAGAAATGGACCACCCAAAAGCCCAGAAAGCCCCGAACCATCTGAATGCGGCTCAGGGTCACTTCTTGGTTTCTCCCGTCAATCTATCTATCGGATATTGAACCTCCCGCGCCATCGATCTGCCGGAACATCCACTCCCGGCCTCAGACGATACTCTCGGACCGAATCAAGGCAGTGCGATTTATGGGCTTTCTTATTCAGCGTAGATGGTTGGTCTGGTCTGATCTGATATTTAGCGGCATGTCGAATTGCTGTTGCCTGGAATGGAGATTGCGGGGAGGCTGTGATGCTACGGAGGAGTTAATTCTATTTCTTGGCATATATTGTTACCGAGGCCGGGATTATAGGTAGGCAATAGATAATATATTACTAGACGAGATGTTCGAGAAAGGGAGTGCCTCCGCCGGCCCGTGTATAGAATAAGACGCATTTCGAAACGATCGCCAAAAATAAATCCATAATTCTCGTATGCTGATGGATAGGTTCATTGGTATATGTGGATAAGATAGAATAAGAACCCGTATATTATGAGTCGATAAATTATTTCCCGATGTTAAATTAGTTGACATGAAGTGAAAATGTATGCAACTTTCCCCTCCCACAGGAACCAAGCGGTTCCTTCCTCCATATTCATATCAACAGTTAATAATTAAGCCAGGCCATTGGAGATTAGGAAATAATCCCAATGGGGCCGGTAGTCGAGGTATGGGTATGTTTCTTCCGTTCATTCTCGATGCTTTATCTGATGCGCTTTACAACATCAGGACCGAGAAGACACCAATAGAGCCCAGCAGCAGCCATGCTGGGACTCTCAGGTGCTCTGCCAGGTTCTTCTTCGTGCTGGATGCAGACACACTCGACGACGAGGAGGTCCCCGTGGAACTACCAGACGCGGTCGGGGTGGTGGTGTCCTCGGTGCCGCACAGGCCAGAACCGTTCATGTTGAAGGTCGGGAAGAAGACTCTCGGCTCTCCCTTGTCCATATTCACGGTGATGGTGCCATTCTTGCCGGCAGTGACGGTGCTGCATCCAAAGACTTCAGTCAGCTCGGTACCCTCGTCGGCCGCTCCAGGGACCTGTAGCTCGTATGCGCCTCCATTGCTGCCTTGGTTGGAGAGGACGGAGACGATCTGCACGCCGTTGACGCCCTTGCGAGCAGCGTAGGTAGAGTTGTCTGTATACAAGAGGCTGCTGTCGTTGGTGACGTAGTTGCTGTTCACTTTGATGGCGTGGTTGCGCAGCTTGTTCAGCGTGGCCGTCAGGTTGTAGAGAGGAGCAGAGGTGTTGTAATTGGTTGACCACAGCTCCTGTCGGTTGTAGGGAGAGTAGTTTCCCGGCAGGTGCTGTTCCTGGCCATAGTAGATCTTGGGGATTCCATCGGCGAGGATGGTGAATGCCATGGCATTCTTGGCGAGCTGGAGCGCTGTTAGGTTCTGAAATCATATCAACCGCTGAAGATGAACAGGGCTTACATTGATATCATCCACGTAGGATGGGAATCGCTCGTTGTCCTGGTTTTCGATAAACGTTGCCAGGTACTGAGTCTCGGAGCAGGCGGATCTCATCTGGCTGATCATCGACACCAGACCAGGCATGTCTCCATCCGTGAAAGCATTGATGATCGTGAAGTAAAGCGGATAGTTCTCCAGCCCACCAGTCCACTTCTGGTAATTGCAGACGTAAGATGGAATATCATCGTCGACTTCGGCCATTCCATACACGTTGGCACTCTTCAGGAAAGGCTGGAGAAAGTCGTAGTTGATCTGCTTGGCACCGTCGATACGGATACCATCGATAGAGTAGTTCGACACCAATTCCTTGATCCAACTGTTCAACTGACTGTTGATCGAAGAGTTCAGGGTGTTGATTCTCGGCGTAGCGACTCCCTCGTAGCCTAGCCAGCAGTCTTGCACTTCCGTCACGTTCAACCAGTTGGTGATCGGGCAGTATGGCATGTAGTCGGACTCCTGGTTAAACGGGTAGAATACTGAGTAGTCGATCGGATAGCTCGTGCTCATGGTTGTGTTACCGATATCGTAGGCCATTTCATTGGCGACGACATCGACCAAGATGTACATATCACGCTTGTGCAGCTCCGAAACTAGGTTCTTGAAGTCGGATTCCGAGCCAAAATGCTCGTTCAGCTCATACAGGTTCTGTGGCCAGTAGCCATGGTATGCCTGTCCGTAGATGGTCGTCTGGTTGAGGTTCTTGTTGACGGGCGAGATTTGGACCGCTGTGAAGCCCATACCCTGGATATAATCCAGCTTGTCCACCAGACCGGCCCAGTTGCCTCCACAGTAGTTTGTGATGTTGCATGGTGCGTCGAAATCGCTAGAACGCGCAAATCTGTCTACCACGACTTGGTAGATAGATCGTTGAGCCCATTCATCGTTGGATGCGGCCCGCGACAGCTCGACAACGCATACGAGAAAGAGTGAAATATACTTGAAGAGCGCCATGTCGGATCTCTCCGCAGCGGAACCTGTATTAAGTACTTACAATCCAGCAATTGGTCGTCTCACAAGTAGGTGGTCCTGACAGAAACCCACAGGGCTGATCAGTGCTAAGCGAATGTAAGCTCCAAGCAAATGGGAGCGATAAAGAATCAAAACGAGTGAATTCTGCGTAAAACAGCGGCAAAAAAATTATTTTACAAGCAACAAGCAATGGGATCCAGGAACAGCCGAAAGAAAAAACCTTTCGCGCCGCCCGGGATATGGCATGATAAGTAATAAGAGGCCATCCTTCCTCTGTGCCCAAGTGGGATGCCTCGTCCGGGTAAAAATGTCTCAGAAGATACATGGGACGTGCCAAATCGTATCCTCAGGAACTGTATCTAGGTGGATCATGCGTCTGTCCTATAGGCTACTCGGGATAAAACTGCTTGCACAGTGTCAGCGCTAAGAATATCCCATGAAGTCTGTAGGAAAAAAAAAAACCTTCAGTTTGTCACTAACAAGCCGTTTTGCGCCGAGAATTCAAGATTCACCAGACCAGAAAAAGCTTATTTCCGCCTTATTGCAGTTTTTTCTACGGGTTTCTTTCTCTCCCTTTCGTAGTCCTTTGCCACCGGGCACGGAATTTCTTAGGACATACATTATTTCCCGGGATGCACTTTTTGATAAGGACGACTGCGCTCCCGAACGATCGATGCATCCTGCAATTTCCGTAAACGACACCTCGCAGACGACGTTAAAGGGGCCGATGGGCAGCGTCGCATCTGTTATCAAGAAAGCTAGGGTGATTGATCCAAGCATGTTCCGGCTCCACCGAAAACCAGCGAAACCCCCGCATCTTCGATTCGTTGGCGCTGGCCATATCACATCCCGCGCAGCTGGACTATCGATGCGCCACGGAACACGCTTGCTTTCGGCGTACGTCACCTGTCATGCTGATCCTGGCGATTCTGGGGAAGATTTCAGATTAGAAGTCAAGAAGTAGGAGACATGGTAATTTCATTGTTCTTTCGGGGAAGAGTGCCACTGAATTTTGGTGACCTTGGAAGCCCAGTGAGCCCAGTAGATAGATAGGATCAGGAACAGACTAACCGGGACACACGACGGAACCGAATCCTTTCATTGATACCAGGGACGCGGACACCCTGAGTTGATCATCTACCTTATTGGTACTGGACCAGAGCGTTCGAGAACACTTAAAAGTGTCAAGTAATATCTCTGACGGCCGAGGCCGAGATTTCGGTCAGGATATATCCCACCAATACTTCGTAGCTTTCAGTAACACCAGAGAGCAATGGTTTCAAGGGGCGAAAGTTCTGCGAGCGTCTAGTGATGGCCAGATTGGCAACAATCAGGAACAGCGTTATCCCTTGCATCATCATGTTAGGAGCTCCCTCGGTCGGCGGGCAATGGGACTTCAACTGTCACGTCTGCAGGCGCAAAAAGCCAGCAAGTGTCTTGCATAAAAAAGCTTTTCAGGAACAAAAGCCACTTACTGTACCATACGGAGTAGTAGTCGCGTCTATCCACTTTGAGGGGCGGGGCCCCCGGATCATTATTGACTCCAAGCGCATTCAAAGAGAAAGCATCTCGTTCTTGAAATACAACTTATTGTATTGTAACTACGTCCTCTGGGCGGAGGTCTAATGTTTCAATCTTGTCGAACTACTTAGAAGCCACTGTCACATATGGTTTAAGCAATGGCATACTTTTCAATCGAACCACCGTCAAAAATTACATTTGAAGTCGGCTTTCAGTTTCTGCAAACATGGATCTACTCTCGTGCATGGTTATCCTTGTTTGTGTTACGTAGAACTCGCGAAATCATCTATGCGCAAAGAAAACAATCTGATCGCGATCTCCTAGATGCGACTGTTCAACATACCCGGGACAGCCTTGGAAGAGGAGTAGAGCTATGTGTAAAGACTGACCTCGGAAGCACATACGCTTGGTCAAAAACATACTTTTATCGACCTTTGTAATTAGAACAACTCTTTCTGCTCCACAAACCACTCGATCTTGTGACTGGGTGACTGATTTATATAAGTAGGGCGGAGCTTAGCAAAGGGCTTAAACGAGAGCGAGCGTGACGGTCATCTCTTTGGATAGTCGCTAAAATACCATATGGGACTGAATAGTAACACCTCAAATGATCGCAAAGAAATGGGTTTATAAGGCGCTTAGCAGGAATAGCAATCGTATATAATAATAAGAAGGACAGGCGTGTATTATTCGCATCTAGTGACTGAGTTTAGTACTGTGCTTTCATATCGTCCTCATTATTTTTAAATATAAAGCAGATGATTTATGTCACTGCATCCATTATAAAACCAAAAGAAAAACCCGTTCACTGATTCTCATACTTCAAACCAGAGTGCTGTCGAAGCGCACCGTAAATACCTGCGACATCGCCCTTCTCGCCATCATGCTCCTTGACTTCCTTCAAAAGACCATCCGCGACCTCCGCACTAGGCAGATGCACGCCGGAAGAGCTGGCCAAGCTCAACGCGTGACGCAGATCTTTCCGAGCCAAGTCGACCGCGAACAGTGGGTATTCTCTCTGGTAGTAGTCACCAGAAGTCATGCGGGTCGAGTATTTCGGGAACGCTCCGGGGAAGAAGAGCTCCAGCCACTGGTGGTAGGTGTCGGTACCAAGACCAGACTTCTCAGCCAGGACCAGGCCCTCAGAGAGGGTCTCGATGGTGCTTAGAATGAAAGAGTTTCCAAGGACCTTGAGCATGCTCGCTCTTCCAATCTCCTGGTCGGACAGGTCGATAATGGTGCGACTGGTCACGCCCGTAGTGAAAGGCTTGACCTTGTCCACGTCTTCCTTCTTTCCAGCCAACACACTGACGAGCTGTCCGGCATCAGCGAACGCCGGGGCACCAAAGACTGGGCAAGAGACGAAGGAAGCTCCCTTCTCCGTAAGAGTCTGAGAGGTCTTTCGGGTCGTGTCTGGGTGGACGGTCGAGCAGTCGACGAAGAGCTTCCCCTTGACATCGCCGGACTCTATAGCCTCCTTGATAACATTGTCAGAGGCGGCATCGTCACCGACACAGATGAAGATAAGATCCGCTGGCTTCACGGCATCGGCAATGGTGGTAGCGACAGTAGCTTTGCCCTTGGGGAAGGACTCGACGAGAGAATGGGCACGCGCAGCGGTACGGTTGTAGACAATCAGAGGAGACTTAAGGGAGCCTTTTTCAATGATGTTTTTGCACATCCCCTGTGAACTGGTTAGTTTTGTCTGGGTATTTTTGTAGTGAAGTGATCTGGGAGGCATTCTTTGGCCGTTCCATTTGACGCATGAAGCCAAGGATAGAAAATAATAGCAATTGGGTAAAACTCACCCTGCCCATGTTCCCCAATCCAATCCATGAAACTTGAGATGCCATTTCTGCTAATGTATCAGGTTTATCGAGCCTGTTTCGCTTGTTGTGTGTATTTATTATGGAGATATTAATATCCACTGGATAGGTCAAGACAGTTCCGTCAGCAAGATGCTCTTTCTCCAACGGCTCAGGGGTGCACACTACGTTAACTTGGCAGTTCGCTGACTTCAAAATAAAGATCTTCGAGGTCCAAGAGACGTCCACGATAGAAATAACTACTGCTCTACCCCTCCTCCGGACAACAATGCGATGTCGATTACTAAGGTATCGGCCGGAACGATTCCGATGACGTTGCACGCGGGCCCACCAAGGAGGGGAAAAGAACCTTGGAAGATAAAGGAACAATAAAAAGAATATAATAACAGAACAATTGGCGAAAGACAAGCTTTTGCTAAGCTCGATAGTGGGTGGTCGGACCAACTTGGTCAATGCTTAAGCTCACCTCGGCAGCTTGAGATAGTTCCGCTGCCGGCATGTTTCTGTAACACCTAGAGAAACTAATAGTATCTTATTTTCAGAGTAGTTATCCTTTTATATAAAAGCATAAGTATATTTTACCGCTTAAATAACTACAGTCTAATAATAGGCAAAATAAATACTGCTAGAACATTTTTACGTTCTCCCCTAAGAATATAGTGTACTATTATATCCTGCCAGCCTGTAATAATAATATAAATTATAGCAGACACGGTTTTTCTGTTTCTGTTAATAAGTCACAGATCGGATGACTCCACCAACCAATCAGGTCCCGTAGCTCAGTCGGTTAGAGCGTGGTGCTAATAACGCCAAGGTCGCGAGTTCGACCCTCGTCGGGACCATGGTTTTCTTTTTTGCTTTTTTGCTTGCCCTAATTGTCTAACGAAATTACCCATCGCACCATTGTTCATATACATACTTAGCATAGATAATAATAATATAGTGACTTTACTATCACTTGATGTAGGAACGCACTGTCAAAGATGGTCTGACTCGGATTCGCCACGCAGAACTACGCCTTCTCCTAGAACCTTCGTATCCTGGATCGCAGCTGAAGTTGAGATATTAATATAGATATGGACCTTGTATCGACCTGAGTAACTGAAAGTGCGCAATGACATTTATCCGGTCGCTTCTGGCAGGTTGAAGTGACGGTCATTATATTACGAAACGAGCCTCTAAGAGACAGTCAGGGTATTGCAGTAAAAATAGATATTAGAACATAGATCGTTAACGCGTACAAAATGCGAACCGTAGTGTTGCAGTCGGTCAGTACTCGTATAAGCCAAATGCGCCACTCAAATCTCCAGTCTCACACTTCAATCTTTCATCTTCGCGAGCTTCGTCGCATAGAAAACGAAGATCGGTGCTGACAATAAGGCTGGACATTGTAAGCACGAACAGGGTTATGCTTTCTCAAAAAAGAAAAAAGATAATTTTATGTGTGTGCAATTATCAAACGATCTTGAAGAGAAGAAAAAGAATAAAGAGACGGCTTCATAGGTGTTATTTCCGTTTTCCAGATCAGAATGAAAAAGCATCTGGGTTCTGTCGCAGATACAGCCTCGTCCCTATGGGTGTAAACAGAGCAGGAAGTATCATAAGAGAGACAAACGATATCATATAGGGAGGAAGCTAGCGGGGGTGTCATACAGACGACTCTTGTACGCCTATAGTTCCCTCTCCTTTTTTCAGCCATATGAGAGTGAAGTGAGCCAATGATACTCCAATTCCACTATCATCCCAGGACAAACTGCGCAATAGGGGGTACTAAAGAATCTCAGGGCCATCACAAGTGCGAAAGATGCGAAAAGAATAGATCAGAAACCGTGAGCACCACTCCCACCACCAGGGCCCGTAAGTGGAGCAGTTCACAGCACGACAGAGAATAAAAGGGGAATAGGATAAAGTATGCGATGACAGCGAACGATTCTATCAGCAGATCAGACGCTGTCTTGCCCTGGAGAGTATAAAGGAAATCGCCTCGACCCCAATAGAGCATAGATGAATCACACAACAAGGACTCCATTCCATGCAAAAGTGTGTTGTTTTTTTTAAAGGTAGCGAAGAGGCGACGAGAGAAGAGGAGAATGGCGGCATGGCAACGTCAATTACATGATAATAGCAGGAACTATTATCGACACATCAGTACCAGATCGGACAGTATTGACCTGTATGTATAAGAGGACTTACCATCAATGTTCTGCTTGATGCTCTTGTGCGGCAGGATGGAGCCTCCATTCACGTACACTTCGTCGCCAATGGTGACATCGTCTCCGAGAACAGTCACGTTCTCCAGACGGGCCCATCTGCCAACAGAGCTGTTCCAACCGACAATGGTTGACTTTACCCAAGCGTGGTCCTTGACCTTGCTGTTCTCGAGCAGGACGCACCGCTGGAGGCGGACACCATCGCCCACGACGACATTGGGACCGATGACCACATTAGGTCCAATACGGCAGTTCTTGCCAATCTTGGCGGTCGGGTCAACCATGACATTACCGCCAAAGACGTAGGGCTCAGTGCTCGGGCAAAGAAGCTGGGGGTTGCGCTTCGCCAGCGAGCTCAGGTAGAGGCAAGTGCCGCTGAGGAAGTCCTTAGGCTGCCCGACATCCATCCAGAAACCCTCCAGGTCGAAAGAGTGGAGCTGGCCGTCCTTGCAGATGGCGGGGAAAGTCTCCTGCTCGATGGAGGTGGGACGGAGATCAATGCGCTTCAAGACGCTGGGGTTGAGAATGTAGATACCGGCGTTGATGCGGTTTCCCACGAACTCGACGGGTTTCTCGACGAAGCGGTCGATGCGCGAGGGATGGTTCGGCTTGTGGACGACGACACCGTACTTGGAGGGCTCCTCCACTTTGGTCACCACGATGGTACCTTCATCACCGTGACTCTTGTGGAAGGCTGCCAGCTCCTGGAATGGGTATTCACAGATGACATCGGAGTTCAGAACGAAGAATGGCGAGTCGTCCTTGCCCAGGATCTTCTCGGCCAGCTTCAGGGGACCGGCCGTTCCCAGGGGTTCCGACTCCACGGAGAACTCGATGTTGACGTTGTATTGTTCCTCATACTTAAAACCGCCGCCAGAAGTCAGTCAATTGAACCTGTCTCTACGATACCTCGGCCACATACCTTCTTGAGCGTCGAAACCATCACATCCGGGCGGTAGTTCACGGCCAGCACGATGTCAGTGACACCTGCAGCAGCCAGGCTCTCCACCTGATGGAGGATCATGGGCCGGTTGCCAAACTCCACCAGGGGCTTAGGGAGCGTCAAGGTCTAGAGGAGGAGCGGCTGTATGAGCTTCCATGCTGATTGATGACGGCAGGAGGGGGTTATTCCCGAATGCCAGCGGCGAGGATCGGCGGGAGACTTACAAGAGGGCGCAGACGGGTACCAAACCCTCCGACAAGAATGAGCGCTATTTATCAGTGGTTAGTCGCCTGCTGCAGAGGACGTGACGTGCAGAGCATCCTTACCCTTCATGATTGCGACGTGTGTAGTTGGTGATTAGGTATTGTTGACGATGTGGTTCCGGTGGATGCACCGTGTCGTTTACTGCAAGAGTCGCGGCGGGGAAGTAACGAGAGAAAGACCGGGACACGCGAGAGTCGAGTGCAGACGAGGACAATACAATTGATTGATTGATCGATTAATTAACTGATCGGGAGCGACAATGAAGGACAGATAAGAAGTCCGGCCCGGTCGAGGATAGGAAGTAGGGGAAAAGAACAGCTGGCGCGGCTTCTCTTATTTTGAGCGGCCTTCCCAAGGTTTGGTTTGTTGCGCCCTCATCGAGTCGCCGGGCACGTTCGCAGCTAACGCCACAAAAGGGGGGGAGCGGGCCTGCGCTCAAGACGGTTTAACCGCTTTAACTGGTTTAACTGGCTTCCTCCCGTGTTCGTCTATTCATGGCGATTCACGGCGATTAATTCATGGGCCCCTGAGTCTGAGTCTGGAATCATTGGAATGAGCCCTCATTATCCCCCCCGCTCTCTATCCTGAAATCTTCCTAGACCAGCAGCCCATTATTCGGTCGCTGCCAATGACCATAACTCCTCTACTCCATTGTAGGGCCACTCCCACGTTTTGCCTGCGGGAGCCAGCGACTGGGTCTCACCACCAGGACCACCTGACAGGATTCAATATCATTGTGCTCACAATGCGATGGTCTGCGACTGAACGACCCAACTTCATCCCACGGCTCGGCCGATGTAGCATCCATCACCATCTCCGGGACACAATCATGATCGGGGGTCACGGGGCCCGACGGTCACGGTACGGGTGACTGGGAAGCTCTCATTCCGAGCCCGATCCAGGGTAGCCGGCCGTCGACGTCTAGAACGGCACCAGTCAGCGCTGTCCGTTTCTTGTGGTGCTGTGCATTGCCTGCATTGCCTGCGGTGGCTGAGTGAGGATGCTATTATTTAGTAGTTACTATTCTTGTTTCGTTTCTCCCCATGATTGTTTGAATTTACTACTGCGTGTCTGGCGGGAGCAAAGGCCTCCGATTCGAGGCGCCGCACATTCCAGGGTCACCGCCTGCCTCATCCGGCCCCGAGCCAACAAAGTTCCTGATCCAGTCGCGGACTCGGCGGACTTTCTGTGTCCGCAGATCGTCCGCGCTGGCCGCATCGATCGCCCGCGAGGTGTATATGCCCGGGGGATCGTTCAAGTCGACAGGCTGGCGGTATAGCAGGTCGATCTGGGTCAGACCATGGCGGAGGCTCTGGCCGTAGACCCGTTCCCGGAACGAGCTTAAGCCTACCGTCCGGAGCAGCACGATGTCTCGTGGGCGGAGTCCTGCCACGGCCTGTCCAAGAGCATCCGCACGGATGCCTCCGCCAGCCCCCCGCTCAGAATTGGTCTCCTTAGTTGTCTGCTCTGCCGGAGGAAGCCAGATGGTCACGCCAAACCCCGCCTTGGTGTTATCCCCCACAATCAGCTCGACAATATCCAGTTCCCGTTGCCACCGGGTTAAGACACGGCGGCGCGGGTACACGGCGATCACGCCCACCACGAGATTGACAGTCATGGTCTGGGGAACAATCGAATGCAGATAGGCCGCGTTCGGAATGTCTTTCAGATCGCTGATTGTTCCCCGTATGGGAGGGAAAGATCCTACCAAAGGGCCTCCCTGGCCAGCGTGGGTGATGCCAGTACTGCTTGTCTGGACACTGTCACCACTGGACTCCCAGTCCGTAGATTCAGCCGGGAGAGCTGCTGCAGAAGTCTCGTAGATTGTGAACGAATGATTATAGAATTTCGAGAGGACGTCGGGATCGTCTGCAGAGCTTGTTCCTCCGCAGCCTCCAAACGCAGGATCCTCCACGGAAACGACATTGAGATCTCGAGGGGTCAAAAAGAGAGCTTCTTCACTTCCCCGCAAAGGATCTGCAGCTGTTTCTGAGGCCCTTCTGGAACCCTGCAAAACCCTCCACCTGACTGAGTGAGTAGCAGAGGCTGCGTGCGTCTCCCCGTCACTGATATTCTCTCCGCTGAACGGGGGTATCGGGGCATTCAGGAGTCCTTCCTCATCCCATACCAGGTTCTCTGGCAAAGGAGCCCCCATCAGGAAGATCGACTTCGTTGGCATACTCATTCTGGCTGGCAGTATCAGCCGGTAATTAGCCGCTAAGAGGACCCTGGCCAGACTCCTGTTCGATAAAAGCCTCTGGGATCTGCAAATAGCATGGATTAGGTGCCTTTGAACGACGTCTTCGTCTTTGTTTCTTTTCTGGCACGTTCTTGCATTTGATTCTGAGGATGGGTTGCTCTATTTTCGATCAGCCCTTTCATGGAGTATGGAGTAGAAAGTAGAACAACGCCAAGACCGCGACAACCAGTGCAACAAAGGTTGATCTGGAGCTTCGGGTCACCCTCGGTTAAGCTTCGCCATGTGAATGGTTCATATGTTCTTGGAATCAGCCACTGCCCACTCGGTTTGTTGTATGCTGAAATAGATATCCCAGTAGGTAGTCCTGAAAGGCCCAGTCACCTGACCCCAAGCATCAAGACCGGTGACTAAGCAGACTACGGCGACGTACAGCGCCCGCAGTGGCAAGACCAGTGAAATTCGCCGCATCGGAGTGACCAAAGCACTGGAGAGACCAGACATCATAGCGCGCTCCACGCCTGCTTCTCACCTTCATACCGACATCGTCCTGAGCGATGGCTCTCGTCCTTCTTCAATATTAATCCTATCTCTCTATCAGGGTTCGCGCCCTCTTCCTACCATCTGAATAGCCTCTCTTTTCTTGCTGCGGCCGAGCGCCGCCGGAACCTCGGACCACCATGGCCTTTCAGGTTGCAGCTAGCATGCCGGTATGTCTGGGTTGCTTGTCTCGTGTTGATGCACCATCGCTAACTGTTTGATTGTGAATAGAACATCACGGCTGTATCTTCAGATCTCTGGCCTTCTATATCGAACGTCCTCTCCGCGCCCCGGAGACATGTTGACCGCTCTATCTCCGGTTCTAGAGTCACCTCCAGGCCGAACACTGCTCAGCGCGGTATTGCCACCAAAGCAGGAAATGCAAAGGTATGTCCAATGCCAGTTATAACCTCATGTGCATGCAATGCTGATGAGATTAGGCATCTCAACATTTATCGCTACCTGAATGTCTGGGTACAGTGTCCCTGAACACGCTGAGAGCTGGCATGACCTCTGGTGTGCCATCACAAGGTTAGTTGGCTTTGTCTAGACTCCTGCACTTGCTTGTGATGGTGCGTTAGAGCTCGTACTGACGTTTGTTAAGTTCTAGGACGGACTTCGACAACATGGGCTTCCCAGTCGCTCCCGCGGATACGTCCAGGCATGTCACAAGCTTCTCGTCAGTATTCTAGCATGTCTGGCTTTGGCCTCAGTCGCCTTCGACCAGTGCCTCGAGTAAAGGGTCTCCCCCAAGTTGAACAGCAACGGAGTTTTTTTGGCGGGCTATCGACCAACATGTTGGCACAGAAGGAGAAAACAGCGAATAACAACCCCAGTAGCGCCAACGCCCAGAACGCGTTCTACCAAGCGCTCCTGCGCGCCAATATGCCTGCTATCATCGTGGAGCGTGTACGGAGCGGACGTTTCGCCGGCAATGCAGCTACTGAGGCACTGTACCTGAAAGCACTGCAGCGTGTGGGTGGTGCCGATGCGGCCTTCCCCGTTGCGCAGGCTCCAGGGCAGAATCAAAACATCCCTCCGGAACAGTTGCAGGCCATCGGTCAAGCGGTTGCGGCGCGGAACTATGGCGGCCAGATCGGAATGGCCACGAAGCAGACAGGCACCGGCGCCAAGGACGCTCCTCTGTACGTCGTGGTCGAAGAGTCACTAGGCAGCGCTGTGTTTCGATGGATCAAGTTCCTTCTCTATTTTGGCTTCTTTACGTACATGTCCCTCGTTCTGGTTACCATCCTTATCGAAACAACAGGTGTTCTGAAGAACGTCCGCGGTCCGCAGAATAACGAAGCGCAACCTCAGCAGCAAAAAGTCCGTTTCAGCGATGTGCACGGATGCGACGAGGCCAAGGATGAACTCCAAGAGCTGGTCGAGTTCCTTCTGAACCCGGAGCGATTCTCAACTCTCGGTGGCAAGCTCCCCAAGGGTGTACTTCTGGTTGGACCTCCGGGTACCGGAAAGACCCTGCTGGCTCGTGCTGTCGCTGGAGAGGCTGGTGTGCCCTTCTTCTACATGTCTGGATCCGAATTCGATGAAGTCTATGTGGGTGTTGGAGCTAAGCGTGTCCGTGACCTTTTCGCCCAGGCTCGTTCCAAGGCACCGGCTATCATCTTCATCGACGAACTGGATGCCATAGGTGCCAAGAGAAACGAGCGTGACGCTGCCTACGTGAAACAGACGCTTAACCAGCTTCTGACTGAGCTCGATGGTTTCTCCCAGACCAGCGGTGTTATCATTATTGCTGCTACCAACTACCCGCAGTTGCTCGACAAGGCTCTGACTCGCCCAGGTCGTTTCGACCGCAGAGTTGTTGTCGGTCTTCCGGATGTGCGCGGCCGTATGGATATCTTGAAGCACCACATGAAGAACGTCCAAGTCGGTACAGATGTGGATGTTGCCGTTATCGCCCGTGGTACTCCTGGATTCTCCGGTGCAGACCTGGAGAACTTGGTGAACCAGGCCGCTGTCCATGCCAGCCGCAATAGACAAAGCAAGGTTGGTCCTAAGGACTTTGACTGGGCCAAGGATAAGATCATTATGGGTGCGGAAGCACGCAGCCGTATCATCCAGGACAAGGACAAGCTCCTGACTGCGTACCACGAGGCTGGCCATGCTCTTGTCGCCTACTTCTCGCCATCCTCCACTCCTCTATACAAGATTACGATCGTTCCGCGAGGAATGGCATTAGGTGTGACGCACTTCCTTCCCGAGATGGACATGGTTTCGAGAAACTACACGGAATACCTGTCTGATATCGATGTATCGATGGGTGGTAAGGCTGCGGAAGAGCTGATCTTCGGCCCTGACAAGGTGACCAGCGGTATCTCAGCGGTAAGTCTATCGGCTGTCTCTGGTTGACTACAAATTTGCTAATCATTTCTCATAGGATCTTCAACAAGCTACAGAAACCGCTTTCACCCTAGTGACCCGGTTTGGTTATTCCAAGAAACTCGGAAACGTTGATCTCTCTACGAACTACAACAGTCTTTCGTCTGAGACCAAGCAAGAAATCGAAGCTGAAGTGCGTCGTCTGGTGGAAGAAGGCCGCGCCCGCGCCACAAAGATCTTGACCGAGAGGCGCAGCGAGCTGGAGACGCTCACCAAAGCGCTGATGGAGTACGAGACGTTGACCAAGGAAGAGATGGAGAAGGTTCTTCGCGGCGAAAAGCTCGATAAGTTAGAGTCTATACCCACGGCGCCATTGAAGCTGCCCGAGGCATTGCAAGCCCCGGGGCTGAACCCTTCCACCGCAGCTGGTGATCCACCAACGACGGTGGAGTGAATTTGGAAATCCGGATATATCCATCTATTCCCCCCTTTCTGTATTAAATTTACATGTCTGAATCAATATAAGAAGAAGTAAGGAAAAGAGAAAAAAGACCCAACCAACTGAATCCGAGTCAAATATGTATATCTTCCCACGCTGTGTATCTAAACAAACCATTTCGAAACACTATGACTGGTTTTTATCATTTCTCTCTCGCGTTTCCTACAAGTTATGTGTTTCTTGCTCTTTATCTAGTCTAGTTTATTCTGGCGCGAACTACCAAGCAGGCATTGTATCAATATCAATATCCTAGCAATGGCAATTGAAACATCATGTGAAGATAAAATAGATATATCGGATTACTATCTATACCTACTACCTACCTACCTACTTGAAAGTTCATTATCGGGCTATCGAGACATCACAGCGCATGCTGTGCTGTACTATAGAACCAGCGCTGGGTAAACGAAGACCCACTTCGGATAAAGTACTAAGTAGTTAAGCCAGCTAGGAATGGAACAACGTAGTAATCCGACCCCGGATTAGACTGTTGTCAATGCATCCTCCCTCGTAAAAACAACATTTCTCTTCCTCCCAGCGTTCTTTGAGATCTTCATATCAATGACAGCATCATTAAGCAATATAATAGAACCCTGATGACCACTTCACTTCGTCTTGGCCAGCTCCTTCAAGGCCAGACCGGAAGATACACTATTGCCAGACAGCTTCAAGATACAGTTTGGCTTGCAACGTATGAGTTTTCCATAAATTTAAATGATAAGACCTGCTTGCTTAACAGTGGATTTTTTAGCAGGACCCAAAGCAACGAACCAGTGGTAGTGAAAAGTGTTTACCATTTTCGACTACAGAATGAGCGGGACGTGCTCAAGCGCTTTCAATCTCGAACCCCATTCATCAGGCCATTACTTGATGAAATTGCAGATCCACCAGCTATAGTGTTAAAGCACTTAGATGACCATCTGTTGAATGCATCTATCTCTAAGAGATTAATAAGCTCAGAGATCAAATATGTGGCACGGGGAATTCTGGAAGCCTTGAAAGTTCTGCATGAGGATGGGTTTGTCTATACAGGTAAATATAACTGTTTATTTTTTAGAATTATATTTAGTATGTTTTCTTACCTTATCAGCAGATATAAAACCTGATAATATTCTCATAAACTACGGACAGGGACATGAACGATTTACAGATATTCAGGTAGCCGATTGTGGAAGCACTGTTCATTGGGATTCACCATATGCTAAAGATTGTGACTTGATCGGGGCACCTATTTGGAGAAGTCCCGAAGCGCAGCTCAGGATCCGCTGGGATACATCAACAGATATATGGTCGTTTGGTGCATTAGTATGTACAGCATAACATGCAGAGCCCTTCCCTTCCGTCGGAGATGGCTGAATGACTGACTGACTTACTGACTTATTTCCCAGCTCATAACCTTACTCTATGGGGATAATTTCTTCCTTTTCAAACCAAATGTCCCCGCTACTCACGCCGAGTACGAACTCAAGATCCTTCAGAGACAGTGCGAATTCTTCGGCCCATTCCCTTTGACATATCGAGAGATTTGCCCTAAGGAGAAATTAAATATTCTGGCATATATTATGCACAGCATACCACCTGAAAATAAAAAGCCTTTTTCTCGAATCACAGACCGGGAAGTATCCAAGGAAGATAAGGAGTTTATTCTGAAAATCATGAAGCTTGACCCTAGAGAGAGACCCTCCGCGGCTGAGCTGCTGCGAGATAAATGGTTCGACAACTGAAATTGCCGTCGATAATGAGTGCAGGAGGAAAATGCATGTCGAGGTTCTCTCTGAGACTTGGCTCTAGGTCACTTGGTTGAGATTGCTGCCATTCTGCTCTTTTTATTCATGCCAGGGTGAAGATACACTACCACGGCACCCAGTGGATAAATGTACAGGAGCCCAAGCATGCCTTGATGTCTCATGAAGATATTCAAGCTGTGCCAGATACGAGGGTCAGCGCGTCCGGAGATCGACGAGATAAGTTACACATCGCTCAAATCGCTGGGCTAGTCACTAACTAAGTTCTGTTCTGTTCTGTTCTTTTCTTTTCTTTTTTTTGGGTTGGGGGGGGGAGCGAACGACCTATATCACGTAGTTAGGGAGCCAGCCAGCCAGCTAGTCAGTTAGTTAGTTACTGGTCGAGCTTCGAGGATTAACTAGTAGCTACTACCACTACTACAACCAAGTCCAACAAGAAGATAGGACAGATAGTCATTTCATTCGACGGAAAAGATAACCGCTTTTTTTTTTCAATCTTAGCTGCTTCTGCTATACGATGCTGTGCTTACAGGGGTTAGAATAGAATTATCCTATTTCGGGGTTCTAAATAATAATCAATTAATTAATCAATTAATTACCTACCTAGTTAGTTCACTGCAAGTTTTTTTTTTCCCAGCCGGTAGACTGGGGAAAAAAGGGGTAAAAAGAAAAAAAAGTATTATTGTTTTGTTTCGCTTAAATAGAATTTATCCTATTTCAGGTTCTAAATAATAATTAATCAATCAATCAATTAATTAATTAATTACCTACCTAGTTAGTTCACTGCAAGTTTTTTTTCCCAGCGGGTAGACTGGGGAAAAAGGGAGTAAAAAGAAAAAAGTATTATTTTTTTTATTTCGTGGTACAGTAAATGAGCGAGTGAGTAAGTGAGCGAGTGAGTGGCTTAGTTGGTTGGTTTGGGTTGGTTTGGCTTGAGTTGGTTTGAGTTAGTTGGTTATATACCATCATTCTATTCTATCTTAAACATAACAACTAAGTATCGGGCCGCTATGCTCGACATAACTACCTATGCTGTAAATATATTATATATGGCCCCCATTAAGTATTGGTGGCGTTCCCAGCAAGGTACAGGAAGGTATGTACATACAGTACCATAGTTACCATACCATGGACGTGGCTTGCGCTAAGTACCTAATGTATCTACTACCTATCTACTATCTAGTTATGTACAGTACCTAATTTACTGCATGTTCGTATCCCCAAAGAAAAGACAAAGAAGGGTGAACAGGAGAGTGGCATGACACCAGCGGATGTCCTCGAAGTCGAGAATAAACATGAACATGAACATGAACATGTGTCACGCCGGAGGTATCTACACACACACACGGGTTGGTTGGCACCTGCAAGTCATGTCATGTCATGTTATCTGTTGGTCCGGTCCACCTCCTGATGGGACTGCGCCGCATTGCATGGGGCATGGATGATATAATTAACTTAGTCTATCGTCACTATCTACCGGCTACGATGAACCCTGCCTCGATGGATGGGTGCTCGGACCTCGAAGTAGGAACGTGTTCGGTAAGAGTCCTGGAGCCCTAGATGTCTTGGTAATTTTACAAATTGGAAGATGGGGTTGATAATGAAAGGAATGGGGAAACACTTGCTTAATGGGAATGTGTCAACTGAGTTCAGCCTTGAAGGAGATATATAGATGATCGACTATCAGATTGAAATGCCTCACGCCCGATTTTCCCCCCCAGAAGCACTTTTTATGGCACACCGCAGTATCGAAAGCCCAATGACGAAGAAGATAGCTAGCTATTTGAAAAGAGCCACGCCACCAATCCATGCGCGTACCTAACCCTTTTACAAAGCCAGATGAAAGATGGAAACCCCGATAGAACAAGCTGACTCCCAGCGAGTTGATAGACTAGACTAGACTATCATGTACTTCCTAAAGAGGACTCAGCGACACCCACGTTTGCGGCGAGCGGAAGTAGCCGCACAAGGGATCGCACATTAGACGAGATGCGGACGTCCAAATGTCTGAGTAAATGTGGCCCCTACTGGCCGGTCGATGGGCGAAGGGGTTACTTTTTGCAGTCTCCTGTATATAATCCGACGTGAGCTCTCCGTCAGTCTCCTTTCGCCATCGTGGACACCGTGGGTATCGCGTAGTATAGCAATCCAATCCAATGAGGATAGAAACTGGTCGTATGAAAACTTTCTTTTTCTTTTTTTCTTTTTTCTTTTCTTTTTTCTTTTTAATCAATTGCGAACGTACCACAATCTTCGTCAAGACGGTCTTCACTGTTTCCCCCGGGAGGAATAAATTAGCATTGAATGATGCGGAGATCCATCTGAATAAAAAGCGACAGAAAAAGAATTGATTCTTACATGCTCACCACATTCAATGGACATGTCTTTCCCGTTTGAGCGTATCTCGCGCACCACGCTACCACCAGGTAGCGACGGTGGCCGCAGCGGTAGTTAACTTGTGTATGATCACACATGGCGGATACCACAACGACTTGATCAATTGCAAGCGATATGGCCTGGCAAGCATGAGAAAGAGGAAGAAAAGGAAACCATGCAAAGCATCATGTAAGAGGTTGAAGTAGGTCGAAAATTAATATCGACAGAAAAGATGTGGAATGTGCGCTCGTGAGCTATGAGAGGCGAGTCTCCGCCTCCAAGGAAGCTCATGGTGGTCTGCCCGACCTATCCCAGTCCCATTGACGGAAACTGACGGGTCCGCTGGTCAGTTCCGACGCGTACGGACCGTTATTGTGTGAAAGGGGTCACATCGTCACCGGTCGAGGTGTGCGGGCTGGTCCAGGTGGCCGATGTTGCCAGCAAATCCACATACCGAGGGGCCTGGAATCCCATACAGCCCTGGCACCGTCGCAGCCCTGTTCGTGGCAGCCACAGCCAGCGCGGGACAATGGGGAACTCTGGCAGTAGTGATTCGAGGTAATCGAGAACAGAGAGGCTCGAAACAGTCGTCGAGCTGCAGATACTACGAACTAACGCTGTCATGACCCCATCCTGCGGACCGGGGCCGCAGTGGGCCGGCATTATTCGTGCTTTTTTCGCGGGAGCAAGATCGGCTCTGGGAAGGTGTCTGACTCTGGATATTATTACACATGGCTGGGGCTGATGTGGTTAGCTTAGGACGAGAGATGGACACCGTCGTCAATCATCCGGAAGGGAGAATATGCTCCGTTGGGTTAATAACATCTCTGGGCGTGCTGTCTCGTATGCACGCTGCACACTCGGGAAGGGCGAATGTTCTGAACCAGGTGAGGCCATCCTGGTCTGTGGCTGCATTTCCAACGTTCCCAAAGTCCCGCCAATTCACTGCTGCGGTAGGCGTATGCTACCGAGGCACACTCCGGATCATTCAAAAGACCGATGCAGCTCATCATGGTTGATCTCCTGAGGGCTGATCAAGAGCCATTGCGGAGAACACGAAAGCCCGGGAGCGATCAGCAGATGGACTGGAAGAACCCGTGTCTTGAGACGGATGGACAACCGATATAGGAAGCTTGCTTCCGATGCCAGATCGTGAACAACAGAGAGAGAGGGGGCCAGAACTTGCATCTGTTGTGTGTTAGTTATGATGGCAATGAGAAAAGGGCCCCCTGATAATACTTATCAAGATGAGAATTAGAAGTTGCTTCCGCGGCCCCATGTCACGGTGACTGCCCGAGCACGAGGCCGGGGGATAATCCCCTGACCACAACGGCCACCATCGAAAGCGGACGGAAGGGAACTAAGGGCGACGGACTGGTGCTAAGGTTCCAGGCACCATTGTCGTGGAAGAGAAGCGGCGAGACGGTGCCTGATAGTCGCATGTACGGCGTCGTCAACAATGCAACCCCTGCTGCGAGAGGATCTGCCGAGTCCTTGCACGCTGTTACACGGATCGTCCTTTTCCTACAAACCTCTGTTGGCGCCCAACTGCTTTATTGGAGGCGAGCTGCAAGTAGTACCCTCTATAAGGGGCGTAGAACAAGCAACAGCAAGCCACCTATTTCCACCTATATAGGATCAGGTCTGAAATTCTGAAGGTTGACTATGGAGACCTCCGAGGCGTGCGATGTCGTCTTTCTCGATCAATTAGAGGCGCCGGTCCGTAGGTGCGATTGGGTAACCAAGTTATACGGGATGCAAGCTTATAGATGGAAGCGCCATCATGATATAGAGTTGTATATATATATTTTATTGTGGCATAACTAAATTAGTTTCTAAATATTAAGTTAATGTGGGTATCGATAAAAGAACAGGCTATCCATGCTACATGATTGAACAACAAAGAAATCCCAGAACGCTGATGCGAAAGTATAGACCCTACCAGGCCTCTCATATCGACTCCGTGTCGATTTCACTGGTGTCCAGCCAGCCTCGAGACATTTCAACTGCCTTCGACCACTGCTTGTACATCTTCGCACTTTCCAGCGGGGAGATCTTCGGGGTGAAGGTCGTACGGTTAGCACGGTTCATGTGCTTCAGCTCGTCAAATTCCTTCCAGATGCCAACGGCGAATCCGGCCGCGATTGCGGCGCCCAGGGCCGTAGTTTCATGCATAGACGGCCGCTCGACGGGCATTCGGATGATATCAGCTTGAGACTAGACAAGAGAATTAGTTTCTGTTCGACTGCTAGCAATCTGGACCGTCCGAGAATACGTACCTGCATGCAGATGTCGGAGTTACTCATTCCGCCATCCACCGCCAGCTCAGAGAGCTTGTGGCCACTGTCCAACACCATGGCATCCAGGATAGCCTTCGTCTGGAAGCACGCAGCTTCCATGGTCGCACGCGCGATATGTCCACGCTGAGTGTGCTGGGTGATACCGACTGTGCGTTCGTTAGTGGGGAAAGATTCCAACCGCGTTCCGACGGGAGTATACTCACAGATGGTTCCTTTCGCATCGTCAATCCAGTACGGGGCGAAAAGACCAGAGAAAGCGGTGACGAAGACGCAGCCTCCATTGTCCGGCACGGTGGCCGCGACTTCGCTCACCTTCCGGGAATCACGGAAGAAACCCAGGTTGTTCATCAGGAACGAGACACCACTGCCTGCCACAGCCACACTGCCCTCCAGGGCGTAGACGGGTTGTCGGTCCCGTCCCAGCTGGAATCCAACGGTGGCCAGCAGACCGTGCTTGGAAATCACTGGCTTGTCGCCAACGTTGTAGAGCAAGAAGCAACCGGTTCCATAGGTGTTCTTCGCCGTGCCGGGGGTGAAAGCACAGTGGCCCACCAGGGCCGACGACTGGTCTCCCAGGCAGCTTGCGATCTTGACACCCTCGCAAGGGCCGTAAGCGATGTAGCCAAACTCGTCGGGATCGGATGAGGGGACGATCTTGGGGAGTCGAATCTTATTCCTGTCGATCTCGAAGAATTCCAGCAGCTTGTCATCATACTTCAGTTCGTGCAGGTTCATGAACATGGTCCGTGATGCGTTGGTGACATCGGTAACGAAGACGTTGTTTTTCCGCTTGCCGTTCAGGTTGTACAGCAGCCATGTGTCGACGGTACCAAAGGCGAGTCGTCCCTCATCGTACGCCTTCTTGACCTCGGGAATGTTTCGCAGCATCCACACCAACGTGACGGACGAAGGGTATGTGGACAGTGGCAGACCGCAAATGTTGAGGAGCTCGTCCGCACCAGGCTTCTCTCGCAGCTCTCTCACCAGACCCTTGGTGCGGGTGTCTGGCCACGCAATGGCGTTATACAGCGGCTCCCCGGTCTCCCAGTCCCAGACCAGGGTGGTCTCTCGTTGCGAGGTGATCCCGATGGCTTCGATATCCGCGCGGGAGTGGCCCAGGGCCAGGAAGTTCTTCATCGCCTCCTCGATACATTTGTTGACCGAGTCCACCAGCTCCTGGGGGTCGTGCTCATGGTATCTGCAAGCGGAGACGGTGATCATGTTAGCTCAATGGCTGTCATCGACGCACGGGGCGGCGGGGTTCAAGCAATTTGCCACCCTGGCGGGTGGGGGGAAACACAAGGGAGAATTGCAACATACCCTGACTGCTCGTGAATCTGACGAAATTCGGACTGGTAGGAGGCGATGGGCACACCGGTGCCGTCGAAGATGATGAAACGGGAACTGGTCGTTCCCTGATCGATGGCACCCAGAAAACGGTCCTTGAGGTTGTCCGGACGGTGCTTCTCATCCTGGATGATGGACCGGGGGCCGTCGTCGGTCTTCTTGGCCTCGATCACGACGGAGGGTCTTCTGATGTCTGAGGCAGTGGGAGGGGCGTCTTCAGACATGGTCGGAGATGTGGTTGTGGTTCGAGAGGAAAAAGATGATAGGGAGTAGAGTCGGAGCGGGGTGAAGAGGGGGATGGTTTATCCGCAGGACAGACAGACAGACAGGTTGGATAGATAGGTAGATAGGTAGATAGATAGATGGATGGATGGATGGGTGGGTGGATAGCTGGATTGTAGGATAGAGAGGTCGAGAGATAGAGAGATCAAAGAGTAGATGAGAGAGAATAAGACGAAGATAAAAAAGAAGTCTAGATTGGTGACGGAAATGGAATTACGTTTTCGATCACCCGTTGCAAAGCCTACAGTGCGAGCGAATGATATATAGCGATAAATAAGTATGGTCGTCGGTATGGTCTGTGTTCCAGTCTTGCCCAGTTTTTTTTTTCTTTTCCCCGAGGTTGGACGGATGGATCGTGACGTACGAGTGATGGCGAACAAGGACCAGTCTCGGGGAGAGCAGGAAAGGGCGCAACAAGTTGGACGTGAGGGAAAAAGAAAGAGAAGGTCGACGAGGCCGCTGAGAGGGCGCGACGAGCCAGCTTTATCCACCACGGTGGAGTATGAAGATTACATACTATGAAGAAGTCATTCTAGTATTTCTTTGCCCAGTTTTTCCTCACTATGTACGTACTACTACTACTAACTACTATCATACTACTATTACTACTACTACTTTCCTCACAGCCACCGGCCGTCCTTCCATGGCGGAGAAGTGGGCGGGTGGGGGATATGCTGGGCGCACGGCTCTGCTTCTCTCCACATCCCACTTAGCCTACTGCTGAAGTCATTTAATCATTTTTTTTCCTTCTTTTCTTCTGATCAGACGACCATCTCCTTTCCTTCTAGCCCAGATGCCTAGCCTAGACCTCGACTCGCCTCGATCTCCTCGCCCCCCAGCGGCCTTGACACGGCGTTGCTTCGCTCCTGTCGGCCCTTTCTGTCTGTCTTGTCTGTGCCACTTACTACTTACTGACTGACTGACTCCTTTCCCTTTTCTTTTCCCTTTCTGGTGATGGTGAACCCTTCCATTGCGTTTGGTTTGATTCCGTGGATGTGATGATAATTGCGTCTCATTGCATTGCGTTGCTGGGCCAATTCCGTCGACCGTTACTCCTCGAGTCCTTTTCCCAGTCAGCTGCAATTGGATTGTTCCGCCACGGCATCCCGACCGCGGCCGTCGTGGTACCTGTTCAGCTGCTCCCCTGGGATCGCCCCCCGGATCTGGAGAAGGCGTCCAAGCATTCCCTCCCGTCCCCGCCGGTCGCGGATGTCTCGAACAACTCCCGCCATTGCTGAGCATTCTCGGCCCTCAATGCGTGGAGTGGAGTCTTTTGACAATCGAAAGAAAGGAAAGTCTGCCGTACTATAGTAAATAATAGAGTAGATAGATCTATGTACAGTACATAACTGTTATCTGGATAATATGGTATTTAATATGGTATTTGATACCGGCTCTACTCGATTTCTCCGGGCATGCTCTTCTTCTTCCCTGTCTCCTGGCTGCTGCTGCTGCGGGATTATTTCTCCTGTGCTGCCGTTGTCCGTGTCGATAGACTACTATAGAGCAATAATCTTCGTGGGCCGCGCCCTTTCCCAGATCAACGGCCGTAGAATGAGATTGGAACGACTAAGACCAGACTAAGCCATCTGCCGGGTTGAGATAGACAGGGAACACCGCTTAGTTCCTTTTTCCTATGCAGCCCCCGCAGTCGTATCGATAAAGATCCCCCCCCCGATCGCGCGACCTCCGAGACGAACCCAACTCTCTCGCTCACTCTCTCCCTGCAGGACTCGGCGAATCCTCCCATTCTAGACCCTGGTCGATGCTTCCGCGCTACTATTATTAATTATTAACTTACCCTTTCGATCAAAACAAGCGCTACGCTACGCTGACATTAGATAGGTACCTAGGTAGGTAACCTGCGGGTATCCGCCGGAATCCTCGGTTCGAGAACGACACAAGCCCAGAGAGGGCGCGCGTCCCTTTTTCAGGGTCATCACAATCTAAAACGTGCATTGATTTTTTGGCGGGTTTGAAATTGAATCGGTCTTTTTTTTTTTTTTTTTCTTGTTGTACACATGACCAAGTCGATCTTCCTTTCCTTTCTAACTAAACCCCCCACCCACTCTGCTTCATCTCGTAGAGTAGACTATGCACTGAGCACTCCCTTTTTTTTTTTTTCTTCTTCTTGCCCTTTAGATTAGATAGATACCCCCCTTACACGACCGTGGCCCCCCTCAGTTAGGCCGCAATTGTTGTTATTGATTATGAAACCAAAGCGCGGTTTCTTTGGTATGGGTATTCTATCTTAGGTCAACGATCTCACGCTAGTTCTGGGGCAGGCGAACCGAAAGAAAATCAACAGAAAAAAAAAAAAAGGAGAAACCGTGCGATTGATTATCGAGCTGCATCGCATCGCATCGCATCGCATTGTATCCTATTGTTTCTTTTCTTTTCTGTTCTTTTCTGTTCTTTTTCTTCATTTACTGCACTATTATATTACATACATACAAAATAATCATCTACTTATTAAGCAACCAACGTAGTTAAGAAACCAGACCGTTCAAATCAAATCAAATCAGGAAAGTAACGCGGGTAGTCTACAGTAAATGCCCTGCAATAATATGCAGTGTACGGATAATGCACTTGCACTGCACTGCAATTGCTGGGAAGGAACCCGATCAAACAGACAGAGCCCCGACTCCGAGTCCGAGTCCCGATTGATTCGTCGATATCTGACGTCTTCGATCAGTTTCCGCCCAGGAACCCAAACTAACTCAAAACTCCGCAACCGTGCCAGGTTTTGGGCTTTTGCGTTTCCCCTCTGAATTACCTACCTATGCAATTATTGGATTCGAATCTTGGACCTAGTCCAGAAGTATGGTAAGTAAACTTAAGAATACTACTAGGATAGTTATGTAGTTTAATTTATTTTAATTTAATTGAAACCCCGTCTGGAACTTTGTTGTTTTATTCTTTTATTTTATTATTACTAACTAACTATGTATTACCTATAAAATTAACTATTAACTACCACCGTAAGTTAATCTTAATCCCGAAAATCCCAAAAATTATCCGAAACGGACAACTTATCGTGCCTTGCAATCGGGTCATATGAGTACAGAGTAGATAGACTAGGTTAGAAAAGAAACAAAAGTACATACCATACTCTCTTTTCGACTATTATCATTATTATTATTTATTATGATAATATAGTCTAATCTAGTCCCATTAGACTAACTACCGTACATAGAATCATAGATAGTCAATACTTAATATTAATACCATACTCTCAAGTCTACTGTAATCAAGTTAGTTATCTATGCGCGCTTGTTGGATGACGAACTTTCCCGAAGGCGGGGGAAGGGGGACAGACAGAAGTTAGTAGACAAAGCAGGTTTCTCGCCTGCGTTCGGCCCGTGCGTTAGTTATCTACCCTCTCAGTCTCTGGAGTCTGGAGTCTGGAGTCTGGAGCTCGGGAGTCTCTTCCTTATTTCCTTAATGGTTATCTATGTATGTATGTATGTATCTATCTATTATTTGGCAGGACGGGTTCTATTGATCTGATCTGCAAGAATAGAATAGAAAAGAAAACCCCAACCCCAGACTTGGTTACTAGATAATACTTACTACTCCAGACTCCCAGATCGGCTTCTCCCAAAAAAGAAAGAAATAATAATCGTAATAGCATTCCTTCCTCCCCCCGGAACTGAACCCGCCAAGCCGAACGAAGTACGCAACACGGAGACTTTACTTACGCAGGCGGACGGGCGGGAGTCCCATAGTACATAAGTAGTACGGAGGATCGTTCATTTCATTTCATTCATGGTCACGAGCACAAGCACGAGCCAAATGCACATCAGTAATAATAATAATAATAATAATAATAATAATAATAATAATAATAATAATAATAAATAATGCTTACTAGTTTGGTTTGCTATCTATCTATCTACTCCGAGTATACGGAGTAAATACTGTACTGTGCTGTGCGTGCTGTACTTTTTCTTATCTTTGCATTTGCCATTGTTACAATTATTGTCCAAGTAGTACAGTACGACAGCGCGAACACGTAAACACTCTCACGTCCATGTTAGATAACTTAGATAGATATCGAAAAAAGGAAAATCGGTCGAGACCCTGGCGTGCTTTTGCTCTAAACGAACTTCCTGCACGCTTCCCTGGAACCTGGACCCGAGGGGACGATCAAGCAGGCTGCAGTAGTCTAGTCTGGTCAAGGTTCCCCTACAATGGTACGAAAAAAAAGGGCTCGAAGATTGTGGACCTGCGGGAGGGGAGGGAAAAATGTGGAGAACAAACGAAAATAGCAGCGTCAGCTGGACAGTTTGATTTTGCCGCTTAGGTTTTAATCTACAACAAATCCATCCACGGAAAATGCCACGACTATCGATTAGGACACACTAGCCAAACAGAACACTGAGCATTCGCCCAAGACAGGGGGGGATGCTTTGCCGCCACCAGCCACCATCAGGCAGAAAAAAAAAGAAGAGACTCCCCCCTCCCCACGAACCAAGGAAAACCCCACAGTTGGCCGTTAACGCTCCCTCGGGTTGCGCTGTCGGTCAAACAAGGAAGGTCTGTCGAGGGTGAGAGGCGCTAAGCGGTAAATGGCTGATAATGGCTGATGTCGCCTCAAAAATAAACACCCCCCGCTGCTCCCGCCGAGCTCTTTAACTTACTCCTCGTCCTTCTCAGCTCCGGCCTCCTCCCGCAGACGGGCCTCCTTCTCCTCCTTCTCCTTCTGCTGCAGGTACAGCAGAGCATTGATCTTGTCCTTGATCGAGTGCTCAGAGGTGAGGGTCTGGGAGATGCGCTCACGGCCAATCAGACTGAGGACAATGCTGGCTCCGACGACGAAGGTCAGCACGAAGCGGTACATGCCATACCAGTGAGGGGCCGCTCCGCGAGCAGCAGCGCGGGCATCGTTGTAGTACAGGAAGTTGAACGCCAGGAACTGGGTGATCAGGGCATAGTCGACGGGGAGGAGGAGGGTCGGCCACGCGACAGCGGGAGCGACAACTCCAGCCGCATAGCGCCTGTAGCCCTGCTTACCGCCGTACCCGGCCCATTCGAGACCCCAGTGGATAGCGCCGAGGAAGGAAAGGATCTGAACGTCATCGGTGTCAGTAGCCATCTTACATCACCGTTGCGGATACTATATCCAACACGAGTACTTACCACTGCACCGTAGCCAACCTGGATGGGCTCGAGCATGTGCAGCATGAGCTCAGCAGTCTGACCGGAGATGAACACACCATCGCCAGTCTCAGCGGCGTTGTTGATCTCCCAGGCGAGGTAGGCAGTGTCAATGGAGGTGACCAGGTAGGGAACGACACCGGCCATTCCGAGGTACAGAGCCTCCTTGGGGACGTCGTGCAGGCTGAAGGTGTCCTTGATAACTTTCTGTACAGACAGCAGGTCAGCATCTGTATGATGCCATAGTAGATCGTATAACTAGTCCAGGGCTTCACATACCGCCTCAGCCTTCATACCGGCCATCACATCAGTGTCTTCTTCGGCAACCGGCTCGTCCTGTAGATATAAAACCCGTCAGCGGCCCATTCTAGATGTGGCCATCGTTCAACTCGCTCCCGATCAGGAGAAGTATAGAAGCATCGGTTAGGTCTCACCCGCTCAGCATTGGTGCTGGTCGTCGCATATCGGACGAGAGCAGTGGTGACGGGCTTGCGGGCAGCGAGCGCAAGGCTTGGCGACGTCAGACGGACGGACTGGCGGGCCGACGAGGTCAATTGAGCCTTGAAGACGCTTCTGGGGAGAGTCGAACGAGCCACGGAGGCATTGGAGCTGGCGGCCGCCCGGAAGAGCGAACGAGCAGCAGCGCTTCTATACATGATTGCCGGTGGAATGGCTTGAAGCCTCTGCAAAAAACAGTGTGAGCCAGGAAGCTCGGATAGAGTAGGAAATGACGGGAGAGCTTACGGACGGCCTCAATTGGAATGAAAAAGGTAGAGGGAAAAGCGTAGGAGTGGAGATGATGGGATTAACCCAGGTGAACACAATGGTTCGACTCGTAGATGGAGGTCTGCCGGCGAAGGACGTTCGGATCTGAGGATCGTAGGGCAAAATGATGAGATGGTGAGGTTACGGGAGTTGCTAGCTCCGGAGACCCGGAGACACCAAGCCCGCAGCGTTACAGCCTGAAGGCTGAGGCCGCAACAGGCTCACGTGCTGCTGCTTACGCCGGGCGAGCTCGAATCAGCTCTGCTCTCGTTGAACGCGCGGAAAGGGCTGCAACCCTAGCCGCTAAACCACAACCAGCAACCGCAGCAGCAACAGCAGGCGCCTCAGGCTTCCACCTCTTCATCTCTGCTGCCTTCCCGCCCGTGCCAAGACACGACGTCACTTGCCCTGATTCATCCATTCAATCGAGCCAGCGAAACCCCCCAATAATTAATCTGGGTCAGTGACGGTAGGGAAAAACCACAACATTGCCCCGGATGCCCTGACGTTTACGCTGGCTCCTTTCATATCAGCAATTGGATGCCTTCCCTGTCCGTCATACCCAACCGTGCCTTGGACAGGTGTCAATCCCTACGCCACGGCTATCGCGTGTCATACTTAGCGTCCCAAAGCGGGAGGGGAGGGATCTGGGCAGAATCGCCCGGACCTGCGATCATCAGCTGCTGCTCCCAGATCTTCGACCGTGCGGAGGTCATCCCCTCAACCCGCTGGATGGCTGGTCAAGAGCACAGGTTAACGGAGTACCTCAGTGCTCAATAGCATATTCAACTCAGGTCTGATGAGACGTTCGTTATCCCGTTGAGTCTCTGCAGTGTGGACTGACCGAATGGGTCGATGTAGGCTAGATAGACAGACGTTATCGCCCATACCTGGTCATATAGGCAAAAAGAATTAATCACGAGAGTTGATTTCTCAAAGACGTTCCTCCCCGGCCCGGGTCACGGCCTCCAACCGCAACCATGTTGGAAGGAGTGGTTGCCAACCTGCTGAACCGCTTCCTGGGCATGTATGTGAAGAACTTCGATGCCAAGCAACTCAATATCGGCATTTGGTCTGGTGACGTGAAGCTGAGCAACTTGGAGCTGCGACGAGAGGCACTGGATCAGCTACATCTGCCTCTGAACGTCGTGGAGGGTCACCTGGGCCAGCTGACGTTGTCCATACCATGGTCGAATCTACGGGGGAAGCCGGTCAAAGTCCACATCGAGGATGTTTTCCTCCTGGCCGCGCCGAAGGAGGATGCGGACTACGATCCTGAGGAGGAAGAACGCAGAGCACATGCGATCAAGATAGAAAAGCTCGAGAGCGCAGAGTTGCTGAAGGAACGGAATACGGACGGCATGAGTCAGGAGGAGCAACAAAGAAACCAAAGCTTCACACAGAGTCTCATCACCGCTGTCGTTGACAACCTGCAAGTCTCGATTAAGAACGTACACTTCCGATATGAAGACTCGATTGCCTCGCCCGGTCACCCCTTTGCGGCCGGTGTCACCCTGAAGGAGCTCAGCGCCGTCAGCACCGATGGCAATTGGGTCCCGACTTTTATCCAGTCAACATCGGGTACGACGCATAAGCTGGCCGTTCTCGGCGCTCTTGCGGTCTACTGGAACACAGATGCAGAGCTCTTTGGGACGGGACGTGGCTCGGACATCGGTGCGGAAGCGCAAGGTCTCACCCATGAAGAACTTATAGAGAAGCTTAAGGCTACCGTGGACGGTGGCGACAAAGGCCAATATATGCTCCGTCCGGTCAGCGGTCGCGCCGGTCTAGAGCTAGACAAGACTGGAAAGATGGATCGACCGAAGATCAAAGCGCGCCTGCTGTTCGATGAGCTGGGCTTCGTCCTCGACGACGATCAATATCGAGACGCACTCATGCTTGTCGATTTGTTCCATTACTTCATCCGCCACCAGGAATATAAGAAGCTCCAACCGAAGGCTAGACCCAAGGAAGATCCGCGCGCCTGGCTGAAATTCGCGGGAAACGCTATACTCAGCAAAATCCACGACCGAAACAGACGTTGGACCTGGGACTACATAAAAGAGCGCAGGGATGATCGTATAGCCTACATCAACCTCTTCAAGAAACGGAAAAGGGAAGAGCAATTGACTCCCGATGAAGCTAAAGAGTTAGAGAGGTTGGAATGGAAGCTTAGCTACGAAGATCTCCGATTCTGGCGCTCTTTGGCTAGAAACCAGCTACGAAAAGAAAACGTCGGTGTGAAGAAACCTGCCAGGCAGCAGTCCTGGTCGGAGTGGATATGGGGTTCTAAGAAAGAGGAAGACGAGACTACCACCATGACCGAGGAGCAGCGCCAGGAACTCTACAACGCCATTGACTGGGACGAGAAAAAGGCACTCGCAGAGAGTGTGGATGTCCCCAAGGACTGGGTCAAGGTACAGTTGAACTGGAGTCTCAGAGCCGGTAGCTTCACTCTAAAACGAGATCCCCATGGCCGAGCTGAGGAGATCATGAAACTCGTGTTCGACAAATTGAAGGCGAGGGCCTTGCAGCGTCCTGATTCCTATCTATTAGACGTGGACCTAGGAGGGTTGAGGGTCTACGATGGAACTACGGAAGGCAGTCTCTTCCCGCAGATCGTGAAGGTCAAAGATTCTCTTCCGCAGCAGGAAGAGCAACCATCATCCGAACCTGACGATCCGCGCCTACCGTCCGAAGAGAGCGACTCAGAAACCGAAGAAGACAACAGCTTGTTCCACCTTCGGTTGGAAAAGAACCCTCTGGAAAGCGATGCCGATTCGGCTGTTCAGGTCAAACTGAAGAGTATCGAAGTAATCTATAACCCGAGGTTCCTGGTCGAGGTGGTCAAGTTCTTCAAACCCCCGGAAAGACATATGGAGTCCATCGGAGCACTGCTGGACTCAGCGGGAGCTACTGTAGAGGAAATTCGACAACAAACCCGCGCCAGTTTAGAGTTTGCTCTGGAAGAACACAAGACAATCGACGCTCATTTCGATATTCAAGCTCCGTTAGTCATCGTTCCAGAGAGTATAACCAAGGAAAGTTCGCTCTGCTTGATTCTTGATGCTGGTCACATGAGCGTCACTAGCGAACTGGTCGACAGGCAAGCCATCAAAGACATCCAGGCTAAGCAAAGGAAACAGTACAATGAAGAGGACTATAAGCAGCTCGAAGGACTTATGTACGACAAGTTCTTGCTTAAACTGGACTCCACTCAGGTTCTCATCGGTCCCGGTATTGAGGCCACCAAGGCCCAGCTGACTACGGAGGATGACTCGAAGAATCTGCACATCATGGATCGTATAAACATGGATTTTGTCTTGGAGCTCTGTATTATACCAAAAGCAACTGAGCTGACAAGGACGCGGGTTTCTGGCCATCTTCCCGAGTTACATGCTTCGATATCTGATAAGAAGTATAAGAATCTAATGAGACTGATCGATATTGCCATTCCACGATTCGAGGAAGAAGGCGAGACAACAAGGCGCGAGACCGTGCAAACACCCCGCAAGAAGGCGCAAGAGGCAGTTGTCTCGACGGATCGAGCACGATCAGCTTCTCTGCAACCTTCCAACGAAAGGGAGCTGCCTGTTGTAGATGAAGACTCTGATGCCGAGGAGCCGACGAATGAGCAGGATAATAAGCAGATCAATAAACCTATCAACCTGCACCGAAGGAACTTCGAACTCAAATTCACTGTCGGGAAGCTCCGCGGTTCCTTGTTCCGTGCTGATCCCAGAGAAGAACAGGCTGATCAATTGCTGGTTGAGCTGGTCGCAGAAGGTTTTCAATTGGACTATTATATGCGATCTTATGATATGGTGGCTGAAGTATTACTCAAGTCTTTGAGCGTGGATGACTATATTGAAGAGAACCAGCCCCCTGAGTTCAAGCAGATCATCTCCTCCAAGGGATTCAATGCGGACGCGGACAAGGATCTGTTCCATCTCAAGTTCCTCAAAGTCAACCCTGAGTCGCCCGAGTTCGACTCCACGTTTGATGGCATAGCTATGAATCTTGACGTATCGGTCTCGACAATCAACCTCATTGTCACCAGGAAAACGTTACTGACTCTCCTGGATTTCGTTCTCCTGACCTTCACGAGTCCCGGACAACCGAAACAGGTCGAAGAGAGCCCCGACGAGACTTCTCTAGCGGATACACGTGAAGAGAAAGAACAGTCTCAGCAGGTTGGAAAGATGCGTATCAAGGCTAACCTGAAGAGTATTGCGCTGATACTCAACAACGACGGCGTCAGATTGGCTACGCTGAGTCTGAATACTGCTGACGTAGGCATCTTCATAGCCGGTCCTGCAATGAGAATCCAATCACGGATCGGCAGTCTGACTTTGGTTGACGATGTGAACATGGGCGCTTCAGAGCAATCTTCCATTCGGAGACTGTTAACGATAGAGGGAGAAGATTTCGCGGATTTCAAGTACCAGACGTTCGATCCAGATGCTGAAGACTACCCCGGCTATAACTCTGAAGTATTTTTGCGATCTGGCTCTGTTAAGATCAACTTTTTGGAGGAGCCTTATCGGAAGATCATTAACTTCCTGGTCAAGTTCGGCAAGATGCAGGCTATCTTCAACGCAGCCCGTCAGGCTGCAGCAAATCAAGCGAACCAGCTGCAGGAGAATGCTTCGCGTATGCGCTTCGATATCGTGGTCAATACACCTATCGTGGTGTTCCCGCGGGCCGTGATGGATGACCGTCCTCGGGATACCATTACCGCTCACTTAGGAGAAATCTACGCGAGCAATTCGTTTGTGCCGTTGGATGAGGCCAAAGATAGTCCCGCAGTCAATATGATATCTGCTGGTATCCGCAAGATACGTCTTACATCCGATTTCCATTACGATGGAGGAGAAAGCGAAGAGCTGGAAATGATCCAGCAGGTCAATCTCGACTTCAGCATTTGCTATCTGGAACACCAGCCGAACCAACCACGCCCAGATATCGAAGTCGAAGGAACTATGTCGCCAATCAATCTGAGAATCTCACCGTCCCAGTTCAAGTTCCTGCTGGAGCTATCCAAGACTATTCCCGGGGCTTTCTCTTCCGATAGCGACCAGCAGGAGCTCGAAGCCATCGAAGCGCTTCCCTCCACGACCGCAGAGCCTGTCAAGGCAGCTGTGTCTAAGGCGACCATGGAGAAAGCCGCTCCGTCGCAGCAGGGCCCAGAAACCGGTGAGGATCAAGAGACATGGGTACGACTAGATATGATTTTCAACGTGGATAGTATTGGCTTGGAGCTTCTGGTCGAGAAGGAAAACCAGCCAATCGGCCGTTTGGAGGATTCCAGCTTATCGAAGTTCTCGTTGAACGACACCAGAGTCAAACTACGGATGCTGACGGATGGCTCCTTGGAGTCTGAGCTGCTGATACACTCATTCTCGATCCGTGACAGCCGCACTAAGGATAACAACAAGTTCAGAAAAATCATGTCACTGATCAACAATGACGTGCAACAGCAATTTATGGCCAGCGTCTCGATATCTCCCGGACCCGAAAAGCATCTCGTTGCTATGCTTACTATTGACAGCCCGCGGATCATCTTCGCGCTGGATTACTTGTTCGCTTTACAGTCGTTCGCTAGTGCAGCGTTTGCAAGGGAGGAAGCAGTAGAAGTCGAAGAGATCGATGAGTCGCCAGAGGAATCCGATGCTGCGTCCAGTGTTGCTAGGACAAGCACAGAACGATCGCCGCCTCCATCTTCAAACGGCGATAGTTCTACTAAGAACGGTCAAATGACTGTTTCTTTCAGAGCGAACATTGTCGATGCTCAGCTGATCCTCATCGCGAACCCTGCTATATCGAACACTGAGGCCATTGTTCTTGGCACGAAACAGGTCCTCTTCTCTCAGCAGAATGTCTCTACTCTGCAGGTAAACAAGGTTGGCATGTTCCTGTGCCGGATGGACCGGTTCGAAACTAGCAGATTGCGCATACTCGACGACTTCACGGTCGAACTGTCCCTCGACAGTCGCTCTCAGGAAAGATCTTCGAGCTTGACGAGTATCGATGTGCATGTCGAGCCGCTCGTGCTGCGTCTTTCACTCCGGGATATTCTTATTGCGATCCAAATCGTCAATAAAGCTTCCGAGATGACCAACCGCGCTCCTCAAACCACTGATGATGGTGAGCCGAAGAAGGTGAAAGAGATCAAGGGGAGTAGCGCAAAGTCTACCAAGGGGGGTAAGCAGTCTGCGGATGCCGTTTCCACGAAAAATAAACGCAGTGGTAGCCAGTCTGCCAATACAGCCGAGCATAAATTGCCCCTTCAACGTACAGGTGTCATAAAAAGAGAGGAACTGTCCGCTCAATTTGATGGTATCAGAGTTGTCCTGATCGGCGACTTACACGAGCTGCCGCTGCTTGATTGGAGTGTCAAGAAATTCAATGTAGACGTTCGAGACTGGTCCACCGCTATGAATGCCGATACCAGCTTCGACACGTTTGTCAATGTGTACAATTTCTCGAAGTCGGCTTGGGAGCCATTAATCGAACCCTGGCAGCTTGGATTCCACATGGCGAAAGATTTGCACCCGGATGTTTTGTCCATAGAGGCATACTCTCACAAGACTATGGAGCTTACGGTGACCACTGCCACAATTGCTTTGGCATCGAAGTCATTCCAATTCCTGTCGACCGACGAGGATGTCCTTTCGAAGCCCAGAGGTGCCGACGCACCTTACAGAATCCGCAACTACACCGGGTTCGACCTTCGAGTCTGGGCTGACGTCGGTAACGACGAAGGCGGACCAGCTGCTAAACTTACTGATGGAGAAGAATACCCTTGGAGATTCGAGGATGCGACTGCAATGCGTGAAAATCTCACGCCTGAAGGAAACGCTGGCCTGGTCGCCATCAAGCTCGAAGGAAGTGGCTTCGACAGTGTCACTCGTATTCCGGTCATCAGGGAAGGCGAAACACTCTATAACCTCAAACCAAAGAAAGATAGGGTCTTGCACAAATTGCTGGTAGAGGTCAAACTAGGGACTGATAACGTTAAATACATCACCTTCCGCTCGCCACTCCTGGTTGAGAACAATACACAGATACCGGTTGAGATGGGAGTGTACAGCCCTGAAGAAGGTCATCTTCTGAAGATTGAGAAGATCCTACCGGGTGATTCTCGACCTGCGCCCGTGGGAGCAGCTTATATGCACTCAGTCGTTGTCCGCCCTGATCAAGGTTTTGGCTATGACTGGTCAACTGATCAGTTGTACTGGAAAGAGCTTTTGCGGCGTCCGACACGGACTCTGACCTGCCTGAGCGACAATGGACAGCAATCTCCACCATTCTACTTCCAGATGAATGCCTCTTACGACAAAAATGAGCCGCTTACCAGCATCTATCCTCACATGAGAATCCGAATCTCTGCTCCCGTTGAGATTCAGAATCTGTTGCCTTACGACTTCAAATACAGGATCTATGACAAAAACACGAGGAAAGACTGGACCAACTTCCTTCGCAAGGGTGGTGTTAGTCCTGTTCATGTCGTCGAACTATCACACCTGCTGCTGCTCAGCATCGACCTACAGGATACAGTCTTCAAACAGAGTGACTTTGCCATAATCAACGGCAACGCGCAAGAGTTCAGGAGGGAGCATGTACTGTCACTAAAGGATGAGAGAGGTATCCAGCTGAGACTGAAATTGCACTATTTCAACGTGCCAGACAGCGGCGGTGCCTTCAAGGTTTCCATATATAGTCCTTACCTCATCCTAAACAGGACAGGACTAAGCATGGATATTCAGTCTAAAGGCTTCCTCCAGTCTGCAAGGTCAGCGGCTGGTCAGGGTCTGAGAACAGATGCCAGGAGTGGCGGTCGTTCTCTTCCCTACATGTATTCCTATCCCACGGATGACCCTAAGAACCGGTCAATCCTGAAGATCGGTGATTCTGCATGGAGCAAGCCGCAGAGTTTCGATGCCATTGGTAGTACCTTTGAAGTTGTCCTGCCAGCGGGAGCAGGCAGATCCGAGTTCCATGCTGGAGTTTCGGTCACTGAGGGCGAAGGCAAATACAAACTGACGAAAGTTGTTACCATCGCCCCTCGTTTCATTCTTAAGAACAAACTCAGTGAGGATCTGCTTGTTCGCGAACCTGGATCGTCCAACGTCTTAGCGATCAAGAGTGGCGAGCTTATTCCTCTTCATTTCTTGCGTCAAGTCCCCGAGAAGCAGTTGTGCTTGTGCTTCCCGGGAGTGAACAATCAGTGGTCATCTCCTTTCAATATCGCCGATGTGGGAACGATACATGTGAAGCTTGCTAAAGCCAACCAGCGCCAGCGGCTTATCAAAGCAGAGATCATCATGGAGGCGGCTACACTGTTCCTCCACTTCAGCTTCGAAACCAAGCACTGGCCCTATTCGATGCGCAACGAAAGTGATACAGAGTTCATCTTCTACCAGGCCAACCCCAATGTTGACGAGGATGAGGAAGACAACGGCAGCGGCTGGCGGCCAATCCGTTACCGCCTGCCACCTCGAAGCATCATGCCCTATGCCTGGGATTATCCGGCTGCTAAGAATAAATCTCTGGTGCTGACGTGCAACGGCAAAGAGAGGCACGTCAAACTTGCTGAGATCGGAAATCTCATTCCAATGAGGATACCTTCAGGTCCAAATGGACCGCAGAAGATCATCGATATCAATATTGTGGCAGACGGTCCAACTCAGACGCTCGTCCTTTCCAACTTCAAGCCATCAAAGAGCATGTATAGGCAGCAGAGTGCACAGGCGTCTCAAGCAAGTGTTTCCACTGGTTTCGAAGTCAAAGAGCTGAGCTCCGATGTCAACTTCAAGGCTCAACTTCGCCTTGGAGGTATTGGTATATCACTCATCAACAAGAACATGAAGGAGTTGCTGTACCTTACGTTCCGCGATATCGAGCTTAAGCTTCGAGAATCACGACTCTACCAAACGCTCAACGCAGCGATCAAGTGGATACAGATCGACAACCAGCTCTATGGAGGTGTCTTCCCTATCCTCCTGTATCCTAGTGTGGTTCCTAAGACTGGAAAGGAGATGGAAGCTCACCCGATCTTCCATGCCATGGTCACCCGAGTGAAGGACGACTCGTACGGAGTGTTGTACATCAAATATGCGACGGTGCTTCTGCAGCAGATCACTCTTGAACTTGACGAAGACTTCGTATTTGCTATGCTCGACTTTCTCAAGGTTCCCGGGGCCTCCTGGGCTGAAGAACAGGATGGAAAGCTATGTGACGAGGATCTTTCCATTCCCGAGCCAAAGCAAGAGGAGATGGGTCAAGATGTGTACTTTGAGCTTCTCCATCTGCAACCCATGCAGCTGGATATCTCCTTCATGCGCACAGAGCGTGTTAATGTCGAGGATACAATGCAACCTTCGAACCCATTGATGTTTTTTGTCAACGTCATGACGATGTCTATCGGCAATGTGAATGACGCCCCTATCCGACTCAATGCCCTGATGCTGGAGAACGCGAGAGTCTCGATCTCAATGCTCGTCAGTAATATCCAGAGACATTATACCCAAGAGTTCCTCCGCCAGATCCACGTTGTCCTCGGATCCGCTGATTTCCTTGGGAATCCAGTTGGTCTATTCAACACTGTCAGCTCTGGTGTCGCAGATATCTTCTACGAGCCGTACCAAGGACTGGTTATGACAGACAGGCCTCAGGAATTGGGAATCGGCATCGCTAAAGGTGCTTCCAGCTTTGTCAAGAAATCAGTGTTCGGGTTTTCCGACAGTATGGCCAAGTTCACTGGTAGCATGTCGAAGGGTCTTGCAGCAGCCACACTAGACAAAGAATTCCAAGACCAGAGACGAATGTCCAAGTCGAGGAATCGGCCGAAGCATGCATTGTACGGAATCACTGCCGGAGGAAACGCATTCGCTACAAGCTTGGCCAGTGGTATTGGAGGCTTAGCACGTCACCCACTCGAAGGTGCAGAGAAAGAGGGCTTCCAAGGGTTCGTCAAGGGTGTCGGAAAAGGCTTCTTAGGGTTGGCAACCAAGCCGGCCATTGGTGCATTCGATCTTGCTTCGAGTCTTGCTGAAGGTGTCCGAAACACTACTACGGTGTTTGATCAGGAAGGTCTAGACCGAGTTCGGCTTACGCGTTTCATCGCTTCCGATGGCATCGCACGACCATACAGTCAGCGGGAGGCCCTTGGTCAGTTCTGGCTCAAGACTACCGATGACGGCAAATACTTCAATGAGGAGTACATCGCGCATCTTGAGCTTCCAGGACGCGACATGATAGTCATTTTGACATACAACCGGATCATGCTCGTGCGGTCCAAAAAGCTCCGCACCGAATGGGAGATCAAGCTCACCGATATCCAAACCATCTCGAAGGAGCGGACTGGTATGAACATTACACTCAAAGGAGGCGCCAATGGGCCCTTCATTCCTGTGCAAGACGAGAGTGCACGGAACTGGCTATATAGACAAATTGCAATTGGTAAGTGGCCGCTGCTAAATCTTAATTAACCGGAAACGTCGAAGCTAACGAGACTTTCCAGCTGTCAATGCTTTCAATGAGAAGTATAATGCAAAGGGCTAAAGGACGGACCTCTGTTGGCTCTTCAACCCCTTCTTCTGTGATGATGTTATGACATGATTATTTCAGCACCTGCTGATGCATGCACTATTTGGTGAACGTATAAGAGAAAGCGCAGGCTTTGGGATGCGACGAATTTTTCATGAAGTGGGAGGAGGAAAATCAGTTTGAATCGCATAATTGATACAGATCCGTCATGTCATAGTTTTTGGATCAGTTATGTTTCTTTTTGTCCTTCTTCCCGCGGTTTATTATTGTTGTTGATATCTTTTCTTTCCCGACTGAGTAGTATTTAGCCAGTTTATGTCGTTTTCTTCTCGTTAATACTTGTCAGGTTAAACTTCACTAGGTCAGTAACTTCATCCATTGGGTGTGGTGGACTTAAATCTTGTCTTGAGCATTTTCCTTGTCGGAACCGTAAAAGTTAGAGTGATACATACATAGTGGAAAATATCTGTTGGGTATACTACTAATTGTCCGAGAATCTGGGTTTGTCCTTCCATCCAATATATATCTATGCATAAGGAAAGTAAGTAAAGACTTCATAATGGTATATCCTATCCCATCCTACATACATATACACGTACGTTAACAAAGCCCTAGTACGATTTGAATATAGTCTGTATAACCTAAATCTGGTGTTCCCTTGGGATATTTTTCCCAATACGCCAAAGAAAGAAAAAGAAACAAAGAAAAAAGAAGTCTGCTAATGAGAGAAGAGAAAGGTTTATTTATTTCCCTTCTGCCCGCTCGACCAATCGATCCTCCAAACCCATCGGTTCCCAGATATCTTTCGCCTTGCGATTCTGTGCCCATACAACATCGCCTTGAAGGAAGACGACCACGCCTCCTTTGCCGGTGGCGCTGGCAGTGATGCGGAAGAGCGGTTGGCCGTTCTGTGGGTGTGCTTCGCGTAGGGGGAGCATGATGAGGCCCTGTTCGGCGCACCAGGTTTCGAGAATGTCTTTGAAGCCGACTTCTTCGACGGGTTTGGGCTTTGGTTTCGGCTTGGCGGGGGGTTCCGCTTCGAGGGGGCGTGGGAGGGTTTTCTCGGCGGGTTCGGGGGGTGGGAGTTCCGCTGCGGCGCGGTCGCCGAGACGAGAGGCCAGGTCCATGGTTTGGAGACCCTTCTTCCATTCGTCGTCGACGGCGGCCATCTCGTTGATCTCTTCGGGGATCTGGGAGCGCCACCAGGAGAACCATTCGCCGACTTCTTCGTAGTTTGGTTCGTTGGTGAGCCAGATATGAAGGATGTTGTGCCACTTGGGGAAGAATTCCGCGGCGAGGAGGAGGGCCGAGACGTTTGGTTTGAAGTAGTCTTTCCACTTCAAGACGTCTTCGAGGGCAGTGAGGTCTTGGTCTTGAGGGTTGACTTCGAATTCGTCCCGCAGATGGCGGGCGAGACGCGGGAGAAGATGGTTGCGTAGCGCAACGTCGAACTCGGAACCCAGGGCATCGCGCCAGAGTTCGATGCCGCTGACTAGGCCCTTGCGCAGGTCCCAGCTGTCCAGGACGACGCGGAACTTTCTCTTGGCGTCTGAGAGTAGACCGGTTGCTTGCTTGGGGTCGGTATGGCGTTCATCCAGGTATTGCAGCCATGTGAACAGCCACCAGGGGAAACGGGAGTTCTGCGATGATGAGGGATGCCGCTTGCTGCTCCTGGGTTTCCATTCCTTGATGGCTGCGCTCAGTTTGGGGACAACCAGCTGGTCCATGACGTTGGCATAGACGAAAGCTGGGAGAAGTTCTTTCCATGATACAACTAATGTCGTGGCAGGCGCGGGATCATGTACATCCCAATCGTTCAGCAGGGCAGACCGCACTCGCGGCAGCCAAAGGGTATAGATCATCGTTTCATAAGGCGACGTAGATGATCGTTTGACCTCTCCATTGGCGGGCCGCCGGGATAAGATATGGTTTAGTCGGCGTAGGCTCGATACGAGGTATGTAGGATCTTTCAGGGGTTCCCATCCGTCCATAGCCTGTCGAAAGAGAGGATGGATTGCCGCAACGGCAGCTTCCGAAAGCCTGTAGTCATCAATAACGTCGCGGAACTCTGTCTGTAGACGCTCCAGCTTGGAAGTCAGATCCTCTATTCGCGCAGCCAGGTCATCTTCCATGTTGAAAATCTCCAACGCTGCAACGGCCGAGACCAGTTCCGTGAGCTGGTCCATCTTAACCTGCTGGGCGTCCATTTCTTCCACCACTTGCGTCTCCTCCATCTCGATGTACTTTTTCCTTTCGGTCAACCCTTTCCATTCATCAGCAAAGGCTTCCAGATCGTGTCGCGCGCGGCGCGCAATCTTGATTGCCTCTCCTTCACCCGGATTGACGAACTCCAATGGGGTCATCAGACCGGCGGTGGACGTCAACACCTTTTGTTCCTTGCCCGTTGCATCGATCAGCGACTTGAGAACGTTCGGAACCTCCAGACCGGCTGTATCAGCTTCGATTTCTCGCGCAGTCCTGAACCGGGGTTTTGCTGGGCCGACAGGCGTGGCGGCACCGCTACGGGCTTCCTGTTTGCGCTCCTCTTTTCGTCTTCGACGCCGTGCGCGCTCTTCATCCGAGCTGTCTTCGACTGTCTCTCCTCTCAATGCCGCTGCACGCTTTTCCTCCTCCCGCGCCTGCTTCGACTTTTCCTTAACTGCACCCAAACCAACACCTTGCGGTCGTGCTTGAGCCTCGACTGGCTTAACGATACCCTGGCCACCTGCACCAAGACCTTGTCCCTCCACATAACCCATCTTCGCCATCATTCGCGCGGCGAAAGAGTTGGCCCCCATCATGGAGCCACCCTTTGCACCACCTTTTGGATTTCCACCCCGCGGGGTCCCTGCGCCTGAGTTCATGGTCGAGGTCCAAGGACTGCGACGACCGCTACCTAGACCACCCAGGCCCGATGTTGGAGGGGATTCGGAGAGCGAGGACGCCTGCTGAAACCCGCGAAAGCCCATGGTGGGCCTGGCATCCTCTTCATCGGAGGAGCTCATGTCTGCGATCTTGCGCTTCTGGCCGGCGAAAGGCGAACCGGGTGGTGAATCCATGTCAGCGTCCATGATGTGCGAAAGCAGAGACTGCCGGGTGCTTTTCAGCGGATGCGATCGACAGCCATCTGGTGCTGCGCAGCAGTTGTTAAGCCGCCGACAATAATCGTGGCGTGGTAGGGGGGATGGAGATGAGCTTTGGCTCGAGATACAATAATAATGATAAACTAGAGCTTCGCCCGGAAAAACTCTACTCCCGAGGGGCCGAGGCCGATGACGTTTGTTTAGTTATGTAAGTTGAGTTATCTCACTGCTTCTTCTTCTCTGCTTCTTCTGCTCCCTTCGATCCGCCGTCCGATTCTCCTCTCCCTCTTCTTTTCTCTCAATTGGACTTGTATCCATTCGCCCATCTATCTACAACAGCGATACAACTCTCCCGAACAGACTCCCATCATTCCATCCACCATGGCTGCCTCTCTCTTCCGTCCCTCTACTGCCCGCACTGCTCTGCGCGCCGGAGCTTCGGCTGCTCGCACTGCTGGTCTCGCGGGCACCAGCTTCGTCCGCACCAAGGCTACCCTCCCTGATCTGAGCTGTATGTTGCCCTGTGTCCGTTATTTACGTCCATCCATCCCGTATATCAGCTTGGGCTGTCCTGCCGTTGCAATCCGGTACTCTCCAATCCGGGACGGCAGTTTATTAATGCGGGATCCTCGAATCTGGACCCGGTCCCCATTGAGCCTCGATCGCCCTGTACTGCTGTACACAAGGACATGCTGACCAGGATTCAGATGACTACGGTGCTCTGGAGCCTGCCATCTCCGGTAAGATCATGGAGCTGCACCACAAGGCGCACCACAACAACTATGTCAACGGCTACAACACCGCCGTCGAGAAGCTCCAGGAGGCCCAGCACCAGGGTGACGTTGCTGCTCAGATCGCCCTGAAGCCCCTGATCAACTTCAACGGTGGTGGCCACCTCAACCACAGCCTCTTCTGGGAGAACCTGGCCCCCAAGAGCGCCGGCGGTGGTGAGCCTCCTTCGGGCAACCTGAGCAAGGCCATCAACGAGACCTACGGCAGCCTCGACTCCTTCAAGGAGAAGTTCAACGCCGCTCTGGCTGGTATCCAGGGAAGCGGCTGGGCCTGGCTTGTCAAGGACAAGACCACTGGCCAGATTGGCATCAAGACCTACGCTGTATGTGCACCCACCTTTTTTTTTTCGCTGCGGTGGAACTTGGATGCTAACTGTTCCCTACAGAACCAGGACCCTGTTGTCGGCCAGTTCGCTCCTCTGCTCGGTGTTGACGCCTGGGAGCACGCCTACTAGTAAGTTTACCCCGATTTGCATCGCATGAAGCAAGCAATTGCTAACAATGGTTCTCCTACAGCCTTCAGTACCAGAACCGCAAGGCCGAGTACTTCAAGGCCATCTGGGAGGTCATCAACTGGAAGGCGGCTGAGAAGCGCTTCGGCGCTTAAACGGGTCGATCCCAACATTGGCCGCCCATCAGCTTTCATTAATAGCGTCGGTATATTCATCGGCTTGACGTCTTTGATTTTGAGCAGTGTAATCTACTAGTAGTTCTGTCGATCGATTTAGTCAAGCTATTTCTTTATAGATATGATAACTATCTTTCAAATCTGTTCCAGGAAGTATAAAAATAATAGTATATCATGGTACATAATAATATAATTCGATAGTACACTTTGAAGATCCATCCAACACCCACCTCATGCAGACGAAACGCAACAGCCGTGGACGAACCCCCAAGAACATTCTCGAGCAACGCAACCAACAAAGCAACGTGCGTTCCCCACTATTGTACATACATACACCCCCCAGCCCCTCCCAATAACACGCAGATGCATTCTCCACCACATCCATTCCATCCGACTCGTCCGTCTTCTGTATCCGCGAAGCAGGTAGGGTGGGGTAAGTAGGGGGAGAGAGTTGCGACCTCGGACATTCGGATGTATGGTGCGAATTTCCTAGAATGGTATGGTATATAGTTGGTCAAGATATAGGTACTACTAGGACGTCATATCATATTATTATTATTGTATCATATTGTGTTTTTCTTGAGCTGATAAATCTATTTTTTAAGTGTACTTTAGAAGAAAGGGCTGTAGAGAGACTATACTCCATTTTACTTCATCTACATTACTTACGTCGTATATATAATACGATAGATACTCTGCTTTATATAGGGGAGGATAACTAAATATTTAGAACGTTGATAGTATTCATCACAAGAGCCTGTCAGTCATACGACCTCATGTCGGACATATCCAGAGTCAGCTTTGGTTGGTTATAGGTACATAGAAAGTACATAGGAAAAATAAGTAAAAGGAAAACAAGGATAGAGAGTGACAAAGTTCAAGGTCATCAAGTCATTCGATTCGACACCCCCCTTTTTCTCTCAACCCAGCACCGGAGGAAGCAAGCCTTCTGCCGTCTCCGTCCAGAACATACACGAGAAAGAAAAAAAATAACCAAGATAGGAAATGGTGAGTGAGTGACAGATACAGGTCATGATGAAACAATAAGAAAAAAAAGCAAGAGATTGCCACCGTGTCTTTTGGGGGAAGCATCATAGCCGTCAAGGATTCCGTTTCCGCAACATTCGTCATGAAAAAGCAAGTGTACTCAGACATAATTCGCAGAACAAGGGACTGTCAAAAAGAAACGCATCACGCAAGTCGTATAAGATAGATCGTATAGAAGATAATCAGTCGCGTAGGTCGAAATTCCCCGGAGGACTGCGTCGAGTGTCGGATCCGGTCCTCGTGAGAAAAGAAGTCGTGATGTGATGTCTCCAGAAGGCGAGACTACCGATGCAAAGAAATCACATGGCCGTTGCAGTCATCTTGCCATGATCTATCCTGGCCCATAAATATGTTCGTCATCAAAAAGGAAATTCATGTACATGAATAGAAAAGAAGAATCGAAATTGCCGCAGATCGTGGGCAATGTTTGAGTGTCAACAAGGTTATGTATGCAGTTCAAGTCCTGTTGATCTGTTCTGCCATCTTTCGAGCTCGACGCTCAACGTATCTGGCTCGCCCTGGCAGGTCTACTTCACCAGAAGAGATACGCTTGGCTTTGGCGGATGATATTGTCTCGTTATTCGCTATGCTGGCGGGCTCCATGCCCGAGGTCGTAAGGACCGAGGGCGGACGTGAAGAAAACACCGAGGAAGATCGATCTCTGGCTCTCGAGGTCCGCCCAGGAGTCACGGGCGAGCTGGGCTGAGAGTCCTTTCCTTTCATCCACCCAAAGAGCCCTATCGAGCTCCGGCGCTTGTTGTTATACTCCGCACCGTGCGAGGTCGAGGGACGGTCCGCTTCGGTAAAATGCCGCGCCAGAATCTTGTTGGTAAGTTCCCTGCTGGCTTCTTCAACGCGAGCTGTCGGGCCGCCGGCGGTATCCTGGACGGTGTGCGAGCGCTTTGCGCCGTTTGGGCCTCGTGCTTTGGGCACTATAGGAGACGGAGCCCCGTCATCCAGATCTTCCTGCTCGACGGGATCAGACATTGGCGACTGCTGAAGGCTCTTCGAGTTCGACCTAAGGCGGTTGAAGAATGGCGGACGCAAGCTGATCCGTCGCCGCGTCTGAGATTCGGACTGAACAGGGCTGCTTCCCCATCCGCGCAGGCGGAGCGAGTTACGGGGGAGCTGGGGCTCCTCAGCTGCGGGCTTGCTAGTCAAGAAACCTGCACGGTGTTCCGGGGTAGGAGGGAGAAAGTCAGGATCCAGAGTAGGCTCCATCACTTCTGTCGTCTCTTGGCTACTTCTCCGAGAGTCCTCCTTTCGAGAGCGCGGGCCATGTTTAGCGGCCTCCATCCAATCGTCAGGCGTTAGCGGAGGCGACGAGGGAGGTCCGTATTGCGTTGAGGTAAGCTCAGACGCAGCGGACTGCAGCGACGGCGTGTAGTCCTCAGACTCTCTGGTTACCTCCTCGATGCCTTCTCCGTTGAACATGAGATCACCACCGTAACGGGCGAGTCGCGGGTTCGTAGGACTGCCCGGACCAAGTAGGCGGTGGACCTTGGAAGTGCCTTGACCAAAGAACGGCAGCATGGTGGGATAGTCATCTCGCGTACGGACGGTTAATCCACGTTGGGATATCTCGCTCAATGAAGTCTCCATACTGTCTGATATGCCAGTGGTGGCAGTACTCGGCCGCAGCGCTATGTCGCCCGCGGACGATGGACGGTGTAGCTTCCGCCGCAGGTACAGCGGAGCCTGGTCAACGCGACTCTTCTCAGCAACAATGCTGCCGTTGGAGCTGTTTCTCATGCCCGCGTATGAGGTGCTCATGGTATCTGGTGTGGGCGGAAGCCTTCCACTGCCGAAGACGGCAACGTCCAAATGGTTAGAATCCGATGATTGAGGCTCGCCTTTGGCTCCGGTCTGGTTCTCCAAGCCCGACCGCATCCAGGAAACATCGGACACTGCCCGGTTTCTGGTTCTAGATGCCGGGGCTTGGAAAACATCTGGACGTGGCGGGATCCAGCGGTTGATGCGGGCAATCTTGCTTTCCTCATCCTCGCCAGTCGAGCGGAAACTATCTGGAAGCTTGGCCTTACCAGCCGTCGGCTCAGGAGCGAGGTCCAATTCATCAAATCCGTCATTCTTGATGGCACTGTCGTCTTCCGGCTTGAGATCGCTGCACTCACTGAGAGCACTCAAGCGAGGCGAGTCAGGTTCGCTGGGTTGATAACTGGACTGCCAGCTCTCGGATCTCGTCATAATGCTAGGCGCACGGTGAGACTTGGTCTCATTGCCGGCGTACAGGCTTCGCAATGCACTAGCACTCTTGGTCTCATCGCGGAGGAAGGAGGGTGCTCTCCTTGGGTATATGCTCTCAAAACTGTCTTTCTGTAGCTGACGGACCCGCGTGCCTCGTTTGGACGAACTTCTCTCCGGTATATCCACGATCATCTGCGCTTTGGGCGTAGAGATTTGCGGGGTTGCGGGCTCGCGGTCTTTGCAGTCCTCGTCGCTGGAGGGTCGAGCAGTCGACGGCCGCGACTCGTGTCGTCCGCCCTCCAGTTCTTCAATTCTCGCTTCAAGTTGGCAGATGAGTTCGACCGCCTCCGTGACAGCATGGTCGCGTTTGTCCAGCTCCAGTCGAAGCTGCTCGTTGGAGTCTCGTAGTCGTTGGTTGTGTTCCTCTACGCCACGGAGCTCCTGCAGCTCATCCTCCAGGCCATGCATGCGCTCGAGTTCCTCTTCCAGTTCCTGCATGCGTTCTAGCTTCTTGTCCAGAGCAGCAACTTGCTGTGTACGATGGAAGACCTCGAGTTTGAGATCGAAGTTAAGCTTGTTTATTTTTGAGATATACTATAGGAGAAAGTCGTTAGATGGTTGGGAACACGGCGCATTGATAGTCGGTACTAACCTGGTCCATTTCTCTGAAACCCATCTCCCGTGGCTGTCTCAGCCCTGCGGACAGGGCACTGTTCACCTTCCTTTGTTTCTCTGACTGTGAATCTTCATGGGACCGGGTGGACGGCGGTGTGACGGTTGGGATATCATCAGCAATTTCGGAGACTGCACGTCGAGAGGATCCGCGCGAGGCTCGTTGCTCCTTGATCAGACCCTGTAGCAGTGCAGAGGTCGGATTGACCAGAGGGGACGCTGGGACATCGGAGGACTCTGTAGGAGGAAGGGGCATCAGTTTCCGATGGTGGGTAGATAGATAGATATAGAGGAAGAGATGGAAAACGTACTGGAATCGAAGCGCGACGGTGTGCCTGGCCGGGTCGTTGTCAATGGGGACTGCTCGCGCGAGAATCTCCCCGGCTCTGTACAACAGGTCAATTGTCGATCCGTAGAATCACATCGTGAGAGACACGGAGTGCAGGAACATACCGGTATTCAGATTCGGTGGCGGCGTATGCGTGCCCGCCCTGCGGTGGAAGCGAGAGCGGGAGGGCGACTGGGTGGTGTCGTAGGAGCTGTCATCTGTATCTGAATCATCTATGGTGAGCCATGTCATGCTCTCCATGGTGAGCCGCTCTTCTGGGCCGGAGACTGACATTGAGAACGATACTTGGACGAAGAGATCCTGGTGGCCGGAGAGGAGGCATTGGAATATATTGAATGCCGCAACGGTGACTGCGCGGCCATCTGCAGCGTGGCCGAACCACGCCTACGGTCATCTCGATCCATCCCTCTTGGACTCCAGGGCTGGTTCTACTGAAGTCTGTTGTGGCTCGTTAGACGATGCGGAAGAACAGCCGGAGCAACCAAGTGGAACAGACCACGCCTACACTGCGATTCGAGAAGGACGCTACCACCTCATCGGGGTCAACGACCGGTATTCTTGCAACGTGGATTGGCGAGTAGACCGTTGTGGCCGAAGATCGCGTGCAAGATGCAAGATGCAAGATGCGAGGGGGGAATTGGAAAGGGATAACTAGAATGGAGGTAAGAACGGTGATAGGGACTTTTTTGCACGCCTGCAGCTAGCTAAGTAACCGGGTTGCAGTGCGCAGGGGGCAATCTTTTGTGTGTGGATGCCGGATCAGGGCGAACGGGCCAAGCAGAACTTGGAAGAAGCCCGAGAGGTTGGACGGGAACGATTATGAGGGATGGGAAGCAAGTGAGGTCCATGGAACGGGGCTGTGACGAGTCAATGTTCTGGATAAGAATAATAAGTAAGTTAATGGCTGCGGACGGAAACGTTCCAAGGGGTGAAGAGAGAGGGAGAGAGAGAGCGAGAACGACAGGAAAAGGATTCCTCCAACTAACTTACACGTCCTTTTTTTTTTTCCCCAACACGCGCAGCAGCTAAGTTAACTTACGACCGGATAGGGCGACTGGAGCTTTCGGACAATAATCATCTGCGGCAGCGATAAGGTCAAAGCGATCAGTTAGATACTCTACTCTAGAGTAGCGATCTGGTGTTCTCGACCATCCTTGACGATTGAATTGTAGACTAAGTGACTACTGTCTCAACTGAAAGCCAACTCCTAGCGACAAACCAATCGGAGAGATGCCCACGGCGCTGCCCCTTGCGGCTGCTGGATTTTCAGGGGTGCTTTAGTCCGCTGCTTCTTCCCGTTCACGGCCACCTACGGGTATCTATTCCTATATTTATTATTCCTCTATTATCTCAACTCACTCCGGCTGCAGGATCTGACAATCATCCCCAGATCATGCGCTTATTCTTTCACTCAATTGAACCTGTCAGAAACACACAGGCAGTGTTTTCTCTGTTGTTGTTTTCCCCCCTTCTAGCTGCAGTGTAAGTGCGCCACACTACTCAGTCCAGCCGATACATCGCGGGGAGCCAGGACCTCTGCCTGCCCGCAATCGATAAGATGCTCGTCGATCCGGTGCGCGCTAGTCGTCATGAAATTCATGCGAACAAAGGCGGTGATGGCCTCGGTGGCGCAACCTGGTCTGTTCACGACAAACAGCCAGCCTCCGGGGCCGTAACGGTGCTCAATGTTATTAACTGGCCATTGGACGGGCTGGCTTGAGGAATTCGAACCGGCAATGATATCCTCGACGGAGCTGGTGCTGTCTATCTTTGGCCATGGTCGACAGCAGTAGCTGTGCCGATCTAGCGATGTACTTTGCCGCAGCGGGGTTGACGCCAGTGGAGTTCCTACCGCTATCTCAACCGTAGTGCCGCTTCTGTCTCTGTCCAAATCCTCTCTGGTCAGCGCCACGCTGCTCCTCCGTCAACTGACGCTTCCACATACATTGTCTGTGCGATGAAGGTCATCCGAAGAGCGGCATCTGTCGGAAGGGAAGAGTATGGCAGTTACTGTGGACCAGCTCCCTCAGGAAATACGGACAAAAGACTATCCATGTCAGGCCATGTTTCAGGTTTCTGGCAGTGGTGTTGAAGAAACAACAAAAACACACAAATCCCTATTATTATTATTTATGGTACTTAGTCCTGTCCCACTTTGCTCCATCCTGCTACAATAATTGCTTGTAACCGCGGATACTAGTACTAGCTATCCGGCCCACCCGACTTCAAGAGAATTGATGATGTTGCTAGCACTTTTCTCACTGTTGTCGGCGGCAGAAGTGTGCACTGGTCATTGGCCACGGCTTGTCCGCATAGTCTAAGCGGTGTGTTCGATAATTCGCTACAAAAATGCCCGATTTCTATTTCAATGATTTAGCGCGTAGAAATACGCTTGACATATTCTAGTATTAGTCTCAAAGAGCAGATATCTCTAACACTTGTCGGCTAATTGATAATTACTTTTGTATTTGTGTGCGGTGCGGAGAAATATGCATCCATCCTGAAATAGATGTCCTGTCCACAGAGGGTTTTCGAAGACGGAATATCCCTCTGTCGCTCACGGTAGAACTGAGGTTTTTTATTAGATAGATATTGGGGATAGAAGCGGTATCTGGAGGTGTAAAATCCATATGCTACATCAGTATATTGCATTGCATTCATTGCTATACTCAAACGAACATTGTGATCCTTCTTCTATGACAGAATTCAGCTTTGTTTGCGCTTAGCGCTCATCTGCACAGATGATATATCAGAACGCTTTTTTTTTTTTCTCATGGCAGATCCCCGAATCCGAGAGGATCGATCAGCTTACCAGCATTTATTAACTACCTTCTTTGTTCAGTTTTGATGTCAATCCGGATTTCGACGCCCCTTACTTAAATCCTAGTAGATTTAAAACAAACAACTAGCAATCCCGTAGATAGTTTAACGTACCCTTTCTATTACCTTATCAGGAAGTAAAGACTATATCCAGCTCGATACAATCAAAAATATATCCGACTGTAAACAGGAATTATCTCATTCGTCTGTAAGTGATTATTGACCTACAATAATAGACGATGCAAGTTCATAATGCGAGCCCCCGCCTTTTCTTTTCCATCTCCCATCAAACAGGCAAGGTGGCCGAGTGGTCTAAGGCGCACGGTTCAGGTTTTCACCTGATCCATCACATTCCGTGTCATGAAAATGGCGTGGGTTCGAATCCCACCCTTGTCAAATAATTTTTTTTTGCCGATGGGCGGCGCAATGGTAGTAAGAGGCACTACCAGGCACTCCTCTGATAGATAGGATAAAAGCAATTGGGGAGCTGCTTTTGAAATACTAAAGGCCACGGGTTTAAATCCTATTACTAGCTCGAAATTTTCTACCTAGGTACTAAACTTAACTTTGATACTAAGTTATAAAGCCCCTTAAGGGCCTTTTCCTTCTCCTGTTTAGCCTTTAGATACCTAGGCTCTTATAAATCCTATCGGCTTCTCTTAAGATTAAATAGTTCCGATTTTTCTATTCATCTTAATAGAATCAACTATGCCGCTTAGAGTCTACTAGAACCCTATTTAGGTACTGTGCCTATATATAAGGTTACTCTCGAGTAAATTTAAATTTCTTAGACACACTAAAAGAAAGAAAACAGCGTATTCTACGCTTCTTTTAAGTCCTGATAGAATGTTTTTCTTCTAAAGGGGATTCCTCTTCTATGTGGTCTTGGATTACACTCTAGCTTAGGTAAGAAGTCTATATTCTGCAATGAGTCTATAACTTTAGTCCTATATGCTCCTGAGGATCCTCAGTGAGATATCGATCTCTATAATAGACCTCCGAGCTCATAGTTTATCGGATCATATATGGACTTCAAGATAAAGATCTCTGTTTAAGGACTACAGAAAACGGAACTTTTCAGACTAGCTTTAATCTATCTTACTGCTACTAAGTAGTTGTATTGTGTATAAAAAGAAATGAAGAAGTCCCCTACATGCAGTTAGCGTAGAATAGAGAATATAACGAACTACTAAGTAGCCATCTAAGGATATCATCGAGGCATTACAGACGCGATTGTATCTATCCCCGCCAATACCGGATAGCTGAGCATTAAATAAGCCGGGTCAAGATCGGTATATCCTGTTATATCAACAAAAATACACAGGACGCCCCCTCCTCCCGGCGATTTGTATCACAATGGAAGTTCACTCCTTCAACAGGGAGCAAAAGTGGCAGATTAGTTAGATATCCAGGTCTAGCTACTCGATCACCCAAAGCTCCCTGGTCGAACTCTTCCTGGAGCCCTGGTGGATTTGGATCTTCAAAGGCGAAAGAGATAGATAGATAAGCTCTTCCTGACTAAATGCGAAAGTGAGAAGGGTGGTTTTCCTGGCACCTTCACGGCTCTCCCAGATGAAGGGGAGGATGGGATGTGAGCCTTTTGTGTTCGTTATCTGTGTGATGATAGTATTCTGAATAGTATTAGAAAGTCCAGAATATTCACTTTTCGCTAACCACTTTAAATATTTACGGTTGTACAGAAGAAAGACGATCGAATTGTATCTTCGCGATGGTTTCATGTAAAAAATATTTCCCCAACTGGATTCTCTGTCCGAAAAACTCCTTTGATAGTGACGCTTTCCGCCTTTGCATGTATCATAAGTAACCTTGCTAATCTGGTGTCCGTCCGTATCTTATCTGCGTAGCGTATTCGGTGCGAGTCCGGCTCAAACCTACCGATATACCAATAAGTAGCCAATTCAGTCCATTTCATCGTCATCTCTTCTTGGCTTCTCCAGACCATACTCGCATCTCCTTTGCACTGTCGTGAGCAATGCGGAATACTGTCCATAGTAAGTGGTTAGTTAGACAGACGATATCGAAATCGACTGGTAGATAGTCTGGTTGAGGAACCAGATCGAATGGAAAACCTACATTGTCGTTCAGTCTCATCCAAACCCCTAAGAAATTCAGCTCCTTCACCAAGCGCTCCCCGCGGGTTATGCGCGTGGTCTGCGATTTCTGCGGCGCGTTTCTTGAATGTCTACCAGCAAACCATAGTTAGTTCGATCGAGGCAAAGCCTGCAAGGAGACTTACATCTGTAAGGATGTCGACCATCTCCTCTTCTTCAAAGAGCTCCAGGATCCGTACACCCAGGCTGTAAAAGTGCGGTGCTAGAGTCCGCAAATCAACCGTACGTGGATCGGCTTTCAGCGCGTTCATCACTCGTTCTGACAACGCGGAGGGCAAGTCAAGAGTGACGAGACGCGAAGTTCCTAGGTGGGCGCTTTTGAATGATATTTAGAAAACGTGTCCCCATATAGAAGAAGAGGACCAAACGACGTACCCTATAGAAAGCATCTCTCCGAGCCATAGTGGCAGATCTACTCGGGTGCCGGCTTTGATCTACTTCATCTTTAGCTCAATGATCGATAATCATTCAGATAGAGCTAGCTCTGATATGTACATACATTTTCACCTGCGTTACCGTCTAGAATGCCTAGACCAGGTACTTCCAGCTCAAAAGTACAGGGAAGTTTCTGGATGATGACTTAGCCCATGTGCCATTGATGACCTCCGATATCACGCCTGAGGACTCACCTGCGCATCGGTCAAGATGGCGTCCACGTCGTAGTACGTCATATTCAATAGAACAATTTCAGAGGTATCTAGGTAAAGTCATAGACTTTGTCTAGTAAGTGCCCTCAACTGTACGCATTACTATATCTTTTCAAGTTCGTCAATCGAACGCGTCCCGACGCGCGGCGACACGTGACATCAGGACCTTTTCAGAAGCTTAACTTTTGCCGAGATTCTCCCGTCTCCACTGAGTCCACTCTAACCTCTATTATCGTTCCGACTCTAGAGTATCGTTTAAATAGTCCGAGAATAGTTTCAGAAGCAACATGTTACATTGGTGACGTTTTATGCTTCGGGTCTTAGGATGCTCTAAGGTAAGAAGTACCGATCAGGATCTACTAGTACTGTGCTCTCGATGCATTTGGTATCAAAATTGTGGTGATTGCGTGTGCGGTGTAGAGGAGATGCGATATTTGCTGGCTCGTAATTGGGAAAACGGCCAAGGAGGCGAGCCTAAGGAAGCCATATCGCCAATTCAGCTGGCTTGCGCCATTAACCTCTGCTCTACGAACTTCAATTGGCCCCTTTCCTTGGCAGAATGAAAGGTTCTTTGGCGGGGCGATCAAATGACGATAACTTAGTGATATCGCGCAGTCCTCGACGCATCCGATCCTATTATCATCGCAATAGCAGCTGCTACTCCTTGTTCACGACGGGATTCTGATAGCAGCGCGCAGTTGTTCGGGTCTTGGCACGGCGCTAAAGCTGGTCAACATTGCCCTCTTTTTTCTCGATTGCTCATGGATGGCATTCTTATCGACTCACCGAATCTGCCACTTGAAAGCTGGTTTGGGTGTTATCTGATACTTTGTTAGCCCCTGGCTTCGGCCTGCCTGCATTGTAGCTTCATGCTCAGTAGGCGGGGAGTTCAAATCACGTCTGTCCTGGCTGATAACAGCAGTAATATAGCTGTTTCCTCCCACCAGCGCGCGAGGGGTGACCTCTCTTTTCAGGGACCTAGCTTATCTTTCCAACGACGATCTATGCCCAGGGTCTGCTATCGACAGCGTTTGAACAACGTTATCGACCCGTATGAGCTTAGGCGCCGATATCTCTTGACCATCTGGCAAGATACTAGAGAGATAACCTAGCGCAGATGTGCACTGACTCGAGGATGGTGTGTTAACAACTTAGCATTAGTTAACTACTGTGAGCTCAGCGTGAGATTGACAGGCTCTGCGTCGACAGTGGCATGCTCCCAGCGTCCCAGCAACAACGCGTAAAAGCAGTGGCAGTCAGATTTCAACCAAAAACGTAATATAGACTGGAAACCAAGCAGAGGCACAGAAAAAGAGAGTCAGGGCCCACGAGAATACGAAATTTCTGATATGGCGGGAGTTTGGTTCCGCCTGGGGATGATTGCCTGTGGCAGGAGACCCGTCGAAGATCTTCGCCCTGAGCGGATCCCTGGCCCTCGACCACCCGCAGCTATGCTAATACATGCGAGATAAGATGATGTTCTGTTCGAGAGCATGACAGCGTGACGAGAGACCGGGGATTTTGCAGCAAATTCGAGAACCTGGCTGTGTTTTCCGGCTCCTTTTTCACAGGCTGTCAGATACCGTTTGGCAGCGTTTGGAAGGCACTGGAATGTAGAGTCGACGCTTGGCGCATCGAGTATGAGACTGGAGTCGCTCTCGCGGTGTAGTCTAATGGTTGTTATTTTTACTTGCTCCAGCTGCTCTGCTCCAGAGGTGTGTGCTGGTCGGCCAAATGATCTGCTGAACTGTTGGGGACTCTAAGCATAGACGATTGTATAGTTAGTTAAAACGATATCTTCTGTAGAACCGGTCAGTGCCCACTGTGTACAGGCCTAGCACGGTAAACATCGACAAGCTCACACGGGCCGCGGTCATTCTAGAACGCCAGATGTGCAAATGGCCACAGCATGCGCTCCACACGGATGGCGCTTTGGTTGGATGTGGCCGGCAACCAAAAAAGCCAACGATCGGTTCCTCTGGGGTTCCTTGGAAAGTTCAAAGAGCTCAACCAAGAAAAGCTCCCGATAATAATAATACTAGTACTCTAGTCAACTTCGCTCGTGCCCACCTCTCCATCCAAATTTAGCCTGTCGTCGGGAGAGACAAGCGCTTGTCTTATTCCTCAAGGCCCAGATTCGTCCAGTGAATCAATCCTTGCTGATCTGGTGTTACGCTCCCTCTTGTCTTCTCTCTTTTAAATCTGGCTCATCCCGACTGCCGCTCCCTCCTCTGGCCCTCACACGACTCTCTCTGGCTCGTGCGGATGTGTTTCTTGATGGAACACGACTGCGGCTCCTGCGTCTCCATCTACCTCAATGGCTTACAACGCCATTGCTCAGGTCGACCACGAGGTGGCTTCCAACGCGACGAGTTCTAATGCAGGCAGTCCACCCCCGTCGCCATCCAAGAACGATGCCTTCCAGCCGGTCTCCCTCGACGTCGACAATCTGGGCGGAGGGAGGTTCCTGGAAGCATCTCAAACAGAGCAAGGATCAAGCAGCGGTCGCTTGGGGTCGATGATCCGATCTATCACGTCGAACAACTATGACATGTTGGACGATGATGACTATGAAGCCGCCGATCTCCCAGACCAAAGGTCTAACTCGCACCAAAGCGGGCCCGTCGCTGGAGTCGACACGAACCCCCGTTCACGGCCTCGTTCGCCGTCACCAGAACCGCTGATACGCTCTCCCAGCAATCACTCGATTTCTCTTCGTCATCCGACCCCGGATCTACAGTCGTTACAAGGGGCATATGTGAGCAATGTGGAAAGACTGGAGAAGAGCGCGGAGCGTCTGAGCATGACCTCAGACATTGGACACGAGCTTCGCAAGATGGATCAGGAGCTAAAGAGACGCTCGTCGGCTTCTTCTGCGGTGCCCCCGGGCACGGAAGCCCTGACAAGGAAATTCTCGTCGGCATCCGTCTCCAACTCTATCATCAGTCTGAACAATGCAGCCAGGAGCGGTGGCTACTCCCCGGGAGGGTTTGTCTCATCTCCACGAGGCTCCATCATGTCCGGCAGTTTCTCTCAGGGGGCATTGCGTCTACGTTCGACATCCGTCAGCTCCCAGTTGGCGCAGGTACACGAACCAGAACAGGAGGATGAATATGCACCAGCGGCTCCGACACCAACAGCCGTTCCTATACTATCCCCTCCACAACCACGGTCTCACCCCCAAGAGGATAATCATTCATTCCAGCAGTCTTACGCCGAGCATGAATATGTACAGAACGAATACCAGCCCGAAGATTATCCGGACCGTCCGCCCACAGCAGCGTCCGGCGACACATACCGACAGGCGCTCACGTTGTTCAGGGACTTCGATGGCGTTCATTGTGTTCCCTCCGCACGAAGTGTCTCACTCGACAGGCCGCCCTTGGCGAGCGGAGCAGAACGCTACGACGAGCCCCCTACGGGACAGAACATGGTCTACTATCCCGCTCCAGTTCCCATGATGTTGAACCTGCCGCCACGACTATCACAAAGACCTCCTGTTTCTGAGCTGGAGAAAAGGCGCACGCAACTTCTGGGTGCCCTGGCTTCCGATAACAGGAAATCGGTCGTGGGGCTCCCAGGAAGCGAGCATCAAGAACAGGACAACAAAGCCGGTAACAAGCTGTCGAAGCTTCCGTCGCAGCTACGGGCAAGTGTCTTCTTCTCACAGCCCGCGTCGCATTTGGATATCAAAATGCAGAACGGATCTGCAGTTGCAACGCTCGAGAGTATACTCGATGCGTCTGCAGATGCACCTGTCACTGCGTTTACGGACCACCCGTTCGCTGGCCACGTGGGGTCAGAGGTCTACGGACGTAGCCAGGCTAATGCATCTTCCAGGAATCTGGCGGAAAAGAAAAAGAAGCGGAAGAGCATCCTTGGTCTGCGCAGCAGCGCTCTTTCGCCCGGAAGAAAGGAAGGCGGTGAGGCATCTGAGACAGAAGCTGAGCTGGCTGAAAACAATCTCGAAGACACACCGCTCCGCTCTTCAACTTACGATCTACATGATGTAAACGGTGATCGTCACGCCGGTGCTCATAGCGGCCAGGAAGAGTCTGACGGCTCTGAGGAGGGCGAGGAAGGGGACGGAGGCGAAGATGAGCTCGCCTATGTTGGACCTCCGACCACCCTTCTGGCTGAGCTTGAGATGAGGAAACAGGAGCAAAAACAGCGGCGACGAACGGCCGCTACTGCGTTCCCCAATGGCCTGCACTCGACTCTCTTGGAGCTGGATACCGTCGCACAAGTCCAGAGCAAATCAAGACAGCGGCGGCCGGTCACTCTTGCGTGGGAACACCCGGATGTCCATAAGCAGGACGGTGAGGAGGACGAAGATGTACCTCTTGGTGTGTTGTTTCCCGGCAAGAGCTCCGCGGCCGATGAGAACCGGCCGCTGGGTCTCATGGAAAAGCGAGAGCTGGAAGAAAATGAGCCGTTGAGCAAACGCCGTGCAAGGCTCCGTGGTGAGCCTGTCGTTCCCCGCGGCCCCAGTGCTATGAGACGGGCGAGCACCATGCACACTGGAGACATACCGAAGCCTGAGGAAGCAGAAAGCGGCGATGAGAACGAGACATTGGCACAGCGCCTTCAACGTCTCAAGGAGAAGAACCGGGCCAGCACTGTCATCAGCAGTGACTTCGCCAGTGAAGTCTTGGCTCACTTTGAGAACAAAACCGACGAAGGAACGGAGAAGAAAGCCGACGCCGAACAACCGCAAGAGGAGACTCTGGGCCAGCGCCGAAGACGCCTGCAACAGGAGGCCAAGGCACGACAGTCTGTATCCGCAGATCTCGGTACACCGAGATACCGCAGAAGCATGGCAGATATCCTGCAAGCTCACCCTGCTCCTGGCGCTCGAAAGCCATCGCAGGACAACTCCCGCCGCGGAGCACCCGCGCCGCAGCAAACCCAGACTAACCGCATGTCCATGTTCACCTTACCCACGAGCCTCAACCACGCCGCAGCTGGCTATCCTCCTCCGTATGCCTATGCAACGGGACCTCAATATCCAACCATGACCGGTTACAGTACCCCGTTCGTATACAACACCGCAGTCGCACCAGGAATGAACAATTTAACCTACAGTATGCCCTATTACGCGAACCAGCCAATGATGGTCGCGCAGCAGCCTATCGATCCTCGCCAGCGCGATGTAATTGACCGCTGGCGCCAGAGCGTAAGATAGGGCATGCGGTTAGATTATTTGTTTTTTTCTTGAAGCGCAACGAAAACCCTAATATCCTCTGTACATACTCGCTGGCACGAAGCATGGAGAATTGGTTGGGAGCGGGGAGAAACCGGTGTTGTTGCTGATTTGTTTGTGATATCCGTTGCCGATCTAGTTCCTTCCTCTTTTTATTTTCTTTTCTTTTTTCGTCTGTCGCGTTGTCATTTATTTTTATTATCATTATCGATACTGTATGAGTAGCATAAGCAGCTGGCGCGAAAGGGAATTGAGTGCATGCGGTCTTGACATCATTACTGTCGTTTCTGGATTATGTTTGATTATGTTCTTTTCTCGGTTCTTTACAGAGACCACTAACTAGGTAGCCATGTTCGTTTTCTAGAGTTACTCTGCCTAAGTAGCATGTCATAATACATATAGCGTGTTAATCAAGTTGATGGACGCCTAATGTTATCTCAGAATGAAGGCCTGTACATGTGAACAATCTCATTGTTTCCAAACACCTAATAAGGGAAGCATTTTCCGATTCCAGTCACAGATCAGATGTTATCCCTTCCAATTTCCCGCATATTTCGTTTTCTCTCGCTGGGATCATACATCTCAACTATCACGCCGTTAGGGCCGATCAGGTCGTTTGCGGAATTATGCGGCTTTCCATTCTGGGACTATCTAGGAGCAAAGGGGTAATTGGCAAACAGCTCGCAGAAGGGAATCTGATGTTTTAACTGCCAAGGAGGGGATGTGAATCACGACTCTGATGTATTTAATTCTGCTGTGTCAACGATCATCGACGATAACTAGCGCAAGAGGGGTTTAGCATTAGACTGGGGACTAGGCTCTCTCAAGTCCTAACCAGCACGAGCGCTTTTCTCTGGCATGTCTAGCGGCACGTGGAGTTATGTTAACGCGTAGTCGGCCTTGGAGTACTACTTAAGATTAGAGGAGTCTTTGCGGCACTGTCAGCGTCTGTTCGGCAAACCATAACTTAAAAAGAATGAAAATCTCATAATTATTATAATTATTATTACCCGTCATGATGTGGTCGATGTATCATTGAGACTCTTGCTCTGTTCCCAAACAAAGACGCACTTTGCAGCTCGAGAGATTACGTCGCCCATCGGGGGCCGGCATCCCGCTTGCGGAGCTCTAGATTCAGAACGGGCTTATAGACTGGTAGACAATCCGCCCTCTCGAGTCCGCCCTCTGACACTAGAAACATCCGACTCGTCGAGATCGAATGTCCTTGAAGACAGGACCAGTCTGTCCCATCGGTCATTTCTGGTGTTGAAACACTCTCCAGGCTTACGGGGGGTGGAAAGACTCGGCCGGCTTTATCTTGCGATTCATCTAGAATCAGCGCAATCGCATGGCCACCACAACAGCCATGAAAATCTGCAGCGCACCACAAACACACTGACCATCTTCAGGGGGGGGCACAACAAAGGGCCTAGGAGTAGGAGAGAGCCATCACGGAAGCTATCATGCCGCCATCCACGGTCTTCTCGTACTGGCGAAGGGAACATCGTCGACCGAGTTCCTCTCTTCCCACCTCGCCGCTCCCCGTACCGAGTGCGAACTTATCGGACAACCCGCCGCAGCTCCCGGGGATCCCACAAACCCCTATACTCGCTGATGCCATCATCGACTCGTCTGCCGTATCTGACACCTATTCCCCCGTTCCATTGAGCGAGGATCCACCGGGATGGACCGCCAACAAACCGATGGCAGGCGTTGCTAGCCCTGATACACAGCAATCTCCGGTCAACCTTCGAGTGCCATCTCCTACACTGGAACGTCTCTCGCGGCCAAACTCGAGCCCAGATGAGACGAAGAAGAAGCCTACAATCACAACTCAATCGAATTTGTCCCAGCAATCGGTGATTCCCTCCCGTCAGGAGCACTCCGAATCGGAATCCTCGAAACCGAACTCACCGTGGCGGCTCACCTTTGGGAAAGGATTTCTAAACCCCCAGTCGCAATCGTCAGACGGCCATAAAAGATCTTCTATGCATGGTGGGATTGTTGGGGAGAAACTGCGCTTAAAATCGTCTCCGGAAGACTCACCGGGGGAAGCGGGGGCGCAATCGAGGGATTTCAAGGCCGACAACTTCGGGTCCCGGCGATATAGTGACAATGAGCTACCTGTAGAGCATGCTCCCCAGAAACATGGGAAGACGAAGCTGCATCTTCTGAACCCTATGTCCCTGCTGGCGCGGAGGCGATCCTCCCAGCTAGCCCACGCAAAACCGGACGAGCTCAAGATAGTTCCCGCCATCCCAGATGATTACGATCCCCGAATCCGCGGCAAAATCGTGCATGATTTCTCAGCGCCCAGACAGCGGCGAAATGTTTCCATGGTTGCTGCTAGTTCCCAGGATACCAGTCAGCAAAGCAGTGGTCTTTCTCCGTATCAGACCACTGACTCTAACAGGAGGCACAGTCAGCATTCTCCAGTCTTCAAGGAGCACTTTGAAGACGACCAAAAGGCACTTCAGATTGAAAATAAAGGTTATCTCCAGTCATCACTCTTAACGGGACCTCCGCCCAGCAGCCATGACCCGGGCGCAGTCCCTGCGTTTGCAAAGAATCTGCCGTCGCAGTTACCGGAACATACGGAAGAAGCAGCTGAGCGCCCAGTCGAAGACTCAGAATCGTCAAGTGGTTCTCACAGCCCTACGAAGCGTGCATCACCAAATCAGCAGCAAGGAGGAAATACGGAGTCTCGAGCCACTGGCCTTCCAAGGCACCTCAGAAGTAATGCATCGCGATTTAGCTTTGACATGGTTGGAGTCGGTTCATCTGTTCAGGAAAAGCTACTGGAAGAAAAGCACAAAGAAAAGGAGGCAGCACGAAGGGCCAAAGCAGACCTGGAACGGTCCGAGTACAGTGACGATGAAGACGAGTTTGATTATGACCTTGATGACGACATTGATGGACTGGAAGAGCGTATTCCTGGTGTTAACGCTGATTCTGATCCTGATGAGGAGGAAGATGAGGAATTCCGTGGCTTCTCTGGTCCGGGGAAGATAGTGAAGAACACCTTCTTTGTGCCTTCCTTGCCTCCAGTGATCGCGAGCCCCGTGAATCCTGACGGCACCGGGCCGGATGCTGTTTCCCAACCTCACGGTGAACAGGCAGAGCGGGCAAACTCCGTATCCGATTATGGAGATGCTGCAGGCGATGAAAGGAAGCAAGATCCCCAAAATCATGAAACTGTGGACATGAGCAATCCAGGGGAGATAGTAGAGGTTCCCGGAGCGAGTAAGATTGAGAATCAACAGTCCGCGGATGACTTCTATTTCCACGACGAAGAGTTTGACGATCTCACTGCGGACACTGGAGAAGAGCGGTTTGACGAGTCCATCTTCGACGATGAAACCAGTCATCTATACGACCGGAAAGTATCCGCTCCGGCGTTGGGCGCCGTGCCTGAAGCGCAGATCGCACCTAGTGAACCGTTACAAGACACCTCCCAAACGACGGATGAAGAGCCCATCATGAACGGCAACCTGCGGCATGTTCCCAGCTTGGCTAGTGATTTTGGGTCTCGGCCCATGCAGAGTAGCCTGCCGCAACGTATTCCCAGCATGACGTCCCCAACCTCACATGTAGGAGTGCTCTCCGAGCACAACCTGGAGGTATTCCATAATGCTCTAGCCAAGGCGGCCAGCGACGCAGCTCTTCAGCGAACCAGCAGCGTCAGTGAAGTGTCCCTGGGTCGAGAGAGCACGACTCGGTCGGTCGAGTCTCATCCGGGGCTGGTGTCGGACGACAGTCGCTTGAGCCAGACCCAAACCGTGGATACGATGGCCTTTGACGACATCTTCGACGACGATGGATTCAACTACGATGATGACGGATTCGACGATGACCCTATTATTGCAGAAGCCAATGCGGAGGCTCTTCAGAATGATGACGAGGGCTTCTATGGCCGAGAATTCGGCTTTTACCCGCAGGCATACGGGAATGGAGCTTCAGAAATGGTCAACGGCGGCTATTTCCTACCGCGAGGCATTGAGGGCGTCCACCGCAGCCACAGTGGACGGGTGAACTTCCGGGAACCCAGTCTGACTCCCATCACGGAGCGCAGTGAATGGAGCACGAGGAACTCGATCATCTCGCTGACCGCTCACGGGGCGGCGCATTCGAACCCGTCCCTGTCGAGTCCCGGGTTGGCCCAACTGGTGGACATGGGCGGCATGGATGACGAGATGTCACTGAATGCCTTGATGAAACTTCGCCGCGGAGCATTTGGAGGCAGCAATGGCAGTCTTCGCAGCAGTGCCAGTCCCTCCCCGCAGCCGCAACAGCCTCCGTCGAACCGCGCCAGCTTCCATAGTGCCTGCGTTGCGTTCATGGATCCCGCCAACACTCTGGTCGATTCTCCCGGTGCCATGAACCCCATCTCTCCGCTGCCCTTCTCGGACGAAGAAGGGTCCCCAACGAGCCCCACGTTGACGAGCAGCTTCTATCAGAAGCTCCCCAAGCCGGTGGTGGCAGAGGGGGAAGTGCGGTCGCCGACGACGAACAACCGACCGCGCCCGTCGCACAGTCGCAACAGCAGCTCGGCCAGCGTCAGCTACATCAAGGAGACCGACGAGGATGGCTCAAGCAAGTGGGTGCTGGAGCGACGGCGGCCGAGTGACAGTGGCGAGATGGAGGTCTATCAACGGGAGGTGCTCGAGGAAGGTCGCATCTGAGATGGATTTTCTGATGTGTCTGCCAAACTGGCCGCCTTCCACTCAACTTCTTGGATCCGTCCTACCGGCTTTCATCCTCTTTGATACTATTTTTTTGGGATGATCGAGTGGCTGCGATGACCTACGAATAATGAATCCTTGTACGAGTCTCTGTTGGTGAAGCTTACGAGTAAGCAAACGGTGGTCTTATTGTGACCGAGAAGGAGTTTAATTTTGGCTGATAGACTTTTTGGAAATATTTTTGGGACGTGTTTTGTGCTTGGGGGACCCTGATCTTGGGGGTCTGTATATAACTACGGATGGGAACGTTGGGATTGGTATAGTTAACTAGAGGGCGGATAAACAGTAATTACTAATTACTCGTTTTAACTAGTGCTACCGCCAGATGTCTACCTCTTAGGATCAATTGATTTTGGAACAGCCTGATTATTGGCGTGGCATTCTCATTATTGTCTGTTATTATTATTATTATTATTATTATTATTAATTTGCGTACAGCTGTTGTCCGGACATACATGGCTAATTCTGGTATCTAGTTCAGTTGGTTATTATAACTAGCAGAGGGTATAAGCTATTAAGCACTACTATATCCATCTCTGATCCAGTCAGGACGCGGTGCGTGGATATGCGCATAACCGGATTGGCGTCTCGCTGTTCTCTCGGCATCTCAGCTTCGCTGCTCGGGAACTTTTTTCGTCACAGCGTAACTTGGACTTGGAGCAAAAACCCGTCATATCCGTGCCGGTCTCATTGGCTGCTCCCGGACCCGGAACATCTCTCCTCTTTCTTCTTGCTCTCTCTCTCTCTCTCTCTCTCCCTTCCTAGTTACTCTCTCAAGATTAATCATCTACCTGTCTCTCTCCTCTCCTCCTCTTCCCTTTCTATTTCTCCCTTCTTTCTTGTTGTCGTTGCTGTAAAGAGAGTTGTGTACTCTCTCTGATGACTTCCGCGTTCTTGCAGGTGGCACGGCAGCTCTAAGTCGAACACCTGGTTTTTCGACCCGGATCATACATCATTCTCTTCCTTTGCTCCGTCGGTTTAATCCACCCCGGCGTTGTCCACCATAACTAGCCCTTCGACCACCACCACAGCACTCTTCTGTGGGGTGAATTGATTGAAGCTAATTCTCTTCCCGTTCCGAGCGCCAGTGTTGCATCGGACGTGTTTTTCTGCGACCTTTTCTGCTTCTTATCGGCCTCGTTCCGGACAGAGCTGAAAAAACCCCCATTTCAACGCCCGCCATGTTGAGAACTACGGCGGTCAAGGCCACTGGCAGCCTGCGCGGTGGCGCTTGCTTTGCCTGTCGTCGGGCCCTGTCCATTGCGGCCAGCCCCAAGATTAATGCTCCTGCTGGTGCCAGGTCGAATCTGCACCTGACCGCTCGGAGACCTCTCGCGGTCATTGATCGGATGAACAGCGGCCGGAGACAGTATGCGGTATCTGCGGAGGATACGGATAAGGGCGTGGTAAGCTACTACGATCCATGACTGCGGATATCGCGATCCGGAGACAGATGGGGAACAGAAAAAGGGAGAAAACCAAGAGCTTGGCTGACTGGGATGCGTGTCTCGCGTCGTGATAGGACCCCAACGACTCGTTCCTGCAGGGTAACACCGCCAACTACATTGACGAGATGTACCTCGCCTGGAAAAAAGACCCTGAGAGCGTGCACGTCTCCTGGCGGACGTACTTCAAGAACATGGAGTCGGGCAAGATGCCCATCTCCCAGGCTTTCCAACCGCCGCCCACCCTCATTCCTCCTCCCGCCGGTGGTGTGCCCTCGGTCATGCCCGGTGCTGGACTTGGCGCCGACAACGATCTCACGGAGCACCTGAAGGTCCAGCTGCTGGTTCGCGCCTACCAGGCTCGTGGCCACCACAAGGCCAAGATTGATCCTCTGGGTATCCGCGGCGACTCGGAAGCGTTCGGTTACAACGACCCCAAGGAGCTGCACCTGGACCACTATGGATTCACCGAGGCGGATCTCGACAAGGAGTTCACTCTGGGACCTGGTATTCTGCCTCGCTTCGCCACCGAGTCGCGCAAGAAGATGACCCTGCGCGAGATCATCGACGCGTGCGAGAAGATCTACTGCGGCTCCTACGGTGTCGAGTACATCCACATCCCGGACCGCAAGCCCTGCGACTGGATCCGTGACCGCTTCGAGGTCCCTCAGCCCTACAAGTACTCCGTCGATGAGAAGCGCCGCATCCTCGACCGTCTCATCTGGAGTTCCAGCTTCGAATCTTTCCTGGCTACCAAGTTCCCCAACGACAAGCGTTTCGGTCTGGAGGGATGCGAGAGCTTGGTGCCTGGTATGAAGGCCCTGATCGACCGCAGTGTCGACTACGGTATCAAGGACGTCGTCATTGGTATGCCTCACCGTGGTCGTCTGAACGTTCTGTCCAACGTCGTCCGCAAGCCGAACGAGTCCATCTTCAGCGAGTTCACCGGCTCCGGTGACCCCTCCGACGAGGGTTCGGGTGATGTCAAGTACCACTTGGGTATGAACTTCGAGCGTCCCACTCCCTCTGGCAAGCGCGTGCAGCTGTCTCTGGTCGCCAACCCCTCCCATCTGGAGGCTGAGGACCCCGTTGTCCTCGGAAAGGCCCGTGCCATCCAGCACTACAACAACGACGAGAAGGAGTTCAACACCGCCATGGGTGTCTTGCTGCACGGTGATGCCGCCTTCGCCGCCCAGGGAGTCGTCTATGAGACTCTGGGATTCCACTCTCTGCCCGCCTACTCCACCGGTGGTACCGTTCACATCGTCGTGAACAACCAGATCGGTTTCACCACTGATCCTCGCTTTGCTCGTTCCACCCCCTACTGTTCCGACATTGCCAAGGCCATCGACGCTCCCGTCTTCCACGTCAACGGTGACGATGTCGAGGCTGTCAACTACGTCTGCCAGGTTGCTGCTGACTGGCGTGCCGAGTTCAAGCGTGATGTCGTCGTGGACATTGTCTGCTACCGTAAGCACGGCCACAACGAGACCGACCAGCCTTTCTTCACCCAGCCCCTGATGTACAAGCGCATCAGCTCTCAGAAGAGCCAGCTCGACAAGTACGTCGAGAAGCTGATCGCTGAGGGTACCTTCACCAAGGAGGACATCGAGGAGCACAAGAAGTGGGTCTGGGGCATGCTCAACGACAGCTTCGACCGCAGCAAGGACTACCAGCCCACCAGCCGTGAATGGCTCACCTCCGCCTGGAACGGCTTCAAGACCCCCAAGGAACTGGCTACCGAGATCCTGCCTCACCTTCCTACCGGTGTCGATGCTGACCTGCTGAAGTCCATCGCCGACAAGATCAGTGGTGCTCCCGAAGGCTTCAATCTCCACCGCAACCTCAAGCGTATCTTGAGCAACCGTAAGAAGACCGTTGACGAAGGTGAAAACATCGACTGGTCCACCGCTGAGGCTCTGGCATTCGGTTCCCTCGTCGCTGAGGGTCACCATGTCCGTGTCTCTGGACAGGATGTCGAGCGTGGTACCTTCTCGCAGCGTCACGCTGTCCTGCACGACCAGGAGAGCGAGGCCACCTACACTCCTCTGCAACACATCACTCCTGACCAGGGCTCCTTTGTCATCTCTAACTCCTCTCTGAGCGAGTTCGGCGCGTAAGTACCTTCCTTTTTTTTTCACCCCTATGCTTTTACGGGGCGCGTCGGACTAATCCGTCTTTTCGTTTGCAGTCTCGGTTTCGAGTACGGTTACTCTCTGACCTCCCCCAACGCCCTGGTGATGTGGGAGGCCCAGTTCGGTGACTTCGCCAACAACGCCCAATGTATCATTGACCAGTTCATTGCTTCCGGTGAAGCTAAGTGGCTGCAGCGCTCTGGTCTGGTCGTCTCTCTGCCTCACGGTTATGATGGACAGGGTCCTGAGCACTCTTCCGGTAGAATGGAGCGTTGGCTGCAGCTCTGTAACGAGGAGCCCCGCGTGTTCCCGTCTGAGGAAAAGCTGCAGCGCCAGCACCAGGACTGCAACATGCAGATTGCCTACATGACCTCCCCATCCAACCTGTTCCACATCATGCGCCGCCAGATCAACCGCCAGTTCCGCAAGCGTAAGTCCTTCGTTTTTTCTTCATTTCTTCTTTAGAAAGTCGACTAATACTCCGTATAGCTCTCGTGATCTTCTTCTCGAAGTCTCTCCTGCGTCACCCGATTGCCCGCTCTCCTCTTGAGGAGTTCACCGGCGACTCCCACTTCCAGTGGATCATCCCCGACCCTGCCCACGGCACCGCCATTGACGAGCCCGAGAAGATCGAGCGTGTCATCCTTTGCTCTGGTCAGGTGTACGCCGCGCTGACCAAGCACCGTGAGAGCCAGGGCATCCGCAACACCGCCATCACCCGTATTGAGCAGCTCCACCCCTTCCCGTGGGCGCAGCTCAAGGAGAACCTGGACAGCTACCCCAACGCCAAGAACATTGTCTGGTGCCAGGAAGAGCCGCTGAACGCCGGTGCCTGGAGTTACACCCAGCCGCGTCTTGAGACGCTCCTGAACGCGACTGAGCACCACAACCGCCGCCACGTGTTGTACGCCGGTCGTGCCCCCAGCGCCTCTGTTGCCACCGGTAACAAGGCCAGCCACCTGAAGGAGGAGGCTGAGCTGCTGGAGGATGCCTTCAGCGTCCACCAGGAGCACCTGAAGGGCGAGTAAACGACCTCAGTGGGTCGCTCGCTGCAGTGTAGAAGAGGGGGAGATAATAGTTGCAAAATTATTTGAACGTTCTCGGAAACTTGGCCTTGGACCGTGTATTGTTGGATCATTCCATCTCCCTTTTTGTATCATCTCCCTTTGTTGTCTTGTTGGAAGCATGGTATCCAGCGGTGTTGATGCCGTCATCGTTCGATCTGTCAGTTTCCCAGGGTCTATCGCCTGGAGGGATGCTGGCCGGCCGTCTAGAGTTCTGTAAAATAAAGGATGGTTGATTCATAGTATTTGACACTGGTTCTATCTACCCTATGACTAGACTATGGTACTATCGGACGAGCTGCATAAAACACGTGTAATTAGTCATCGTACATAAAATTCCACAAACGGTTAGTGCATAAAATTCCCAAACAGGCAAGTGCAAGCTCTCCAGCTCTCTTCGCCGCCTTCTCCTCATCCTCTCGGCTTCATCTTTTCCTGCGTCCCTCGCTTTTCCTGGCCTGTTCATGCTATGATCTCTTGAGCCTCATTTTCGAATCATATCGCAGCTCTCTCTTTACCTACGCTACAGAGCAGACTCTCCAGGATCGATCCCGGTCCGGCTGGAGCAACCATGTCTGCCGCCGTAGCGTCGTCGTCGACAGTAAACTCGCAAGCCCAGGGTGTCCGCCAGCCTGTGCGGCAGACGCGAACGAACCCATCACGGACATCTAAGACGCTGAGTCGATCTTCTTTCGCCTATGGTCACTCCTCTGTGACAGATGCACCGCCAACTCCTACCATCCCGCACGGATTCTATCCAGCGCTGTCCCATTTCACCGATGCCGTCGCTGCGCTGCCCCGAGAGTTTCGTCGTCACAACTCCCTGCTGAAGGAGGTGGATGCGAAGGCATGGGCACTGGAGGAGAATCTATTGCAGCTTTTGAAGACTGCCTCTGACTCAGAGCCTGTTCCATACCCGCCTAATCCGGCGCCGATAGTGGACGGCTTCATTCGCGAGGATGCGCAACCGAAGGTGCGTCGCTCCCATAGCGGGCAGAGGGATTTTATATAGTTACTGACGTGAGGATCTCGCCGTAGGATGCTTCGCAAATCCCAGAATCGCATGAGAGCAAGAATCGCAGACTGCTCTTCGACCGTGTTCGGCACACCCTGACGGACCTGATGATGACGGCGGATGAGAAGAACCATGTGCTGACCAATGCCAACGAGGAGCTCGACAGACAGCTCTTCCGTCTCGATACCGTATTCCCGTATATATCAGGTGAGATTAGCGAGGAGTCTCGACTGGGTAGCCTCACCCACTGGGCCTATTCGAATAAATCGGCGGCCAAGGATGCTCGCAGCACAAACGAGCGTCCCCGTCGCGAGGCAGCGAAGCAGGATCTTGCTGCTCTCCACGAAGCTGAAGCGGCCTCTCGTAGCGAAGCACGACGTGAAGCCGTCCTGGCTCGAAAGCAGCGCCGCGCACACCAAGACTCCGACTTTGATGAAGCGCGCGTTGGTCGCAAGGGTGCTGGAGCCAAGGCTCGAGGTGGTGCTGGGGCGGACAACGCTGCTGAACAAACTGGACTGGGAATCGCTGGTACGGCTACTGCCCCGACCAAGCGCCGGAAGGTCGAGCGGCCACAACCGGTGCAGACAGGAGCTGCCATGGAGCGGTCTCTGAGCGGCGTCACTGCCGGCGGACGTGCCCATTCGAAGGATGCTCCCGCTGCGGAAACCAAGAAGAGAGCCCGGGCATCTAATGCTCCTGCTGCTAATGGTCGCAAACGGTACGTTGTATCAGTCGTATGTGTCAATGGAGAAATGGAGACGGTTGCTAACTCCATCGTAGGAATAATACCACCACTGCCGGACCTGGCTCACCCTCTCTGGTCTCCTCCCCTGTTATTGGGACGTTCAATGCCCCGAGAAACGCACCTAGCCCTGGTCCGAATACGACTGCCCGGCCGCAGTCTTCCAGAGCCCAGCCAAACAATAACCAGGCTTCAAATGCTCGCCAGAGACCGCCTTCTTCCGCATCGAACCGTGCGAACAATGGCAGTACGTTCCCCGGACCTGGACCTACCCTGGACACTACCCCTTCTAACACGGGCCCAACCATAGACAAATCCGCAGAAACAAAGCCTCCAGTCAAAGAAGGGACCAAGGAAGCTACTCCACACGCGGGCGCGGAGGCTACTCCTGATGTCATGGATACAGCAGATGATGCTGCCACAGCCCCGGCTTCTGTAGCGACGAAGCAAGAAGGGACAGAGCAGGCAAGTGTAGAGCCCAGTCCAGCAGGGATTGAAAGGGCGGACCCTGCACCGCCTTCAGCTCCAGCTGCAAAAGGTCGAGCCTCGAAGAATTCCACTCCTGTGGCCACCACCTTCTCTGAAGCCACTCAGCAGCGATCCCGGCCGTCTCGGAACACCGATACCGCAGGCGTTAAAAGGGCTAAGAAGGGCCTGGCGCTGGTCCAGCAGGCTGCTGCTGCCACCGAAGACGAAGAATCGTCGCGCGAGGGTGACGATGAGGACGACGATGGAGAGCCACGGTACTGCTACTGCAACGAGATCAGTTTCGGAGAGATGGTGGCGTGCGATAATGATGCTTGCCCTCGAGAGTGGTTCCATCTGTCTTGTGTTGGGCTGACGAAGCCACCGGGGAAGAATGGTAAGTTTGTCTTCCTGTCGTCTGTCATTCGAAGCGCTAACTCGGTATGTACAGTGAAATGGTATTGCAACGAGTGCAAGGAGAACATGAGACGGGGGCGCTCCAGCGGGAAATAAAAGGGCTGGTCGCTACTTTGCTATTCTCGTATGATACCTTAATGATTGTTAATACTGGATTGGCGGGCAGGTAATATCCGGTGACTGGGATTGTGATATGGGAGTTTCTGGAGCATTTGCGGCCTCTTGTGTTTACAGTGTTCTCGTGTTGCTAAATTGGCTGCATCAGCAGCACACATAGATCATGTGAAATCCTCTTGATATCAATTCCACTTGCATCTTTTATATTTCACTCGATGATTCATACACCTGCCCTATATGCGCTAAAAACAGTAGCAGTAAACCTAGTTTATAAATCCATAGCATAATCCATGGCAGCATCACATCAACTATTGAAAAGTCCTCTATCAAACAACAACCTATCGAGAAGGATATTAAGAACCGCCACTTGACGACTTAGGATAATATTTAGGAACTATGCAACTAATCATCATCAGTCGTGGGATTTCTAAGTATATAGTCGAGTTATTATATAGTTCTATAGTCTCGGAGTTTGAAGTAAAAGGAAAAGTAAAAGCAAATCTTATTCGAAAGTTTAATCCTAAAAAAGCATATCCGATAATCACAACGCCTCTTGCATGTCTCTCTCCAAGAAAGCAGCTCATTTGGATGCTGAAGCTGAACTTGGGCGCTTCGTGAAACAAAGCGATGCGGTGTAGATAGTGCCTGGGGCAACAGCACGCAGCCTGTGATTCGCCCGCCCTTATTACTTATGGGCATCAACGAACGTCGAGCTTCAAGGGAGATCTGATGGACAGAACAACTAACGGATGATAACACAACAGCTGATTGTCAGATTTCTCTCGAGCATGAGACGTGCATATTGATAAAAGGCGTGGAATTGATTCCAGGCCAGTTATGTCATTGATTGCTACTATGCAATACGCGCTTACCTCTTCGTTTACTACCAATGCATTCCACCTCAGATCTACCGCAACGGTCCTATTCCCAAGAAGACCTCTCTCTAGGTACATCTCGATAACTTGCCAGGGTATGTCCAGTATCCTTCAATGATGTAGTAGCATTCCTTCCGGAACAGGTTTCTTACGTTTCTAGGCGAGCCTATTCGGCGCGAGCAGCTGTTTGAATATACCAATGGGCGATTCCTTGTCAACGAAGCCCGCGAACGAGCTAGACGCTATGCCAAATTCGACGTCGATGCTCTCTGCTCTTTGGTTTCTTCCTTACCTTCCATTTCGTCTCCCATTTCGAAAATCGATAAAATAGAGGGCGGCTTCAATAAAGCATTGTTGATGACTGCAGAGAACGGAAAGGAGGTCATTGCTAAGATCCCCCTTGCACAAATCGTACCTCCGAAGTATGTCACGGAATCCGAAGCTGCTACTCTGGATTTCGGTAATGTTATCTATCTGACATCTAAGAATCTGTAGTGTATTTTTCTAATCATCACAATTGCCAGTCGATCGTTACACGTCTGTACCAGTATGCAAAGTTCTAGCGTGGAGTTCTGAGATATCGAATCCCGTGGGATCGGAATATATCATAATGGAGAAAGCCCCAGGGAGACAGCTAATCGAATTATGGGGAGATATGGATTTATCCAGTCGGTTCAAATTGATTCACAATCTAGCTCAGATGGAGAGTAGTGTCGCATCTAGAAAGTTTCCTGGTTATGGGAGTTTGTATTTTCGGGATACGTTCGAGCGTGATTCTAGCAGATCATCTATAGCCATGGATGATGATGATACGTATTGTATCGGACCATATTATCACGAGGGATGGTTTCCTCAGTTCGGAAATCATCGAGATGATGCTGGACCGTGTAAGTCCCCTCATACATACAATTTAGCCCCTTCTGTTTTTCCTAACACCAACTTCAACTTCTCCCAGGGACCAATCTTACCGACTTCAGTCTCTCCATGGCTAACAGAGGAATTTGGCACGTATCAAACTCCAACCACCTCACGGCTCGTGGTCCACACTACGGCTCTAAAGATGAACATATCCAGACACTAAAAAACACCCAGAAAATCATACCAATATTGGCAGAACATCCTACTTTACAACGATTTTCCACACCAACACTTTGGCATTCTGATCTTCACCTAGGGAATATATTTGTCTCTAATACCGACCCCACAGTCATCGTCAATATAATAGACTGGCAATACACCTCTATCCTACCTTCTTTCACACAAGTTCAATGGCCGGAATTTCTCAATCCACCAGAAAACTATCAGGTTGGAATGATCAAACCGGATCTACCCGCGACCTTCAACCACATGGACGAAGACGAGAAGGAATACGCTCTATCACAGAGAGACAAAGCGATGCTTAGCAAGCGGTACGAAGCGGCGGTAGCCAAGTATCATTACGAATCATTCCTGGCTTTGATCGGTATCAATCGTAGTGTGCAGCATTTATTCTCCTCGTGCGAGAGGACGTATAAGGATGGTATTGTACCGCATCGTGATTCTCTCTTGAGGATTTCTCAAACTTGGGAACAGATTGGACTTCCGGGGTTATGTCCTTTTGAAGTTAGCATTGAGGGGTTAGAGAAGCATGCATGGGAACTCGAACGGTATACGGACTGGTGTACGTTGTGGGGGTATACGCGGCAGATACTGTGCATAGATAAGGATGGTTGGGTGTCTCCTCGGTTGGACTTTGATAAGGTTAAGGAGAGACATGATGAGCTGTTCGAACTTTACATGCTGAGGGAGAGTGAAGAGATGTCAGAAGATGAGGCGAGGAGTCTTTGATTTTACATTGAGAGGGAGTGAAAGGTGCCAATATCAAGAGCCCGGAGTCCGGAGAGTGTATGTAAGACACCGCAATAACTGTTGCAAGGTATCGAAACCATCCACTTCGCCGCTTGAGAACTGAGTGGTACATATGACTCTGCGTTTGGTAAACCGTCGCGAAATACAGGCGAGCTTATTTAAGCTGACCCTTAAAACAATATGCTGATTACATATAGAACAGATAGAAAGACGCAGTCATCCTTCGCCCTCAAAAATCGTATATAATACATTTTTTTGACTTGTCCTACTTTTCCATGCACGCTCAGTGGTTGGAGAAACTTCATCCTTCTACCAACACCCGTGTCCAGTCGAACTTCCTCCAGCGTTTCCGGAAGCCGTCCACACGTCTGTCACCGCCCCTGGACCACCGTCCTTGCCGCTTTATAACGTCTGGTTCCAAGTCGAGCATGCCTCCGATTGTTTCCCGAGCGAAGAGATCTCCGCGTGGCCAGCGATGCTCGTGCTCGACGATATGGCCGAGTCCGCCGTCCAAATCGAACCAGACGTGGAAGTAGGGCATCTCCTTTGCGATCGAGCGTCGGAAGGCCAGTTTCCCTAGTCCCTCTCTCGCTTTCGCGCGAGTGTCGATCAGCTTGCGGTGTTGCGTCCATTCCGAGTCGGCTTGTAGAATTGCCTCCTTGAAGAAGGCTGGGGATGTTTCTCCAAGACTATATGGGAGCGGGACCGCTTCCATCGCTGCATGTCGCTTACGTTGAGGTTGTGCGGCATTCTCGTAAAAGATAACGTCGCGCCCTTGGTCGTGATACATCCGAGTCAGGCTCTTCATGAAATTTCGGATCTCTTCCCACTCATCGTCGTCGCATTCCAGCAGATTTGTGCGATGCTGAATGGGCACTATGGTGGCACTTCCCTCGCTGAGCTCAGGCTCCGTGGGGAGCGTAAGATAAGTGCGTGTTGCTAGAGATACTACAGGAGCGATAGGAGGTGTGTTGGTGTCTTCATGGTGGCACAGAGCGCAGCTGTCAAGGATGCGGTTCATCTTCTGGAATTCGTTGATGGCCATGTTCTTCAGGTTGATTTCGGACTTCTGCACCCTCCTTGCCAGTTTTGCCGCATTTTCATCCATATATTCCAGGTCATTCTGAGATATCTTGTCAGCACATGCACATACAAAGCAGTAGGAAGAAATCTTACATCAAATTTGGCGTCTTTGGCGATTCGCTCTGCGAGTCGCATGCCCTCACCACCAGCCTGTCCACGCGTTCGTCGCTCCTCCCGCACCATATCGTCAATAGTCATATCTTCATTCTCCACCACTAGGCCCCTCTCACGACCTCTTTTGTTCTCGACAGCTTTGACTTCATTCCTTTGGCCGGCCAGCATTGGGTTCTCAGCAACCCCGAGCACGACGACATCGGCCTCTTTACGGTTGGCCATATCGGCGGCCGCTATGTTATACCGTTTTTCGAGTTCTTCTGCGTCGGATGAGCCCCGTAGCTTGGCTTTCATCATCTGCGCCTTGAGCCTGTTCAGGGCAGTCAGGTCCAGATGCTGCGTAGTCCTCAGAGGCGGCTCGGTCTCCATCTGTTTGCCCTGACCTTGTGCTTCGTGCTCTTTTTCGGGGTCTCTGGTATGCTGATGCTCGTCCCTATGGATACCACGAGCGAGCTTTCTCTCCTGGAAAAGCTCACCAGTGGGCTTCACCTTTCCGACGTAAGACTCGCCGTATCTTTCTCGGCGGTCCAGTTCTATCTCCTCCTCCCGTGCATCATCGAATGAACGCAGATCTCCGAAACGCTCGACGGCGATATCTTCCACAGGCTTCCCAGTTTCTTCCGCTTCTCTGTAGACGGCTTTGAGTTTCGTCATTCTCCATTGGGAGCCAGCATCGCCAAACTCGTAATCGACCTCATGCGGCGCTGGCTCTTGTTCGATATCCTCAGTCGCTTTTCCATTATTGATATCTTGGAGGTGCTCATTGAGCTCTCTGTCGTGGATTTTGAGTTCGAAATCGGCCTGCAACATCTTCGGCTTTGGTGCTTCCTGTAAGCGATCCTTGTCATGTCGTTGTACGTAGTCGATATCCAAAGCCGACGGAGCTTCCATCCAAGCATCTCGTTTCAGCCGCGTCGGCTCCTCTTGCACTACCCGTTTCGGAACAGGTTCCTCGAGCTCTTCTCTGCTGCCTCGATGTCTCCGCTTATGGCTGTGTTCGTGGCTGTCGCCGTTGCTGGAAGAATGCCGTGAACGTTTGTGCCGATGACGTTCCTCATCATCTCGATGTCTGTGTCGGTCATGATCGCGATCGCGCTCCCTTTCTCTCGACCGTGACGAGTGACGGCGGTGATGATGGTGATTATGACGGTGATGCCGTTCCCTCGAGCGGTCTCTTTCGCGGTCCTTGTCCTTGCTGCTCCTGTGTTCCCGCCGCTCTTTACTCTCTGCGAGCGACTTCTCGAAATCTTCGAGCGTCATTGTTTTGGTGCCGACAAGCAGTGCTTGATGGCTCGTTGAGCTGAACGTTGTCTGTTGGGAGCAGAACGCGCTTTCAGAAGGGCAAACTCCGGGATGACGTCTGGCCGGGCTAGACTCCACCTCGTTCTTCTATGGTAAGCCAAACTCCCCGCGAAGAATTTCTGTCGAGAGCTAATAATCGACAACTCCCCCACCCGCTCTTTTATTTGCAGCATATCTCGTCTCTCTTCGCTCTTGTTCATAAAATTCATCACAGAACTTGTCACTCGACGAATCTTGCGAACGCGCCACTGCAACCATGGCGAAGTCGCCGGTGGCGGTCGTCTGCGTCGGCATGGCCGGTGCGTATCCCCTCGTTCTGACCTTACTGACAGAGCGCAGACTGATAATAATGGATGATGTGTTTGATTTAGGCTCCGGAAAGACGACCTTCATGCAGAGAATCAATTCCTACCTACATTCAGAGAAGAAGATACCATACGTGCTGAATTTGGACCCCGCAGTGCACACGGTCCCATTCGAGAGCAACATCGATATCCGTGATTCGATCAACTACAAAGAAGTCATGAAACAGTACAACTTAGGGCCCAACGGTGGCATCCTTACGTCCCTGAACCTTTTCGCTACAAAAGTGGATCAGATCATAGCGCTGCTGGAGAAGCGAACGTCACCCGATTCGACTACACCGGCCGGACGACCGATCGAGCACATCCTCGTCGATACGCCAGGACAGATCGAGGTGTTTGTATGGAGTGCATCGGGAAGCATCTTGCTTGAGACGCTGGCCTCATCCTTCCCGACCGTGATCGCCTACGTGATTGATACCCCGCGGACGAGTTCGACCAGCACTTTCATGAGCAACATGCTCTACGCATGCAGTATTCTTTACAAGACCAAACTTCCGATGATCCTTGTCTTCAACAAGACCGACGTCAAGGATGCCGAGTTTGCCAAGGAGTGGATGACCGACTTTGATGCATTCCAGACAGCGCTGCGACAAGAGGAAGAGGCGGGTGTCTTTGGGGCGGAGGGAGGTACGGGAGGATTTGGCAGCGGCAGCGGATACATGGGATCGCTGCTGAACAGTATGAGCTTGATGCTGGAGGAATTTTACCGCCATCTCAATGTCGTCGGGGTAAGCTCCATGACCGGAGACGGTATCGATGAGTTCTTCGAGGCAGTGGAGGAAAAGCGCCAGGAATTCGAACGTGACTACAAGCCCGAGCTAGAACGCAAAAGAAAAGAGCGCGAAGACGCCAAGGCGGCCCGACGCGAGCAAGAGCTGGGCAAACTTATGAGAGACATGAGCGTCTCCGGGGTTAGTCGTCCATCGCAAACAGCGCGGGATGAGGCGGAAACTGTCAGTGAGGCTGAAGACGATGCCATCGACTCGCGTGACACGATTGGTGCTACGGACTCTGCGGACGAGGATTCCGAGGACGACTATAATACATCCGGAACAGGGGGAGACGAGGGCCTGTCACAGCGCTACCAGCAAGCTCTGGCCGGGTCGTCGTCGCAGGATGAGAAAGACCACAGTTTTACCCGATATCTGCGTGCTAGTAATATCAATCGATGATGCCATAGTATCGATAATCAGAGAGTTCGATGGCTGAAGCTGTTGTGCCGCCGTTTAGCTTAGCGCTATGTTCCGTTGTTTTTTTTTTTTTTTTTTTTTTTCTCTTCTTCTTTTACCCCTGGTCCTTTGTCACTTTTATTCCTTGTATGACCGGCTTCCATACTTACGGCTTGCTCATCCCTGGTCAGACCCCGGAGTCTTCGCGTACTTTGTCGCCACTGCACACCGCTGCTGCAGCCCAATCGATCTCCGGCGCCCTGCATCGGAAGCTGTCCCGGCATCCGCGATCTTTTTGCGACAAGTACCAACTCACCAGTATCGAGACGGGGGAGACGAGGTGCTTAGCGAGAGATCATTTCATTTTAGCTCCGGGATAATCGACGGGAACCGGGAATGTCGTCACAAGCAGGGGAGTCAAAAAAGGTGTTACCATCCAAAGCCACATACAAGCCCATTTCGCGATCTACTTGTACATACTCCGTAAGTCGGCTCCACTACCGAGAAGCACGTCGATCCATGCAACCCCCAGCAGAAGAAAAGAAGGCCAGGAACGCACTGATAGTGATGCTCTCCGCCCGCTCCGTCTTGAGTACTACTGTCTTGCTGTTGTTTGTTTGTTTGTATCTTAATAATACGGTTTCCTTTTGAAGGATTGTCGGGGGATGTTGATCTTCTGCAACATCCTTAAAACGATACCCCCCCCCCTCTCCCCTCCCAGCAGCCCTAGGACCCCTGAGGCCAGTGTGTCACCGTCGGCTGGCGCGATGATAATATTCAGTGACGATCTGATTTGTGGCGGTCTTTTTCTTTTTTTCTGCTGGACTTGTTTCCACAGGTGCCCCATAGGGTCTGGTTCAGCTCTATCGACTTTAGGTCTTTTCTGGGGCTGCCTGAGCCAGTCAGCTCTCGTTGTTTCAATTCACGCGACGTGCTTTTGTTGGCTATGGTCATGCGCGTCCGTAGGGAAGAGGGAAGTAGTACTACACCGCATATAATGTATGAATGTCTCTGAAAAAGCTCGGCAATTGTTTTCTGCTGCCGTGGAGTGGCTGAAACAGTCCAGCTGTCGACCCTACCTTTTTTTGACCCTTAGAGCCCTTTCACATCCACGTTCATTCTTAGCTTCACCTGATTTCAAACCGGGGTAGCTCTGCGCCCTATCACTGTTTATCGTCACTGTCTACTTCACTCTCTTGTCATTTGCATGCTGGCAGACTCAGTGATTGGGCTCAATTCCCCGGGCCCAGTCATCTATGCGGATCGAGAGATGGGGTTATCCTCCCCGTCAAGAGCGACACAACATGACCGAGAGCTTATACTGTCGCTTAAATCCTGTCCCAATCTGACGTTGAATCATAATAATAATACTACCATGACAAGAGGTCTCTCGGACGACGGGACAGACCCCAGGGACAAGTGGACGCAAACATCCTCCGAGATGGACCTCAAAGATCCTAATAATCACAGCCAGCATGCATTGCATTGCCCTCACGCTGCTCGGCTTCAGAAAGCCGGTCCTCTCTGTCGGGAGTATGAGAAGATGATCTCGGGGCAGCCGTATGTCGTCTCTCCATGGGTATCTTGTGTATATGATAAGTTGGCCGCGGTTCGACGCTGATATCGAAGTGTGGTTCGCGAACAGATTTAGACTACTATCATCGCCCAGTCTGCAGGGAAGGAAACTGCGGGCGCGACAGTTCTGTATCAGTTATAATCAAGACGATATCCCCAACGATCCTAAAGTGCCTCCAGAGAAGGTGTTCCAAGGCCTCCGGAACCGACGGGAGAAGATGCTGCGTACGATCATCGGAGAGGTCGGTGAGCAGCCGGTCATCGAACCTCCATTTAACTTTCAGTATGGTAGCAATATCGCTCTAGGAGATAAGTTCTACGCCAACGTCAAGTGAGTCTACTGCTCGTGTGTAGGGGAGAGAGAGAGAAAGAGAGAGGAAGGAAAAAAGTCTCAGGACGAATACTTACGGTCGCTCCCAACCAGTCTTCGCATCCATGACAGCGGCTTCGTTACGATTGGCAACCGCGTTCTCATCGCCCCCAATGTGACCATTCTGACTGAAAGTCATGATAAAGATGTCCAGAGTCGTCGTGACGGCGTCGTGTATGCGCGATCGGTCACTATAGGCGACGATTGCTGGATCGGATCCGGAGCCACCATCCTCCCGGGCGTGACGATAGGGAAAGGCACCACGATCGGTGCCGGATCTCTTGTGACGAAGGATATCCCACCGTTCAGTGTCGCTTGGGGCGTTCCTGCTCGGGTCATCCACGGGGTTGACGATCCGGATGCTGCTGATGGCTCACAGTACAAAGCCCCCCAGCATCTGTGATGTTTTTTTGTTCGGGGGGGGACTGAGACCCAAGAATCACTTTCCTTTCCTTTCTTCATCCTTATTTTATTATTATTATTATTATTCTACATCTCTTACAGGGCGTTCTGAAGTCGGTACCCGGAAGGACAAAAGTTTTCGGTTCGAGATTGCTAGGGAAAGGACATCACATCACAGGAGCGAACAAGCGGTGAAATTCGGATATGCATAACCCTCATTTTATTTCATTTCGTTTTTATTCTTGTCTCTCTTCTTTTCTTATGATTATTATTAGAACAGGTAATTTAGGTATCGTGGATTCAAGATGCTACTTGGATGGTTTATCTGAATTTGTAATCTAGACTCTAGAGTAGTCAAGGAACTGTATACCATAAGCTGTCAACCAATCGAGCGATACCAAACCAGCAAATCAACTCGACAGCCTAACCACTCCGCCAATGACTATCTATTATTATTAGACTAGATCCTTCATACTCAAGAGTCAAGACACTCTCGACTTGATTAATTAATCAATTAATGCAATAGTTAGCATAAATCTAGATGCAAACCCCACAAACACACCGGATCTCCCCAAAGTTCCAGCTGGATATCGCATGATGTCATAACTACACTAACTCTTTGACGCCAATCAAGAATGAAAAAGAATGAATTCGTTCAATTGAATCAAGTTCCGAAGCAAAAGTACCCCATCTCTCTACTAAGTAAGTCATCTTGGTGAACGCATATGCCAGGTTTGTGAGAACGCCTCGTTGCAGAGAGGGCCCCTCCATCCCGGCAATTTAAGAATCGTTGCTCCCCCCCTTCTCCCCTCACAGCTAGCTACTTATCCTTGTTCCCCAGACCGCTCCGTCTTGGTGGTACTTTTGACCTTTCCTCAGCTCATCTTGCATTGACTCGACTCGACTCACGGTACTGTGTTACTGTCTTGATATCGTTGATTTCATTGAAAAGAAGAAAGAAAGCAAAAGCAAGAAATCTTTCTTATTCAGTGAGATATCGAAGCTTCCAAAAACAATACCGGCTTGCTATCTATCTATCTAATATACCCCGGATTTCATCATCTCGAGTGTTCCACATTTTCTGGAAAGAAAAGAGAGAATAATAACCATACCCTTGGGATTCATTCGGCCCCCCATCATGGATGTACGTGCGTTCTGTCCCTCTTGACCTTGACCCCCTGCATGCATCCCAGGGCGCAATCTCTCTGCTCCTGCAATAATGCCTGTCGCCAATTCTAGGTTTTCTCCATATCTATAGTCTACTTATAGGAACTAACGGATTCTGTCACTGGTCACCAGGTCTTTTACACCTACACCTACGGAACAGCCGCATGGCTATCCGTCCAAGGATTCCTATTGCTGGCATCGCCCAAGATGACGGTGACGATGCTGTTAGATGAGACTAGACCTCCGTCATGTAAGTAAATACCTAGCCAGTTCTGGATTGGAGGGGTCGCCATTTTTTTTTTTCTTCTTCTTCCTGCAACTAGTTAAGGGGGACTTGTGTCATCTTCCATTGCCCCGGCATGTTATTCGTGGTCATATACTTAGTGGAGAAGGGGGAGACAGCCTTCTTTTCCCCGGAGCCGGAGAGAAAAGAACAAGCACCAGCACCAGCAAAAAGCAAAAAAAAAAAGTCCCCCAGAAAAGAAAGGACTAACTAATCTATATTCTGCAATCTTAGCGATTGAAATCTACCTTTCCCGATGCTCCGGATTGAGCCTCCTCACACTAGCCATCCTGACGATCCTTCTCACTGGATCCGTCCCCCTAACATCGACAGCCAATCGACCCGTTACCACAAACGATAATGACCCCAAGGCGCCCTATGCCGTGCCTACGATGCTCATCACCACTATCTTCCATGGAATCAGCGGGTTCTACGCCTACACGTGGTTCACGACTAGTGGACAAGCGGCCTTTGCGCTGGGAATGGCTGGATATGCGCTCGTGGGGGCCGTGGGACTTTGGTGTTTGCTTTTCGCAAGCGAGCATGGGAAGATTAGTCGGAAGACGGGAGTCGATAAGAGGACGTCGGGGTTCCCGTTTGAGAATAAGGAGGCTGATAAGCGGTTTGAGTCGAAGAAGGGACTGTGAGGTTGGATTTGGAGTTGAGGTCTTCTGACGTGATGTCGTGGAAATGGCATGTGGAGATGGAATTACGGTTGAAAGGAAGGTCTCGATCCGATCCTACTCTCGATCTATCACTCCGTATGGGGTAGTTAAAGGGTAGGATTATCTAGCTACGATCGAATGTATAACGTATTTGAGTTAAAGGCGCATTGGAGATGTGGGCGGCGGCATGTACAATAACTAACTAATTAGGTAGGGGAAATCTGGAGATCATTTACCTATGCGATGCGATGCGATGCGATGCCATCCTGCAACTAGGAAATAATTACTAGAAGACAGGAAGAACAAAAAAAGGAAAGAAAGATAGATCTCGACTTCGGTTAATGCTTTTATCTTATTCGACGAATAATTCAGCCTGAATAACTAAACCATTTCCCACTTGCATCAGCATAACTTATATCTCGATAAGACTCTTTGATAACTATCGTCTGAACGCGCGGCTTAAGTTAGTTAGCGCGTGCGATGAATAATCCCCTATATCAATATTGACCAATGTGTCTTCTTCATGGCTATTTCCCTCGAAAGTGGACGAAATCAGGGAAAAAAAATCCCCGATCAAGGATGGGACTCAATACCTTTCGTCGTCTCTTTGCGTATGAGCATCTCGGCCTTGTCCCATCTTCCGATGTTGTGCATGTTGTGGTTTTCAACCGCTACTACTGCGAGTATGGTTTGACTTCTGATAGATAAATGTTTTGCTGTTAATAAAATTAAATCTGTTAAAGAATTTGGTCCTCGACCTGATTCATATTCCGCAGATTGAAAACCTTCACCGTTTGGAATGCCAAAATGAGCGTGGTTGAGGTCGCCAGTGGCATTTTATCGGATCATATATAGTTAATATCTCCTCCAGAGACAATCCACCTAGTAGGGACAGATCCGCAACAGATTCTCCATCATTAATCTGAGAGAGCAGTACAAAACCTGCTTCAAGACTCCGATGGTCTTCTTCTTGGGCATCTTTAAGCTTTTGCGAGGAGATCTCTGGTGGAGAAGAAAGAATCCACGCAGAGTTGAGGTCTATGAGATAAACCCGATCCTTAGTGACCATTATGTTTGCTGCCCTGATATCACGATGAGCTATCGAGGCCTGGTGGAGCTCTTTTAACGCATTCCGAATCTGGTCTGCAATGTGCGCAGTGATTCGGATCTGGGACACCATTTTACCATCAACCCAATCGAACAAGAGTGCTCGGACTTTTTCATCGGTAGCATTTGGTGGCCGATCCCATAGGAACGATTGAACATTAAAATGTTTAGCGACATCCCTCTCAGTTTTGGTCGGGACAAGTATCCAACCATGACAGAACGGAGTGATTTTGCCGTTAAGTTCCTGCCTAATAAGAGACGTGTTTGTGCGGCATTCGATAAAGAAATTGTCGTATACGGCTCTTCGTGATATTCCTCGAAGTCTGGAAGGATATAATAGTGGATTATCGAATTTGAACTACCTCTGAAATGAGTTTTTCAATGTAGAGCGATAGGGTCACTTGGTCATGTCATACCTACCATTTTCAACGCATATGTCTTCCCGTCGATGAGGACTTTGAACACGTAGGCTGCATTTCCTCCTCCTGCGTAATCCAGTACATGGATCTTTTGGCTTCTCAGGGGAAATTGTTCCAGTGTAGGGGAGTATTGGGACTCAAGTGAAGCCATCGTCGAGATGCTAAAACCTTTTAAAGGAGATAGCTGATTCTGTCGCGATTTGACAACAATTGGCTACTAGGTACTTAGTCTCATGTGGTTGCGTTTTTTATGGCAAGTCACAGGATATGATGGCCGAACGAGAAATTCAAAGAATTAAGTGCAGCTTTCTCTATCTTTTTATTTGAAATCTGGAGATCGACTTTGAGCTTTCTGCTTTCGAGATGGCCCTTGTACGTAGTCGCCCCGGATCTGATGGTCTAACTAGTCTAGACCAGATAGAGTATGGTAGATAGTCCGCCCGGCTTCTCTTCCCGCGTCCCAAGCTAACTAAACAACTCCACCAAAAACCGAACCGCAAAACCCAGCGCCGCTTCAACCCTTCCCCGTCGCCATACCCGCCCTGTGACAAAAGCAGCGATCTCGAAAAGAGAAGCACAGGAGAGAGATCCAGACCGATCTCTATCTAGCCGCTGCTGCTGATACGACTATACTACTAACTAACCAACTATCTAATATCATTTTTAGATATTGTACGGAGTGTCGCAGTCTGCACGCGCGCGCGCTGGGTTCTCCTGGTGTCTATCCATCCAATCTAATCTTCTGTGGAAGATCTTGGATCTTGGATTTAGTTTCTTTATTTGTTTCTTTTCTTTTATTTTGTTATTTATTTATTTACTTTGCTTCATCATGGACAGTCCCGATCTCCAACACCTCCCCGTCAACCTCCGCAATCTGCAATCAGCAGCATCGCTCCAGAACTTATCCCCAAACACCCTTGCCTCGCAACTCGCTTCGGGGTTCGATACCACGTTCCAGACCTTTCCGTCTACTATCGCAGAGCTCCAGGAGCAACAGCAACAGCACCAGCAGCAGCAACAACATCTTCAGTCCGTGACGTCCAAGTCCTTCGTGCGGCCTCCACGACCGGGAGAGCAGGTGAATGATGTCTCGGTGCTGTCGCAGGAGCAGCAACGGAGCAGTGATAATGATAGTAATGGCGGCGGCGGCGGAGGAGGAGGAGGAGGACAATATGCTGTTGTTCCCCCTCCGCCACGACCCGGTCAGACGCAGTTGATGGCGCGCAATCAGACGTCGATGAATAGTGTGTTTCAGCCGCGGGGTAATAATCAATTTGAGATGCTGCACTCGCTGGAGCAGCAGCCTCTGCAGCATAATGCGATCATGCAGCTGCAGAAGGAAGGGGAGCTGCTGGGTGGTTCTGGTGGGGAGCCTGTTGCGACTGGGAAATCCGACGGGCACTTTGGGGGGATGAAGCTGATTCCGTATCCGCCTGATCTGGAGGCGTGGAGGGAACGGCTCTTCAACGTAGATGAGACGATTACTTTGACTGAGGAACAGTATGCCCGGGAGAACTCTCCATTGTATAGACGCGCAGACCGTTGTGCTTACACATCTGCTGTAGATTCCAGACTTACTTCCCGCATGTGGATAACGTCTATTCGCATCGCTCTACGCAAAGATACAAGCGCAAGCCCTTTGTCTCTCACTACTGGGACTGTCGATTGAAGGGCCGGCCGCCAGGCACTCCCAAGTCCGACGACCCGAACAAGAAGAAGCGTCGACGGACCGCCAGGCAGCGGGACCTCTGCGACGTCAAGATAAAGATCACAGAACACTTTCCGGCGTCTATGACACCGGCAGACGTCGTATCCCATATGGCGCAGCTGCCCCCGGAGTTGCAGACGGTCAATCCCTTCTTCAATCCAGGTGATAACCCACGAGAGAATCAGCCGTTCGGCGTCCTGACACCGAATCCTACCCTACCCGAGGGCCATCCGGCTGCTCATGGAGCGCGCTATTTCACAATCCAACGAGTAAATGGGAACGGGGCCAATGGAAAAGCCGACGGTGTGGGCGGTGGTCACAGACATACACTCGAGGAAAGCGACCGCGTGAAGAAGAACAGCGTGCAACGATGGATGCTCAAGGAAGCAAAGGAGCAAAAGAAAGCTATGGTAAGTCCATCTTTTCCTCTTATTGTTTCTGGGCTGCACCGGTGGTTCTTGTCCCTATCGATCAAAGCGATACTCTGCTTGCAATTGGACGCCTGCAAGGGTTTTCAGCTTCATGAAAGCCAAAAGTCTATATAGCTCGAAAAGCAAAAATATGGCATGAACCAGAAAACAGCTTCGCACGGAGTAAAGAGCTTGTGATGTTCGTGTGGAGTATTATTGCGGAGCACGATGTTGGGCAAGGGACCAAACGCATCCATACGTCATTCCCGGTATCTTTTTTGCTCCGTCTCTCCAAGCACCATCGCCTGCCCGCATCATCACACGTTCCCCGCTTCCAGCAGGCATCATGTCTCTCAAGCCCCTCTTCTCCCTCAGCAGACGATATTTTATCCCTGGTCGACCGGCAACAAGCAATCACCTCCTCTCCTGCTATTCCAAGCGTTTAAACATACAAACAAGAGGCAACAAAACCATGTCTGACCAGAACAAGTCGCAGCAAAAAACATACCACAAGAGAGCCACAGGCTTGGCCGCCTTGACAGTCAAGAAACGTTCAAAAGAGAGCGATCTCAAGTTGTTCGCGTCTTGCTTTTGGTGGGTGCCCCTGTTCCCAATCCATGGATAGGAGCGCAGCAAAAGAGGCTCAATCTCGGCTAACCAAACTCTCCACCCAGTCCTTTTGTTCAGCGTGTTTGGATAGCATTGGAGGTCAAGGGGATCCCGTATCAGTATATTGAAGTAGACCCGTACAAGAAACCAGAGGCCTTGTTGGAGGTCAATCCGCGAGGACTTGTCCCTGCGTTGCGACACGGCAATTGGGGTTGCCATGAGAGTACAGTGCTGCTTGAATATGTACGTGACTGATGTCCCATCATGCTCGATCAAAGGATGTACGTTGACAAAATATCCAGCTGGAAGATCTGGACTTTGGAACGCCCTTACTGCCACCCGGGGACGCGAAGCTTCGTGCGCATTGTCGACTCTGGGCAGATCATGTTCGTTTCCCGCCAACTAATCTCAGAGTGCATTGACTGACAGTCAGCAGATAAACCGGCACATTATACCGGCCTTCTATCGTGTCCTCCAAGAGCAAGACCCGCAGAAGCAGGTCACGTACGCAGAAGAGCTCAAGGACGATATCAGCAAGTTAGTGAATGCATCGCACGTCCACGGCCCGTTCTTCCTTGGACCGAATATCTCGATGGTCGATATCCATATTGCCCCCTGGATACTTCGACTGAGTCGAGTGCTGAAACCATATCGTGGCTGGCCCGATCCTGAGATGGGCAGCCGATGGGCCGCGTGGGTCAATGCTATCGAGTCAAATGAGCATGTCCAAGCAACAACCAGCAGCGATGATCTCTACCTTGACAGCTATGAGCGATATGCGGGTGAGTAGAGCGTGTAGATGCTGATCAAAAAAATTCGAGCTGACATCTTGGCAGAGAATCGGCCAAATACTTCGCAGCTTGCGAATGCAATAAACTCGGGCAGGGGCCTTCCGTAGAGGATCTCAAGCTTTGCTATCTGTAAAATAAAAGCAACGATTCTCCTGCCTCTTTGGTGGAATATCGAATGCCCAAGCGGTCTGGGACCTGTGCTGGCTGAGAGCATTCTGCAACATTTTCTCTTTGATACCCTTAAGGTGCTTTTGCGCCTCTGTTGCTGAATCCAAATCCTCCACGTCCGCTTCCATCCGGGCCCCTGGGGGCACGCGTAGGCTGCTGCGGAGATTGCTGCTGTTCATTGTCGTAACGTTCTGCCGATTGCTGTCTGTCCCTCTTCTGTAAATATGTAGAATTCGGCTTGGCTGTATATCCGGGATCATAAAGCTGTCTTGATCTCCCTGATGCGGAAGAAGTATCGCGTTTCTCCCTGCTATGGCTTCCGCCACCTCGGCCTTTCCCTTTCCCCCTTCCTTCTCCGCTGTGATGTTGCCTCGGTGGTGTTGTACTCCCTGGCGACGACGCTCCAGATGTCGTGGCCGAGGGACTTCCAAACAAGCGCTCGCGCACCTCTTCATACCTGCGCTGTTTCTCCTCGCGATCTCGCAGCGCCTTCGCCTGCCGTTCTTCCGGTGTCATCGTTGGTGCTTTCTTAGACTCATCATCCGAGTCGTCATCTCCCTCTCCATTGAGGCCTAGGCGGCTTATACCGGCGGCAGCAGAATCAACTGACGATGACTGTCGCGAGGCAATCTGGGGTTTTCGGCTCAAGAGGGTCACGGTGGGTTTGAAGTCCTGTTTCAATGGAACTGTCGATGTGCGCGCTTCGAGGAAATGGAACGACTGCGAGGATTCGCTATTTCTGTTGGGACTGGATTAGACGCCAGATGCTTTCCAGTCGCAGAGCGAAAGAGAAAAAGTAAGCAAAGAGCAAGACGTACGCTTCAGCCCATAATTGCCTGTTGAACTCCGCATGCTGCGCTCTCCGCTGGGCCTTTGACACTTTTGAAGAGACTTTCTTCTCTGCGGAAGGATTTTCGGTCGCTGATGTCTGTATGCGGGGCAGAAAACGTCCAAGTCAATCAATGTCTAGTGCTTTGTGAAGGCGATGAAGTCTTTCAACAAGAAGACTAGTATGGTACGGAGGGTACAGATAGCATATACGTACATCAACCTGTCTCTCGAAGTCGTCCTCCCAAGCGTCTGGGATTCTCCCCGAAGGGTTGGCGCTCATGTCAGGCTAGGCAGTTCTTCGGAGGGTGAGAAAAAAGGCAAAAGTCGGATATATACGACAGACTGGTGATGGTAGTCGCAAAGGGAGTGTCGTAGCGGATATATCCTTGCTATTCTAGTTGGGTATCACTTTTTCCCTCTGGGCGTCTGGCACGCGCTGTTCTCCTCCTCTTCCTGACGAGTAAGTCCTGAAGATTTCAGCAATGGTCTGACCTGAAGACGGAGAGAGTTGTTAGTGCGGCGGGAAGGCGGCACGAGCCTAGGGCTGGAGGGGGAAGCTTGCGGGGACTTTGCGCTGACGTCTAGACGATACGGAAACTATTCTACTGTAACTACCCAGGCAGACTAATGTTTCTTCTCTTATCTGTCTAATTTCTGGATCTTTTCTCATCATCTTTTCTGTGATTCGAGTTGGGAATTATCCGGAACGGCTCTTTCTTTGTCTCGCATACGATCTGCTTGCTTATCAACCTAGTCTTTCCAACATGTCTGCAGGTACGTACATGCAGGTTTCCTTTGGATCACATTGAGTTCGACTAGCTTTGTTCTTTTCGATCTGAGATACATTCCTGGAACTGTTGTCTGTCCCTATTCTTCACTCTTACACGCTCAGAATTGACCAAGCTTCTTTCTCTTCCCTCGTTGTCCGTCCACTTATCTGTTCTATTCCCCAAAGAAAATCAAAACTATACTAACCCTACTCTCAACTGCTACAGATCCGGACGGCGACTCCGAAATGGTCTCCTCTCCTGAATCCGAAGACCTGCACCAGCCTAGCTCTCCCCAGCCCACCGGTACCCGCACACCCACCAACGGCGGCACACATTTCAACTCCGAGCTCTCCCCTCCAGGATCGCAGAAAGCTTCAGAGCCCGCAGCACGACCAGGCGGCATGACATTTACAACGGGGTCCGAGGCAGTGGATAGGAAGGGCGATTCGAAGACGACAGAGAAGCCCGGGGCGTCATGGATGAATAAACGTGCGGAAGAGGAGTATCAACGGGCGTTGGAGAATGTGGTGGATAGGGATTTCAGTCTGAGTATGTTAGCCAAGTCATGCTGTTGGTTGTGAAGTCTTGGGATTTGCTAATGCGGTTTTTGTTTACTGTAGGGGAGTTTGGAGATCCTTTCGACGAGAGAGATGTGAACACGAACGGATTCTGATGAGATGAGACGATCTCGCAATAACTATGTTCCTCGGAATTCTATAATGGATAATGGTGAATACACACTAGGGATGGCTTCCCCGATCATGACATATCTTATCTCCTGACATGTCCAACTCCTGACCATGAATCCGCTTTCTCAACAGCTGGGGTCGATCGTCGTTATATGCTCATGGCTTACGCTGGAAGGGCATTGCAACCCATCATTGTAGCTGATGAGATGATGGATGAAGCCAGGACAGAATATGTCATCCACTGCGCAGTGCTCCATATCGAGACTCGCAGCAAAATACACTCAGGACTACAGAGTTCCTATAAATTTATGATGAAGAGATATGCTTCTCCCCTTTGGGGTCAGGAGTCTATTTCTTAGAGGACATTATTAGTATATACAGCAAGCCATATCTAGCTCTTGTGTGTCCAGAAACGACCATAACTAGGGAACGTAGAAGTCCTAGCAGCCCTTGATTTCGATGGTAAGTTTGGACCTTGAACGGCCCAGATAGAGAAATCCATTCGCTCCTGAAAGTCTTAAAATCATGAAATGAAGACAAGCGTGAAAGACTCGGATTGAAACCTCTAGAGTATGCTAGTTGACTCGTCACGTAACGGACTCTCACGGATCAGGATACATATTTTTAATGTAAAGTATGTATAAAAAACATCGATTAGCATAGCAATGTATAACTGAGCAGTTAGTGAGGATCTAATAATTTCTCAGTACGTCTGTATTAAGTAGTTTTTCATATTGAGTTGTTTGTAGAGTGGTAGAATGAGATATCGAGGCCGAGGTTAACTTGACTTGAATATATCCATTTTTTTTTAAGAACCTTTCCTCGAAAACGAAAGATATAGTCACGTTAACAGTAACAGTAACAAGGTAAGGATTAGTACCTAACCTCTCTGTGAAAATTAAATGAATAATTCAGAGATCCGTTACGGAGCTGTGATGGGTATATTTTACTGATGTAGTTTAGTACATGTGTTTTCATACCTCTAGGCAGCCATACTACCTTTTACTTTCATGAGGTATATATACATATGACTAGACCATATCTCTAACTAATTCTTATTATTATCAACTCACTTTTCTGCGCATATTCAAGACTAAATTCCCGTATGCGCCGTAGCGTGGTGTTGGCAGGGCAACGACGAACCCACTCACAGGTGAAACTGCCAACCAGACGACGAACCTGGGCCGACTCCTACAACAAACTTCCGCGACGGACGTTGACAGCTTTAAATTATTGTTTCTTTCTTTCTTTCTTTAAATTACGACATCGGGCTTATCGCTCCCTTTTTTAATGAATGATTCATAGGGAATAATATCCGATACTGGTGTTTCTACTACAAGGGAATAATAATATTTCTTAAAAACGCGTCGCTTTTCAAGTCACTGTCGAGCATTCCGTTGACAATTTGCTGCCTCCTAATGGAGATAAAGGATACAGTCGGGATATGCTCCTCGGGCCCAACATGGTTAGTTACTCCGTCTGACATACACATTCCTGGTGCGATGTGATATGAGGCTTTTGATGTGATTATCTGCGATGCAATCCTACTTTTGTTTAATGTGGTGAGACCACATTGCGGTGGAGTTGTTGGCTGGTCCGTTATTCTTTGGTGTCATCGTCGCTGACAGGTTGTTGAAACGCGCTCTGGCGCGCTTTCATGGTCTTTTTTCACAGCAACACTTCACCTTTTGCAAATCAGTGGCGGTTCACGCCCGTCGCGGTATCGAAGATAAAGGCGCCGCGCCTGTGGGATCGCAAACCCTCGACGCCATTCCTGGCACGTTCCAGGCCGCGCAAATTGTGGAAGCGCTTCCGGAGCTCGTTCGACACCATGAAACAACTCCGACGGCCAGCGGGTGATGAGGAAGATGAGCTGGTGACTGAGATCAACTCATCCGCATCGAAGGGTTTAGCCCGCGGCGTGAAGAGACGTTGTCTCGATACCAACGGTCCCGGAGTCGCTACCGCCGGAGAGATCGAGCGTGGACGGTCCTTTCTCGAAACCAAGTGGGAGTTAGAGACAACCAGAAGACGTGAGGAGCTTTCTGTCGACTGATAGATGAGACATGAGTTAGTTTCTGATCCTGATGCAGGAAAATACGCGACACACACGGAGTGCCATCGCCCAGCTACTCAACCGGAGACCGCAACTGATGGCCAGGACGGACCGGAAAACTACTCGCAAGAAACAAACCCGGCATTTGAGAACAATACGCAAGGAAGTTCGCCCATTCCAAGTGAGGGGCAGGATGCGACATCCGACAGCGGAAGTCCAGACGAAGATACCTTCTTGAACGGCCAACTTGCATTAGACCTGCCTGCGTCTCCAACAAAGGAAGCCCCGAGCTGTGATCAACCCACAAGTCTCTGTGAAGATGAAAAGGCCAGCGAAACTGTGGCCGATGAGGATGCCACCGCTCTCGTCCAAGCTTTCAATTCAGACTGCCACCGGCAGGATACTCAAGACTCACAAGAGACAGGCGAGACGGTTCCCGAGACGGCGGCCAATTTGGACAAAGGCTCTCGCATTGGCCATGGCAACTCCCCAGGCCCGGACGGTCCGTTCCCCGCGATCAGCGTCGTGATCGAGCACAAGAGCCAAAGCGCCGCATCGGAGGGCAAAGCGTTGATTGCTGAGGAGGCGACTCTTATTCGATCGGCACTGAGATCTGCTGCTCTGGACGGCGAGGATGAAGAACTGCTCAACAACTTCCTGTCGCGAGCTAAAGCCAAACGGGCCGCGCACGCTGCAGTGACCCCGAAGGATGGTGATCAGGTTCAGTCCGCTCCAGCAGATTTGGTGCCAGAGTCGCCCACTCCTCGCAGCCGTCGGGCCCTGGAAGAGCTCGATACCAACTCCCCGTCTCTAGCACCTCCATCCCCCGCCAAAATCGATGGCGCCCTGGTCGCTGCTGGCGAAGACTCCAAAGATGCTGGCCCCGGAGAACCCGAGGACCCCCAGCTCGCCAGTCCAACCCGTCGCCGGAGCAGCAGGACGAAGCCGTCGAAAGCGCCCAAGCGCGCACCACCTCCCGCCGTCCCCAACCAGATCCCTGTCCGCCGCCCGAAGGGGACGGAGTTTGTGTTCCTCCAGCGGACCGAGGCCCAGGAGCTGGCGCTGACCACACGCCGGAACACCAAGCGCAACCGGGGCAATGCACGGATGCCGAAGGAGATGCTGCAGACTCTGGCACAGCGGCAGGAGGACGACAGCGACTCCACCAGCGGCTCGTCGCGATCTCGCCGGCGTCGAGGGAAGGGCAAGACGGTGTCGTGGAGCGAGCAGCTGGTTGCTGGAAGTACTTCTAGTTCCTGCACTACTGCATCTCCGTCTCCTGCACCAGCCACACCCCGCGCCCTGTCCCCCGCCAGTATTGCCTCGCTCATCCCAACGGCCGTCACCACCGCGTCCGAGTCCGACCTCAGTCAACGCAAGCGACTGGTCCCCAAGGCCCCTGGAGCGTCCAAGGGTACGATCGCGCGATCACGTCTGCCAGCGCGCACGACCGCCAGCAGCACGAGTAGTAAAGCTCCGGTCAAGAGCAAGAGCACCGGCATACTTCACGCCGCAGCTGGCTCGACGCCGATGCCGAAACGCGTGCGGGCCAGGAGGTAGTAGTGTAGTATAGTAATCTGGCACCGGTGCCTGGTTGAGGAGGAAAGTGGAGGACAATCGTATCCATCCACTTTGGCGGCATGTGGATCATCTATCTTTCTGTGTTCGTGTACATATTATTTGCTGCATCATGGTTGTAAAAGGCGTTGGATGGTGGGTGGTGGATGGATGGATAGATGGATGAATGGATGGTCTGACATTCTTACCCACGATGAAGACAGCCAGGGACATGCCGGCTGAAAGGTTCCAACAACTTCATCGTTCCTTGTACATAGAGAGCAAGAGAGTACCATAATTATTCTATATTAACTACTGCGACAATCAAGCTATGCATGCATCGTGTGCGCCCTTCCTGATAGGCCAGCTAGTCTACCCGGGATTGCCCGAGATGGATCCTCCGGATGCATGGGCGAATTCCCACTTGGGCTTGCTAGTCGAGCCCTACACGCGGCGCCAGTCATAGTGTGGATTGGATTTCTTCATTCTCTGCATTTCATGTGGATAGCAATGATGACGATGACGTAGGTAGGTGAAGATTCTTAACTAGACAAAAATCATTTACTAGTAAAGTAGATAGCTAGTAGTAAACTAACCGCCTCGTTGAGATTGGAGCGGAGACTAAGTAGGTAGGTAGTTAGAGTAGGATCGTATATGAGCTGTATTATCATTACTGGGTAGTTACCAGTATCTTCATAGTCAGTCAAGTAGAAAACAATGATCAACAAAAAAAAAAAGAAAAGCAATTTTGTAGCAGTTTTAGGTCTCCTGCATAAACCGATCGGGTTCTTTGTCCTGCGTTAGATTGGATTGGATTGGATCCTCGGCGGTCTCTGTCCCGGAGTTGTCAGTCACTAGATAACTACTAGACTACTCTATAGTCTATACTTTCTGAATCTGGTAATGATAAGAGGTAGATCATAGTGAAAGTAATATGTTATGCTTTAGCTTTTCTGTAACTAGTGAGTTAGTAAGTAGGTAAGGTAACTAGCAGGGCTAACTAGAGTGTGTGCTATGTAGTGTGTAGAGTGGTGCTGTATGTATGTATGTGTGTATGTACGTACCCCGTATTCTGTATTCCGTAGTCGGTTGGGATTTTCATATTCGCCCTTTTTCGGTGGATGAAGAGGGCAGATGGTGGTTTTTTGTTGTTGATCATGTATTTGCTGCAATATGAACTTCTTGGTATTGTTACTAGAGCAGTAACCGTGCATAATAATATTGGCTTGAGTTCTAACTAAGCTGTTGGATATTCTGTTTAGAGGAGGCGCTGGTAGGGTGGTATTGTAAGTACTGTAACTACTGTTGTCGCTGTGTAGGAGAGCAACTATTATTACCATAGGTTAACTTACTCTATGTCATAGTTTGGGGATGATACTGGTAACTTAACTACTATCTATTATGCATCAGAGCTCAGCGAAGTGTGTGTGTGAAGTTCATTTCTTTTCTGATATGGAGAACCCGAATCTCTTCTCTCATGTGCTTCTTTTTCTTCGTCGGGTGTTCTCCTAGAAACATGAATAAAAGAAAAATGTCGGCGCGGGGAAGATCTTCTGCATATTGTATAGTTATACCTCATAGACTACGACGGAGAAGTTATCAACTCTATGAGTATGCTAGGACGTATCTTATGCAAGTAGCAGATAGATACCAAGTCTTGACTGGAATAAGTACTGTGCAGTGCAGGGATTCTACCCTTGTACCAAAGTATGTACCTAAGGTAGTAGTAACTATATCCCCGGTCTGTCCAGAGTACCATAAAGTACTCCGTAACGTCCGATCAGAGACTCGAGTCGTCGAGACAAGTCGAATAACTGATTCCTAGATGATCCATACATATGGTACATAGACATATTAATATTATCTTCAGGCGCGTCCTAAGTATCGCTCACTCCCTGCTATCAGGAATAACTTCTCCTACGAGCTACTATCGTACTGTACATACATACATACAATAACTAGGTACCCAAATTAACCTACTACATACATAGTCTAGTTAGCAGATGCAGTGATTAGTTATTTACCTAGTTAGTACTCTTAGCCTCTAAGCCTCTAGTATCTACCCATGTATGTATGTATGTACATGTACGTATGTAATCCTCCCCGCCCATCCGCAGTAATATTACGTAGTGGTGCATAAGGAAATGGTTAATAATCAGCGAATGTATCCTACCTAGATAGTGGAGTTAATTATGCCCGAGTTAATTGACTAGTTACATAACTATCTGGTGGAGATGAGGGGGACTGAGAGGGGCGGATCTTTTCACACACGTCATAGTACATATATGCCAAGGAGATGAAGGGCGTTTCGTTTAGAGAGGTGTGTGGTTGCCAATCAGATATTCTGGATTTCGAGCCTGGAAATTATGGTACTCTGTAAGTATTATGTATTTCAGCTGGTGGGAAAGGGAGGAAATGAACAGAGTTGGGATATTATTTAAGATTGTTAACATGTTAAGTACAGGTTGTCGAATCTTTGAGATTCACATGTAATCGTTTCTTCGCTATCTTCCTGCCTACCTACGTAGGCTCTTCTTCACGGCGGAATGTTGGAAAGCATAGATCGCCAATTCGGTATCGATTTCTCCTTTTCCCTTTATCCAGTGCAAATACCAACTCTTCGTCTCTGACAGAGTAAGTTATGAGTTACTACCTACCTAGGTAATAATAATCAACTCATGAAATATAACAATTTAACCTGTCTACGACTCTACGGAACCAGAACCAGAACGGAATTAAAAAACGAACCACTCTATCACATAATAATTAATTCATTTAAAATTAAATAACTATCTTAATCAAATAAATAATAACCCGACTAATAATAATAATAACAAATTAACTAATTAATTCATTAATTCCCGCCTCATCTCGCATAATTAATTAATTAAAACTGGATCCGCGTGTCCCAAACTGCTCCCCTCAAATTATTATTGTCCGCCCACGTCCACCGCTCGCTCGATCGGGAATAGGTTGTTTTTTATGCCGGTAAAACGCCGATTTGCCCAGTCATCTAGGACATGATTGGCTGGCGGATCGCAAGTGTAGGGTTGGTAGCGTCGCGACCGTGCGAGCTCCAGCCGAGTCGGCTCTGCGCGGTTCTTGCCTGTTTGGGCTGCGGAGGAGGGGTGAAGGAGGGGTAGCTTTTGCAGATCTGTTCGTGTTTGTGTGGATTGTTGTAATGTAGTTATTCTATGCGATGGGTGATGATGGATAATAATGCCATTCTGGTAAACTAGGATATATGTTGAATTTCGTAGTCAGACTAGAATTGATTCGCTGTCTATCTACATCTAGGGATTCTCTCCTTCCCAGCTCAGCTCCGACGTGACGTGATGTGGTGGGATGGATGGATGAACCACCCTAGGTTGATATGGCATATGTATTACCTAGACCCCGCTAACCAGCAGCATGGCCTGAGAGCACAGCTTTCTTTTCGAATTTCATTTCCTCACTCCACGAGAGAAACTGCTTAACCGTATTCGTCGCATCGTCATCGTCCCGTAAACATAATTTCTAGCTCTTTTTCATCCTTTACTCGGTGCTGATGGCATTCTTGGCCTCCTCGGGCCACACGTCGTAGCCGAAGGTGTCCTTCATGTTGACGAAGCGGAAGTGACGGTGGTCAGCGACCTTGTTGACAGCCTCGTAGTCCTCGTCGGACAGCTCGATCGACTTGAAGTTGGACTGGATACGGGCCGGGTTCGAGCTCTTGGGCAGCACGACGTAGCCGCGACGCAGACCCCATGCGATGAGGACCTGAGCCAGCGTGTAGCCGTTCTTCTTGGCGATCTCGTTCAGCGTAGGGTTCTCGCTGACCTTCTCGCCCGTCGTGGGCACCTGGTTCTGCGAGCCCAGGGGCGAGTAGGCCTCGGGCAGGATATCATTCTTGAAGCAGAAGTCAATCAGCTCGTTGTTGGGCAGGAAGGGGTGGATCTCGATCTGGTTGACGTGTGGCTTGATCTTGGCGAACTTGAACAGCTTCTCGAGGCCCTTGATGGTCCAGTTGGAGACACCAATGGCGCGCGCCTTCTTTTCCTCGTAGAGCTTCTCCATCGCGCGCCATGTCTCCTCGGGGTTCTCAGTCAGATCTTTGAGGATGATGTACTGTCGAAGCAGTCAGTATATATTTTTTTTCTCTTCGTTTTCTTTTAGCTCACGGCTCAAACGCATTGGCAACAAACCTTTCCATCGGGACCAATCTTGGGCTGCTCCTGGCCATCCTTCTCGGCCGCAATGGGCCAGTGAACCAGGAAGAGATCGACATAGTCGAGCTGGAGCTTCTGCAGGGAGTTGTTGAGAGACCACAGGACGTCGTCGTAGCGGTGCAGGTGGTTCCAGACTTTGGTGCAGATGAAGATGTCCTCCCGCTTGACGGAGGGGTTCTCCTTGAGGAAGTCCTTCAAGGCCTGGCCAACCTCATCCTCGTTCTTGTAGAACCATGCGCAGTCCAGGTGTCTGTAACCCGTCTTCAGCGCAACGGTGACGGCGTCGTACGTCTCGCCCTTGGCACCCTCGTTGCCAAAGGTACCGAAGCCGACTCCGGGGATCTTAACACCGTTGGAGAGGGTGAAGGTGACGCCGGAGGACATCTTGACGATGAAATCTGCAATGAACTATACTATATTCTTCGATGGAGGGGAAAAACGCCGGGGTATGTGGTGGTGAAGTTGGAAGAAAGAGAGATACTGTACTAGTAGATCAGAGACCAGGAGGAGCACGCAGGGTATGTTTTATTCGATGAGCGCAGAACAACGTCGATGGGCGTTTGATTGTTGAGCCCCTCTTATGAACGGACCGCCAAAAAAGAAGCCCCCTCTACGGCATATGGTAGTTAACCGAGTGCGCAAATACGTTAAGTTACCAGACTCTGCTCCCTCGGGCCAGCGCGAAAGCGGTGCTCAGGGCAACTGACCAGCAGCAGCAGAAAAGCAACCGCATCGGCAGCCGTGCGAGGTTAACCGGCGAGCGATGACATCATGGTCGATGGTTCGGTGGGCGCTGGCACTCCCCACTAGTCTATGGTACTGTTCTCTTTTGGGTCGAAACAGCGCGAGCGTTTGACCCGCCCGAGTACGATCGTCGTTCGTTCCCTGCGTTGTTTTGTGCTGTTTTCCCCGGAGCGTTAGATACGGCGATACGGGTATGGTGAGGTATATATGGTATGGTATATCCAGGCATATCCATATGGTAGATTCCCTCATAGAGATCAAATAGTAATAATCATAATAATCATAATCATAATCATAATCATAATAATAATAATACCCACGGTATTATTTCGTCCTAACCAGGACAGAACAGCTATGGTACTATGGTAATTACTACTACTACTGCCCATCCACGGACGACCCTCCTCCGAATTCCACCCAGCGCGATCCACTCCTGCGGTGGTCTCCCGTCCAGTCACGGAGCGCCGTGCGTACACAGTCCCGCTGGGTTGCATTATCCGCTGCACGACGCCCTCTCGTCATCGGGGGGTCTTGGACTGGGGCTTGACTGGGGGGGGCTTCACTTATCGCAGCAGTTATCACGTCAGTAACATCCTGGCCCTCCCAAGGGTTGACCCGCGCCGTCCGAAGTATACATGGTAGTATGGTACAGCAATTAATTAATTTGCAACTGGCGACAAACCCAACTTGCCTGCTCCATGATCCATCCACGGCTCCGCTTTTCCCGCTCCTTCGATCTCCCAACATGGTTGTGTTGCCAATGATGACGATAATTCTTAGGAATGATGATACCCTGGAGTGGATCCCATGGCAGCCTTCCATCTGCGAGCTTGGCGGGTTCCGTTGTCTCCTACTGACCGCCACTGGTTGCGATTGAAACAATATATATCATCCTGCTGTCCCTGGACCGGATTGAATTTTTTGATATTTTTTTTTCTCATTCACCGATTCCCCACGAAAAGAAATTTCTTTGTCGAGGGTTGATTCATTCCACCGCTCTTCCTCCTTCCTCCTTCTTTATCTTACTTTTCTTTTCCCACCACTTCATCATCATCTCTTCTGTCAAGATAAGATAGATAGATAGAGATCTAGCATAACAACAACTACGACAACCACAATACCTCTTGAACATTCCGTCATCATGGCTCGCATCGACGACGCTGACCTGGCTGTTGATCCCTCCGCTCCTGCGCCAGTGGCGGGCTCTCTGTCCCCCAGAGACACTCGTCCCAGTGTCTCCGCTCCGCGCGGTTCCATCGCCATTCCCGGAGACCCCAATGCTCCCGGCAACACGATCGAGGTGCCTGCTACCAGAAGCTCGATCAGTGATGCTGCGCAGTACATGCACAACCTGAGCTTGTCTCCCTCGATGCGAGACCGCCGTGGATCTCGCAACTCCTTTGGCACGTCTCTGCCCATTCCCCGCTCTCCTCGTCCGTCCCGACTGTCTTCCGTGGTCAACCGCGAGGATGGCGCGCGCGCGGGTGCTCCTCCGCTGCTCAAGTCCCGGGAGATCATGGCCTCCCAGATCCAGGACATGCACAAGGACAAGGTCAAGGCCGTCAAGAACATGGCCTTCGCCTTCGACATCGACGGTGTCCTGGTTCACGGAAACAACCTGATCCCCCAGGGTGCTGAGGCGCTCAAGATGCTCAACGGGGACAACATGCTTGGCATCAGAATCCCCTACATCCTCCTGACCAACGGTAGCGGTAAGACCGAGGAGGCACGCACGAAGCAGCTCTCTGAGATCCTGGGTGTTCCCGTCGAGCTCGACCAGTTCATCCAGTCCCACACGCCGATGCAGGCATTGGCTGAGTACTACGAGACCGTTCTCGTCGTCGGTGGTGATGGATACAAGATCCGCGAGGTTGCAGAGAACTACGGCTTCAAGAACGTCTTCCTTCCCAAGGATATCCAGGCCTGGGACCCTACCGTCTCTCCCTGGAGCACTCTCACTCCCGAGGAGAAGAAGGAGGCTCGCATTGTCGACTTCTCGCAGATCAAGTTCGACGCCATCTTGGTCTTCGCTGACCCTCGTGACTACCAGACCGACACCCAGGTCATCATGGACCTCCTGATCGCGGAGGACGGCAGGATTGGCACCAAGGCCGAGGACCCTGTTGCCAGCCGCATTCCCATCTACTTCTCCCAGGGTGACTTGCTCATGCCGACTGAACACAAGGGAACTCCTCGTCTGACCATGGGTGCCTTCCGTATCGGTCTCGAGGCCCAGTACAAGGCTCTCACCGGTGTCGATCTCGAGCGTGTCGTCTACGGTAAGCCTGAACTGGCCACCTACAAGTACGCGGACGAGGTCATGGCCTCGTGGGTGGAGCAGCTCCACGGAGAGAAGAAATTGCCCGAGCACATCTACATGGTTGGTGACAACCCGGCTTCCGACATCATCGGTGGAAACATGTACGGCTGGAACACCTGCTTGGTCCGTACCGGTGTCTTCCAGAGCAAGGAGGGCGAGAACGACCCCAACAACCCTGCCAGCTTCGGAGTCTTCCCCAATGTTCTCGAAGCCGTCAAGGCCGCCGTCCGCAAGGAGCTTGGCGACGACTTCGAGTTCCGGTGGAACCCCAAGATCAACCCCGTCCTCCACGGTGAGGGTGTCTCTGCTGTGGAGTAAACGGTCTCCTCCCAGCCGGACTTACCCTTGCATTTGCCAGGCGTTCTCAAATTTTTTTTGTCTCCTAAAATAAACGGGTGTTATGTGTTGACGACCGTTGCTTGATGCCAAATTGTTTCCCAGGTTCTACTTCAGACCTACCGATACCTTTTGTTTTGCATGTCATTATTAGAATACGCCTAGAGCGGGGATAGCGCGTGGAACTGGATTTCCCATTGCTTTTTTTTCCCCTGCAGCACCGGGTCGATGTGACGGGCCTGTCATACGATTAGATTTCTATCCTTCTTGACGAATTGATTCTACGGGTTCTCATCTCCATAATCCATCCATACAGTAGTAGTATCGAATAGGATCTGAAAACTGACAAGTACAGTCACGAAATTCGTATTGTTACCAACGACGGGCCGATGACATCAAGCTGACTAGTCTGGACTTGCTTCCGAGAACATCGATCTTCCAGAATGCAGCTTTCGTCCCCCGCATTCCACGACCGGCGACGACATCCCACGAACGGTTGGGTTGTTCTTCGATGAATTTCTACGCTCATTATCCAGACATCCATCCACATGCTGGAACCAGCTAGGACCGCCCGTGTGGACATGAATTAGGTGAACACTTGAAGACAGTCGACGTATCCATGACGGGACGTCCGTTTCCGGTGGCAAATTCGATCTCGGTCCAAGCCGAACCCATCGCGACCAAACCCGATGTGTGCATGCAGTTTCTAGGTAAGTAATTGGGAAATGCATTTACGGCACCTGCAATTTAGAAGGGAGGGGGAAAAAAGGGTTTTTTGTTTCTTTGTTGTAGCGTTTACCTGATATTTCTATTTTGATAGGGAGTATAGAACAAGAACTTTCTAATCCCGGTTCCCTGCTCATAGCGATTTATTCTGTTTCAGCTTGATTTTGTTTTATTACAACGTCGCTTCATATTCATCTTCGTATTTATATTTGTATATCTTGTTTTATCGAATAGACCAGTCTCGAAAGTATTCGAATCCGTCGTTGGGAATGACGTCGTTGACTTTTCATCTAGGTCTAGGTAACTACTACCTAGAACGGCGTGTGAATCGGGATAGATGGGTTATTGCTTCTGTTTTATGGTGGACTAGACTAGACTAGGTATACTTTATTAGTTGGTTACCTAGGTAGCTATAGTAGTCCTGTGTTTAGTATTATTGGCTAATAGTTAAGGGTATTGTATGTAGTTCTCTTTCCCGCGTCACGTATTTACTCTATCTAGATTATATTATACGGGACTTGAGAGGATACTCCAGTTAACTAAAGTACCTTGTATATAGGTACTATACTCTTTCTAAAACCACCAAGAAAGAAAAGAAACAAATAAACAATCCCCTTCCCTTCCCTTAGTTATCACTTTCTTGCCTAAGACACACTCGAGTTAATGTAATTGAAGGTAGATATGCGCAAGACATTCTTGAAATCTAGTTATTTACCTAGGTAGTTACACCTATTAACTTAGTTAAAACGAATCGAAGTGTCAGCGCCGCCGGAAGCGGGGGTCTCGGGCGGAGTTTGCTGGCTGCTCTTAAACAAACAAGGGATGTGGCATTTACTTGAGGGTGTGCGTGTGCATTACATCGTAACGAGTTCTGTACCGGAGGAAAGAAATCATGTGATTTTTGTTGCGAATGGGGTTTGTGATGTATGTTTAGGTAGTTTAGATTGGGTTGAATGTTGATTCTTATGGTGTTTCTATATATTACCATATGGTAGTGCATGTGGTGGTTTTGAATATAGGAGTTGGGGGAGAGGGGGGCACGTGATATGTTGTATGAGGTGTGGGATTGTACTGTGAGTACTTATGTATATACTTAGTGTAGAGTAGAGATTGGGTTAGTGAGTTAGTTAGTGGGTGTATTTTAGGCAGCTGAAGATGAAATTAATAATACAGGAGTGGATAAAGTAAACGTATAATAGGTTTTCCTGCAGGTTTTCTTGGATTCTATCTATCATCTCTTATGGAGAGTATCAAAGTTCCTGTGACTATATACAAGCTTTATACAGTACAAGTGATATAGGAACCTAGTCAGCCTTCACACCTATACTACTCGTAGAGTAACTCTCCTAAAATAATAAAGAAGCAATCTCAGTAGTCTATTTCGGGATGATATCTTATACAGTAGATATCCATGTGTTGAAACAGTTCGTTCAGATTCTGTATAATATTAGCAATGCATTTATATAACAAGAGCAGTATGTGGAGGGCTGCAACATTCTGCAAGGAGAAAAGCAATTGTGGTTTATGTCTTGCCCAGTCCGACATGGTCAGCCAGAAGGCCACCGCGCATGAACTTCGAGGTATAAAATTCTCGCAGAGCTGCAACTGCAACTGGCTGCCAGAACCTTAGCGACTTCGTGATCCTCATTCCGGGTATCCTGGGTTAGGGATGTTTAGGTGGCGGCAAGCAGCAGCGTGGTCTTCGCGCTGGAAGACCACACTGTCAAACCACGCCTGGCGCTCCTGAAAGCCTTTAAGCATACTCTCAGTTGGGGTAATAATGTCTGCGTTTGAGGGGGAAACCTTCTTCATCCTCTGGCTCATTGTTTGTGGCATGATACCACATGAGTCCTTCGAACTCGAGCGATGCCAGGGAGTTAGTTCAAAGGACAGTCTAGTATTATCATTATTATAAGTTCCTGACGATCTCTCTCAACGCCTCTATATCAGCCGGAGTCTGATCCTCCTCATCGTAGTATTCGAGTGCTGGCACGCGTACGGTAGAATCAGCAACAGCAACTAACGGCACGAACCTATGTCGATAGCCTCTGTAAGAAGTGACCCATTTCGCGGAAATAATGGCGTAGGTTGCTGTGAGAACTTGATCCTTTCCTGGGACGACTGGTGGGAACATCCATGGATAGTATGATTTCCCATGACTCGCCTTCGTCCGCCATGATGTTCCGTGTACACGGTTGTAAGCTGCAAAGAAGCATGCACACCCGTGGCAAGACAATTTGGATACGCCTATGTACGTGAAAGCCTTGGGTATGTTCCCACGTTCGTTCTGGGCTTTCTCGATTGCTGCCAACAACCTCGTTTCGCAGTGGACGATAACGTCCTTGGAGACGGCTTCCCGAGCCATGTATGTGGCGTCTGCGTCTATGACCTTCAGATCGAGAACTTGCCTTGCCCCGGTAAGATCGGTAGGATCGCTGGACATGTTATAGTATGCCAAAGATTCTTCAAGCACACGTTTCCAGTCGCTGGCGTTTTCAGCGATATGAGGCAGCCTACCCGATAGCTTTGCAAGTGGAGTGACGCTCAGGTTGCACGTGAAAAGGGTCCGAGATCTCGGTGATATGGCGGCTTTCACTAATATATCGATGTTGTTGAATATCGAAGCGATCTTTTGAATGTAAGTGTGGAGTTTCAGGAACCCAAGGGCACGCGTCTTATCTTTCCCCTGAAAACCGCCCGCACGCAAGAATTGACCCGAGGCTTGTGAGAAAGCTCTCAGGCAGCTGTACATCAGTCTCCAGTTGTCTGTGTCATCATGATGAGGCTTTCCGTATATAGCTCCCTCCTTTCTCGTAAAGATACGTTCGAGATATGAAAGAGTCTCTCTGAGAGAGTTGAAGGGGTGATCTGAAGGTAGACCAGCTGTTGGAATGCTCATAAATTGTGTAAATTTCCCATTGACTTTCTGCTGGAGCCTTGCGAATGTGAATTCCAGACAGCGATGATTGAAATCAGCCACAATAGCTCGAAAGGCCGGGTCTTTTGTCTTCTCATTAGGCGATGTATCCTGGAGACCTGGTTGCTTGTTGGCGTACATGAAGTCGGATAGAGCTTTCAATGCCGTCCATATGAATCTCAAATGATTTAGCGTAGATGAAAGTATATCTGAATTGCCAGATACGATAAGTTCCATTGAGTGAGACCTTGAATCCACGCGTAATGCGACCGCAATCACTTCATGCTTCGGCTGAGAAACTGACAGACTGGCGAGGGAATCTAGGATCTCTGCGACTCGTTTTGGAGCCCCTATCGGAGGATAAGATGGACTAGTGAGAGGATTTGCTTCCCTGCGGCTGGACTCGACCTGTATATGGTCGCGTTTCTCGAGTTTAGAAACCGCTGCCAGGAGCTCAGAAATGCCTTCGGATGTCGGGCGAGGTGGTGGCACGCTTGGCTTCATCGTCTCATCAGCAAAATCCGCTTCGAGGTCTCTTACTTCCTCTGTGAGGTCTTGCTGTCGTGGAAATTCAGCCATGTCGACAGTTGGGCTGGATGGCTCTGAATGAGGTCTGATTCTGCTAAGAGTCGACCACGGTTCCCATGTGACATGTTGTTGCCTAATATATAGAATCAAAGTAAAAGATGACGATATAAAAAGCGAACGCAGGAGTCAAGCAGTAGGGGCTTGAGTCCAGTGGAAGGATAAGTCGAAATTGTCAAAGTATTGGATAGAGGCTATTATTTATGAAATTCATTGAGTATAATTGTGTACGTCTGATCTCGTAAGTGCGGCCACGAATGGACAGGTCGTCCCAAGACGGATTTTTCTTGCGGTTTGCAGAAAATATTGCTAGGGCACTTTGACCACCTCAACAGTTTTCAGATTATTGTGCCGTGCCTGCTGCTATATTGCCATTGCTCGAAGATATTCAACGGCACTCGCAGTAAAGAAGCACCCCCCTTATTGGCTGCATGTCTAAACTGCTTTAGCAATCTTTCCAGTGAAGAGAAGAGGAGATTATACAAACCTGAGTATCAGATGGATACGTCTCTGCGCAACGTCCAAACGATATTTTATATCTCCTGCCGCGCCGACGAATGCTTGGTGATCATGCCTGGGACTAACCAGTCAGGCTAAAACGTTCTGGTAGATCACTGAAAGCCAGGCCCTTGAGAACGGCTGGCTATAAACCAATTTTAGCCTTATCTGCATTATACCCAGACATATTGGCACCCGGGTAGTAGTATTCACTCCCGGCCGTAGTACTCCGAGTATATCGAGTGGCTCTTGTATATCGAATATCAGCTAACGACCAGAAGTTGATGCCCCTAAATTTGGACTTGCGCAATTTGAACTTTGATGTAAACTGACTTGGCCAATTGGGGTGCAGAGACCGCTGAATGTGCTGTTGGGGCTGCAATAATGAATCACGGTAATGATATCCACGTTTGCGTTTCAGCATTTCGTATCATAACAGCGACATGGCATATTGTAGTCCATAGACTCCATCTGTAACCTGAGGTAGTACAGCTCTTGACACTCCGATAAGACCGATAAGTATAAGATTCAGAACGAGGCGAGCTCCCCTCGTCCTCTCGCGTACTCATAGACGGCCCTCTGCGGGGAAAGGAGGAACTCACGGAGCCTCTGCCCGGCCAGATCCCTGGGATTATAGTCCTAGATGATCAAGTTCTTGCCGGTCCCAACTTTGGAGCGTATCACTATAATACCCTAAATATGCTAGCACGTTATATCCTAATGCAGATTAGCGATCTAGTTTTTACTGGGAGTGCTGTAAACGGCGAATTAGGCCTGCTTCCCCCCTTTGGGGGCTTTCCAGAAGAATGAGTATATATCGCGGATATTGATATCCGGCAATAAATCGCACTAGTTAGTCTTCATTTTGCTGTTTGGGAAGGAGAGCACATATAGATATATATAAGGGCCATTAGGAATTGTGCTGAAGTCAGACAAAAAGTCAGTAATAATTTCGGCTAAAGATTAAATATTTATAGGGATAAGAGCGCGCAGCATCTCTATCAGCGGGACAGCGGCTGTTTGGGGTGCAGCTTCAGGCTCCATCAGAGGGTCTAAAGCCGGAATAGACAGAGTAGAGGCCATGGAGGCTATAGGAAGAAGGTTTCAGAGGAGGAATACTGCTGGCAAGATATAGCGGCGAATATAAAAATAAGAACCGGGAGAGCACAAGGAGGCTGACACAATGAGGATTTACTCAGCCGTTTCAGAGATACGGTTGACTGAGGTCAAGTAGGACGGAGTAAATCTCCAACTATAGAGTTGCAGAGAGATTTATCGATGAGAGGATATACCAAGGTTATCACCTTTTGATGAGACAGTCTATAAAGAAGTTTGATTAAAAGTTTAAAAACGACTGACAACCAAGCATGTCGCCCGGTCTCACGAGCATCGATAACGCCGTCGATATACACGGCGAACTCCGCTAGCTCTGCTGGGAAGGCCCTTAACTCCGCGATCGTCCAATCCGCAACGTGAATCACGAAGTTCTGAAAGGCACGACGAGACGGGGGAGTCCGGGCGACCGAAGGACCAGCACGATCGACACGAATATCGTTTCGCCCTCTTTCTGTAAACATCAAGGTATCGGTCACTGCATCCTCTTGGTGTACAAGCCGGTTCGCTTTCTTGATCCGGCGCTTAGAAGCTTTGTCGGATGTACTCTGCTATATATATGCATTCAAGACATCACCGACATAGCAGTCATATATATAAATGAGCACGGAGCTGACGATATCAGGAGCAAAGCCAATGAAGAGCGGGTTCGAAAATGCTGGGAGTTGACTGTAGATAGCAAGGAGAAAAGTGAGATTTCTGACTCAAGATATTGATCGAAAGTAGAGGTAATGTGCCGTCTTGCAGCAGCTCGACTATGTTGGAAACTGCAAATAACTATCAGGAAGAGAAGAAGCGAATGGAGATAGAAGCTGTATTTAACTGCCGGTCCAGCGACTTCACCAAACAATGCGGGGTTTGACGGCCCATTCCAGTTGTGAATTGGTCACTACAATGAAAGTTGTAGGTAATAAGAAGACATACAAGGTGGCTGCTATGAAAGTGCCTATGTATCACTGCTATATGCGCAAGGTATCTGTGAATGGAGGTCCATTTCTTCCAGATTTATATAGATGAGGAGCAAAAAAATGCAAAAAGAGAAGGGCCCGAGCCGCGGATCGAACGCGGGACCTCGCGCAATATAGCTAAGCAAAGGGTTGACCCTAAGCGCGAATCATACCACTAGACCACCCGGGCTTCTGATTGGTTAGCGATCCACAGACTTGACTGGAGAAGCAGAATAGAATATGCTCTGTAAGCCTGTGCCTGATTGCGTTCTAGGTGGTGTCATGAAGTCATTATTGGTCTGGAGTCTGGATAGCAGCTCGGAGCACCGTATGTTGTCAGCTTGCCAGGGAGGAAGCTCACACGCAAGGAGCAATGTCAGAGAGGGGAAAAAAAAAAAAAAAAAAATAAAAAAAAATAAAAAAAATCGCATGCCTACTTTATAATTTGTCCAGTCGGGAATATCCGATCTCGTGGCCTTCAGATACGGGAAATATCATACGTCATACTGAGTTATTCTGCTATCGATCGCGGAATTGGTATCCATGGGCCATTGAACGCGACCGCGTAGAGATAGCGCAGTTCGAGTCCAGGATCGCCTCCTCAGCATCTCCATATTTAGAGATATTGCTATTTCACCAAGGGTGAAGTGTTGCCTGGAGCTGATATGGCTTAGCAGCACAACGTGGGCATGGACTGGTCCTGGGGCCGAAATTAGAGTATGGCATGCGGCGGGGAATTGCTCTAAGATTAGAAACGCTCAGGGCCGCGACTGTTAGTTATCTATACGGATTACGGATACGAAACAAGCTTTCCCCTCCAGCCTGATCATTGTTGATGAGACCGTGAGAGCCTGAGAGGCGAGATTGCGATGGACAGCGCGTAGAAGGATCGGCCTCTTAAAGCAGCAGATCAGGGAATAAAGCCGGCTCGAGTCGCCAGACTAGCCGTTGAACGGCTAGCCCTTGACCATCCCACGGACTCGCTAACTTAACTTCACGTATTGTTTACGCAAAGGGTGTCATCTTCCGGGCAGTAATAATAATATCCTGTTTGGAGATGACGAGATGGACTTGAGGCGCAGAGCACAACGAGAGAGACAACAGCCAACAGGCGCCCAATAATCAGGGACAGAGCCAGCTGACTGTGGCACGGCTGCGGCGGTGCGCTGATGACGTCGGTTGGAGAGAAAGCTATTTCCAATTCGCGTGAGTGAAAAAAGGGAACGGCTGAGCTTGCTGATCTCTGTTGCGCCCGTTATTTAAACGTACCGCTCCGCTCCAGCCCTGTTGCTCTCTCTCTCCACCACTCCTCCATCAACCAGCCGTCCGTATTATTGACAATCTCCATCGCCTGTCAGATCTCCAGACTCCAGTCCCTCTCAGACCTCATCACTCACCATCACCATGCCTTTCACTGCTTCGTAAGTACCACCGTGTCTTGTTTCTTCGCAGCTATGACTATCCACTGTTCACCGGGCGACCAGAGGGTGGTCTCGCCTTTTGGGAACAGGAACGACAGAATGGCATTGCGATAATCGTCAGAATGGCCCCGATACTAACATCGGCCTGTTAGTGACATCTGCAAGATCATCCTTGCCATCATCCTGCCTCCTCTGGGTGTCTTCCTGGAGCGCGGATGTGGTGCTGACCTGCTGATCAACATCTGTTTGACCATTCTGGGTTACATTCCTGGTATCATTCACGCTCTGTACGTACATTTGAGGTCCTCAGACTCCCTTCATGACGATAGCTAACCTCGACGTCCAGATACATCATTCTCAAGTACTAGACGCGCGACCAGCTTCGCCCTCAGGAAACAACTTCTTCCTACTGCGCTGTTTCACAGCTCCGGCCGGAATTGGAGGTTGCGGGTGCTGTTTGTTGCGCCCGGTCGGTCATGGTCAGCAACAATGCTTCCGACGCTTTCCGGTCTCGACTAGCGGACGCCTCCGTCGCTTGGCGACGCTACCGCCGGTCGCCTCCCTTACGTCGACTCCGTATTTAATGGTCCTGAATTCTTGCTTCTTCCGCGTTTGATGATACCAGTCGGTTTGTGATGTTCGCAGGGTTTTCGTCGGTCCGCTTGTCGCCAGTTTCTACGAGCGATGCACGAGCCGACGTCGGTTTTAAAACTCCCATGTATTTAGACATGAAGATTAATGCTATACATTAATTGATGTGAAATCAGCCTTGGCTCCCAACTGCCAAATCAGGCGGTAATTACGATGTTCTACGTTCAGTAGTATCTAGTACCACTCTAGCAATGTAACTCACGCAGATCTGAGTCGGGGCCGGATTGGGGTATGTATGTCCAAGCCCCTGGACGATCACTGGACGGTTGGGGGCCGCTGAGCCTTAGCGACCGGTAAGTTGTACAGTGCAACTGTGCAGATACGAAGCGCATGCGTGTCAGTGAAGGCGCAGCGCTGAAAGTGCTCTATGAGGTTGCCTGTACTCCGTACATCCTTCATTACAAATAGCGCCACCAGCGCTATCCAAAAGGCCGTTGCAGAGCGCTTGGAGAGCGAATGTACACCAATGTCCCAGAGCTCGAGACCAGTCACCTGACCAGGCGTCATCCGTGAGCTCTGGCCAACCAGCGTCGAGGATTCCATCACAGCGTAAACGCCCACCCGGCGCGTATCCTGAACTCTCGCGCTCATCCTCAACCAACGGATTGCTACAGACCATCAACACGGCCCCTATCTGTCTTTCCTGTCCTTTGGAGACTGAGGTCTTCCTGTTTCATGATGCCACCAGGGCGCGTACAGGATATCCAGCGTCCTGTCGTCTTTGCAGGCTTCCTGCCCTGTATGCAAGGTGCCAATGGCTCCTTGTACCATAGAAACTCCTTCCTATGGCGCCGGTTTCAAGATGTCGAGATTCTCTCGACTTGGCTTTTCTTTGTTGTTTCCTGATGTTCCTTAATATTTTGTTTCTTTCCACACTTGATAGACTCTCCAGCCAAATCAATCTATCCCTTTGTCTCTACGATATTATGATATGTCCTAGATTTCCGGGGCCTCAGGGAGCAGCGTGAATCGGTTTCTCCGTTTAGGAGGGCAGGATTCTTTCCTTCGAGGGCTGCGAGACGTTGTATGTCTAGAATCAGCGGCCAGCTGGAAGGCATCTCTCAGGAGCAGCTATACTCCCGACTATTTTTCCTGGTTGGTTCAAGAGATTACAATGTAATTTGAGCTAGCCTAACATGAGATTCATAGGAATCGCACAGTATGCCTTCTCTTTTCAGTGTATCGCTCCTGATCCTTTCCACATCGTTGATCTCATCATGTCTGGCTCAACGGCCTTTGACGTCGCGGGGTATGGTACCTCTGAGCGACGAGATCCCCAGCTGCGCTCAGTGCTGCGTACACGATTTTATACACTCACAGTATCCGCGTATGGCATGCTCTAATCTGACGGATGGCGATTGTCTCTGCAGAACAAACTCGACAAGCGGATTCACTCTCGGGGAAGCGGCACTACGCTGCACAATTGCATCCTGTCCCCAAGACGTCATCTCGGGAACCAAGGCCCTCTATATCTGCGATTCAGTACCTGGGGCTCTTCATGAAACTCACAGTGTGATCACGGCGACCATCATTGCAACGAAGACGTCTTTGGGTACGCCGACTCCAAGCTCGCGGCGGTGTCCGCTGCCTACTGCTTCTGCGCCGTCTTCAACCATGAGCACAACGGGTTTAGCTACAAGCTTTCGTGCGACCTCAACCATGTTTACGACCACCACTACCACGCCCACTGTCAATTCTCGGAGTTCAGTCACATTGGCAGCCTCCGCTTCGTCAAACTCGGCTTCTGCAAGCCCCAGCCACCTCAGTAAACCTGCCGTTATTGGAATCTCTGTCGCCGCGGGCGTCTCTGGCCTGGCCCTTGTCAGTATTGCTATATTTTTCTGTATCAGGAAGATAAAGCAGCGACGAAGAGATTCTGACGGGTTCGAAATTGGCGGTGCGATGGCTGAGCCTCCGGAATTTTTGTATGCATCAATGAGGAACTCTGGTCTGGGCCAAGGTCGATACCCCAAGCCTGATGGAGGCACCGTAGGACCACAACCACAACCACAGCTAGGATCGCCATTTCAACCAGCGTCCCGTGGCCCTTTGGTGGTCGTGACCACACCCACCGTGTGTTCGATGGCGCCAGGGGGGCCGCAGAACGTTGGCATGGCAATATCTCCAGCCACTGACAATGGCGACTCCCCAATGAGCCAGGTGTCCCGGCGTACGCTGTCGCAACTACTACCCGACAAACCTGATTACACTCTTGATCCAGGACAGCCGAATACACACCAAAATGGAGTCAGGCCTGAGAGCAATGCAACGGTGTTTGAAGAGGATGTAGAGCGATCAAAACGCTCGAGTGGTTGGCCCATGCCAGCAGGTAGCACTGCGCGTAACAGATTCTCCGGCACAATGCCTTTCCACCCAGACTCCATTCGAGGACATGCGTTGAGACTTCAAGCTGATCCACGTGCTCTGATGTACGCTAAGGAGAGACAGCAGAATGGCTTGCCAGCCGTGAGGAGGGTCATTCAGCGGAACCCTGTTGTGTACCGGACATCAAGTCAACTGTTGAAGCCAACTGGCGATGGTATGTCGCAGAGTCAGCCAGGACCGATCGTGCAACGGCATGTTTCAAAAACCGGCAGTATCCATTCTGACGGACAATGGCGCGGCTCACGACGATGGTCTCGTCCTCCATCATGCACAGCCTCCAGCAGACGCTGTTCGGAATGTTCCGAGACGAGTTTCGAGGATGAGGAGGTGCCTTCGAGTTCCAGTCTCACGGTCCCAAAACAGCAGCTTACTCCTGTTGAGGAAGTGGCTTCTTCATTCAGCACTCCCGAGAAGCAAAACCAAAGGTCGCCCGTAGCCACGGGTTCGCCAGAGAGATATTTTCCGGCCAGACGAGATGTGCCCCCACCTGCAGAGCCGATTGCTCAGCAGCTAGACGGCGTGCCTGTGTATGGAAATCAGTCATCAGGTCAAGAATGGTCTGGTCCTGAATCAACATCTCACATGGACCATCCACATTCTAGATTCCTACTCCAGCCTGGTAACCACCCTCGAACAGAGAGGGTTAGAACAAACCACGAGCGCCGGAATGCAAATATCGAAAACAAATCAAGAGGCACCAGTTCTACAATCAACATGGAATCAAAACCCGGAGAGCAGGACCTCTCCCGGGGATACAGGGCTCCACGCGCACCCTCCAACGTACAGGGTATCAGAGGACCGCAAATGATACGGAACCTCACGCCATCAAGACACGGTTCTCATCTGATACTCAGTGTCGATTGAGGTGCCGCCCGACACTTACCATCACGAGACTTGCCATCTACTTGTAAAATTACCTTGGAATATCCTCGTTGATACCCCCGCAATGTTTTCATATATTCAAATCATCTCCTGACAAAATAGACCATGTGTCAGTCACCGCATCTAACTATTCTACTCCAGCACGCACGACTGGAACCATTACATTCATATATACCATTGTTTTATTACCATCTTTATTTTTTATTTTTTTTTCGCACACTATCTCGGCTGGTTATATCTACCATTCATTCACTTCACTTCATCGAACCACTTGGGTGGTATTAGCTTAGCATGATATGCTCGACTTTTCATTCATTTTTGTATGTATGTACCAGATCTTTACTTGACGCAGGCATGAGATTCGACTGGACTAAATACGCAACGAGTGTATGTATATATGTATATATATTATCAGAACAGACAATTGGTCGTGTCTTTTATACTTTTCATGGGCTGGAATTGATACAGATATAGCCTATTTAACTGTTCTACATCCTCTTATGGGACAACACCCTGATCGTGATGTTATATCAATATACAAGGAGAACCTGTTTACAAGGAACAATTCAACATAAGTGCCTATTCCTGCATTGACACATAGCTAAGCCATGCTTCCTATAGCTTATACAAATATTGTGCAGGCTGGGCCGTCATAGAAGCGGGATCTCTAGGACATGCTGAAAACTCGATACATCATACATTCTGCTGAGCCTTGACACACTCTCCACGAGTACAGATATATCGCAGCAGTAAACATCAGTTGCTCTGCGTCTATAACGCACGATCCCTCCACTCATCCTTCCCATCTACTCCTTTACCTCCTTTTTGATCTCTACCACTTCTCTATCCACTTTTCCACCCTCCTGCTTGACCTCAACGGCATCATCCTTGCATTTTCCACGTCTATTACGCCTCTTCTTCTTCCTATCACGACGCTGTTCCCCTCTACCGTAGTAAGAGCCAACCGTACCAGAAACATTCACCACCCCACCAGTAGTACCTCCTGGACAATACACCCGTGAATGCCCACTGACTCGACAACGAGAACAATACGCTCTACAACTCCCACGATGCATCTTTCCACATCCAGCACAGAGAGGTCGAGAGTAGTCTATATTCCCCCGTGAGAAGCGACTCATAACCTGCTGAGAGTCTGAAAAAGAGTCAGAGTTAGAAAGTAGTAGTTAAGTACTTCCTGGTGGGAAAGATTACTAACATCGAATATCCCTCTGCGCTTGCGCTAAATCTATCTGTGCCTGCCTGAGATGTCTAGGCACTGCATTTCTTTGGAGATCATCACATGCATCAGTGAGATCTCTCTGCGCGGATTCGAGATCTGTATATATAGTCGCGAGTTCGCTCGGGATGGAGTCCTGGATATGATGATGATGATGGGATGAATCGATGATGATGGTGGTGTTGAAGAAGTGGTTGTGGATGAATGTTTTGTGTCTGGGGGGGGGGGGGGAATGGAATGGTTAGTTTTGAGGGATGGTAGATGTGGTTTTTGGATGGGGGTTTGGATTTTTCGTGTGGGTGGGTAGGAAAAGGAATTGCGTACGTGACTATTTGTTGTTCGGTCATGTTGGGAGTTGGAGGAGGAGTGCGAAATGATGAAGAGGAAGAGTTAGAAGTTGGAGGTGGCTTGTAGAAGGATTGAGATGGAAAAGTTAGAGGTCAAGTTGGGGGGGAAAGTTGTATAGTGTAGTATTGAGGGTGGTTGGCGCTGGGGATTGCATCTGTCTTATCGTGGTGTGAGGTTCTCAGGAATGATCCTGCTGTGCTGTGTTGTGTTGTGTTCCTTCCTGGATTGGCAGGTGGCAGTGGATTGATAATTCTTGGTGATGACTCCTGGTTTCAATTTCAGCTTTGCATGTCACTATAAACGGGAAATAATATATACACATTTCAAGTTCCCTGGGGATCTTCTTCTTCTTCTTCTTCTTCTTCTTTATACAGTCTTATTCCAATTCAATACATAACTTATGTAATATGTAAAAATACTCTCTGGCCATTTATATCCCATAGAGCCTATTACCCTATTTCTAAATATACCATCTATGCAGACAGTCCTTTGGAGAGAGAGAGACGGTCACAAATCCGCTTGCTCAGGAACAGGACTCTTTAGTTTTCCCGTCTCGAGAGCCGAACGGATGTTTTCAATAGCCCATTCTTCCATGGCGGTTTGTGTCTGAGATGGGATGTTAGTTATTTATTCATAGATAGGTATCATGTATGATATCACTTCTCCACAAAGGAGAAGAGAAGAGAAGAAATGCTCCCGGATTTAAAGGATTATGAAACTCACCTCCACAGTCCACGTGCCCATGTGCGGTACGAGGAGCACATTCGGATTCCGCACCAGACCCGGATGAATCTTAGGTTCTTCCTCGAAGACGTCGAGACCGGCTGAAAATACCTTTCCGCTATCAAGAGCGTCGACCAGAGCGGCTTCGTCCATGACGGCGCCACGAGCAGTGTTCACCACCACGACGCCATTCTTCATTTTTGCAAATTCCTCTTTTCCGATGATGTGGCGGGTGTTTTTCTATATGTATGTATCTATATATTAGTTATCTGCATAATATAACACTGGAGGGATAGTTATATTGCACGAAATACTTACGTTCAACGGCAAATTCAAACTAATCACATCGCTCGTAGCCAGCAACTCATCAAACGAGACGTACTTCGCACCATCGGCCAACTCTTCGCTCAGTTCTCGACGATTATGATAAATCACCTTCATACCGAACGCCTCTGCTTTCCTCTTCAAGTTGCGTCCGATTCCGCCCATGCCTAGAATACCCAGCACTTTGCCCTCGGGATCGTGGCCCAGTGCGGGGGCGGGAACGCCGCGCCATTTTCCCTCCCGGAGGGCCTGCATGCCGGTGTTGAAGTTGCGTAGAGCACCGATGATCAAGAACATGTTTACGTCGGCCGTGGCATCGTCGACGGCCGTGGGGACGTTGGATACTCTGATCGGGGGGTTTCGCGCGCTGCACGCATGTACGTCGACTTGGTCATAGCCGGCTCCTGGGGTGAGGGTGTTAGCCATGTAGTGATTGATTTCATTCATATCGAAGCTAGAATGTGCAGACATACCACAATGAGCAAGATACGTCAATGACCTCGGTAGCACAGCGACCAATTCCTCATCAACAAGACCGGTAATATCAACAGAGGGAAAGGTACGATACGCCGCAACGACACCGTCGAATTTTCCATCCTTGCATTCCTGGATGAATTCGGTGCGATTGGTCGCGGCCGGTTTGATCAGGTCAGCGATCTTGCCGAGTGAAGACCATGATTCGTGCGCGCTGGCGCGGTTTGTCAGTTTCAATATACTGGTTGGATAATAGGAATAAAAGATCAATGGAAGGAGAGACATACTGGTCGATATCTCCTAGGAGGAGAACCTTGCCTCTGGTGGTCATGATATAGTCTAGTAGGTGTCGTGTCAATGGCGTGGGTTGAGATTCAAGCTGTGTAGAGAAATCCAATAGATCGGAATATAAATCATCAAAATAAAATAGTTCTCTATACAGTATGGACTCGATACCAATACAATATTTGGGGTTCATCAAACTCTCAAAGAACCGTACCGTACTCACTCACCTGCGATACTCTCCCCACAAACGAAACGAAAGACAAAAGAACCTCCCTTAGATCTCGAGGAAAATCAAGCTTGATAAAACAAAAGCAGCGCAGCTATGTATTTATCAATGTAGAGAATGGCAAGAATGCGAGTGAAGAGAAGAAGAGATTAAACATGGTTTCCCGCGGGGAAAAAGAGCCACCCCCACCATTGCTGGATAAATGAGGGGCTTCGGACTATTCTCCGCTCCCTCCAGAACTAGATCTACATGCTTAGTACATGCGATCTCCAGCCATACTGTTGATTGAATATTTACCTGCAATAGACAATATTCCATATTCCACATCTTCTATTCAGAATATGCATGGTATTTACCTGTGCTTGATATGAGTAGAACCGGAGAGATGGTAAATAAGTGATATATTCCTTTTTATCCAAACAATACCAATACCATATCCACCAATTGGCAATCCAACACCACAAGCCCAATCCAATCCAAAACGAAATACAAACAAAAAACTAGTTAAAACGCCCTCCTGAACCTCTCCAACAACCCCCCCTGCGCTGGTCCAGCGCCATTATTCCTCCCCCTCTCCCCAGCATCAACACCACTACTCGTCGACGCCGCCGCCGCCGCAGCAGCCCGACTCTCGTCCTCCAACCTCCTTCTCAGATCCTCATACCTCTCCGCATCAGAACTACCATTGTTTCCTGACGACTGCGTCCTACGCACCTCCTTCTCGCCAACCATCCACGCGGGCACTCTCCATCCTTTGCTCCCGAAAGGCAGAATCTCCACGCGCCACGCGACCCCAACGCACCACCCGACTAGGGCGGGGAGGATGGAGAAGGGGAATTGCGATAGGGCCAGTTGCGCCGCGAGGAGGTAGGTGGTTGATTTATCGGAGAAGAGGATCGTTAGGGACTTTTTGGCTGGAGTAGCTGCTGTTGCTGGGGCTGCAGGGGAGGATGATGCGGAAGAGGTAGAAGAGGATTGAGTAGAGGTAGTGGATGTGGAAATGCGGTATTTGAAAGTATGCGGGATGATGGCGTGGAATTGGGCCAGGAGGGCGAATATGGTCGCTGTCAGGCCGGAGGGGAGGTAATTGATCGTTCCTAGCGAAAGGGGTCGGATGACAAGTGCCAGAAGTAGCGGCGTGAGGATGGTCGTGTATGGAAGAGTTGTAAGTATAAATGTCTGCAGCGGGTTGAAAACGTCAGTCATCTTTAACAAAGACAAGAACACATCCTCAACAGACACGGAAGAAAAAAACATACAGCAACCTTCCTCCTCCCCCAAACCCTCTCAATCACACGTAAATGATAAACCAACATCGCCGCAAACAGCGTCTCCGTCGAGTTCGCATACCCAGCCACCTGCCAGACAAACACGCGCCAGAGCTGGCCATATCCCCAGAGATGCGGCACGACCTGGATATGAGCGAGGTGTTTGGAATCGAAGAGCGCGAGCGCGATCGACGACACCACCACGTAGATCAGGAGAGATTTCGATACGGACGCGTTGGTGAAGCCGGAGGAGAGCATGGTTGCGTTTCAATCTCTGGGGATGAGGTAGTTGGTTGATTGATTGGATGGGCAGTGACCTCCGGCGCGGAGAGGGAGGGATAGAAGAGACGAATATCTTCTCGTAAGAGCTAGATGTATATTATATGAGATCTAATAAGCAGAATTGCCTTGGTAGAAGACATAAAGATATCGCAATGCTGCAGTCTAACGTGTTGTAGTCTAGGAACCCCCGAGCTTGAGCTTGAGCTTCCTGCTGAGGGGAACGTCAGAGGCCGAGTTGGAGTTCAACACGTTGCGCTAGTGACGCGGGCCGAGGTCCGTGGCTGGGATGGTTCAGATTCGGCATGCCGAGATGGTCCCTGCTGTGGTTTAGAACAGAGTTACTTATTACTTGCTTGGACTGTGACGTAGATAGTGGCATAGATTAATCAATTATAGTAAGCTAGTAAGCTCGTTTTCTTCCATAGGGTTCATGTTCATGATAGATCTATAATACAATGTATGAGTCGAAAAAAAACAACAGGACCAAAATCCCTAAAACTCCTCTTGATGCAGATTTTTGTGACAGGATCATTACAAGAAAAAGAAAAAGAAAGCATCATCCTTGGCTGGGTCCCGGCGTGCTGGACTGGGCTTCTCTCATCTCCTCCGCCAGCGCGTCCTTGTATTTCGTCATTGCAAGCTCCAGTGATTTGATAGTCGGGCCAAGCAGCTGGTTAACTACCTTCTCGCCGCCAGGCACTCCCGCCAGGTTGACGCGGATCTTCTTCCCCGTCGTAGCCAGCACGTCGCGAGCGTGCTGCTTCAGTCGTTCTACTTCAACCTGCCGCTCGGCCTCAGCATCAGCCGCCACAGACTTGATGCGCTCCATGGCTCGATTGAGCGACTCGACCAGCGACGCAAGCTCTCCTGCGCGGTCAGGATTGCCGGACAAGAAGGCCTGCCAGAATTGATGCAGGAACTCCGTAGTCGTCGCATGCGTCAGTGTTAACCGGTCGAACAGATTACTCGGTAGGCCACATGTATCGGAAGATGAAGTCACCTCCGTCTGCGCTCGCCGCTCGCGGATATTCGACAGAATATGCGCCGAGGCACGCTGCAGGTTGGCCTTCGATCCGACTTGCTGACTCTGCGGGCCCTCTTCATTATCACTATCCTCCTCCGGCTGGACCAGCTTGCCCAAGGGGATAGATCCGTCCGACGGAAGATCACGTCGAACTTCACTGCGGAGCGTGACCAGAATCTGCTCTGGGTCCTGCTGCGCGAACAGTTTGCTCTGTTCATCTTCCAGATCCTTAGCCTGAGAGAAAAACCGACTCTGATCACGAATATTCAGCATCAGACGATTCTGCTCCTCGTCGCCCCGCAGATCTCGCAACTGCAGCTCGTTGTACGTCTCCTCATCCATACCAACAGGCGCCGACGGATCCCGATCAGCAGGCGCAACATTGGCCATGATCTTCTCACTCAGACTATTCAACGACCGGATAATTGGCACCTTGTCCAACGTCGTCGGTCTCATATCAATATCAGGCCGATTGCCCTGCTTCTGACTATGGTTGACCTCGTTCGCCGCCAAGTCAATAATATGAGGCACATGTGCTTCGAGTTTGCGATCCGCATTCTCATCCACTTTCAGATATTTATCCAAAATGACATCTGTCGGATCCGTCTCCGAGATCCGCTCTCCACGCAGCTTCTTGAACAACCGACTCTGAAAGAACCGCGACCAGAACTGCTGCTCACTCAACTTGGGCACATTTTCATCATACACCCGCTTGACGAGCGGATGCTGGTTGAAAATGAGCTGGATCTGCTCCTTGCTAATATTCAACTTGGTCACGTTATCCTCCACGCGCGGTTTCAGCGTCGAGAGAACATTATAGGATCCCCTTGTCTGGGCCCTCTCGATCGCATGCGCCCGCAGGAGATGCAACCTCGTCGACCAGAACTGCGACATGAACTGCGCGCCCGTCATCGTATCCGGCTTGGTGCGCAACGACTCCATGAACATGCGCTGCAGGTTCGCATCCGCCTTGAGCAACGACTGCTGCAGCTCCGCGTCCGTCCTGAGCTTGTTATCGTCGTCCCACGCATTCTTCCCAGTTCCAGACGACGATAGGGCACTCGCAATCGCCATCGCAGGCGACACGCCGTCCGTCCCTGCGCCGGGCGTCGGCACTGCCTTGGAAGCCTGAATCGCGGCACTGAGGGCATCTTTGATAGCATCCGCCTCGGGACGAGCGTTGGCTCCGTTCGTAAAAGAAAAAACATACTGCTCGGGCGCCGTGGCGGTCGGTAACTGGGCGAAAACTCTCAGCATCACTTTCGGATTACTCGCTGGAGTTTGCTGCAAATCTGTCATCAACCTTTCAGTCAGCTCTCGTTCTGTATATAGCCAGATGTATAAATCTCAACTTGCAAACACCATCTCATAAAAACCATAAATGTAGCAAGAAAAGAAAAGGGAAAACGCACTGGTAATATGTCCAACCGCAATCGTCACCATCCCAGCTGCATCGCCCGATGCCGGCGTCCAAGTGATCGTCTTGCCATCCTTCGCCATGGCTAGGACGCCATCCTTCTTCTTGTACGCCGCCAACCCGCGCGGCGCAGACGCCATCGTGATCGAAATCGACAGCTCTCACTGTCCCAGACTTGGTCGACAACTCCGCCCATCTGGAGATGGAGTTCCCTCGCGAGGCAGACGTCGGGAAGTGTCGAGCGATCGATGGATGGATATGCGGCCAAAGTGAAGCTCCGAGCTCTTCTTCCGCTCGAAAGCTTGACAGTACTTGGTCACGTGATTGGGGGTGTACTACATGATCCCAGAGCATATGGATTAATACGACGACAGATCAGGTTACAATACTACAGGCGATAACGATACAATGCACATACTCATGGTGGATTATGTAGAAAACCATAGCATTCTGAGTCATGGCCGTCATAACCGTCTCGACTTCCCAACGCCTAACTAGAACAAGACCGCCTTCCCATAAACCGAACATAAAGAGTAGCAATATACATGGAATATACAGGTGATAACCAACGGTAAGGCGCACGCTTGCTATGCAACTCCACGTCCATTGACCCGAACCCTGAGTTGACCATAAATTGCCCGCTCCAGTAAAACACGTAAAGCAGTGCAGATGCATTTCGTCCGTAACATAAAATGGTATCAAGACAAGAGTGGCCCCTCTGGAAATGCATAGACCAATATAAATAATTCGCTGAGCGGAGTGTGATGCAGAAGATGAATCATTAGTCGTGTGTGTGTCAAGACTCACTTTTTAAACATGTAGTGTCCGTATATGCCGCCTACATCGCCAACAGCGACGGGGATCTTACGCATACCCCACCATCTGGCACCCATCTTCCACCAGCGAGACCCGTCATCTGCGGCACGATGTATCCCAGATGGCTCCCGCACAAACCATCCCCGACGGCCCAGCTCGCGCACAGCCCATCCAATCTTGGCTTTGGTGCTGGTACGCTCCCGCAGCAGCGTGATGATCTTGTCGCCAAACTCCAGCACCTCCAGCGGCTGGGTCTGGGGAGCGATGAGGACGCACGCGTTGGTGTTGAAGATAACTGCCAGGGTCATTGAGGGGACCTTGGTCAGGTCGAGATAGTGTAAAGTTGGCGGGACCCAGGGCGTCTGAAACGCTGGGGTAGGGGCAGAGTCTGCGGCTTTCTCTGGGGATGGGGCTGGTGGTGGTTTGGGAGCAACAAAGAAGGAATTGATATCAGCAACGGACAGGTCTGCGGCGCCCAGGCCAAGCTCCTCCAGATGCTTGGTCAGTGGGATGAGGGCCGGGACATGTTCCGAGGAGATCCTCGCGCCCCCCAAGTTGAGTGAACGGAGTGTGGACGGGAGTTTGGGAAGCAATGCCGTGACATCGTCGCCGTCCAAGAGTCTGTAGCGGGAGATATCCACCTGCAGGTTCAAATAGACGAGCGACTCACGGACGGCTGGATGGGTGGTAAGGAATTCCACGACCTTCGGGCCGGTGAGACGGGAGCAACGCGAGAGGTTCAGGTGGGTGATGCGGGCGGTATCCGGAATCGAAAACAACGCCGCCTCCGTGATCTGGGTATGGGCCAGGTCCAGATGAGTGACATTGACCAGGCGTGGCAGCAAGATTTCGAAGGCCACCGCAGGCAGGCTGCTACATTCGTGCAGCGAAACCCGCTTCAACATCGGGAGAGCTGGCGGCAGACCTTCCATCAGCGCCTCGACGAAGCTGGCCGAGAAGGCCTGGGTGGAGCAACCGCAGAAATCCACGGCCTGCAGGTTGGGCAGACCCGTAAACAACTTCCGCAGCACCGGCACATCGATATCCGTCTCGACGTGCTCCTGCAGGAGACATTCCTTCAGGTACGGCAGCAGATCCAGACACTTCAACAGGGTCTTTGCGGTGAGATTCTGGATCTCCACGTTCATCTGCTTGGTGCGTCCCAGGCCGACCGAGGTGAAGTGAGAGAAGTCCAGACGCCGGACCAGGGTGCCCAGGGCGGGATACTGCGAGATATGGTTGAGGGCTTTGGAGAAGATGATGGAGTGGGGGATGGTGATGTTGCGGTAGAGGACACTGAGCGTCGCTGCATGCAGCGTCTTGGAGGTCAGCAAGCACGAGATGAGATCGACATTGCGAGGTGTATAGCCATTGGGCGGGACGTCGAGGGCCAGATGCGAGATAACCTGATCTAGAGGATAGTTAGACTCATATCATCATCATGGGCCAGACATGCCACAGAAAGCCATACCCAATACTTCTGCCGGGAGCTTCTCCAACGACGAACGGCCTGCTTTCGTAACTTCTTGCTCCTCCGTCTTCTGGGGCGCGCGTGGTTTGGTGACCTCCCAGGCCCAGCCCTTGGACTGGGCATTTCCGAGGAAGCGCAGGTCACTGTAGCTCCGACTCAAGCTCCTCCCCCCGAGCCGGATCTGCTTCCAACCCAGGAATCCCCCGCATGGACAGCAGAAATCCGGGGCCTGCATCTCCAGCTCCGAGGCGGTGGGTGAAGCGGGTGAAGCGTTCCCCTCCGACGGCTGGGGCGGCTCCGTATCCACGAACGACTGTGCAATGCCTACAGCAAATGCCGTTAGCCTTTGATCTAGCTCCCCGAGATAATCTTCTGTCCCTCTCCGCTCATGTTTGTCTGGGCCGTACCTGTGACGTCTTCCTTGATGGAACCAAACGATGGGCGGCGACTGCTGGTTCGTGACTGGGAGGCCGGGGAATGCGACGAATGCGGCGACGAGTCCCTCGAGTGATCCTGGCGACAACAGTCGACGACAGGCGTCGTAGTGAATCGCGACAGGGTTTGCTTCGGGCGTGAAGCGGCGGAGGGCGCGGCCAGGTCCATGATGGCGACGGAAGGCGAAAGTCCGCCTTTAAAGACCGTCTGCAACCACGCAATCCACAGCCAACACGAGATGAGCCCCAAAAGCGAGTTCCCCGGCGGTCAGATGCAGGTTCAGCGTGTTACCAGAATGGCGCAAGGTGAGGTGTGAGGTGAGGTGAGGTGAGGGGGCAGGAGGAGGCGGTTCGAGAGGGGTGGAATAGCTGTTAGTCACAGAAACGGCGGATGGTCGACTTTTTTCTTTCTTTCTTTCTTGCCTGCAGCCGCGCGACTGACGCAGACGATGTTCAGTCCGGGCGAGCACACGGGGGAGGCCAGGGGAATCTATTCGAGGGTTTTATTTTTGTTTTGGAGCAGAAAACGAAAGAAGGAAAAATGCAGGGCGAAAGAAGTCTCTACTCGAGGCGAGCATGAATTTTTGCGACGGGCGAAATGGACCCAGCGCGGCGGAAGCTGGAGCCAAGCGCCATGGGTGGCCACAGGGACCGAAGACTGGGACGGCGACGGAAGGGACCGTGGAAGGTTGTGTATTGTTAAATTAATTATAATTTAGACTGTTATCTAGTGTCTGGGTGGAGATGGCGGTTGTTGTTGTTGCTGATGAGGGATAGACGAGGAATAATAATACATAGTTAATTAATTACAATACTAGCTAGTTAGTCTAGATGATCGACTATCAGGATGAATGCGGCGATGACGATGTGACGTTGCGCACGGGACCGGGATTATTGATGTATGGTACTCGACTTTTCCCATGTACCACACAGGACAATAAGATAGGTTCATTTTGAAAAAGTCGATCGGGATCTGCTAGTCTTGCGCTGGTGGTCAGTTAAATTAATTAAATTATACTGGAGACCTTGTGTAATTGGTGTCGTCTCTGTCGATATAATCTACTCTGTATTAATACTGGATAATACTCCCACTAGTGACCGATATTGTGTCATGTCATAACTTATCTAATGAACAAGCGGGGTGGCCGTTGGACTATAATAATGACTGATTCTCCGTTATTTGTTTGTGTCTCCCACACAGAGTAAAATAAAATCAAATAAAATCCTGATAATATTGAAAAGGATCGAATAATTAAATGCTCGAAAATAGCACCAATGCTGCTGGAGTCGTACTGACTAGCTAACTATTATAATTGACTGGGGCTGGCGAGCATTCTGTGACCTAATCGAAAAGCCGCTGTGCCGCCAGCTGTCGCGTGGCCCGACTTTGGCGTTTGTATGGTACTTTTTTCCTTCCCGTCGGTTGCTGTCGTTCTCTTTCTCTGTCTCTTTCTCTCTCTATCTTTCTCTCTTTTCTAGTCTTTTATAGCTCCCAATAATATCTATCTACTAAATACCTATCCCAATCAGATTATTATAAAATAAATCGAGTCCCTTCCGGGTCTACCTAGTCCTAGAGTAATTCGCACTAAAGCGATCATCTAATTTAGCGTGCCGGAGCTACCCCGGACGCTAGCACGATGCTGACTGGCCACACCGCCCACACACCCCGCCCGTGCATTCAGCTTACCTAACAGCTACTACTCTGCTTCTCTTCTGCTCGTTTCTTTGTCCAGCTTCATTTCATCGAAGTTCAACCACGAGCAAGTATACGCTGGATTGTGGGGAAGAGGTGGCCGTATGTCGAGGTAATGCATCCATCTCGCGCTGTAGAGTAGTCTAGAGTAGATGACCGATTTCTCCAGTTTGGATCGTCCTGAATCCAGAAGAGCCAAGATACGCTAGTTCTGATCCGGTCACCTGAGCAGCTCCTCCAGAGTCCAGTGTAAACTAGCCAGGAACGTGCATAACTCCTAGGAACAGCTAGACAGTAATATTATTATTGACAACATGTTCATTCATCATCAATGATAGTTACTGTCCCAACCATTCGATCCTTCCAGTCACCGCCGTCCCTGACAATCACCAAGTCCCGCGAATAGCCGGTGGGGTCACCTGATCCCCTCCACGTTTCAAGACACTCGCGAAGAGAAGGGGGTCTGGCAAAGCAGACCTGACCTAGTAAAGCAGGTATAGTTAATAGACCGAGTAGAGCAGATAGAGCTAACCGAGATATAGTAGCAAATCTAGCAGATTTAAAAAAAAAGTTAGCAAATTTGTTAAAATAAATAAAAGCTAAAGGGGTATATAGACTAGGTAATAAATCTAATTAGGTCAGTAAAGCTAGCAAATTGGTTAGTTAAGCAAATGTTATAGGTAAAGCTAGTAGATTAGTAGAGGTACAACGCGAGGAGCGTAGAAAATATTGTTTCTTTTAATTATTATAGTGGAAAATATTACTTAATATACTATAAAGAACGAAGGTAATAACTAAATAAAGTTATATAACATCAGCTTTTATAAGATAAGAAGAAACAGACTAATTAGAAAGCGTCTCAGTTTATTAACGCAAAAGCAAGTGGACTAATTTATCGCCTCGCTACCGCTCAGCCATTGAGGGTTTGTTAGTAGTAATTCCTCGGATTGTTTCCCTTAACACCACATTGTAAAAATTATTGTAAAACCTTGCTCGTGAGTTGCAGGTGCTCTTTTCCCCATAGAAATGGATTCATTCATCCGCCGATTTACAGAACCAGCCACGGATCTTCGAGGAGCTCCTTAGCGGTCTTTCTGTGTTCTGGTAACCATTGAAGCATTTTCCTTACGAAATTAAGGAAGAGCTGCTTATCATCCCCTTCAAGAGAATAGACCGATCCCTCTAAGCTAACGTCCGTCGGAATTAGATCCTTATGCATGAACTCGCCTGGAAAGGGAACGGTTAGCGCCTTGCTCTATTTGCAGATAGAGCATGTTAGCTTTTGACAACTTTCTAGGCAGCTTACCTTCAGAGTTGAAGAAAGGCCCTCCAAAATACTCGCGAGCAGTGTGACAAAGCTTGCTATCTGAGTTTAGAACAGCATTGTCCCATTTAATGTCGCCCCATAATTTTTCTCGATCAAGAAGTTCTTTCGGTGGAGGGCCTAGTAACGCAATCATTTCCGCAATATGTGCTCGAGCATCGTAATCTCCTTTGCTAGAACGAATATGTTTGAATAAATCCTTGCCCTCCATCATGTTCCAAATCTGTGTATAACGTCGCGTAAGTCAGACTGCAGATAGGTGACAGAAGAAGCGGAAGCATACCAATACACCGAGGTTCCAGATGTCTGCGCTGTATGTCCAGCCCGTACCCAATAGGACTTCTGGAGCATGGAAGAGAGGTGGCTGAATAGGGAATCTCAAAGGCTCCGAACTATCTCCTGGTTGTGCTGAACCGAAGTCCGCTATCTTCGGTATCACACGGAATGATTTCATTGGCCCAAAATCATTAGGTGATAGATAGATCGATCTGCCATCTTTTATCTTTCGAGACATGGGATTTTTAGCTTATTTTTCAACATATTCTTCGAGCACAGATGGGTGCTCGAATCCCACTAAGATGTTGTCCATTTTGAGGTCTATGATAGAGTGAGCCTTAGCTTACGAAGTCAAACGTCCCCTTGGAACTCACCTGTGTGGATGACGTGACATTCAGAATGAAGATAATCGAGGGCTTGCAAGAAGAATCCCAAGTACACCTTCAAAAGCGGCGGTGGGATTTTGCCGTCCGGCAAGCGCTGTTGAAATAGCCAAAGGGGCTCTCTCATCGGCTCATAGACCAAGCATAAGTGCTTACCCTCCGGCCCTATAGCTTCGAAACTGTCGAGCATAATCCTCACAAAGTTGAAGCCTTTGTGCGATGGATTCGTCTCAAGGGATCGACTTATATTTCGCTCATGTTTTGCTGTATCTTCATCGGTGAAGCCGGAGACGGCTATCTTTAGGGTCACATAGCGGTTGGAGTTCCACCACCACCTATGAAGAACTTAGGAGGAATACGCATCTAGCTGGGGTAATACATACTGTGGAGGATCTTGAGCTAGCCATACGGTAGAAGTAGTGCCCCATCCAAGCTTGGCCACGATTCTATATCTGTTGTTGAGGATATCCCCTGGATTTACTGGGTAGAAATTCTTCGGGTTGTAGCCAGGAATCCTCTCCTCCTCTATTAGGATATTAGGCGAGAGGATTGTGGGTGATGGACTTGCGGACATGATGACACCTCTTGGAATAGGCGGCCGTGGGAATCGGAGAGAACGGGTAACCAAAGATTTGCACAACAACATGACCATTCCTTGAATAGAATAGAGGCTTTAAATAGGACGTAGATTTACTGGGATTCACATCAATTCTGATCAAAAACAAGGCCAAGTTATCATAGGATGTAGCATTTCAGGGCGAATGATGAAAGAGATACCTATGCAGATACAAACAGAGAAGCCAGCCAAATGTGGCCAGACACACTTAAAATATTTTTGGAGTTGCATGTTGATAATCACCTGCACTCCTGTTTTATGCTTATACACACGATAGCTTCAAGGTGCTCCAACACAATTTTTTGCCTCCCCACATTGCTGGACAGTATACTGGAATATAGGGTTGCAGATATAGCAACCTCTCGCGACAGCGTCGGAGAGAGATAAAACGTCTGCGTGGTAAGGGCCCCAATCTAAACTTTGGAATATCACCTGGCATTAGTTGCAGAGTATGTTGGGATAATATCTCAGGGGTATTCAATATCAACTTTAATAGGAAAAAAAATATTATAACAATGTAAAGTAGTGTGCGTTAAAAGCCTTAGGAATAAGTATATAGGAGAGTTTTATCTGGAATCAAGCAACTATTTAAAATTCTTTGTGTCGAATTCGTCTAATCTAAATGTCAGATAAGTGTTGGATATTATTAGATACATGCAGCTTGATACTGCCACTAAGAAATCAACTGCTAAGACTAAGAAATCAACTGCTAAGTAAGGCTAGGAGAGAAGTCAATAATTTCTGCTTCATTAATGGCAGAGACCTTCCATCGAAGGGAGCTGAGAAACGCGAGCTGACAATCACGAATGATCTCGGCGAGAAAATTGAGAATTGACACTGACTCTTCAGTGCGTGGTTCGCCCTTACCGTAAAGATACCAAGGAAATCCGATATAGAAACACCCCGAGAGCAATCAGATCTTCGAAGGAACGAAAATCAAACCTAAAGCGAAGGAAGCATTGAAGATACTCCCGCATCCCTGAACATTCTGTTTAGCCATGCAAGGTCCAGTGAGCTGTCCCGATCCAGAAGCAGCGGAAGACTGCCCCCCTACTGCCTTACCTTCGCCGACACTTCTATGCGGCAAGTTTCAGAAGGATAAAGGACGAGTACTGTCTCACTGCAGGTCTCAACGGCTCCGATGAAAACGAGGTAGATAGATCCACTCAAGCAGTGTCCGGTGGGGAAGGCAACGGCTTCGTTCGAGAAGGCAGCCAAAGAACTCTCATATGCTCTGTAATCTCATCTCCTTGATATTCATCTTCAAGCCAGAACTGCCAGTCCCACGTGATCCAATTTTTGTATACGCAAGGATACGAGCACCACGAATCTGACATGGTCCACCGAAGAAGGGGGCCAATATATGTTCCGGGAAGATATTGCTCTTCTTCCTCGGGGTCTGTTGGGTCATAAGATCGGCCAATAACCGCTCTTCCAAAATCAATGAGGGTGATCACTGGGCAATCAGACGTGTCCTTTAGCCGCTGCACAAGCACATTTCGCGGATGAATGTCGCCATGTCGAACATTCCGCTGATATAGCTGAGACTCCGCATCGACAACCCCCTTCATGATACTCTTCCTTAATTCGGCGGTCAACATCTGAGGATCCATCATATCCATCGAGGGACCGTTAATCTTTTCAATTAGGATGAGTTGCACAAGACGTGACTGATTTTCGTTGACAGACACCTCCCATGAATATGAACCGTAATACCGGGGTACGACGTTCAAGGACTCGGACAAGTGAATGTAGGCAGCAGTTTCATGCGTATAGTCTCTATCGACACATAGGAAAGGGTCGACATCATCAGAGCTATGGTCGCAGTAGAGGGGATCATAGAATTTCGCTACTACCTCTAGGTCGACGAACTTCGGACCAGAAAGGATCCGTACAGAGACCACCTGGGAGGACTTCCCATCGCCAACTCTAATTGTCTCCAAAACCTCCAAGTTGAACCTTTCTTCGGGAATCAGTTTCCCTTCAAGGGGTGGATGAATCTGGCAACGGGTGACAATGTCCACATGTTGTCGTTCCCGCGCTGTCTTAGACGTAAGAGACACTCGGCCGTTTGTTGGAGGAGGGGGACGGTGTGAGACGATAGAGAACTGGTCACCCAGTAAATAAGGCAGTTTGGGCTTTTTAATACCATGGGCCGAATTGTAATCAAGGCTCAATGGGTAAGTCATGGCGATGACATGTAACATGCATCAGATAAACAACGATTCATGCAAGTTGGCTAGATCGTTAAGTATACGCGGCGACGTGGGCTCTGCATTTAGATCATGTGATAATTAATCTCTACGTATTCAGCAATCGTACTAGTTACCTACAAGAATTTTAACAAGCGTATGCATTGACTACGGGAGGAACAAGATTATTGACATTTAGAAAGGCAGTTGGGATTCGATCCAAATTTACTGAAGCGAAGGTTGCATTGACGATAGCAACTAAGACTTGTAATTAAGCCAAGGGTCGTCACAAAGCTCTTTTGCTGTTGAACGCTGTTCTGGCTCCCAACATAACATCTTTCGCACAAATTGGAGAAATAGTCGTTTATCTTCTCCCTCGAGGAACGGTGTAAGGGTTGGAAGATTAAACTCCTCTGAAGGGATCAAGTCTGGGAATTTGAACTCTCCTGATCGAACACTTAGCACCCGGGATATAATTAATCAACAAAACCATACCTTGGCTGGTGAATAGCTGAGAGCAAATCTCCTCATCTGCCCTTTTCAATAAGCGAAGAGGAGGCGGACCCAGGAGCCGTATCATCTGAGCCATGTGTGTCGCTCGAGAATAAGTGGCGCTTTTAGCGTCCAGTCCATTGAAAAGAACATGATCCGCAAGGAGCTCCCAGAGCTTTACGGAAGTGTAAGTTTAGTATTTTGCGTAAATGTCATCTTTGGGGTCCTCTCACCACTGTTCCTAGGTTCCATATATCTGCACTATACGACCATGTCGCCCTCAAGAGTACCTCTGGAGCACAAAACGGTTGCGGTTGAATATCATGATTATGGGGCACAGAGACATTGCCGAAAACTGCCGCACTGAAGTCGCTAATCTGAACCAGTCCTACCCCTTTTCTCTGAACCAGTCCTACCCCTTTTCTCAGTTGCCCGAAATCAGGACGAGATTGGAATACAGGGCGATTATCGCAGTCTTTAAAGGGAGCAGGGTCTTCCTCCTGGTGGCGGACGTAACTCTCAACGACACCAAAGTCTTCGAATCCTAGGAGGAAGTTATCTGACTTCAGATCTTTGTTTCCCATTAGGGAGCCACTCTGGTTGTTGGGAAGACACCTAGGAAGCAACGGTGTACCTCCAGCGGTCCTGAAGCCCTTCTTAAAACTACTGCTTCAAGGCCTTGACTTTCTTCATTCCGAGTGTCACGTAATACATACAGGTGGGCTTCTTGTCCGTTCCCTTCTTTCAATACTCCTTTCTCTCAATGGTTCAAATACCAGACATAAATGTTCTCCGAATGGGCCCTGGATGCTAAAGTTTTCCTTTACTAGCCGAATATATGCTCTACCTTGATGGCTAGATCGCAGACTGGATATGTGTCTTGAGATCTCTATCTCATCAGAAGCAGATCTCCGTTCTTCCTTGCCACAATTTGTAATCTTTAGGGTCATATATCGGGTTGACTGCCACGCCCACCTTCACGTTGTTATTAAGTGACCAATAACTAGATGATGATGAACTAACCGACTGGTGTCTCTTGCCAACCAAGCTGTAGAATTGGCACCCCAACCGAGCTTTGAGATAAGACAATATTTCCCGATAGTCTCTCTAACACGAGCAGGGTAATATTTCTTCGGATCATAGTAGGGACTTCCATCCTCTTCTCGGATTTGAGGGGCAGATCTGGTCGGTGAGGCAGACCTTATACCGGAAATCGATGAAAAATGTCTGGCAAATTTAGCTGGAGGTGGTCTTCGAACAGATATCTGCGCAAATGAGTAGTTCATGAGAGAATGGTCTATTCAAGTAGCCAGTTTGATCATATGATGAGCTCCCTTGCCAATGGTCGGTTGGAATGGTATATCGCGGAGCACGAGCGAAGCGATAAATGAGCTCGGCTTCCAAATCACTAGCGGGAGCCTGAGCTCCTCTTATTGGTTTTTGAAAGTTGTGGGCAACATGTGATTCACCGCTTCCTTGTTGCCAGAGGAGCAGAAAGCCAGGATAGGAGGAATCTCAGGATCCGAACTGGCTATATAGTTGGTGTTAGGCTTGCCACGATAGTTCAGGCCCAGCTTGCGGCAGGTCTTTATTCATCGGCCATCCATTAGCTCTAGCTCCAGTAAGGAACTTATAGCGTAAGCATGGGGAACGGGTTGTTTGAGAGCTGCATGTGCCGCTTCGTTTCTGATGCTTGTTGTAATGTCTAGCAGAACGCTTTTATATTCTTGGCTCTAGACATAGGAGGAACATCAACCACATAGTTATCACCTCAATGCAAATGCATATGAAAACACCTTAAGTCCTTGCATAGAGTTGTATAAACAAATACCACATCACACACCAAAATTATGCCAATAATAGAGATATATAGAACCGAAAAGAAAGGCAATCATAAAAAGCTAGGCGCTTCTCTATGAGAATGCAGGTTTATCAATTAGTACTACCGCCAGATCTCCATCAACTGGCCTGCTGGCCCAATGGCAAGGCGCTTGACTACGAATCAAGAGATTGCAGGTTCGATCCCTGCGTAGGTCATTTGAAATTACTTTTTTGCCTTTTCGACTTTTTTTGCCTCTATGACAAAAAATATATGTTGCGTTGTGGGTCGATACTTGTATGTGTGGAGCTTCCGGGAAACGTTCGGCGCCGGAACAAGAAATTGGCAGCTTCGGCATACCGATAACGACTGTAGTTGTTCCTTACGAAGTGCTAGGAGAATAATAATAATAATAATAAGTCTTGCATTTATTAATAGTTATGGTAATAATATATTGAGTATCTCCTACTCCTAGCTATATCTAGGACCTATATCATCCTGCTAACCAGCCAGCCGTTTGTGGCAGTGGATATGGGCGTACCTCCTCGAAGGCCGGTATCCATGTTGAAGTCAGACAATTCGTTGAAATCCTACTCATTTTGACAGTCTTCAGCGATCTCCCTGCTGGCTTAAGACATACCGTAGAAATAAGGGAAATGTACTCTACATCTTCGTCGGGTGGATTGTACGGCGTCTGGAACCGGATAATTTCTCGATTCTTGCAACAGAACATTGTACTTTTGATTTATCTAAGTTGCGTTTAGGTCTGCTCTGTATCCCCTTTCCAATTTTAAATTAGTATAGACATTATTATCAGTTACCCAGGCATTGCTGGCGAACACTATGTAATAAGTTGGATATCTTGGCGGGCTGCCTGCTTGTGTGGCCCGAGCTCTCATCTCGGAACTCTGCTCTGCCCACTCAAAGCGCAGCTAATTGATGAAGCTGCGAACACTGACATCAATGTCTCCATGTCATTGATATACGGGCACAGTTCGGGGCTCGCGGCCGCGAGACCAGCTATTATCCGAAGATGCCTCAAACTGGCTTCGGCCAATGTCCGACAAGGTGTCGCAATTGACTGTTCATCGACTTTTCCGCGGGCATTTAGCTCCATCTCGAGAAGAGCAGAGCAATCAAGCGCCCCAACACACTCTGCTCCCATCGCCATTTCTTGGCTCACGAAGACGCCACACGAGGTGGTGAGTGATGTGCGACCGGATATATTTGACTAGCTAACAATGCGAAATGGTCCAAGACACAAGATGAAGTCCTCCGTCACCTTCCCCCGGTACCTTCCCCCGACAAAACAGACAGAGTCCCTATCCTCCTGGTCACACCAGCATTTGCTCCGTGGATTGAACGAGGAAATACGTTCCTCGATGAACTCATGAACAAGCTGTTCACAGACAAGTCAGATAATCTACGACGGAGTCCTCGTCACGCAGTTGCAGCAATTGTAGATAAACTACCTGACCCGCGCGACGAAGTCGCCGACCTGCTAGGGTCAGAAGGTCTATCACTATTGCTAGCCCAGACTGAAGACGTAGCAGGGAAGGCCGCCAGAGCCTCCCGACTGAAGAGCACGGACAAGGATGAACCTTCTTTCATATATTCTGTGAAGCCCACACGCTCAGCCACTGCATCATATGAAGTTGGTTTGCGCTTAGCAAACACTATATTCCTCAATGGGAAGGATAGGACTATGTTCGGGATGCGCTGGGAATACAAGTCCGATCACGGGAGGTTCTGTCTAAGTCAGAGTAGTGATCTCTCTAACTGCACAGTCACATCTGCGGGGGAGCGCATCCAGACCTCCTTGGGCGTTTCGCTTTCCCCGGTGGGCCAACGTCGAAAGGTCATGTCTAGTCTGGGGAATATCCTCCGTCAAGTGTCGAAGTCAACGGATGGAAAGTCGAATGACGCAATGCCAGCGTCGTCTGAATTGGAGAAAGAGCTTCCAAGGTATGTAGAGGAACATGCACTCGACCAGAGGGTTTCTGTATGGGCGTTGGTCGAAAATCCAGACCGTGTTCTATCGACTAACGTGTTCGATTCGAACCATGTCCTGAATGCCATCTCCAATGGCAGCAAGCTTCATCGGGTGATGAGCGGCGGTGGAGGATGGGGGAAGAAGCAAGGTTTACTCTCTTTGGACCCTGAAACCACGTTTGCCGATACTACACCGTACGGCGGCTTATTTCCTATCGATGAGCTGCTTGGTTATGGAGACGCAGACTCACTGTCGGAAAAGTTGCAAGGCTTTCCAAAGTCGTTCGAAAAGCTTGCCTACGGAGATGACCTGTCCGCTCTTTCCCAGGTCGCAAGTGAGGGCGATTTTATCCAGTTTTACGCTTCAATGGCCCCGAAAGCTCGAAAGGACAGCGCCTCTGGAGATTTTAGTAACTCCGGGGAAGGGACTTGCTGTCGCTTTGGCGTTATCCCACCTGCGGAGACAGCAGAGGCAATTGCTGACACCAGCGATGGACACTCGAAAGACATTGTCATGCTGCCCAACTATTTTGGCGCACTGACTGAGAAAGCCATCACCTATTCCCAACCTATTGGCGGTGAGAAGCCGCTGAACAACTCTGGTCAGAATCGCACCAAGTTGGATATTCCAGGCTGCCGAGTGCAACTTCTAATTGTATAGACTACGGGGGAATGAAGAAATGTGGAGTTTGGGGTATCAATGTACAGTACATATTGTTTACGAGAGTGGAAAAAGGCTGTCTCTTAGCTGATTAGCATAGACAGTATGGGTGCCTTGCCTCGGTAGATCTCTGCCGCCATATAAGGAAAAAAAAGAATCATAAAATATGACCAGTGAACATCACTAGAGGACAACCAAATGATAAATGCTTGAAATAAGAAACTGTATCGTTGTCATGAGAGATGAATTGCTGTTGGAGCGGTAGATATGGCATCGATGTTGACGTGCCGGGAAGCTGACGCCGCTGATCGGTCGCGCCAAGCCCACGTGACCGAGACGGCAGCTGGTCAAGCCAGCCTTGGATCTCCCCGACGCAACAACGAGCGTCTTCGTCCTCGACCTCATCTCCGTCTCCAACCACCAGCCACATCTTCATCGGTACTGTCGCGATCGCACCAGCGGCTTTGTTCCTTGCATCTCGCTTATCATCATTCCCTCAGAGCTGTTGATCGGTGATATCGACCCGTATCGGTCCTCTATCCCTTAAAATGTCCTCGGATCTCTGGTAAGCTGTCACTCTCCCCAGGTGCACGACCGTCGTTAGTGCCGATACCCTAGTGGAACATGAAGCTGCTGTTGGAAGTTTCCTAATTAATGATCGTATACTAACATTCTCTTTCAATTAGTCCCGTTTATGCGGTAGGTCATCCTTAAACCGTGCACGCATTGCTCTTGACGCGAGCTCTCCGATGGCAACCGGCTCTACGGCTCAGCCAGAGCACACTCGCCCATCACCCCCTCTACGTTATATGCGAACAGATGACTGATGACTGAGAAAATAGCCCTTCTTCGGCGCCCTGGGCTGCACCTCTGCTATCGTCTTCACTTGCTTCGGTGCTGCCTATGGAACCGCTAAGGCTGGTGTCGGTGTCTGCGGCATGGCCGTCCTGAGACCCGACCTGATCGTTAAGAGTATGTCGGATACGTTGTTCTATCTCAGCCATATGATAGAAACCAGATGGATGGCAAGCTCTGGAGAGTGGATTGGCTGACCATCACAGACATTGTCCCCATTGTCATGGCTGGTATCATTGGTATCTATGGTCTGGTCGTTTCCGTGTTGATTGCGAACGACTTGACGCAAAAGGTTTCGCTGTACGCTGGTTTCATCCAGCTGGGAGCTGGTCTCGCAGTCGGTCTTGCTGGTATGGCGGCTGGGTATGTCAATGATCGAAACTCCGCAAAGTTCCAGTGCTATTTAAGCTAACAATCTGGCCTTAACCAGTTTCGCTATTGGTATTGTTGGTGATGCTGGTGTCCGTGGAACTGCGCAGCAACCTAGACTCTATGTCGGAATGATCCTGATTCTCATTTTCGCTGAAGTCTTGGGTACGTTTACTATCTATCTGACCTAGCTAATCCATTATCCATGGTAATTCTAACTTCGACAGGTCTTTACGGTCTTATTGTCGCACTTCTGATGAACTCCCGTACCAAGGAAGCCGTGTGCTAAACGGGAAATATCCTGTTACGGGAAAGGGCATAGTGAGGAACGGAATCGCCTTGCCATGTCCATGTCCCTTTTAGTTTTTCGTACCCGGTATCTCAATCAGCCAAGTATATGGCCGGGAACAAGGTAGCTCTCCTATGCGGAAGCTATCGTATGGAGGAGTGGGGTGAAGGGGGTTGGAATCAGTTGTGATGAATGAGCTGATCTACGAGAGTACATGTCTGACGTGACACTCCCGATAGATAGATATACTGCATGGCCACGGTTCGCGTTTGGTTTTTTTCTCCTGGCCGGCGATTCTGGACTACGTCATACACGTCTCACGCGCGAGGCCTTTTCTAGCCTCATTTTCTCTTGCTGTCCATTTTATCGCACGTCATTTATCCAAAATCGTCTCTTCTGCTATGCTATATGTAACTTTAGCCCTGGGCTTGCGGGCCGTGGTTTCCCTAGTTGTATCCCATGTATAGCTGTAATGGTATGCTCTATTGCCTGTCGGGTATAACTCTCGCCGCCATAGTGACGCTTGCAAGATTGTAAGAAGCTTTCTACGAGCCGTTAAAAGAATACCGCATCTACGAGTATTAAACGAACGTGTATAGACGGACAACTTCACAGTATACAGAGATCTACCGGCTTGGTGATTGAGATAGCTATGAATGCCATTCAATGATTGAGATAATTAAACAAAACAGCAAGGAAACAACTGAAACGAAAGTCCGATACTCTACATGAGGTTATGGAAAGCGGATCATTGGAAATGTAATCTTACTGTGTATATATAAGTATGAAAATACGATTTATATTCGACGACTAGAAGATCGGATAGGAAGAGAGGGGGAAGATGAGAGAAATATGATGACTGAGACAAAGCGAGCATGAGCGGATGAGGGCTATGCGAGACGTGGACTAAGATAAAGATAGGTAGGGTCTGATGCATGGCCCCGAAGTCGTTGAATAACGCTGGGGGGATGAGAAATGCAGGAATCCCATAGACAAATCACAAGACAGGAAAAAGAGAAAAGAAGCGCAGAGACCGATGAGAGAAAGCGTAGACGGGAAAGGAATTCTAAGCCTTGTCCAGCTTGCGTCTCAGCGTTCTCGTCTTGCGCATCAGCTTCTTGTACTTGTGCTTCTTCATCTTCAGCTTGCGCTGTCTCTTGACGCTGATGGCGTGCATGGTCCGGGGGTTACGTATGCGCTCCATGTAGGTGCTGCGAGAGCCGTTGGGCTCTTCAATGGCAGCCTCGCCATCAAACACACCGGGAGCTTCCATCTCGGTCTGAACAAAAGGCGTCGTGTGAGCCTCGTACGTCCTCTGTCCATCGGCGTCTGTGGACTCACGGATCGTCAGGACCGTCGAGTAGGTCTGAGACCTGGAGGGCTCCTCAGCCTGGTTCAGATCGGCCGTGTTCATCTCGTCCAATGGAACCGGGGGAGGAGGAGGGTGGAATGGGCGTAGCCGTCTGGTCATCTCTTCGACGGAAATCCTCAGCTCGTGCATAGGAATACCATCGAGATGGATGACCTCGGATTCCGCATTGTTGGCGGAAGCTTGGCCGAGAGCATGTCGGAGCTCATCCTGCTCTGACGCACCGAACTGCTGGCCATGCATGACGTTCTCCATCGAATTCACGGCGGATGAAATGGTGTGGATAACATCATCGGGACCGGCTCTTGACGCCTTCTTGGAGAATATGGCATCGAAAGCTTCGGCATTCGAGGTTGGAGGAACGGTCGTGGTGACGGAAATAGGCCGGTGGATGGAGAAGAATGAGGCTATGTGAACGTCTAAGGTTTCACGGAAAGTCAGCTTACAGCTATTCTCCAATAAATGCAATGACCAAGAAGCAATATCAGAGTAACAAAACTAACCATGAGGCTGGCGATGCTGCGTCGAGGGAACGCTGGGGAGGTTCAGGAAAGCAGTGTTTTCGCTGGACTTGGCAGAGCCATGTCGGCTGTTATCTCTGCCCTTCCGCCTGGAAGATTTGCCTTCACGCTTCTGTCCAGATGGACTCACTCCCTTAGCCGGAGTCTGAGAGGTATCAATCCGGCTCGAACCATCACTGGGGGGCACCGGAGGCTTCGAGGACGAGTATCGGCGCTGCGCTTGACGCCGGGTCGCGGTAGCAAGCAGTCCGTTCGATGTCGATGTGATAGCGGGTGTGACAGCAGGAAAAGGCACGGCTGGCGACCGTGCCACACGGAAGACTGAGGATGCGAGCATCCTGAGGCTTTGGTTGTTTCACAGGCGAGGAGAGATGCCCGTGAGTCTGTTCGGATGAAGTTGGTTTGAAGTCGTCAAACCCGAAGGCGAACTTGAGCCGGAGAGTCAGCGGGCGCAATTATTATGTAAGCGCCATGGTCTCGTGCGTTAACGTTATTCCGCCTTGAACTTGAAGAACGTCGATCATCAGACAGTTCTCCGATGTGAGCCTTTGTCGAATATTGCTCATTTTCAAAAGAGGAAAAAAAAAACATCATGTCCACTACTTTGGATACTGCGTATTTGGAACCAGATATTGTTTCAGTTCAGTTCGTGCGATCACGTGAACGGAGGACCTCCTACAGACAGGTATGTATGTATGTACGTACGCCGAATCTAGGTAACGAGTGAGAAATTATTGGTATCTTGATGAGATTTTTGCTTTCACTTGCGTCTAATGCATAGTAAACCATAACTCATGCAATAAATTCCATGAGCTCTCCTGATCTATCTGGAAGACAGATAGTCGGGTAACTGAAGGCCTGAACAAGCGGACAAAGGGAATTTCTAGCCTGAAGCAAAAAAAAAAAAGGAAAGGACTATAAAACGGAGATATACTCCAAAAAGACCCGGAACAGTGCAGATGACCTCCCCATAAGGCCGTGACATTGATCAAAAATGAGGCGGAGAAGAAGGAACTGGGGCAAAATGTTTGAAAAACATAAAACAGTAAATATCAATACCATGGCCAGACAACCTGGGAGAGGGTATCAGAGGGTCGCGAAGAGATAATATAATTAAAGCAACAGAGTCCGTCCGATAGAGGACGGAATCATGTATCTTCCACTAGGGACGAAAGTTCGTTGCTGACCGCCAGCCGGGGAGAAATTGCTTCGGAGGATGGAGAAAGATCCTGTGTAAATGAAGAGAAAAAAAAAAAAAAAAAAACGAAGGAAGGTCGTGAGAAGTCAATATACACATGGAGGAATGAGATGGGTGGTATAACATGATGGGCGCAGGAAAAATGTTAGCCCTAAACGTAGGAAACAGTGTCACGGCGCTGAAAGAGAAGAAAAGACGAGGCACCTATATCAACTGGTACACTCCGTCAGACACCTTGAAAACAATTCCGAGAAAAGATATGGTCGGACAGTAAGCTGCTCACATCCCGTAGGTGGAACGACAGACAGCTCAGCGGGGCAGATTATTCTGGGAGTGATTACGACATCCACATTTGCGGCGCCGTGTTTATAGGATGAGTGTGTGCAGGTTTTTCTGAATGATCATATCCTGGACAGAGTCCATGGTGGCGCTCAGCAATGTCGTGTCGGTGGCGTTTGTATAATGGATGTAGATTTCACGCTCCGGCATCCGGTTGATCCCACGGAATCGGTCCGCAAAATATTTCGCGGCCGCATCAAAATCCGTATTTGATCCACTATAATCAGGGAAGTGCTTCGATACCGGCGAGAGAGCGAGCTTGGACTTGAACAGATCGATCTTGTTCAGGAAGAGGATAATCGGCTTTCGCTTGAACCATTCTCCATTCACCAAGGATTCGAACAGCATCATCGCCTCGTGCATTTGATTCTATCCAGGGATCAGAAACTTCTATACGACGTAGGGTTTCCATATAATATGTGTTTACTTACCGCCGATTGATCCTCCACGAGGCACTGGTCATAACCGGACAGCGCAACCATAAAGAGGAGACACTGAACACCTTCAAAGCAATGAATCCACTTCTTGCGCTCTGACCGCTGTCCTCCAACATCCATCATCCGGAAGTTCATCTGACCCAGCTCGAAAAGGGTCTCCGTTATTCCGGTTGTCCGTAGACGAGAGTGCAGCATGTCCTGGTTATCGGGAAGCCAGCCAGGTTCGAAAATACGATCCAGAGAATTGTAGAAGCTGAGTCGTCAGTCATCGAAGGACATCGAGCGAGGTGGCCCTGTAACTTACTAATGAAGATTGTCGTGTAAAGCGAATTCGTGTCCTCGTGCAACGGCCTTTTGAACGCCCTCATCTGCCCACATTCCTTCCATGGCATCCTTCACGTTGCGATCAGAGAACGCTTCCTCCGAGCTTACATCGGGTTCCGTCTTATCGATCAGTGCCGCGAATTCCTTGAGAAAGCAGTGGTTAGTCAGGACCATCCCACGGCTAACTGGATATGACATCCTCCTACCTTGGCTTTGTCACTTGTAAACTCGATTCCCTCTGTTTGCATGATTTCCAGCAGGACCTTAAAAGCGACGATCAAATTCGAGTAAATCACAGCACGGTTCTGGCGACGTTCATCGGTAGGGAATCCGCCTGAGTGGATGATTCGCATTTGCTTTATAATTGTCGACTTTCCCGATTCACCGGCACCTATGACACATTGTCAGCGTCTTATACGGTTGACTCTACGCGCGACATGCGCCGGTTATGCGCGAGTCCTTACCAAGAAGTAAAATCTTGATTGTGCGATCCAGCGTCTTCTTGTCATTTCGGATTATCTTCTCAATCTTGGCGTTCTGTTGCACGGCCTCCTTGTCATCAGGATCCATTGGCTTGGAGTTCATACACCCCATTTTGGCGAAGTCGGAGAACGAGGACGACTATTCTGGGTGCAAGTGGTCAGTCAAAAGGAAGATGCGAATTCTCCAATACCGAACCATCCAATGTAAAACCCAACCGTATGGACAACGGTCTCCGGTAGGCGCAAGAGAGCGAGACACGATCCTAACACCTTCCCAAGTTGACAGATGGCAATTGAGGTTTGGCGCAAGACTAGCAAAACTTCAGGTCCATCGCGGAGTATTCCAGTCCATCCGGTGTGCAGCGTAGAAGGAGAGAGCCGGAGTCGCTTACCAACGAGAACGAGAGATGGCAGAAGGGAGTCTGTGTGACAATACACCTGCTGACAAGCACATTAACACCAGTCCGGAATCATGCGCAGGAGCAAACCTGGAGACTTACTGTACGTAGGGATAGGGAATGACCACTCAGCAGCCAACCAGACCGGCTTCGATTTGGATGTAGGTATTCAACACACGGTCTTGTCCACTGTTGGCCGCGCGGCGGCTGTACCTTTCTTGAATTAAAAATTGCAAGAAAAGAGAATAATACTCTGACGAATTGGTGATCCGGCCACCGTCGTAGGTCCCAACCTGGTCTCCGGGAGGTTGGCGGTTGTCAATGGCGCGCAGAACAAAGGGATGCTGTTGTTTCCAAAATCCGAGTCGACGCGGGTTTCTTGAAGGCAAGTACTAGGGGATCGATCTAGACAACCCAAGTGGCTTGAGATTAACTAGATCCAGGAACGAAGTCTCGCAACGTCTTCCGTGCCGATCCTTGATCTGTGCGAGTCGCGAGGAAACGAATTCCGATCGAGATTATTCGGAGAGGAAGCTGGTTCACAGCCCGGACTCTCCAACATTCACGACGACCCAGCCCACGCAAACCAGGACGAATGGGGACCAGAAGCGAAAGGAGAACGGAGAAGATAGACGAGAAGAGAAGAACAAGATCAGCTTTTCCCCCTTCGTCTGATGATGCCGAGAGGAACAAGCGGGGACTGACTGCCCGCAACGACGGAGTTCAGATCGATTTGAGGCATCAGGGCAGTTTAGTCAGACGGCGCACCGACACTTCGTAACCACTGTTAACGAGTCATTTACTCTACTAACTCTAGTGATCTCTTTAGTTCTCTACCGTGCTGGACCCGAAGTTCCAGTTCTACTCTACTTTTGCCTCTCCACCTGCCACTGTCCGCCAGAACAGCCCCCTGGACGCGGGACATTGGACTGTCTAACGGCCCCCATCCCGGGATGTTTCCCTTGTCGCGGGCATACCGAGGCTTCTAGAGCCTGTACCACCGCCTCTAGAGCGTCCTAGGAAGGCGTCTAAAAGCACCTAAATGTCGCCTCCAGGCCCCGGAAGCCATGATTCAAGTCTGCTGCGGAGCCGCCGAGAAATGCTAGCATTAGTCTAGCGGCCCACGCGCAGAAGCCGTTTCTTTCAAAGACAGCACCCGGAGCCACGAGGCATGAAGGACCAAAGTCGGCTCAGTCGATCCACTGGATGTTTGCTTCCCCTGGCGGGTGATCAGCGAGATTGCCAAGGGGTTTCGTTCTCTGGCCACCGCAAAGAGGAACGAAAGATTTCCAACTCTTGTCCTGGTCTGTATTACGGTGCACCGTTCAAGCGGTATACATGGACAGGCAGAAAATACAGTATCTCCATGCGCAGGCTCTAACTTTAAAATTGTTTACGAGATGCACAGACGGCCGATGATGGAGATTCTTCCAACCGGGATCCCTGAACCAAGGGTTTTGGTGCAGGATGGGGAAAGGCGAAAGGTGCACTGATCATCGGTGGGATGTGGCGTGTCATGACTCGAGAGCTGCTGGACTCCGTACTCTTCCTGCGGAACCTCGCGGAGAAATCGCATCCTAATAATAAGGATCCAAGAGTGAGAGATCAGGGTTGTGCTGCACTCCTATTCCCCGAGAAAACACTACTAGTAGTGCTCAGGGGGTTGGTGAATCTTCATATTTGTACCGGATTAGAGTACTACGAGTACGGATAAACTCGTCTGCCATCCGGCCGAGGTATACTCCAGCTCTTCCATGATTAAATAATTTCAGCTCTCAAGATCTGCTACTTGAGCTGTCATTCTCGTTTCAGACTATCGTTCTGTCTCTGCAAGGTTGCGTTTCGGATGCAGCTCGAGTTTATCCGTGGAACAACCGTGGAAGATTCAGAAGAAAAGTCCCAATGGGTTTGGGGGCCACGGCTCGGGACTTCTATTATCCTGTTTCAGGTCTGCGACGATCGCAGGGTTCTCTTCTTTTCGGCTGTCAAGGGTCAGGGGTATCTACAGTGTCAACCACGACAAAGAGCGAACCAGCCCCAGCTGGCGCTTCTTATTATTTTAGGAAACCAACCATCTGGCGAGACGCAGTCATGGCTATGAACGGGAAGTAACTGCCGACTCCGTCCCACAATGTGCCGTCTGAATCTTGGTAGAGAAATTCGTTCTGGACCAGAGATCAACTCGTTCAGAATATCAAACCGATGCTGCCCTTTTGCTGCGATTTCGATAACAACGAACTGATTTTGGATGCAACTCTGTGCATTCTTGCGCACTATCCACGGCAATACTGGACCATGAGGATCGCTTTCGAGCTCCTGTCTATCCTTTCATGATCACCGACTTGCATACCGAATAGAGAGGACTAGACTACGCAGTAGCGCCCGCTGAACATGGACCAGCTCGGTAATTAAATGTGGTCCATGGGTCGAGTGCCAACGGGCCGGGCCAGGACCACTGTCGTGCAAATTTGGCCAGTCGAATCCTTCAAGGGAATGTGCTTTTTACGCAGAGCACGACGTACCGTATTTTGGTATCTGGTTAATATTACCGAATATTTTGTGCGATGGCGGTTATCGTTCTTCGTCACAATTTCGCAACTGCCTTCCGGCATCCTGGCCCTTGCTCAGGATATGATAATCGTCATTAGAAATATTGCTCGAGCGCGTGTCAGCTTACTACTCCGTACATGCAGTGTTAGATATGTACCAACAAATCCGCAGGACGCTCAACAGCTTTCTAATTTTGATTCGATTCGAGTTCCCTTTCGCTGCAGGACGCACGGCCATGTGAGAATTCTGCGGGGAAGTACCGGCTCGAGTTAACATCGCTTCAGCCGTCGCGCATGTCTGATTATGCCTGATCCCCCCCCGTGTCATGCTGAATGGAGGAGGCTTTGCATTATCTCATCTATAGATCTACACGCGTTACCATGTAGACTGCAGCGGTGAAGTCACGGAGCAGATTTCGCTCTCTGCTAGACGTTTAACCTCCGCGCCGTCTCGATTGATTCCCTCCTACGATGCACACCATCATGATGCTTTAAAGTACATGGATGGATTGTCTTATTCGAAGGTCGCAATTCAAATAACTAGATCAGGGTTGCAGCATTATTACGCAATCTACAACACGAATGCTGTCAAGCGTCGACGATCATGGCCACGATTGTGTCTGTTGGATCCAATCCATCGCTTCCAGAAACGCGGGAGAATTCTGCGTGCTCTCGCGGTCCCGCTTTTTGGCAGCCAGGAACTTCCCTGCGAATGCTACGGAGTAGTCCTCATCATAATCTCACGTCTTCTTCAAACGCCGACTCTGTTATGCCTATTGCACGCCGGGTAAAGCTCGTGCTGAAGCTTGTCTTAATCGATGGATCGCGGAGCGATAACCTTCGGGAAATGTCCGGCTACAATAATAATAATAACGTCGGTGACTAGCCTTACAATTATTGGAAACTTCTGCGGACTAGATACTGCCCACGTGGCCAGCCTCGAAAGATTGCGTACTAGTTAGAGGAAAAGCTAGCCTATCGGCATTGCTGTGGCGTTCACCATTGCCCAGTTGTGAGGTTATTCGGTATGCGAATAATAAATCAAGCTTGACCTGGAAGCTTTTTCTCGCGCTGAATATTATTATTGTTTATTAGATACCATATTCTACAGATACAGACAAGTGTGCAAAAAGCCATCGTATGGGCACCTGAAACAGCCGAACGGCGATCCCTATTGTCGGAGCAAGGCTAAAACAAGCTCGCTATCTGGGGCCCTGTTGGGGTGGCTTTCTTGGTAGCGTCCGGCGCTCTTGACCGGTTTACCACACCGAATTAGATAGGGTAAACAACACCAAAGGAACTAGTTATGCTAACCAGGTGGCTCAGTTATACTACAGGAGGAAGATGACCGGTCTCAAACCGCCGGCACGCAACTACATAGAACAGAGATATCAAATCAGGTATGTGCTGTGCTGCTCGCCTTATCACGACGCGCAGGTTATCTACAGCCGAAATAACCGTGAGTTTCAGGGGAACAAAGTCCGCCTCGTTGACTGAAGTACTCCGTAGAAGGTCCATTCTAGCCTAGATAACCTGTTGAGTCTTCATGGCCGGGGCATTGGAAATGAGAGCCGGAGATCCTCAATCCCACAGCAACCGGAGAATCTGCTAGCAGTAACGGCTTTCTACTACTGTCCTCTCCACGAACCGCTTCTCAGGAGAACAGTTAGCTTGCATCTAACTCTGGATAATAATAATAATAATAATGCTGCCGAGGTTAACTTGCACAGCTCAACGGCATAGCACAATAAAGGGGCAAAAACAGTGTGGCGCCCACTGCCAAGTCTGCTGGTGATAATCAGGAAACGAAAACTGAAGCAGAGGAAGGCCTAAAATAAAGAGAGCCAATGGAACACGATTCTTCTGGAGTAGAAAATCCAACTCGGTTCCGAACCGAGGGTCTTGGCTATCCATCATAACTCTTTCTCACTTCATCATATGTTGCACGAAGAAACCGAGGTCCTTGCTTATTTTTGGTTTAGACTTCGACCGTCGTGTTGTCCGGTGAGTCTATGGCACATAAGCTGAGCGCCACGAAGTTGGCATCGATGTCTAATCGAGTAATAGAGTTCAACCTCCTGCTAGCAAGCTGTTGATCGGGTCAGGGTCCTCGACAGGTGATATTCGCTTTCATTATTCCTGCATAACATGATTTCTTCTACGGAGTATTCCCTTCCCGATTATTCTCTCCCACCGTGCAGCTATTATTACTCTAATGCCAGAGGCATGTGAGGCCTAGCAGGTGTCGATCATTTCGCAGGCGAGAAACTCTAATAATGAGCTATGATCGATCATCTCTGCAAGGCAAATCTGCAGAGTCCAATAAATTAGTTACCTTACCTGGATCGGGCGTTAAATTGGAGCAGGTCGATGTCCTATTGGGACGATTATCCATAGATACCAAAGGCGCATCGCGTGTATCCGAAAACAGAGAACTCATCTCACCCAAGTAGTCCTCACGAGAGAAATCAGAAATAACTAATGATATGCAGCATATGTTTACCACTGCTATCTAAAACCGGATCCTGGAACCGACGGGATTGATCTCCGCAAATAGGTTGTCGTTACTATCGTTTTTTATGTTTTGTGATTTACTACTAGTGTATGCAACTACGTGCATGTCTTATATAGTCTTCTAAAAACCTTGCATATTCTTTTCTTTGATCGGATATTCTATAAAGGTGCATTGTTTTCTTGTACTGTACTAGGATCTGCAGCCAGAAGCCTACATGCTGTACCTACTACTACCTAACCTACGCTTTAGACCGAGTGCGGTCGAAACTCAACCTGCGAGGGGCCAAAAAAAAAGCTTGAGTGCTTCCTGGTAAAGTAAGCAACTTGCAGTGTGCAACTCTAAACTGACCCCTTGTTGTTATTACGCCTAGCCATGGGATGCCCCAAAGAGATCGAAAAATGCGCAGTACATATGTACTACTATGACCATATGTATGTAGCTTGGTATCAACGCAGATCACAGCTAGGATTTGCAGATCCCTGCATCTTTCAGCTGGCCCCATTGTTGCATTGCATTGCATTACATTCCATATGCAATGACACGTCTAGAAGAATACATAGGCAATCAAAGAGTGACTGGATCGCGTCATATCTTCCACTACTAAAGTGGTTTAAAGGATCTTCATAACAGCAAGGTTATACGCAGATCATGACTCGATCTCGAAAACTGTAATACCGACCCAAGTACTTAGCTGGGGACTGTACAGTGTAGGGTAGCCACGTGGGGGCCATATGGTATCTTACTCTAGGGATCTGACCCCGCAGATACAGCTGAACCTTAAAGTCTTAAAAGTTGACTGTTGTGTAGTATATATTTAAATGCTTACTCGCATATGTCCTGGATGAGTTGTTCGAGAAACTTTGTTCGTGGCGTGGATGTTGAAAGAGAGCTGAAATCAGCTTGTGCGCCACGGTCGTATCTAGGACCCTAGTTGAGGCTACTGTCCCGGATTAGGAATGTATATTGAACCAGTAGCTCTTTGAAGGAACAAAAGGGGAACAGAATATGGAAAATAAAAGACAAAATCTGATCCCTGCTGACTCTAGCTACCTGATATCAGAATTGTCGTTGAGGACCCCTGATATAGTTGTCACACCTACCATTTCATTCAAGCCTTTGATCCGGGTTTGATAAAGCATGCATAGGCCGAATAAAGAAACAGCTGCTGACAGATATCGCTGTTGGGGCCCTTGAATTATGAGTATGCTATCCGATATACCTACACGTGGCTCTCCACATGCTCCCCATGAACCACAGTACACTATCCGTGACTTGTCACCCACGGGTTGCGGGTGAGCCCCCTAATCACGGATACTGGTGCGAATACAAGATAGGCCGGCGTTCCGGAGTCCAGCGCATTGGTCTCATACCCAGGCTCCTCTCGGAAGATCTATGCGACGGAGCCGAGCTATTCTGTCTCATATCAGCACAGGGCTGAGTTTTCGCTACTCTGCCATGACCATTTAGAGGAAAAAGAGACAACGAATAGACAACTAAATAAAGTGGTTCGGCAGGAACTAGGATAGACGCCTTGTTGGCAGATGTAAAAGTAACAATGTGAGCGATCGGCACTTTCTTTATGGCTGTACAATGACCCTACTAGGGCCAACAGCAAAAAGTCCCATGCAGCTAGCACATGGTTCTATGAGATCCGAATATAATGCAGTAAGTCATGATTCACTTATGCTAGTGGATAAGAGCGAAGGACTATGACGATCATCTAGAGCGCTAGTACCTAAACTGCCGATGCTTGAGGAGCCCTGGGAGAGCTCGTCGGGTCATTGAGACAAGAGCTGAAATGTCACACACTGTGTAACATGTTCGTTTGCACTGCATACTGGATTGTGTGGAGGGGGAGTATGAGAACTTGAGCACCTGGGTCTGCAGATAGTATGCTGTTGTATATTTGAGATATTTTAATCTTAAGTCATAAGGATCATGTTGTCTATTACCTTGCTATTCTCCACTATAACCATTGACTGCAGAGACAAATCGGCAGGTACGAGTAATATATTTTGTATTGTCGCAATTAAGCTCGTTTCCGGGGACATGACAACATGAATCTTGTGCCAGAAGGTAACACTCGGGAATGAAGAAGCGTCGCCGCTAGACACTCGCACTGAAATGAAAGTTGTCTCTATGTTGGTTGGCCTGTACCTCCTCATCGCTGACGAAATTTGCCATGATCTCAATATCATCATGGTGGAAGAAGTTCATCATACTCTCAGGAAGCTTAGAAAAAGGCATGGTTAGTTGAATCTCCTACACAGTATATCCCCTTTACATATCGGAATTGGACACACCTTCAATCGCTGTGTATAATTTGGATACCACCGCGCCTGATAACCCAAGGCAATCATGATCCGATGCTCATCACTAGGGTTCGGCATTCCTGCATGCCATAACCGCAAGTCTCTCAGCGTAATACTGCCTTTCTTAGCGTGGACCTGTACTGGCGGGCGCACCTTGCGGCGCTCTTCGAGCTTCTCTATCTTCACGTTGCATGTCATTGCACCTTCCGGAGTCGTTTGCTGGTCAGCAGTGGTAGTGATTTTGTGAGTCCCCAACCAGAACTCGGTGGACCCGTTTTCTGGTGAGAAGTCGGTCAAGGGCACATTTGCAATCGCATAGAAAGGAGCAGTCGGGTGCCCGCTCCAGCGGATATCCTTGTGGACAGGCTGTCGCAGACCTTTTGTATTCCCGAGGGCGTTGTTTCCCGTAATGAAGTTCCAACGAGGCCGCGCGCCGAGGTATGCGTTCATCACTTGAATAACAAATGGATTCATATACACATCCTCGAAGATATACTCGGGTTTCAGTGGAGCGCAGTGCAAGATGTTAGATCGCACACCGTGGTTGAAATAAGCCTTTGAACCATAGACCTCTCGTAGTACATTGTCTGTATCGTCCTGCATGTATTTGTTGATCTTCTCGACGTGAGCCACATCGACGACGTCCTCAAGCACTATAAACCCGTCATCGTTGAAGCGCTCTAGGATTTGTCGGAGAGTCGCTACTGAGTATTTTCCCTTTGCCTTTTCCGCTTCAGATAGAGGGATAGAGGCGGGCGCATCTGTCGGTGCTGATTCTAGACCCATTTTCCACGAGACGTGAAGAGAGACAGGATTACCAGAAAGATGAACGCTCGAGCTTCTTCATGGAATCCTGTTATGGGGAAGTATGTAGGTAGATTTAATAACCACGGGCATAATCCATAACCGCTTTAGTTAGTGGCGCGAGATGCCGACATGGAACTACTCGTTATCGCTGGACACGTAAGGCTGTCTGATATTGGCGTTTTCGCTAACTAATTTCATTCGCCGAGAATGCATAACTACGATAGTGTAAGAGAGACTCCAAAGATAAGCATGTTCGATTGGTAAAGAACCACCTACTGCATTAAGCAACGTCTAATCGGAGATGTGAGCCGTATCAAAAAGCTCCAGATAAGAAAATTGCGTCGGTGATACATTAACAACTCGCATACAGCCGCGATGCAGCCAAGTGATGGGATCCAGAGACACTAGAGTGCTATCTCATGCTACCGAGATGCGTTCGAAACTATCAACTCTCAAAGATGGTGTCCAGGAAAAGGCACGAGCCTTCAAATATACCGTGTCAAGCAAAGAGGCTTTCGTCGCATGGCTCCAAAATAGCGATTCAGGCCATGATTCTAACGAGCGGGCATGGACGAACAAAGATCTAGAGCCAACACCTCCAGAGAAGCGCAACTGGAACTGGTTCAATTATGTGACGTTCTTCTTTGGACTTGGATTCGGGAACTGGACGCTGGGAAGTAGCATGGTAGGTATCGGTCTCAACTGGTGGCAATCCATTGTTGTGATCTTTGTTGCGACAACCATATCGGCCACAGCGACGTGGTTCAATTCCAAGGCTGCAACAACTTACCACATTGGGTACCCGGTGATAGCTCGTTTTGCTTTTGGGATGTGAGTCCTGTGCTATATAGAAAACGACTGTCGCAATCATGAAACTGATAGTTATGATACACAGGTGGGGTAGCTATTATGTCGTCGGTGCACGAGCTATCCTAGCTATCATATGGTATGGAGTACAATGTAAGCTAGCCCTTCTCTCTGTTTTTCTTTGAAGGCATAAACTCACCCATCAATCATGAATAGTGTATACTGGATCTAGCTACCTCGTCAATATCCTCCATGCGATCTTCGGGCATCACTTCACGGATATCCCTAATGGCATCGCATCGAGTATGGGCTTTACTACCCAGCAAATGCTAGCATTTTTCCTGTTCTGGCTGATTCATATCCCATTCATATTCCTGCGCCCTCATCAGCTACGGGGTTTCTTTGCCTTCAAAGCCGCCATTGCAGTACCAGCAATGTTCGGATTATTCATATATTGTATGGCTGCAACGAAGGGAAACCTGGGACCACTGTATGGTGGAACGGCACCCTCCGGAAGCAAACTTGGATGGTTCTTCATGTGGTGCATCAACAGTGGAATGGGCAATACGGCGACCTTGATCACCAATCAGCCTGATATTGCGCGGTGGGCGAAGACATCGCGGTCGCCCTTTGTTGGTGTCATTGTAAGTGCAATAACCCATACTAGTAACTAGTCATGTCGCTGACTTTCGATCATAGTTTGCCAATATCGTAGCGGTAACCCTCTCCGCAACCATGGGTATCCTGGCAACGGCGGCAATCAACAATAAATGGGGAACCGATCTATGGAACCCATGGGACCTGATGACAGAAATCATGAACAGGCATTGGCGGTCCGACGTCCGGTTTGCGATCTTTCTCTGCGCCTTTTCCTGGGTGGTATCCATGCTTGCCACGAACGTTGCAGCGAATATGATTCCATTTGGCTCCGACGCCAGTATGCTCTGGCCAAAGTATCTGACGATAGTTCGAGGCCAAGTTGTTGTTCATGTTCTGGCCTACGCCATATGTCCATGGAAGATTATGTTCTCTGCAAACACATTCCTTACCTTCCTTTCTGGCTATGGAATCTTCATGGCGCCTGTCTGTGCGATCATGGTGTGCGAGTATTTCATGATTTCGAGAGGGAATATTTTTGTTCCGTCTCTATATAACGGAACGAAAAGTAATGAGAATTACTGGTACACAGGAGGATGGAATTTACGGGCTTACATTGCATATGTGGTTGCAATCGCGCTACCATTTCCGGGTAAGTAACTCATTGTTCTTCAAGTGTCCGGATAATATCGCTAACATCGGTAAAGGATTCGTCGGGACACTCGGCGCGAATGTGTCAGAATCTGCTTCTAATCTGGGCCATCTGGGGTGGTGTCTTTCTTTTACTCTCGGGTTTACAGTATACTGGGCCATTAATCAAGTTTGGCCGCACGAAAATGTGAAGAATACTAGGCATCTGGCAAGAGAGCAGCTTGCTAAGGAATCATTTATCGAGGGAATCGAACAGGAAGAGGAAACGAAAGAAGCAAGGATTTCTCTGTCTGCTAAAGTATAATGTATCTAAACGATATCGCTTTTAACAGGAATGGGTACATGACGTTGAATTATAGATGACTGTGAAGATATAATAACTTATCCTAAAATTGTTAGGTCCCAATATTGGAGGCGATGCGATCTAGATAAAGTTGTCCAGCGGTTGAGCGGATCGTCTCAAAATCACTACGTATGTTATAGCCCAGCCTCTAAGTATTACTGAGTATTTCTACGGGAAAGATTTCCATTTCGAAGCCACAAACTTCAATGTAGTCTTCTTATACAAACCAAAGCAAACTTCTCTGCTGGGCTCCGTGCTTTTAAATACGAGACAATAAAAAGAAGTGATATGTAGAGATGTACATAGATACATACTAGCGCTCAGTAACCATAAATCCTATAATCCTCAACTGCATAGAACGGCATGAGAGGGCGATGCAAAAACGACTCCATCCTCAAGTTGAGTGGGCTTCAGTCTACCTACTTAAGCCTTCTTCCCCGCCAAAGCATCCGTCAGTTCTTGCGCGACAGCTCTTCCAACCTTCTCTCCCAGCGCCCTTCCAATAAGAGTCGTGTTCGTGGAAGCAGGAGCAGAAGAAGACTCTGTTCCATCTGTGCCCAGTCCATTTGCAACCGCGCCGCCTGTCGCAGCGATCGTGTTCGCGGCGGCCCCGCCCGACGCGGCGATTACGTTGGCGATACCGTCGAACACGGCGGTTATGAAGGCCGGCAGGTCAACTTCGGATGATGGGATATCGCGGATTCTGAGTGTTGGAGCTATGGATCGGGGGTTGGTGTTCAGTATATTGTCGATGTCTGTTTATAGGGGTCGATGTGGTTCGGTGTCAACTTACTGTCAACTGTCCGGGGCTGGAGTGTCGGAAGAGCGGTAAGAAGGTGAGGGGCCATGAAGATGACGGCGATGTAGGTGAGCAATTTCATTTTGAGATTGTTTAATCTATTTGGTGATTCTGGCGGAAGAAAACTTTGCCAGTGTAGAAATTCTGCGTCAGAAAAGGAATGTTGGATAAAGAACGATATCGTGCCTAAACAGCGAACAAGCGAGACAATTACACTGTAGAGAATCGCTTTTAATGCAGCGAAAGGAATCCAGTAAGAAAAGAACCAGGGAGACTTTTTTCGGCAAAGAATTCATCAATATAATAATAAGAAAATAAGCCAGCCACATGATTCCCCTCTTTCAACGCCGCAACGGTCAACTATTGTAAGACATTCATCTAGAACCCTGCAATAACTCGTATTTGGATTAAACGTGGGAGATGAGGAACCTTTAGTTTTACCTTACCGGCTCCATAAGCATGCATGGCCGACTATATGTGGAAGTCTAGATCAGGATGAGTATACAGGCTAACAATGTGGCGTCCCAGCTTTCATCGGCCTTATTTCCCATTGGATCGGGGAACAGGGCGTCTGGACAAAAGAAATGATTACTGGGCAGCCATAACTAGAGCGTGGCTGGAATTGGGATAATTTGGATCTCCAGAGTATTGTCTACCTCTTGCAAGATGGACACTATTGAATCTAAAGAGCTTGAAGTACGACAGCCGTCATCATAAGTACTTTCTCCTCTTCGAGGCGACGTCCGACTAATTGCAAATTGACGGGCATGCCATCGACTGCCTCCGCATTATCTAGGACGAGTGAGTTGATAGCTTTTGGATGTTTTCCAAGGTGGAGTATAGATGGGATGAAGACTTACATATATTTTGCACGGTCGCGTCGATGTCGCTCAATGCTTGGTGTGCAGCGTAAGGAGTATCAAGCGCCTTATCGACTTTGACACCACTGGGGAAAGATACGGCGGGATAGTCGAGTATGTTAAAGACACCGGTGTAGCCCACATAGGCGAATTTCCCGTGTTCTACAGAACTATACGGAGTCGTTGGGCCTAATTTGACCTCAGTGTCAGCTTGAAGATCAAAGAGGCGAAAGGAGAAGAATAATCTCACCAAGAATTGCATCCAAACCTTCACAAGCGTTCCATCTCTCTAGATAATCTTTCTGCAGCGTGTTGCGTTCTATATGAATCTGCCATAACTCATTCACTCCGATCTCCGAGGACGCCTCATAATCTTTCATCTCGGGTCGGAACGGTTCCTTAGTGGGCTCGATTAATTTACGAATGGATTTCGCGCCGTCTGCGAGGAACTTGCGTGATAGTAATTTGACTGCGGCCTGGTGGTCTGTGGGCCCCCAGTCTACTATCTCATGGCCAGCACTTTTGAGCTTCTCCACGGTTTCCTTAAGTGCCCGAGCGACAGGAGGAGTTGGGGTAACGTTTCCATCATTCCACAAGACAGCGATTTTCAACGTCTTTTTCGGTTCGACTGAGCGCCATGGGATCGGTAGGCATTTTGGATCGTGTATCCAAGGCTCCTGTCCTACTACTGTTTTCGCAAAAAGCTCGATCTCCGGGAGAGTCTTTGCCATTGGGCCGTTGACGCTGTTCACAGATTCCTGGCCTGCCAATCCTGAGCGTGTCTGAGAGTTAGGGAAGCGCCCAAAAGACGGACGCAAAGTAAAGATGCCTGTACAGGCGGCCGGAATCCGGAGAGAACCACCTTCACAGCAAATCGCCGTTAGCTCTTGCATTCTAGCTTTCCTGCTCCAGCATAAGATTGGGACGCACCGATATCCGTCCCGACACCTATCCTACTCGCTCCAAACGCAATCAATGCTGCTTCTCCTCCAGACGAACCGCCAGGTGTGAGCTTTCTGTTCCTCGGGTTAACTGTGCGACCAAAGACATTGTTCACCGTTTCAGCGATCATCATTGCGGTGGGCACATTCGTCTTGATATAGAGAACAGCACCTGCCTCTAAAAGGAGATCCGTGAGAGTACTGTTGTAAGTGGCTGGGTCGTCGACAAGTGATACAAATCCGATGGTAGAGTCTTTCCCAATGATATTGAAATTGTCCTTCAGAGAAATTGGGAAGCCATGGAAAGGCCCTACAGGCTTGCCCGTCTGTTTGAGATGGTCATCCAGCTGTTTTGCTCTAGAGATAGCTTCATCGAACAGAATCTCCGATAGACAATTGGTCTATTTTGCGCTCATTAGCGAATGTCCGTGTACGGATATCTGAGGATGATTTACTAGTTGATGAGCGGCCGCTGCGGCTTTGCAAAACGCCTTGGTCACCTCCTCTGAAGTACATGACCCGCTGGAAAGCTCAGCGAGGAGCTCCGGTGCAGGAGTCGATGTGATTTCCACCTCTCGGTCAGTGAACCAACCCGATTCACGCAAAAAAGTGGTCACATCTGTCTCTTCTTCGGGAGGAAGAATCTCTGCGGGGATCACCCATTCTGCAGGGATTGCATCACGAAGGGCCTGCCGCTTAGCCGCAGCAATTCTCTCCCATGGCTTTGGTTTTGAGTCCGTGGACAGTCCGAGATACTCAAGCATCTTGATGTCTTTGTAGGAAAGCGACGCAAATGTGGTATCAGATAGGAACCAGACCTGTAGGTGCAAAAGCAGTGATGTCGTCCTTTCTATATGTTATCCAGGAAAAACCGGGATATGCCGATGTACAGTACTCCGTTCAATAAGCAAGATTCGTAGACCCCCCTCGTGGAGCAGGGTCCATTGCGTTCTCAACTGGCTAGGCCTGATTCCGGCTCCATTCAACTGGAAAGACCTATCAACGCCGTATCATCATATCGAATCAGCGATAAGATCCGTCGAAGTATCACAGATAATACCGTCGCATGAAGGCCGATTCCACGTGCGGGGTAGTGACAATAATACCATTCTTTGAAGATACTAGGTACTTATCTCAATTGCCTCGGCCAAGTCATACGACAACCACAGTGACCTCCTAGCATGGCATGGTTACACCCAGACAAGACTGCCACACGCGAGTCACAGTGGCCACTAGCATTGACCTTGTTCATGTCGTCTTGGACCTGTGACTTCATACGAAGATCGGCAAACTCTGATTGTGACCGATCAGTGGAGCTGGTGCTGACGAGCCAGACACAACGGATGGTGATCGCTCGATCTAGTTATTGCGAAACACCAAGTATCGCATCCTCATGCTTACTGGTACCTGCGGGGTGGAGAAGGAAGAATGGACGACAGTGGATGATGCCCGGCGAGGATAGATCCTATGATAAGTACAGTACTTAGCTGGCATCAAACCGCAAAGAAGGCCACGATCGACGCCAGAGATCTTAATCCTTTCCCTCGATCCGATGGCAGAGCCGCTTCGATTTTGCGGCGGATAATGTGTCGATCGGATCACCGCAGTCTGTGCCTCTATTGATTGTTGCCTCCGTCGAGAGAAAAAGAGTGGGAGATGCCTTCTCCTTTTTGACCGATCTTGGCGGCAAGAAAAACCAACCGACCGTCACCACACAGAGAGCTCCAACTGCTCTGCTGGAGGCCCTCATGATAATTCCATACCATGTTTTCCAGATTCAAGGAATATGTGTGCGGTAGTGCAGCTTCCCCTGCGGAGAAGAAGCTTCTACGGAAGCTTGATTTCTTCATCCTCACGTTCTGCTGTTTGGTCTATTTTTTCAACTACCTTGACCGGTCGAATTTGACCAATGCATACGTGTCGGGGATGAAGGAAGAGCTGAATTTCAAGGGAAACCAGTTAACTGTCATCAATACCATCTTCACAGTTGGATACATCGTGGGCCAGGTCCCGTCAAACCTCGCGTTGACCTATGTCCGCCCGCGCATCTTCTTGCCGGCAATGACCATTCTGTGGGCAGGGCTTACCATGATCACCGCAGCTGTACATAATCCGCAAGGGATTATGGCCATCCGTTTCTTTTTGGGAGTGGCAGAATCAAGCACCTTTGTGGGAACTCACTATATCCTTGGTGCATGGTACACGGAAAGGGAATTGGGGAAACGGAGTGGCATTTTCACTGCATCAGGATTAGCAGGAACAATGTTTGGCGGTTTCATTCAGACCGGTATACATTCTTCGCTGGACGGTGCGCGGGGGATGTCGGGATGGCGATGGCTTTTTATTGTAAGTTTTGCTTCCAAATATGCATTTCTTGGGTGACGGTGCCATGCTAAACGAGCCCTTCGTAGATTGATGGCATAATCACTATCCCAGTTGCCCTATACGGTCTCTTTCTGTTCCCAGATACCCCAGCGACTACCAATGCCCCTTATTTGACTGCATCGGAGCGTGCCCTGGCTATATCACGCGTACCAGAAACCGGTGCTGTTCGAACACCACTGAATCTCGCGTTTGCCAAGCGTCTTTTTGGCACCTGGTTCTGGTATGGTTTCGTCATGCTCTGGGTTATCGCGGGAGAAACTGAGTCCTTTTCCTCCAATTCCCTTCTGGCGCTATACATGCAAGCACACCCTACTATCAAATATACGGTCGCTCAAATGAACGATTATCCTACTGGCGTGCCAGCAGTGGGCATCGTATCAACCTTGTTCTGGGCCACGCTGACTGATTTTTTGGGAGGGAAACGCTACCTTGTGGGATACTTCATCGCTGTCACGGGAATCGTGACATCCGTCCTAATTCTGACACGGTTCTCAGATACAGCGACTGTCTTTGGCGCGTATTACTGGGCGGGTGCCGTATATGCCTGTCAGGCCACTTTTTTCGCCTGGTGTAATGATGCTATGCGCGATCACGATGGACGGCTACGCTCGGTCGTACTTGCAAGTATGAATATGGGGAACAATGCAGTCAATGCCTGGTGGAGTATTCTGTTCTATTCTGCCGATTTTGCCCCTAAGTTTACCAAGGGCATGTGGGCTATGATAGGCTGTTCGATTGCTCTGGCAATATGGACTTCAGTGGTTCTGTACATGTCCGTGAGGGAAGAGAAGAAGCAGCGCTCGAGCGTGATAGTGCAATCTGACGATACAAGGCATGTAGTCTCTCAGAAGAACTAGAGGAATAAAATATAGGTATGTACAGCACATTCGGCTGTTGGGATCGAAGAAAGCATGAAATTGACTTTTGTTGAAATAGATAATGAGATATGTCATCAAATTAAAGGTTTAATTTACTGCCCATTGACTGTTTATAGCTGAATATCCTGATATTTCCAACTTCGAGTTCGTAGCCCCGATGCATATATATACTCCGAAGTAGTTCAGGTGAGCTGAGAAATACCCGAAGAGCTCATACCAGAGTAATTTCACCACTCCGAAAAGGAGAAAGACGAGAACAACCCGAGAGGCCTCGTTAACTCTTGAGAATGCAATATAACTATACCATGTAGAGTACTTTAGTCTACTCCGTATTCAAAGCAGAATTTCCCCGCCACCGAGGTCGGCCATTGTGTACCGAGGCGCACGGGCGGAACAGCCGCGCCGGTCTTTTGGTGGACCGTTTTAAACAATATGGTCACCAATAAAGATTAATAAACAATGGAACATCTCCGCAGAAGATGCGTGTGTAGATAAGATAACGTTAAAACACGTCGTGGAGGGAAGTAAAGAACTGAACTGAACTGTTACTTTGCTTTTCTTTTATACTTAGCGACAAGCGGGTGGAGTGACTGACCGGCTAGATTTGAAGGAAGGAGATCCGTCGGTTTAGGTCTAAGTATCAGCGATTGGATTTGCATCTCTCTGATTTCAATTGATAGACCGATAAGTGACACCCTTCGTCTCGGGAAATGGGCGTGAAGAGGACACGCTCATCCAAAGAGTCGCTGGATGAGCCGCGACCAACCAAGCGACGCGCCAGCGACGATGTCTCTGCGCAAGACGAGAACAATGGCGTCGAGAAAGATAATCCGTCTCCAAAGACGATCGTTAATGGAGAACCCCAGACGCCATCGCGCGTTGCCGCTTCGCCCGCCGACTCCGTCTCCGGTCGTCGCGAGTCGCACGCTGTCCCAACAGTCACCCGCAACCTTCTTGGTGGAGACTTGGTTCTCTCCAAATCCAACATTTGGACACTGGTTCATGATCCAGTAATTAATTCCTGCTATTTCCCTCCAATTTCTCTGTCGATGATACTAACTATTTGGTTAGGCAACTCAGAGGATTCTAACCAGAGTGCCGGATTCGACTCTTAGCGAGATCCAGACTTCCGTTCGGATCGCGCAAGATGCGCAGAAGACATGGCGGACGACGTCTTTCTCAGAACGGAGATCCTTGCTCTACTCTCTCGTCCATATAATTCGAGCCAATTCTCAGAAAATTGTGAGTTTAGTCCGGCAGGCCGGTGTCTTGCATATCGACCACAAGCTTACCCCGGTTTCTTTCCAGGCATACTGTATATCTCTGGAAGAGGGGAAGACCATAGATGATGCCATGACGGAGGTAGTGCGGGCAACTGATATGATTGAATCAGCGTGTGGTATCCCGAACACTTCCGGGCAGTATGTATCTCTCAAATCGACCGAGAGTCATACAATACATGAGCCTCTTGTGAGTTCTGATTTGTATCTTTCCGAGTTTGAAAGAGACTGATGTCGAATGTAGGGAGTGTGCGTTGTCTGTACTCCATTCAACTTCCCATTTCTTATACCCCTTTGGTTCATCCCATACGCTCTTATTACGGGCAATGCGGTCATTCTCAAGCCATCGGAAAGATGTCCATCGCCGGCAATGATGCTAGGAGAATTTATATTGGAAGCGGGATTTCCCACAGGAATTGTCAACATTGTACAGGGAAGTTCTGTAGCTGTCGAAAAGCTACTGGCCCAGCCTGCTGTCAGCGCGGTTTCTTTCGTCGGTTCTGAAGACGCTGCTGACCACGTCTACAAGATCGCAACGGCAACGCGGAAGCGGATACAAGCAGAATGCAGTGGTAAGAATCACGGAGTCATTTTGGAAGATGCGAATAAAGTCCAGACGCTCTACGCAGTGGCTGGCGGAGCTTTCGGGGCGGCCGGACAACGATGCATGGCCCTGAGTGCCATTGTCTTTGTTGGCTCGACTGCGGAATGGTTGCCAGAGCTGGTTGAAATCGCCAAATCACTCAAATTAGGGTGCGGTCTGGATAAAGGAACAGACATTGGCCCACTCATCAGCAAAGCCGCCAAGGAACGCGTTGAGGAGATCATTCAAAGTGCCGTCGATGAGGGCGCAGAGGTGATACTTGACGGCCGAAACCCGGAGGTCCCAGAATATCCTAACGGCAATTTTGTCGGACCAACGATTATTACCGGCGTCCAACGCTACATGCAATGTTACCAGCAGGAGATATTCGGGCCTGTGCTTGTTTGCCTTGAGGCGCAAGATCTCGACGAGGCAATCGAGATCGTGAATGAGAATCGCTGTAAGCTGAGACTGATTCCCGCCTCGATGTCTGTAATGCTGAACAGGGGTTCCTCTAGTTGGAAACGGATGTTCGATATTCACGACCAATCCAGTCAATGCGCAGCACTTCCAGCGCCACGTCAACGTTGGTCAAATAGGAATAAATGTGCCCGTATTTGGTAAGTGGTAAGCTCCCTTGGGATCTTGACCAGAGCTCATGCAACATGTAGCCTCCAACGGACAATTGCCCCGGACGACAAACAAAGACTCATTCATGGGAGGTATGTTGTAGTTTGGGTGCCTCCATTTGTTATTTTCATACTGAATTGTCTGACGTCGGCAGATCTCATCTCTCACTGTGATGCACCTTGGCAATTCTTCACAATGACCAAGACCGTGTCTTCATTGTGGCGCTGAAAATATACTAGAAAGAAATTTAGTTACGATACAGGCCTGAGTATGAACAGGACAAAAAAACACTTTCATAGATGCTACACATGGAAGCATAAAAAGGAAACACAATACCATTCAATTTAAAAGAATATATAGATAAGTGCAAACTTGGAAACGAGACGATGACGAAGGAATTGCGGACATGGGAAGTGATAGGTTTCTTCTTCCAGGCCTATTCCCCTCCCCGTTTAATCAAGAAATATGATGATAGTACCAGGAGAACAAACAGGATAGGGTGCTTTGGATTGACTTTGATTCTGCTCAGACTTTTTCAGAGGGGCCCCTTTTACCAAGACAAGACACATGGTTCAAGGAAGAAGTTGAGATGATGGATGTTTTTGTTCAAGCTCTAGTAGGTCTCAATAGGTACTTACTTATAGTTCCAACTGACTTTTTGCAGACTGAAGATCATAAGGAGGGCAAGGTCAATCGCACACGGTCTTACCACTACAGGTTTGTGTAGAGGACACATTGCGATAGTGTTATCATTGGATATTGACAAGAAGACAATCTGACTTACTGAATTCTATAGACATTGGAGACACATGCTATATATTTGTCTATTTAGTGTGCGTATCTAGATCAGGTAACGGAGACCCGGAATGTAACAATAATGGTGGCCCCTACAATCGAAAGACGAACTGGTCATTTTCTCACATCCTCATTTATTCTCATGGGAAATACGCCCAATCTTGTCCTTTCCTCCACTAGGTCCTCCTGCACTATTGTTTCCACGACAGCTCTCTCTATTTGGCCTTAGATCATGATGTCCGATAGTTCCCTACGATCACCACATCTCAGCTCTTCTGTACATTGCCTCTGATATCATCATCTCTACCAGGTACTCGGACAGTTTCGTGAAAGTAATATTGGGCCACATTAACTACACCTCGATCGCCTCGCGAAGGAGATCCCCTTCCTCATCACGTTCTATATTTAGATATGTGGATTTAGTCTATCCAATCAGCGGAAAGGGCGTCCAGTCCTGAACCCACAACTGAGCGATCGGAGTCCGAGGCGAGCCTCATCACGAAAGGGCCGTAATCATACTCCAACTATCAAAGCTTGACTGTTCGGCCTGGATAAATAGACCTGGGCTGTATCTATTTATGTTCATCTTGTTCAGCAAATAAATTGTCATTAACTAACAACATCCGGATTCGGATTTACTGATACACCGCCAGCCACCTTGCTAGGATCGGAATCCAAAACTGGTCACGTGTTGGGAGGCAGCTTCATCTGGTCACAACACCCCTTGAGACCAACAAGAACAACAAGAAACAACAATGCCGCCTCTTTCCCAAGCAGATCATGAAAACTCGATATCTTCAGCGAGCGAAAATTCCCGAATCGACAATCTGCATACTGAAGGTAGTCATGACACCCCGTCCAACGACCCAATTACTCCCAGCAAGCCACACAAGGCTCTTCTCCGCGGCTTTATTACTCTGTCTGAGGCCGAAGATGAAGAGGATGATATGAGAGCAAGACTGCAATATGTGGAAAAGCGAGGGGAGTTTTATACCGAAATGAAGAATAAGGAGGAGGACATCAGAAGTATTGTAGCTTCTCACTGCGGGTTGGCGAGCGCTGACTTGGTTCATGTACCTGACATGTTCGACGAGAAAAGAATTCTGTGGATACATGGGAGCTTCAATGTCTGTATTCCAGTTTCTATCAAACAGCCAGGGCGATCCCTTCCAGCCAGGATGGCATTCCGGGTTCCCTTGCCGTATAAAGTCGGTGAAGAGTTCTATCCCGGAAATTGCGAGGAAAAGTTACGATCTGAGGCTGCAACATATATCTGGATCGGTGAGAATTGCCCGGATGTACCAATTCCAACTCTACGAGGGTTCGGGGTTCCTGGTGGACTCAGCGTAAGTGCCGAGATTCTTCAACCCTTAGTGTTGTTTCTAATGAGGATATCAGTTCTTCCAGTCTAAATTCGTCACACCTTGGCAAAGGATAAAGGCCTATGTCTGGCGTCTTTTCCATCGTCTATATGGGAGAACAATACCCTGTGATTACATCCCCCAGATGAGGACGACTTTCTTGGACTATGGCTATACCCTAGTTGATTGGATCGAGAGCGAGGATGAGCAGATGCTCTCTAACATATTCAATCAGCCTCATACCGAGGCACAAACGCAGAATCTCTATCGAGACATGGCGAGGATCATCGTCTCACTTGCCAAGGTTCCACAGCCTCGAATCGGTTCGTGGACTATTAGCAATGACGGCCAATTAAGCTTGTCCAATCGTCCCTTGTTCTGCCATCTGCAACGACTAGAGAATTGGAACATTCCAAGTGGAATAGCGCGGGATACAACTTATACAAGCGCTGACACTCTCCACCTGGATTTGCTCGCTGGCCATGACAATCGCCTCCGGTATCAAGGGAATGCCGTCTTCAGTGAAGACGATGCACGTCGTCAAGCTGTAGACTTGGTACTTATGCGGGCGAGTCTCTCCCAGTTCACTGATCGATCTCTTCGCGACGGGCCATTCGTGATGCATCTGACAGATATGCATTCTAGTAACATCTTCGTCGATCAAGACTGGAATATCAAGCATATCATCGATCTAGAATGGGCATGCTCTCTACCCCTCGAGCATCTGTTGGTTCCATATTGGCTAACAGGCAAGGGGGTCGATCAACTTACTGGTCCAGAGTATGAGCGATTCGAGAATTGCTACAGGCAATTCACTAATGCCATTAGGCAAGAAGAGATCAATGCGCCGCTTTACTATGAGGGCACGATCTACTCTCTGGCTGCAACTATGGATCGCGCTTTGGAGCAGCGTCACTACTGGTACTTGAGTGCCTTGAAATCTCCCAAGGGATTATTCAATCTTTTTAGGGACCAACTGCAGTCCTTATATGAAGAACCGCCGCCTAAGGTGTCCCTGTGTGCAGCTGTGTCTCCTTTCTGGACGCCGGGAATGAGTTCGTTTGTAAGTTCAAAGCTGAAAGATTTCGCCCAGTATATCCAGGAAGTACGAGATATTTTCAATAGTGATAAGAGCGGGAAGGTATATATACGATAGGGATCGATCTGGGATCAGAATTCTGCAAACACCACTTGCTATCTTCTAGTTCAGGCTGCTAGCAGCATTACCCCCTCGCCTTCGTCTCTGCGCTTCACCACCACTGCTACTCAGTTGCTGAGCCGCATTAGGATCCTCAGCAACTCGTGAAACCAGTGCTTGAGCAGGTCTTTCGGAATCTGACGTACGTCCACCATGTTCCAAGGCAAATATTGTCTGTCTCCGTGCCGCTTCGACACTATCAGCGCTGTTTGTCGAATTGCGAGACATGTTGCTCGTAATAGATCCCCGGTTGGCAGCAGTGCTATCATTTCCTGATCTAGTAGACTGCTGCGTGCGGCTTCCAGCGGTACTTCCCACCGCGCTCGACGTGCTGGAACTCCAACGACTGGTTTCGGGGCCCTGCTGGCCGGTAGTCCTTTGACTGAAGCTTGTCGTAGATCGCGTGGCAGACTGTGTGTTGCCTGAAGCGGGGTCTGTGTCGGCTCTGATGTTAGACATAACTGCTATGCCACGCTGATGATCTTAGCCAGGAATTCCATTGATGAGCATGCGATGTATACCTTCAATGCCGGACACGTAATATGCTGTTTCTGTAGTAAGCAGGAGAAGAAAGTCAGCTGTCGTGGGTTCGTTGAGTCTCTATATCCAGTTTCTGGACTAAGGCTGCTGCCTACCAGCCTTGTTGGGCGCCAACAAGGATGATTGATAAAGAGGGGTCTTGACCTATAGAGAGCCCCGCCTGCATATCCAGGCCTCTCGTGATGTACCTAGGTAGCTAGCCCAAGTCCAAGATTGGCTAACTATCCGTTTACACGGTACAAGCAGTTATGAATCAATCTTTATCCCTCATCACCCATCAAGCCTATTACACTCCTCATTCGCAGACATCTAGACTCATGAGACAATCGACAAGTCCTCGAAGAGGGAATATCATCATTTCAGAAGCTTTCCAGGTCATTATCCCGTCATCCTGAACTCGGACTCGTCTGATAGTACCACAAATGTATTCGTTAAATACTTTCGCGATTCCTTCTATTGACACATTTTCGATCACTTCTTTTATAGTGGTGATATTTGGATTGCTCGGGGAACTTTCGCGTCCCGGCTGGTTCTGCATCTCCGTAGGTACGTTCATCAAGGTCATTCTGTGCCGCGTTGACCAGTGTCTGTCCCCATATTTATGAATTGCACTTGACTGCATTACTCTGATCACTCATATTGGCATAGCTCTCAAAAATCACGTTCCCACGTAGCTTGAATTGTCGACGAAGTCGGTCGTTGTTGCCCACCTCATTTAGGATCGATCGTACAAATCTATCCACCGTATCATGTTCAAAGAATCGAAGGTCAATCTCGAACCTGATCGTTTGAATATCATGTCGGATTGAGTTACAACTGGTGTTTTGACGGAGAAAGGCGCTGAGATAAGAAGTCGGACTCTTTGTGAAACGCCCTCCACACTGCTCCTTGGAAATCATTCCATGGCACTAAACGTCTAGTAGGATCCCGTTGTGTTATAAGAGTCGCATTTTTCTCGATACGGATGGCAAGGAAAAGTCCGTGGTATCCTTCAAGAAGACTGAGGAGATTGCTTCCTTCAAGTTGTCCCTCAGCCTATTCACGGAGACGTCGTCCCTCATTAACTCGCTGTTCTGCCTGTCAGAGTCTCTATCAGGTTATCTAAATCTTGCGCGAAGATGAGTTAACTAGAAAGAAATTTAGTTACGATATTGGTCTGAGTATGAACAGGAAAAAAGCACTTTCATGGATGCTATGCTAATCTGCATAATTATTGTTAGTTAATTAGTTAATTAGCATTCAGTGTCGTTATATAGATTGTAAGAACTCGCCAGGTTCACCGAAGGCCAATGCCAACTTCTGGCCAATCAGGTGTGTTTATTATGTTGGCTAATAGGGGGCCAGACCAACAGCCCTGTATATGCGGGATGCCATGTGGAAAGTCATTGACTGATTCCGATGACAGATGCTTCACGATCGATGCTAGATAACTACTTCTTCTAGAGCGGAGATGGCGACAAGTGGCTTGTGTTGCCGGATCCGCTACGGCCAATGCGTCGAATTACGGGCATTGACGCCTCGCCGTTGACCTTCGATCTCTTATCGCGCCGATCGGACAGAACAAGCCAAGCCTCAAAGTGAAGGTTGCATCGCGCCGAGTTTCTCGAACAGGGGAAGCTCAAGTGCGGTGGCGCCCGGGGTTTATCTTTATCTATAAACTCGTTGATATTCTGACGGGGTATGAGTAAACGGCGTTATCAGCAAATGCGAGGTGTTCCGAACAGCACAGCGGGCACGAAGCAAGGGCTGGTAATTTAAACCTGATCGCCGTCGCCAACATGGTCGCCATGATCACCAATTCTTTCTGTTGTACGATCACGTAGGCTGTTGCTCTCGTTCCTCATTCGCGATGGGGACTCACAAAGAAGATGCCTCTCTGGGACACGCGACCGGTGCCCAGGTCTTCTCTAGAACGACAGCAGAAGATGTTCGCCTCGAGCAGCTTGGTTACCAGCAAGGTAGGAGGAAACAACACTTCACGTCTGGGGAGAAGATGTGTTGATAATGATCTTAGAGCTCAAGCGGTCCTTTGGTCTCCTGGGCATGATTGGCTTCAGTTTCAGTATTGTTACTTCGTGCGTCTGACAATAGATCATCTACTCAAACCGACTCCGCTGACATTTATATAGTTGGACTGCGCTGGGTGGTGTCTTCACTGTCGGTGTCAATGCTGGAGGGCCGCCTGTGATGGTTTATGGTTGGATCGCCGTCTGTTTGGCAACTCTGGCCGTTGCTTTCCCCATGGCGGAGATGTGTTCGATGTGGCCGGTCGCAGGGGGTCAATATTCCTGGGTAGCAATCTTGGCTCCTCCAAGAGTTGCACGAGGGTTCTCGTACGTTGCTGGCTGGTTTATGTTGACTGGTATGTATATTGTTACCTCTATCGATTTCCAACAGATCGGGTGCTGATGATTCTTCAGGTGTTCTCGCAATGGGAGCAACGAATAACTTCGTGGCGGCCAACTTTGTTCTTGGTCAAGCAAACCTAGTGTTCCCTCAATTTACCATCGAACGCTGGCACACAGTCCTCGTGGCATATTTGATCGCTTTCATGGCTGCGGCTGTCAATATCTGGGGCCCGCATCTTCTCAACCGCATCTCCCGATTTATCCTAATCTGGAACGTCGGTTCCTTTGTAATCGTGATGATAACGATTCTGGCTACCAACGACCACAAACAGCCTGCTTCCTTTGTGTTCCAGGAGTTCCAGAACTTCACAGGCTGGGGCTCTGGCATGGCGGCCATGGTAGGTATTCTTCAATCCTGCTTCGGCATGTGCTGCTACGATGCCCCTGCACACATGACAGAGGAGATGAAGAACGCATCCAAAGAAGCGCCCAAGGCCATTATCCTGTCCGTGCTTCTAGGAGCTGTCACTGGGTTTGGTTTCCTCCTCACTCTGTGTTTCTGCATCGGGAACATCAACGAAACCGCGGATACGAGTACTGGTGTGCCTGTTATTCAGATATTGTTTGACTCCACTCAAAGCAAGGTCGGGGCCTGCTTTCTTGCCAGCATGATAAACGTCATCGTCATTTTCGCCTCGAATAGTCTCCTGGCTGAAGGCTCTCGCTCAGTCTTCGCCTTCGCTCGTGACCATGGTCTTCCTTTCTCGCGGTTCTTTGCCAAAGTAAACGACAAGCGGGGTGCACCAATCAATGCTATCCTTCTCAGCTTGGGAGTTCAGATGGCTCTGAATGCCATCTACTTTGGGACTCTGACGGGTTTTGAGACCGTCATCTCGATTGCCACCGAAGGATTCTGTATGCCTATACCTAATACATCCTTATCTAGACTAGACACCTGGCTAACCGACTATCAACAACAGATCTTTCCTATGCGATGCCTCTATTCTCCCGCATCTTGGCCTATTTCACCGGCCATGTTACCGCTATGCAGGGCCCCTGGGCATTGTCACCTTCCATCTCCCTGGGTGTTAGTACCATCGGCCTTATCTTCCTCCTCTTCGCTGCTACAATCTGCAACTTTCCCTCAAGCTCTCCTGTCGACAAGGAGAACATGAACTACACATCTGCTGCTATCGGAGTCATTGGACTGATTAGTACCGTGACCTGGTTGACGACGGGCAGGAAGCATTTTACCGGTCCTGGAGATGTCAAAGACCTCAAAGGCTACGAGAAGCATGAAGCTGTCATTCCGCCGGAGAGCAAAGAACTCAAAGCTGATCCAAAGGTTGATGTGAAGAGTTGATCATGTAATAAATCCTGGATAGTTATAAAAAAATGACGAGGAGACGGTTTAGTTGTCCTCTGTATATTCTCTACGCGTTGGGGTCGTGGTGCTAGAAATGAACTTTTTTTTTCTTCTTTTAGTGAATGAAGGGCGATCACGGCATGCTGCAGATTCCGTCACTGAAATAGATATGGTACAGTCCCCAATAGTACGATCTCGGTGATGGACGGGAAATACTAGTAGTATCAAGCCCTGGTCCAATCAAAGTAGTTCAAAATACTACACCCCAAAGGAGAAGTGATACCGCAACCACGATCGCGACAGCGGACTCGATTAGATTTCATCCTCAGGAGGAGGCGGCTTGCAGCTAGAGATAGCATAGGTCAGTGACTGTCCCAAAGCCATGAGGCACATATGAATCCCTGGACTAATCACACTTACTCGATCAAGATAGTCTTCGGCTCTAGGTACTCCATGAGTCCATTCTTTCCAGACTCACGTCCGAACCCGCTCTGCTTGAAGCCCCCGAATGGAGTGCTCATGGTGGGCATTGTGCCGCTATTAATGCTCACAGTGCCGGCTTTGAGCTCAGAGCTGATACGCATGGCACGCACGATGTCTTTGGTGAAGACGCTCGCTGGAGGTTAGGAGACTAATTGTTAGTGTGTTGTTTCTTTGAGAAAACATAGCAGTATATTGATGCAGTCAGATCATTCTTACCTGAAAGTCCATACATGGTATCATTCGCCATCTCGATGACCTCTTCTTCATCCTTGAAAGTGCGAACCACAAGAACCGGACCGAAGATCTCATCACGATACACGCAGCTATCCGTAGGCGGATTGAGAAGGATAGCCGGCTCGACGAACCAGCCTTTGTCGCCTTTCCTGACTCCTCCACACAGCAGCTGCGCGCCCTCCTTCTGCCCCTCTGCAATGTAGTACATCACTTTATCATAGTGTCTCTTATCGACGAGCGGTCCAAGCAAAGTGTTCGGTTCCATAGGATCACCCATGATGGTAGTGAAAGCCTTGAAACAGTCTACGAGACCCCTGATGAATCCATCTGCGATCTCTTCATGGACGAAAAGTCTCGATCCAGAGACGCAGGCCTGGCCAGTGTTGAGAAGGAATCCATAAGAGTTATGATGCAAGGCGTTGCCGAAATCCGCATCTTCGAAGACGATAGATGGATTCTTCCCTCCCAGTTCGAGAGTCACGCGCTTCATATTGCTGTGCGTGGCAGCCACATGGATCCTTTTACCATTGCCGTGGCTTCCGGTGAAGCTGACCTTGGTGATACACTTGTGTTGTGCAAGGAGGAAGCCGGTCCATTCTCCGCCGCTGACGATGTTGATGACACCAGGTGGGAAACCTGCTTGTTTGATGAGATCGCCCATCGCAAGCGCCCCAAGGGGAGAGCGCTCTGAAGCCTTGAATATGATGGTATTTCCTGCAGCCACAGCAGGCGCAATCTTCCACGCAGCATAGAGGAAGGTTGCGTTCCACGATGCCACAGCAGCGCAGACGCCCATCGGTTCATACGTGACGAGCTTGTAGAAACCTTCACCGTCATCATCGGGATAGTATTCTCCTCCCAATTTGGTGCACCAGCCCGCATAGTACCGGAACCATTCGGCCACTTTGGTACGAATGAGCTCACGGGCAGCAATAAACGGCATGCCCATAGCCATGGTTTCAAGCTTAGCTAGACGCTCGCAGTTCGCTTCTAGGAGGTCGGCCAGCTTCAAGAGACATTTGGCGCGTCGGGCACCGGTCCAAGTCTTCCAGATCTCGAAGGCATCGCTGGCCGCGTCCACAGCGTCGTTGACGTCTTCTGGGCCGCAGATCTGAACGTCTCCGGTAACGAGGGTTTCGTCCGTTGGGTTGTAGATCTTGAGCTTGTCGTGGTACTTGGTGGTGACATACTGATAATGCTTGTTAGTTTGGCAGTGTTTGAAGATGGATGCATATAACTATGGGCTTCGAACCTTGTTGTTTATGAACGGCTGGGTGCGCATGTTCGAGACGGTGTCTCCGTTCATTTTGGCGTCTTGCAGGTGGACTACCTGTTGAGAGCCAAGAAAACTGATCGTCAGCTTTGAACAAGAAGTTAGATACTGAGCGTGTTCTTCTTTAGTTACCGCAAGCTGACGCACCTTTCCTTGATGCCAGTGGGCGTTTCTCTCGGATGCGAAATCTTGGGTGGTTACCAAATTCTAGGGTGCAGCAGCAAGTGAGTCGAGAAAAGAACAGGCGTCTTTAAAGGTGAAGAAACAATGACTGACTCTGGGTTATTGTTTGTTTATTTCCAGGCAGGCTTCAATGAACAGGAAATAGTGAATGGACGACCATCAATTCTTCCTTTCACTTTGGAGCTAGCCATCATCTTTGTTAGATTTGTTGTGTTCCTCCGACCAAGTCACTTCCTCTGGATCGTAAAGGGAAGTGATCCCGTTCAAAAGTCATTTTGCATTGTTGGTTACTGATGAACTCTCAGAAAAGAATGCTTTGATATATTGTTCTAAGACAGGGATGACAATTTCATTATCCGTACTAGAAGTCATTATGAAGTGAATAATGATATATCAACCTTTTCCAGTCATTGAGGCCTTTTTGTCTTATTCGATGTAAGGATGTGGTACCAGCACCATGTGTTCCAGCATTGGCTTCTTCCATCTCCATGGTTGCAAGAAAGATGGAGCCAATATATCGCCACAAATCTCACAGGCCAGATAGCCTTTCAGTCACTTCCAATCTACTTCTGAGACACATAGTTCACAGTAAGTTCCCCCTCAGCAACATTGTTATCCTGGAATGGGTTGCTGCCGCACTTCTGGCAACCGTGATTGATAAGTCCCTGAAGGAGCGTCTTGGCTTGAGCGGCAGAGATCTGCTTGTCCGTGTTCTGCGTAAACGCACAGAGTCCAGAAACGACGCCCGGATCACCGCAGCAGGCGATGTGCTGGCCTGGATTGTATAAGTTTCCGTCCGGCAGCTGCTCGACTGCAGAATAGATCGTGCTCAGAGAACACAGGGTGCCGCCGCAGTTGCTGCTGCCTCTGCAGTTGATGCCTAGAGCTTCTGAGGCAGAGGAGATGCCGAGGGTAATGAGGGTGAGGTTGAGGATGTAATGCATGATGGACAATTGGTTTGGTTTTGTAATATGTGGTTTGTCTCTTGTATGCTGGAGGAATGTTTGAGAGGATTAGGATGGGAAGTTATATTTTCAATGGGAATATGGGCCATATTTATATCTTTTCGGCTCAGCTCTGTCTCGCATGAGGTTATATTGCTGTTCCCTAATTGGGAAAGTCCTGAAGTCCTGTTTTACATGAAAGGAAAGCCAGAGTCCCAATACTACTCTGACAGAGACGACTGCATCTAGCGCCCCGTAAGCTGACAGCGCCAATCCATCCTGGCGGGATTTCAATGTCTTTACCACATTGTTTTAGTCCAAAGAGATCAGTCACCGGCAGATCCCTAAAAGTTGTACGGACTTGGAGCCAGTCATATCGACACGCGCTAGCCCAGTCTCTTTTGTCAATCGTCGATGTTACACAAACAGCCAGCCCCAAACAGCCAGGCCTGCATTCTTGCCACTTTGTCTGCCTAGTTTGGCTAGGGCGAGATCCCCAGAGTCAGCTATAACCTTAAATTCTTGTAAGAACTGCTGCAGGCGCAGAAAGGATTACTAAACGTGAGTGAGACGATGGATTATTTGGTTTGTCACATGAGCCTTGTGAACCTATGAGTAGATGAAGGATATTCCACATCGGGACACTGGTCTAGTTTAAAACTTCCTAATAGTACCTGTTTCCAGTAAGATGCCCTTTTCTGCATCATCTAAATCGAATAATATGGTATCCCTTGGTCCAATTAGGATCCTCCTATACCTCATCTCCTGTATCTCCCTCAATCCACACACCAACAACAGAGTTCAGCTGCGATAGCCCAACTATAAGCTCATTTGGCGATTCATGTCCTCTCACCACGATGTGCAGATCGAAAATTCGACTGTAATACCCCTGACTCTCCATTGGCGGTGGCAACGGCGAGACTCCAGGCATGTTAGCCGTCGACTGTCTTGTTGCTGGTCTCTCCAATCTCTCCATCGTGCCCACGACTGGACTGTGTATAGATGACATTACCACCTCTTCGATCCTCCTAACCTGGACCGACTCCGCGCCGGCTTTCAACACTCCCTCCAGAATCGGCTCCAAGCCCATCTCTGATCGACGATACCGCACCGTAATACATGACTCGACCAATGCATTCCGCTTCCTCACCCTCTCGATCGAGTACCATACCAACGGATAAGCTAACACCGTCACAAAATACAACCCAGTCGTGATGGCTGCCAGTATAGGCAGTCCTGCACCACACGCCGATCCGATCGCGGCACTCAACCACACCGCCGCCGCCGTCGTGAGGCCCCTCACATCCGAAGCTTGCTTGAATATGATCCCTCCACCGATAAATCCGACCCCAGAGACGATCTGAGCTGCTATTCGCGACGGGTCAAGCACAATCATGTATCGGGCCAAAATGTCCGTGAAGCCGTATTTGGACATGAGCATGAAGAGAGCGGACCCCATTCCGACGAGCGTGTTGGTGCGTAGTCCAGCAGCCTTTTGACGCAGTTGGCGCTCGATTCCGATCAGCGATGTCAGTCCGACGGCCAGAAGGAGTTGGCAGATTTGAGGCCATTGTTGGCCTTCGTGTTCGCTGAATAGGGCCATTGGAGACTATTCGTCTTTGGTCTGGAGTTGGCATCCGGTTATTGGATATCGGAAAGCGTGTTCGTCAGTGCACCAGTAATCACCCAGTGTAGGTTATGGTTGGCAATTAACGAGTGGACTTTTACTTTTTCATCAAAGTTTAGAGTAGAATGCTTGATCTGAATCTGTTCTTTTTGGCACAAAACACAAAATCATCAAAGTGGAAGAGATGCTAATCAATATTCTCGGGTATATGGATCCTATCGGTTCAGTTCCGACGTTATGACGCAAGATATTGTGGAGCCCTGATAATGGAATACTGCTTTAGGACTTCTCTACGGAGTGCTAGTTAGTAGTTTGATTCAAATTGACAGTGGACCACATAAGTACCGCTGGAATGGCGGTGTGGTTATCTTTGAATTGATTCTATGTCTGCCTGATCTAGTAAGATTCGGATTCAAAATAGCATTTAACCATGGAGCCTGGCGGATACCTACCTAGGTACCTATGTACCGTACCTTTGGTTGGAACCTTGGAATCACCTGTCTCCTTCCTGTTTGGGCATAGCCCACCGCACAGCTAGATGCTCCTCTCTTAAAGAATCAAGCATCTTCATCATGTTCAGTCCAGTAGCCTGAGATAATACAGTGCAACTACACGCTGTACGGGCTATGCTTAGCTCGCAAGTCCCGCAAGTTTACTTAAAAACAGCCAACAGTGAAGTTTAGGAATAGCGTAGAATTGTCTTATCAAGCTTCAATGTATAGTTACCATATGGCATTGAATCCTAGCGGGTCTCTGTCTAGTTCTACCTATTCGATACCCACAGCTGATCTTAGTTTAAACCTGTTCAATGCTTCGATCTTCTCGCAAGCTGAAACGATTTACATAGTTCATATGTGGACCTCGCCAAGGCGAAGGCGTCGGAGAGCCCCATCGAAGGTTCCTCTAGAGTCTACCGAGCTGAACCTCGGAAAGCTGAGAATAAGCTCTATAAGCATTCGTAATAACTAGCATAATGCTCTATTTTTAGGTGCTTAATTCCCAAGTTGATCATTTGTTATCAAGAAGGTTTGAAGATAAATACCGGAGGATTGTAGTTAGTTGATCATAACTACACACTCACATCGCTTCTAGGTGGCATCGAATCAAAAAAGGATAGACAAGACATCTATCAGTGTTAATAAAGACGCAAACAGGATAGAAGGTATCCATACGTTTATCATTGCGCCCGATGGCCGTCTTTAGAATGTCAGAATCTGTAGATCCCTTGGTAGTATATCATTTATCAACTAAGTATCGTGTCTTTTAGAGGTTACCAGCACGATAGAAAACGGGACTTGCCAGCAATAATAATTAATATACAGTGGTCACAGGGCGTCCCAAATCTTTCTGGATTTATGCATAATCGGTATTGCGGGGTAAGAACTTAAAGTATGGATAAGCCTTTTATCAAATTAACTTGGGTGAAAGCTTAGTTAAAGTTATAAGCAAATACACGCATAATATCCGATATTTCAGACAATATATGGCAGTCAATCTTCCATAGACTAATTGTCACAAGTAGACCACCGAGTGGAATCAGAAATACTTCTATAGTTTCAGAGGAGTTTGTAAGTCATGATAACACTGTGATTAAAATAGACGAATATCTTATCTCATTGCTCATACAATAGACTAATCCTTTTATAATAGAATACCTTCGCAAGTTGAACCTGCCATATGCTTGGATTCTTTGGCGATCGCAAGCTGTTTATCCCCATGGGTAGATCTGACGGTGATGAGAATTCCCCTTGTGGATTGTTTTGCTGGCCTATATCTCAAAGAACATGCTGCAAACAGCTGGTATGACAAATCACCTGGGCGTAACTACGCTTTGTGAGCTGGCATATTCCTGAGATCTGCAAGAGTGTGGGGGCAAAACTTATACACGACCCCCTCTGATAAGAGGCTGATGATCGTGGGGGCTGAAAATGTGGAGGATAGGATCCAATGAAAGAAATAAACACAACTCCTTTATTTAATGCCTAATTTTAAGAAAGCTAATCGGATTCGTTATTTCGTCCGATGATTGAAGATCTCTGGTAAATCTGCTCAGTTAGTCTTAGTTTTACCTGTAAACGCCAGCAATTGCGGCTCTCCCACTGCGCACGAACTACTCCGTAGTACACAAGGCTGTGGACAGTGTGGAGCGAGGCTGCAGACTGAGGCTCTGGAATGAGGCTCATTTATTCTCCCTATCCCAATAATCGGGTTGTTGACATTTCGATTTCCGTTCTTTTAGCAAATTTGCATATTGTTGCACACCAAAAATGGCGTTATATTCGAGTCTAGAGCCTGATACATACAGTCTGAGAAGCCTGCCTCGCCAACCAAGCTTAGAATCTCAAGGTGACCTTTCCCCACCGCCAATGGTCAGGCGCTGGATGAAATTGTTACGTGCAGCCAGAAGCCCGTCAGACGAGGATGAAAATGAGATACGACTCAAACATGCAATAGAAAGGCACGCCAGCTCGAATGACCATTCTTTCCGGCCCATTCTACGCCAATTACTACGGGAATACATACGGTTCAAAAAGAGACCAACGGTGGGACTCGTCGACATTTTCCGATGCTGGACATTTACGCCATCGCCCATTCATTCATGGACTGAGCAAAGTACATATTCCACGGATGCAGAGTGTGAGTTAGAAACAGATCCTCCTTTACGACATGACTAAGATTTCTGCATAGGGAATGAAGAAATACTAGTCACCGACCCAAGTAATTCTTTCTCGGAAATGCTTTCTAACTTGGCATATTCAATTAAACACTGTCCACCAGGTGGTGTCACGTTGGTGTGAGTAATTTGTCTTCCATCATAAGAGCAGTTTCTCAGCAAGGTCGATGAGTTTAGTGCGGTTGCCGCTACGCCAGACACGGGGGCACTCGACGGGTTCTTCACTTTCAGGCACGAAGTGAGCGCAACAATTAGGAGAAATATAGATGGGATGCGTTTTGCCCCAAGCCAAATGATTTGTTTTCTAGTGTCCGACTTGTGGGACTTGCCGATGCCCCTGGTTGGACAGGATTTCGACGTAATTGAGCGCAGTCGACGAAGGCTAGTCAGCCTTCCCTCCCAGAGTGAGTCCGTAGTCATATATTTTTGGTTATTGCAGTTGATTCTTGTTTGCTGATCTTTTATCGTCTGGGTACCAGAGAAGCCAGTGGGAAATTTGGATCCAGCACAAGGTTTTCATGATCGCATAATGCTCACCTGGCACTCAACAGCCCCAAGCTTCGTCTCGGACATGCACGTTGAGATTTGGCAACAGTATAAAAAGCTGCCAGAGAGGGAGTTTGCCCATATCAGATTGTTCCCTGCAACAGAACCTGAACATGACAATCGAACGGCGTCCGCGACTTCCGCATCTAGCAGTAACACAGTCGCTGGCGGAGATAATGGCGCAAGGCTTTTTATCCTCTTCCGCTCCATGAATGCATTGCATCATTTCTCCTACATGCGTAGTGAGTCACAGGTCTATGCTCGGTCGGAGGGCACAACCCTTGTCAACTGTCGCGCATGCCAAAGCGAGATTGTCTTCTCGATATTGGCGGTATTCCAGGTCATGAAATTCGAATCGAGGACCTTCTTAGAAGGCTGCACAGATGAGCTCCGCAAGATGGTAAGCATGAGGACATATTTCAGTTATAATTACGCTGGCCAACTAACGACGACTTCAGGAACTTCTGGGCCGCCAGCATCCCAGCGTTAACAAGATGAGATATCTAGTCCATCTCGAAGACTGCCGCTTCGGTGCCGAAGAGTCAGTTACGCATGCCTTAAGCGTCCTCAAGACACTTGAGAACTGGATCCGTGAGCAAGAAACAGAGCAAAAGCTCTGGGACGGAGGCCAATCTTTCGAGCAGCGGCTAGAGATACTCAGGACAGATCTTGAGTATCTCCAGGATGAGCTCGTTCATACTTCCAAAGCTATCGAAGAGATGCAGCAGAAGATTCGTGAACAGCTCTCTCTGTCTCGAGGCCGTCGAGATTTTATTCTTGCGTTACTCGCTGCCATTTACCTGCCTCTGTCTTTCACGACAAGTTTCTTTGGCATGAATATGAATACAAATACCTCGCCAGGCCCACAGGCATTCTCTACCTGGACAAATTCATCGCTAGATGGTCTCCCTGCTGACACCCGTAACTCCACAGAAGCGATAATTTCTGCTATGAATACATCAGGGTCCTTGAACTGGACCTGGGAACAATTTGGAATCATGCTAGGTTGTCTGATTCTAACACTTCCATTGGCACTCGCCGCTGGCGGCATCTTCAGATGGTCCGTGCAGTCTGCTGCACGCTATGTGAGATATTGGCGTGTCCTCTATATCATTGCATACATAGGGTTCATTTTTTTCAGCATTGCAGGCTCTATGTCTGGGGGGGAACTTGAAACAACAGGGACAGTGTGCAATTGCATTCTTTTGTTCTCTCTTGCCTTCAACGCTTGGAATTTATACCCAGCTAGGAGGAGCCTTTCATATATAGGCTTGTTTCTTTTCACGGCTCCCTTTGTATTCGTCTCCATCAAAAAACCCTTCCCCATGATGATATTCCCATGGGTCTTGTTTGGTTGTATATGGTTAATCCGACGGTGGCAGAAATGGAAGCAGGCATAAATCTCCCTTTTCCATATATTACTCTAACGTTTTGTACATAATTAGCTAATCTACCCTTGTTGAACGATTAAAGTTAATGTGAAATTCGTAGAAACATCCACCAAGGTGTTGGCGTAGAGTATATAAAGATGTATCAACTTGATAATATCTCCGATAAGTCATTAAACAGCCAACCTTTACCAAGGTATACATCAGAAACGCCATATACAACCGCCTTTTCTGTCGCGTGTTAGGCTGGTTCGAGGAGAAACGGCTCTTCATCGCCAAGACGAAGAAAGAGCTTTAAGGAAAGTCGATTCGCGCCTATATACTAGCCTGTTTCGTGTATGGTAGAAAACCTCTTTAGTCGATCTGTCTTGGTTAAAGTCACAACGAAACTTCCTTAAAGTGGACCATCTAAGGCATCTACATTACATAGATTGTCTAGATTCCCAATGGCATGGGTGGGATTTATGCTGGACCATGCTCGGATCTGTTTTCGAGAATTGTATATCCCCAATCCTGTAAAAGCGAAATTTCCGTCCGAGGTCAAAAATATCTTTCCAGAATTGCCTACATGAGCCACCGATATAGAATCGTTGGACACTAACAGCTGTTTGCTCTCTTCTTATATTTTCATCCAACTGGTCCGGTGGCTTTTTGTATTGCAATTGTGCAAGAATCTCTGATGGCATACGACTATGCTGTATGGAGAGCGATAATGTGTCTTTATATCTGCAATAGTTCGTATTTACTTGATCCGCAGCACTCCAGAATTGGACCAGAAGTTCAAGCTGTCTCCTCCAATCGCTTTACTGGCTCCGTTAAGGGATAACAGGTTCCTCAATCATCAACGTTAGCAAGGAACGCGCCACTTCGGCAGCAGCAAGAGTAGTCGTCTCGCCTGCATTGTCATAAATGGGAGCGACCTCGACAACATCGGCACCTATAACGGGAAGCCCACTCAAACCGTCCAGAATGCTCAGCAGTTCACGAGTGGTGAATCCACCGGGCTCTGCTGTGCCAGTAGCTGTAGAGACGTCAGGTTAGATTTGTGCACTATATGAGCAAGAAAAGTCTCATATACGACGACATCTGTGGCGGCTGGGTTTATTAAGACGTACCAGGAGCATACGACGGGTCCAGAACGTCGATGTCGACGGAAATATAGACTCTATTATGTCCAACGCGATTTCTGATCTTCTCAACCATCCCGTCTATGCCGAACCGGTCGATGTCACGAGCAGTGACGATTTGGAACCCGCAACGTATATCATTGCGGACATCACCCTTGCGACGAATCATTGGCGCACGAATTCCGACGTGAAGGGATGAGTTGCTGATCAGACCCTATGCCACACTTAGTATTAGATCGGAAAAGCGGACGAGCAGGATATTGGTTCATAGGTTTGTTTCCGCGTACCTCTTCATGTGCAATGTGAAGAAAGGTACCATGGTTGACACCACTGTGTATGGTATGAGTTTCTTCTTCATATGACAAGTCACACCAACACGAAGCCTATGCTAATATATGGTACTCACGCGTAATGGGATATGCCGCCTCCTGATATGGGGAAAAGATGTCAGTTGCAGGTTTGTAATGTCCAGCAAATGGAATCCGATCTTACCTAACACATCAGGGTCCCAAGTATCTATAGATCCGTCGTTAGAGTGGTCATGCATTTGCAACTGAAAAGAGTAAGTCACGTACCTATGTGGCTATCGAAATGAACAACAGACACAGGGCCCCATTTTTCATAGGTCGATCTGAGTGCTGATAGGGTCGTTGTATGATCTCCCCCGAGGGTGATGATCCGAGGAACAGGCGATGTATTGCTTGCTGTTGCTGGTCGAGAAGAGATCACCTGACAGGGACTTCAAGTCAGAAACTGGAGATCCTATCCGCATGTTTCAGCAGTTACAATTGCTTGTCGTCCCTACCTTATGAGCCAGATCGAGCTGCTTGAGAGCCACCGTGTTGTCCAGAAAAGTCAGGGGTGCATCTCCGCAGTCGACCACCTTTGCCCAATCGTCAAAAGGATTTACGCCGGTAAAGATGCTCCAACCGCCCATCCGTCTGGACCCTAATCTGATGCCTCCTGGGCCATATCGTGCTCCAGGGCGGGCAGTTACACCCTGGGACTGTCAGCTGCAGGGCTCAACATTCACACACTTGATGTTGATACAGTTTGTATTGTGGGATTCTGAACGATAATCATCCTGATAGTGCGTGCTCACCGTGTCAAATGGAGCACCCAAAAATGCAATGTCATAGCTATTGTTCTCCGCCTCGGTGTCTACGAAGCAATTGACATATGGTAGGTGCGCAAATGTCGTCAGACCTGAGAACTGACTCCCAGTGACAATGTCAACAGTTTCTGTCAATTCAACGGGAACCTGGTGAGAGTTGCCTGAAATTCCAGCAACTGATGGGAAGACTATTTCCCTGGCGCTACAGGTAAGAGCGAAGATGGATGATAAGTACGCCACACGATGCATCCTTAAAAGCAGCGATCGACGAGAGAGAGAGCTTGCATACCAAACTATGGAAAGGAGGAGAAGACAATATTATATTCTATCTGCCTGTGTACGAAGTGTTTCCATGCCCTTTCATGCTATCTCTGCGTTGCGGGGAAGATCTTATCGAGCACGTATGTATGTGCAGCACTGCAGCGTGTGCTTATCGGATAATACCAAAGAAGCAACTCTATGCGAAAATGAGACGTTGCCGGACCTTGCAGGTTATTCGAGGGTGGTGATTGGGGCCATCGTCTACATCTCTTGAGGCTTGCATGACTTCAATACCGACTGCCTCCACGTTGTTGACTCTTCAATGTCCCAGACATCGCAAAGAATCCAACGTAACTGACTGGCGAATCCCCTGCCAAGCCCACGGGGGCAAAGCGATGATCGGAAACAAGCAGAACATCATACGCCACAGAGAGAGAAGCACTGACCGACAGAAGGCTCCGCAGCTCTCCGTGCGCTGTCTGATCGGAGCTGAGGCCAGATGGAGATAAAGGTAAATTTTAAAGTCAATTCTGCGGTTTATCTTCCCCGGATTCAACTGACGAGTTCATTAACTCTTAGTGCCGGTCAATAATCGCATTCCTCCTCTCTTTTTCTCACAAATATGATCAGCCTCAGCTGGCGACCGCGCCTCACCGCGTTTCGCCTCATCGTTTGGCGCCATCGGGAGATGAGTTGGGATCGCCCCGGTTCTTTTGGCGGGGCCGCCAAAAGTCTTCTCCTTTTCTCAGCAAGCAATCATAACAAAAAGAAAAAAGGGACATATTAAGAGGTCGGTCCGAGAATCGCAACCGGAGATTAAAGATACCACCAAGTGACATCTGCAGTCTGTACGAAAACAAACCAGAAGAGAAGGGTATCTTTTCAGCGGTGATCTAATAAGAAACAGTCTCGGTCAACCGTCATGGTGCGCTCTTGCTCCTCCCCGATCCCTCAGGATATCTATGCATAGTCACACCGCCATGCATCTGACATGTCTCTTGTTACTAGCCTCACGCAGATGCCTCGCAGTTCCCCTTGGGGCTGTCCAAGGACGAGCTGTACAAGGAGCTTCTCATTCAGACTAAAGCTCTATTGGATGGACAACGGAATTGGGTATGTTTTTTTCCTATTTCTATTTCTTTTTTCTCGGGCGATGGCTGTCGACGTCTTAAAACTTCAACGCGATTGATAACTAATAGTTTTTTTTTTGCTGAAATAGATTAGGTGAGAACGCTTCGATAGTTACCAGCATAGTATATTCCACCCTCCAATCTCGCTGACACTGGAAATCACGCAGTAACCTAGCCAATGTCGCTTCTCTCCTGTGGCATGCCTATTCCTCTCTCCCAGAGCCATCGAATAAGGTGAACTGGACAGGATTCTACGTGCGCGACGACAAATTCCCGTCCCTTGCGACTCCCGTCTCCTCTGCCCGAAGCGCGACGGTTACAACCACCATCTCGACGACGTACGCGACATCGCATCGACAACTGCTCCTGCTCGGTCCCTTCCACGGCAAGCCTGCGTGTCAGCAAATCCTTTTCGGAAAGGGTGTCTGCGGTGTAGCTGCAGAGAAGAAGGAAACACAGGTCGTGCCGGATGTGGAGGCTTTCCCAGGCCATATTGCCTGCGACTCAGCTAGCAAGAGCGAGATCGTAGTCCCTATTCTGGTTGGTGGAGATGTACGTCCACGTCCCCTTCATTTCATTTCATTTAATCTCGTCCCGTTCTTTTTTTTTTTTTTCTCCCAGCGGGAATTTTCATATCTGACAAATTTATGATTATCTCCGCAGACCGTCGCTCTTATCGATATCGACTGCACCGAACCTGCGGGATTCGATGAAACCGACAAAAAGTACCTCGAAGAACTTGCCGACTTCCTAGCGACAGCTTGCGATTGGTAAAATAATCGCGAAAGTGAAGAGACAGCTATGCTCGTGCATTGGCTTCAGTGGGCTTTTTTTATGTTTTTATTTTCCCCCCGCATACTTTTGGAGATATATAGCCTTGTCAGATCAGATTGCATGGCGCATTATCCGGTTCGATTGTCTAGCAGGTGTTATTTGATTCTCCATACGCATCATTATATCTATGATAGCCAGCTACTTGGGTTTTTGCTTTTGTCCTTCCCCGTATCCGACAGTAAATATGTGTTTACGAAGAAAATTCGGACAATAGCCGAGGGAAATCCGATATACGTGAAACTATTTCGATCTCCTTGGGACGTGCGCGGCTAATATTATGACGGATAACTTATGAGAATGATCTAACTATAGGGGTCATATCTTCATCATTGTCTGCTAACCGTTTAGGTGTCTTCCCTTGCACAGGTGAAAAATCAAAGAGATATAATATAGGAATATATTTATGAAGATAAAAAACCAGTATCATGGAGAAAGAAAATGAATAAATGTATAAAATATATCCTCTAACAGTCAACCTTTGAAACTCGGTATATATAAGGGTTTATCATCCATAACCGCGAGAAAGCATACACATAGCAGACCAGTCAGGTAAAAAGTAGTGCCGGGAACGGTACCTTCATCAGAGAACGCCGAACCAATACCCAAAAGTGTATAGAAATGGAAGAAAAGTATACTCCAGAACTAGACCAACGGCCAGTCAGGCCGTCGACAATAAGCTCATCTGGCGTCTCATCGGACTCGCAGAGTCGGCTTCACCATCCTCGCTAGCACCGACACCACTGTCGGTGCTTATGGGGGCGGGATCTGTATCAATATCCCATTCTTCGTCCTCCTCGTTTCCGTCAGCAAGTGCGCCTTCAGCACCACCGCTCCATGATTTCTGCACGGCTCCGCGGGTGTTCCAGCGGAGGGCACGACGAACGCTTTCGAACCATTCGTTGTTACTGGAGACAACGGTGGGGAAGGGATATTGACTAGCCTCCACGGTCACATAGTCTCCCTGGCGCAGCTCGACTCTGCCTTTGCCATCAAAAGAGCAGTAGGCAGTTGAACGAGATCCGATAGGGACAGCAATGCGGAGAAGCATCGTGTCGGACAGCACCATAGGACGGAATGACAGAGTGTGCGGGCAGATTGGAGTAAGGAGGATACCAGGGATAGAGGGGTGGATTAGAGAGCCACCTGCGGACAGAGAATAGGCGGTGGAACCTGTAGGTGTCGAGAAAATACAACCGTCGGCTTGGACGACCGTCAGGAGCTCGTCATCTCCATAAAGCTCCAAGTTAGAGACATACGGCGATGGGCCGCGATCAATGACGAGCTCGTTCAAGACCTCAAACTGTTCGCCCTCCTCGACAGCACCTGCTGCGGCTCCTTTACTCCGGTCCGCACGGTAGACAGTACAGGTGAACCGCATACGCAGGTTGACGCGCATACCAGCATCACCCATCACCGCGTTCAGGTGCTCCTTGTATTTCTCGAACTCGAAATTGGTCAAGAAACCCAAGCTACCCAACGAGAAGGACAGGATCGGAGGGACGATGCGCTGGAACAGCCAGGACGTGAACAGGACGGTTCCGTCTCCGCCCAGGGTGAGGACGAGATCGAACTTCTCAGGCGAGGTCCAACATAGATCAGGAGTCCAGTACTTCAGCATATGCTGATAACGCTGGTCCTTTGCCAATAATCCCGCAACATCAAACCGCTTGGAATTCCGCAGCTTGGAGTCAACATACACATTGACACCAGCGTCGCTTCCATAGCGCGGAGTAGACATCAGCCACTCGGCCAATTCGCGCGTCAAATAAACCAGACTGTTATCTCGAGCTTTCGTTACAATCATGACATTTCGAATCGCACGTTTGATAGGTCGCCGCTGAAGCTGTTTTGAGACTTCTCTGACACCGGTAGCAGTCTGCACAAGACGCGAATGGGAGAGCCACTCATCATCGGCGATCTCCTCAAGGACCTTCTGGATATTGACGGTATCGTCGAACTGCTGATGGAAGAAGCACGGCGACTGCAACGCAAATCGCGCGGAGGTGGACGATTTCTCTGGATATGCCCCAAGCTGTAGGTTTGAGAGCGCGGTAGACAGCATTTGCGATGAGGAGTTACTGTATTCTGTTTCTTCATCGCCCGGTGCACTGGTGTTATTCACAAGCTCGTTCAGAGATGCCGCCAGCGGCATGTTCGCATTAGTCGACGATGGCGGTCGCGACGCGAGCGCCTTCATTATTGTTTGTCGAGGAACAGTATCAATCGAGCGTACGTTCTGGCGGTGGTTCAGGAACGATTTCGGCTGGCGGAAATTGAGGCGGGGTGGTGGCGGCGACTGTGTCACTTCCTCCTCCTGAGACGGACGAGGCGGAATAGAAGGAGTCTCTCCAAAAGACAGAGGCTCCTCTACCAGACAAGTCGCATGAAGCTCATGATTTGTCCGTAACGGATCTATATGTTGCGCATAATCCCGCAGCAGTTCAGCTCCGACGGTGGACGCGGTATTTGGTGGGTCTTGCGGGAGGATCGGCGACGAGGGGCTAGGTAAAATCTCCTCTCGGGTTGAATTATCCAGAATGCCCGTCGAGAGACATTTTCTTATCCGAGGAATACTGTCGAGCTCTGCGGTTGAAGAGAGGACAGGATGAGGGGACGTGGAGGAAGTCATGGCGGGCGTCCGGCCTTAATAATACTACTGTACCAGCGGAGCAGGATCGTCCGTATTCGGATTTCAAGGGATCCCGCGGAGGGATTATTGCTGCTCCACGTCGGAGTTAGCGATGATGCCGAGACGGGGTAATGACAGACCGCCCAGTCAAAGCGACCCTTGCCCTTAGAAATCAAAAGAATGGGCTAAGCGCACTTGGTGATATTATTATTATAGATAATCCCTGCGACGTTGTCAGGGCTCTGTCTGTCGGGGTTTGGACTGCTGACACAGCCTGGAAGGTTCGATATATCCGGGAGTCAGGGTGGGGCAATTCAATCGAGATAGTCGTTGACAGGACAGTTGATTGCGGTCCGGAATCGAATAAAAATATCAGCTTCACGATCTGGACTGCGGAGAATTGGTAGAATCAGCAACGGTCCATATAGAGTGGGGCTAGCCTTGAGATTTTGTTCGTCTATTTTCAGACCACAGTAGCCGTCCCAAAGGTTCAAACAATATCAAAAGCATCATGAGCATTCGGATGGCAAAAGGTAATGAATGGGGTTGAATGCAGTAGACAAGACAGGGAGTAAGTTAGATATCAGTTTCAAAGATGAACTTACAATTGCGCTGAAGCTTCCACGCCGCCGTAGACGTCTATGATGCTGTCTCACAACGCTAAAGGAGATTCTAAAAGGGCACAAAGCATTTGTAAGCACATGTCAGGTTGATCATTCTCGTCATTATTGTAATTAATAACAAGATATTATATGGCAGTTCTAAGGTTAACTAACATACCGGTGTCTGGTTGGCCGAGAACTGGTTCCGACAGCTGGAGCGGAGATGGTGTCTGTTTCTCAAGTACACTTCACACACTGCTTGATGGACGAACAAAAACCCAAAGAGATGCCAAAAACGAAGATGGCTATTAGAAGAAAAGAATGGAAATTGGTGACCTGCACCGTAAAAACGAAAGGTTGGTGGAGCGGGGAGAGAGAGAGTAGTTGGAACTGAGATGGACGTTTCCCAGCAGCTGGTGGTGTGCTCTGGAAAGCAGTTCTTTAAGTTGTAGCTACGGTACGCCAAGACGTCAACGAACAACCACAGATCCCCAAATCGATGCTTCAACTGCCGGCTAGCATTGCTGGTCCTGGTGTATCTGATCGGCTTTAAGGGATGAAGCACGCTGCTCTACATAGCGTGTCCGCTAATGGGGTCCATCAGCTTCAGCATGAAATCTGTGGGGTGGAAGGGGTCCCTCCGGGTCGAGAACGAAGCCTCGCGAGGATGTGGACTTGCAATCAAGCTTCGAGTATCAGGGATGTCTCTATCTTCTGGTTAATTTGCCTGCATCGACTACATCGTTTTCCAGCACTAGTCTCGCCCTAGATGCTTTTCGTGCCATAGACGTGGATGAAACGTGGTGCCGAATCTGAAGCTGCACAATGCTTGGCTCAGAACGACGGATGTGACAGACGACGTGTCACCATGCTACGGAGTAACTACACAGCATCTACACAGTTCTCTACGGGGCAGGTCGATGGATCCCAGTTTCATTAAATGCAATTGATATAGCCCCTCGTGCCCACGGAAAGCGCCTCAAGTGGTCAGGTTTCCTGTCTAGGAAACAAAACGATTTCCCGGTACGACCGTCCCAGGATGGTCGCTTTAGACACGCTGCCAAACTGAGGCAAGCCGGCATATAGAAGACTATCTAAGATTATCGGAGGAAATTCGCTTCATGCAATGCGCTATGGCGGCTTCACTGAAGACCAGTTGTCGCATCTCTGCCACGACACCAAGAGCCATTTTCTTGCGTGAGCTCTTGCGCGCCCGGGCTGGGTCTGTGCCACTCTTCGTACGGTGGACACAGGTTCTTGCGCCTTGTTGTTGCATCCCATCAGGCCTGTGGAGGTAATGTGTTGCCCATCTCAGCCTGATGCTTCTGCAGTCTTCCAAGGTCGTTGGCAGTAAACAGGCTGGCATACAAGGCTAGGTCAGCGCTGGCTCTGAATCGATGAGAGTGCCACAGGTCGACGACAATAATGAAGATAAGGCCTCCACTCTTCATCGCAGACCCAGAGGCGACACCAGCTTTCGTAGCATATGGTCAGCGTCACGGATAATTGAATCACGAAGACACGATTCACTCTCAAGCAACATCAATTTTCCACGAATAGTCATGGTAGAGCTTGTCCTCGACGGTCTCCCTCACAAATCCCTCTAGACCGCTAGATTCAGCATTATCGCCCATATCGACATCACCATCAGCGCTCCTGATACGAGATCCGCGACAGATGGTATGTGCGCGCTCATGCACTTTCTCCCACGTATCAAAATCAAAGCTACCCTCGCTCTCGTTCAGGAGCAGGTGACCCTTTGACGAAAACGCCAGCACATGTAGAGACGTTGCGTCCTGCGCGACTTTTGCTGAAGGCCCGTCGACTATCTCACCCGATGCCGTCACTGCCAGAAAAGTTGCAGTGTAGGTCATAGATAAAGGGATCGCAGCCGACAGGAGGGCAAAAAGAGCCGTATGGAGTAGCGCTGGCAACAGAGGCAAATACTGTAGAGAAGATAAAATATCAGTAAATATCGCAAGAGAATACCTCAGAGGATACGCATCTGAAAAGGGCCAGTTCACGCGTCCAGGAACAATAGTCAGAACAGGGCAAACTAACAGAATCTCCCCTTGCGACCTTCCCACCAGTTTCTCCGCTAGCGATAAGCAGCGTCACCACAATACCCCGCCTTGCAAACCCTTTCTCTCTTCCTAGGATCAACCTGCCCAGCAGATTCTTCAAAATCCCCTCCGCGTATCTCTCCCCGACTCCGCCGGCAGCCGTGCCTGGTTTGACCGTGACCTCCACCGTTGCCTCCTCAGGTTTCTGAGCATCGCGACGACCCGGAAGTTCGATAGGTCCATTGACTGAGCCAAGGATCTGGCTACCTGTGAACGGACATTGGTAAGATGCAGAACCGTCCGCACGGCGCAGCGGCGTGATCGTAGCTGCAGGTCCTGCCATTTGCGACTCGATCAAGGACTGAACGTGGATGGAACTAAGATCGTAAAAAGCCAGAGAAATAAGTCTGGCTGAATCTGAATTCAATGTCCAATGCGCTTTATTGAAACAATCCTGCCCTGTGGTGGTGGCTTCGCAGAGATCTGTCGCGGCGGTTAGTTTTCTGCCTTTTTTTGAGCTGTCCGCCAGGAAGCTTGCGTGGCCGCTGATTGGTTGCGCCAAGGTCCGGGTTCACGATCGTTGAGAATACTGCGTGAGTCTCACTACTCTCTCTCTCTCTAGGTAATCCAGAGAAGGAAGGGTTTTTATATATGGGTCTAGTCGCTTTTCTGTGTCAAGTTTGTTCCCTAATAAGTCTTAGAACAGCCTATCTGGTAGTCTCCATTCTGTTCCCACGTCTAAAAGATATATATTTCTCGCCTCCTTCGATAGAGCTCGCAAAAGACCTGAACCATCCTCTGTGCAACATCCTGAACAATACCTCTATAACGTCTAAAATGGTTGTTACTATGAATATGCAGCTTTCCAGGAATCAATCACGACCTCCTCAAACTCTAGATTATCTGGTCCACGCTGTCGCCAAGACTACAGTACGACGGCTAGGACGGCATTCGCAGTAAGAAAACTAGAAGGCAAAGTCTATATGATGACTAGTGATAATCCGAAATTTGTTGTATGGCCTTTGCTATGAAACGGTGTAGTTAATTAGGAGATATTTATTAGACTTCATACTCAAATGGGCATTTTCCCATGCCCTCGCAGTCGCCCCGCACCAGAAGTCGTCGGGACAAGCATTTTGAGAATACAAGCATACTTAAGTGGCGACTAGGTAAATTAAGAAATGACAAGACCATTGGCATATGCTTGGCGATAGATAGTAGTTTGGATATAGTCTATGAACTATTCCTCATCTTTTATTCAACTTATTTTGTAGAAGGAATTGGAACCTGTTGATTCTATTTTACCCCAAAGTCAAGTTTAATATGCCCACCAACTACTATAGTAAGGTGTAGTAACTATAGCTTCAAATTTCGCATTGTCGTGCTTGCGGTGGGAAATATTACTCTGCGTGTTGGCTGACACAGCGGAATGCTAAACCTGCTTCAGACTGTTTGCGTCTTCACACAGAATAAATATCTTTGAGCATCGATCTAGAACGGAGCTAGCTCTTCGAGATCCCTGTTTGAACACCGGAGATCTCGTCGTGATTTTCCTTGCCTGTGACGTACATCCTTAGATCGCATCAGTGTCTAGCTCAGATACTGTACTTAGATAGCGTCAGGAGACGACAGCCGCGACGTCGCGACACATTACTTGTTCAGCCGAGAGTATCGCCAGCAGCATTCCACATTGCCGTCGATCGGGTCCATTTTATTCGAGCCTCTGGCATCATATCGTTGAGTTGTGCTCGGTTCCGTGGTTTCTGCCCTGCTTTGTGGTCTGACGTCACGCCAATCGGATGGACTATTTCTCAGCATCGGTCATGCACTCTAGAGTACATTTGACATGCCATATCCAGTATCTGAATACACGAATACACGAAACGTTCAGGCATTTATAACATATCACTTTCTCCCTTCCCTCATCTCTGGCAGGGAATCTTTCTTCTCCTGGGCGCACATCACTGATTTCCCTCGATCTTGCCACGATATAGAGTTCGCCACCACTGCTATGATACAGATATACAGGGGAAATAGCGAATTCACGAAGCCACCACAATATATCGGAAGAAGAAATATAAGGCGCTAGACAACTTGAAAGAAATGGCCGTCATCTGGGGGCTGGACCTGCATGAAATGCAGTGGTCCAAATTCAAATCCTCTTACATGTTCAACAAGATATACCACCTACGGCGGACAAAGATGGTCGTTTATCAGTTAGCCATGATTCTATGCGTCTGCTCCGAATCAGTTGGAACGGCAGCACTAGCAGGTACGGTGGCATATGAAATCGACGGAAATGTATGAAACTAATCGAAAACAAGACTACACCGATCAACAGTCTTTCGTGGAAAACCTGAACAACCTCGCAGCCGTGTATAATGATGATTTTGTGGGAATTGCATCGTACAATATCTTCGTTGGCGTCGCGGTTGCAACGATATTTGGCGCCGCATTCTTCTTCGATCTATTTTGGCCCGAGCGACACGAGAGCGCTGCCGTCCGTCTCGCATGGAAGATATCAGCTGTTGTCATCTCAATTATGTGTTTGGCAGATGCGATTGCAATGACTGTACGTATTCAGCCAAGTATGTAGTCTCAGGGAGCTTGCTAATGGCACCCAGGTCATCGTTGCAACAAGACGGTCGTATGTCACTGGCGTCGACGCAAATGAGGCACGGCGTCTGCTAGATCAGGCACAGAAGCATCCAAATCTCAGTAAGTCACCTCTATTCTGCACTTTCATCACATTTTCCTGGATGGATGCTAACGGGAATCCTGTAACCAGTTTATAGACACAACCCGTATTGTATCGCATGTGTTGTCCTACTGTGGTGCGGCCTGGTTGCGACTATCGCTAGCGCCTTTATCCTCTTTGCCTCGCACCACCATGACGATAAACATGGTGTCTTCTCCAAAGAGGGAAAAGCTGAACGGGATGCTGCAATTGAAGAACCCAAGGCGGACATTACAGCGGTATAGGCTGACTCGGCGATGCGATCATGAGAAACTCTTTCGACTAATTTTCTTGAAAGAACCAGTGGTGATGCTTACAATACACCTGCTCACTTCTAGTCAAGATCACATGCTTTGCCAGCTCGTGATTCATGTAGGGAGATGCGACTGATGGCTGTTAATAAATTCCAACCCAGAAGGAGGAAACATCCTGACCTAATTCAAAGGCCTGGACATATGCTCTCGATGATACCCTCGAATATTCTCCATGATGCCCGCGCGCATCTTTCTTCTTGTATTCATTGAACCTTAGCTGATTTCCTTTGCCGCGACTGAAGCTTGGGTATGATGACCAATTATGTTATGACGATTTCACGATAGACCTTTTCTTGTTTATACTCTGTACTGCTATTACTTTGCTATTACTTTTCTTCTGTTCATTAAGACTAGCTTACATTTGAATTTAATTACCATCAAAGCTTTCTCGTGAGATATATTTCGTGACATCCGGGAATTCTCCAGATGTGGTGGCCTTTGGTATGGCCTTCCGTAGTTCTCCGGAGGAGACCATACACTCGCACCCTGTGTCAAGTTTAAAACATCCGTGGTCGATTATGCGAGATGAATGCCCAGATACCATCGTAGCGAGTTTCGTCCGTATTCCTTGGCTTCGATAACACCCCGAAACATCAAACACCGACGTTTCATCTGTGATTCATCCGCTCCAAGTCTGGACATGAGACTCTCGGTACGGATAAGCTGTGCATTAATACAGGTTGATAATGAATCTAATCGAGATCAGTTCTTTATGCAAGCTTGTGGCTGTTTTGACTTCACAGCTATGATATGTATTAGGTGCCATGCGATGCCACATCCAATATGTTGTGTTCCTCGAAAGTCAGTTGCCAAGACAGGAGTTATTAGGGGCTGGCTCGTCGTGCCTGAAGCCAAGAAAAACAGTTAAGGACCCTTTACTTAGCGGCTGGGCAGCAGGAGTTTCCTCAAGATAGATCAAATCCCACTCTCTGCGAGACTATTTGGACATTAGTCTCGACCGATTCCAAACGACCGCCGTATCCGTGGTGGAAGCCCTTGCTCTCACCAGGCAATATAGTCCCGGAAACTCTAGCAGCTAATATCTCACGAGCATCTATTTGGATAACTCGTCTCTTATTACAGTAGGCACAATATGTTCGTGTCGCTTGGCGCCCCCAAATCAGTCTCATCCATCAAGATATAGAAGAGACCATATACTAGTTCTTGGTTCAGACCGTAATCTTGGCACGTTAGGGATTGTCTCGCATGCTTCAAGCATGTAAAGGTTATCAGAGTATAAGAGTACGGAGTTACTCGTTGGATTGAGCTCTTTTCTATTCCTTGCTCAGCCATCTGCTCATTTTATTTGATCAATCTATCATTCCTGCGAGCTGGTCTCGTTTCTATTCTGTTCTCTGTATTTGAGAATTACTCTGTGGGTAGCATACCAGTTAATACCTCACGCATAAAAGATACCAACCACTGTTCGATTTTTAATATTACGAACCATACAAAATGCATTTCATGAAGATCACCGCGTTCCTCTTCCTCACGAGCGCAGCAGGCGTCCTGGCTGCACCTACCAATGCCATTATCAGACGTGGCGCTGCAAGGACATTCGCTGAGCTATCAATCAGGTACTTCTCTCCATTCATCACCATTACGGTCTCCAGCCCCATCATCATAAACAAGTCCCGCTAACACCGTATACCCTACAGTTCTGGCACGGCTGGAAACGCCGAAGCTGAGGCCAAGGCTGTATTCCCCACCCCTAGCGATCTCGCTTCAGTGTCTTCCGATGACCTGGATACACTGAAGACGGAGCGCGAAACCGCTGAGGATGCAGAAACCGATGGGTTCAACCCTGCAATCGACGATGCCACCGATGATGCTACCAAGACTGCTCTGCAGAATGGGAAGATCAAGAATAAGGTCCTCAAATTGACTGGCGAAGTGCTGGCGTTGAAGATCGCGCAGGCTCAGGGAGATGAGAATGCTGATAAGATTGCGGAGGAGCAGGAGAAGTTGGATACGAATATTCAGTTGGATAAGGAGGCCGCTGGGCAGGAGAGTCAGACGGTTGATTTTGATGGGAATTAGAGGGGAGTTGTATGGTGGAGTAGTTATGGGGAGATAGTAGAGGCTGTGTTTGTGAATGTGAATCAATTCTTTGTTGGTATTGATAATTCGAATTCTGACGTAGGAGGGTATATTGCTAATATGATCTGGACTGAGCTTTCTGGGCTTCATGAAAAATGAATAATGTATAGCAGTCTAACGTAAACCACTGCCTTTTCACATCGAGTTTCGTTCCTATCAACTGTGGGAGCCTGCCTACATACAGGTCTCCCTCGTGACGGGTTTCTCCTACGCCTTTCTAGCTCCAGCCACGGAGATAAATAGGCTGAGCTAGTTGCTAGAGAATTGAGAGTTTGAATACGTTGAAATAGTGGAATTCGAGATCGAGTTGTTTAGAGACCGACTATATCAGTAGAAGTCTGTTTTTGATGAGGACTGTTTAAGTATTACCTCGTTACTGCTCGTAAATCACCTCCCGATTCTATTCGAAGAAGTAAGTAAGCACTTTATCATGATATCTTCGCCTTCTAGGAAACGCAAATAGTTAGATTCCGCTTACGCTCCAAGTCCGTAGAGTAATATATCCACCGTTTTTGTCATCATAGTTAGTGCTGAGGCTGGCTTGCAGTTTTGATCTATTTACTGCTATGATTCTTGGCTGCTTAAGTATGCGAAAATAAATCCAGTCTCGTGGGTGATACTGTCCTATGGGGATAGTGTAATGGATAAACCCCCGCACATTTCTCCGGACATCAATCCTGTGGTTCCAAGATCACTCAAGAAACTGGATACTGACAATGCCATGAGTTTCATGGGCCGGATGGTTCTATTCGGGAGCGGTAGATACCATGGGCACGATACGCTTATCACTATTGAACCAGCGAGGACTTCTACATGACGGAATCGGCCCGAAGATCCTCGAGTTAATTATATTCCGTGCAGATCTATCATTCACGATTATTTCATGCCCAGGAAGTCTCAACGCTAACTAACAGCTGGCTTCTTTTCGAAAATCCACGTATCGCTGCTCCCATGATTTTTCCGTGCACCCGAAATCATACTTCCCTGTAAGTAGGTAGAATGCAGGGACGTGGGGTTTTGTAGTTTCTCTCCTCGGCTATGTTCGGTACTGTACCTCTCGGTGTTTCTCCCTACTTTGAGCAGATATCGGGACGATGGCCGAGAAAAACATAAGTCCGGAAAACAAAATACTACGACTAGGTATGATAATCCCCCGCTCGATTTAAACAAAATATTCAAATCAGGAAATAAATTTTCCAGCATTCGACATAGCCAGTTCATACCAGATACTTACTACGACACAAAGATGGCTTTGACATTCCCTAAAATGTTCTCCCTCGATGGGAGGACAGCCCTTGTAACAGGTGGAACGAGAGGTATCGGAGTCCAAATGGCCATTGCACTGGCCGAAGCGGGTGCGGATATAGTTCTCATTCAGGAATGTTTGCCCCATAAGCACTTGCAATTGTGGCTTCAGGACTGACTATCTATATAGAGAGACGCTGGAAACACAAATACCAAGACGGCCATAGAGGCTCTGGGTCGCAAGGCATATATAATAACTGCCGACTTGTCCAATCAAGAAGAAGTATCTGGTCTAACAAAGAAGGTCCTCGATGAAGGACACGATATATCCATCCTTGTCACATGCGCTGGTATTCAGCGACGGCATCCGGCTCATCTGTTTCCCCAATCGGATTGGAACGAGGTAAGTATCATACTGACACCCCCTCATATTTCATATATAGTCACAGGGGACATTTTCTAACATAAAGTCCAGGTTATACAAGTGAACCTCACCACCGTGTGGACATTATGTCGTGATGTCGGCGCTTACATGCTCACACGGACACCAGAGGCGGGTACAAACCATCGCGGTAGTATTATCAACGTCGCCTCAATCATGTCTTTCCAAGGAGGAGTGAACGTACCTGCGTATGCGTCGGCGAAAGGAGCAGTGGGCCAGCTGACCAAGGCGCTGTCCAACGAATGGGCCTCCAAGGGAGTCAATGTGAACGCTATCGCGCCCGGATATATTGTCACGGACCTGACTGAAGTGCTACATACCAATAAGGAACAAGCTGCTAGCATTTTGGGCCGTATCCCTGCTAGTAGGTGGGGAAATCCAGAGGACATGAAAGGCGCAGTGGTGTTTTTAGCTAGTCGAGCTGCCTTGTACGTGAGTGGAGAGATCCTGACTGTTGATGGAGGCTGGATGGGGAGGTGACGGCTCCGTTCAATTCGATGATATGTACATACAGACAGACATTTACATGGACACGTGACCCAGGGCCTCCCTGACGCAGGTGCCTGCCCTCTCCGGGCCAACTCTCCCCTTCTGCACCATCCGCCTCTCCAGCTCCTCCAGGAAACACTCCCTCTCCTGCCTGTCCACCACAGCTGAAACCTCGCCCGTCCTCTTTCTTCTTCCATCTGGATCTCCCTCCAGATCAAGAACAGCTGTAAATCCCATCTCGATTCCTTCATCCAACTGTTTCCTCCACCGCAACAGCGGCCAGGAACTGCACCTCCTCCTCACTCTCGAGCTCTGCCTCCCACCCTCTCCACCAAGCCTGTCCTCCAATCCCTCCATCCGGCATCACACACCATATCACCCGCTCCTCGCCGTCTCCATCAGTGACCTCTTCCCCTGATACCTGTGCGAGGTACTCTGCTTCCAACTCGTGCATATCATACATTCCCTGCGCGACCAATATCCCAAAGCTGTTGGGCCGTTGTGTCGCGCTCGACGCTCCTCTCGCGTCTTGACCGCTTCCATCATCAAAAGGCGGTGAGAATAGCTACCGGCAGTATCTGCTGCTCATGGGAAACAAATCCTCGCGTCGTCAGCCAGTGCATGAACAGTGAATAAGTACGTTTGTGTTGCTGTTCCTGTCATACTCACACTTCGCGGCGCGTTTTCTCCCCTCTCACTATCTCCTCCAACTTCGACATCTGGTTCTTCACCCTTACCTCACTTTGTCGTCAAGTCTGTCGTGAATCTCCGCCAACTTTGACCTCTGATTCTTTACCCTCGCCTCACTTCGTCGTCAAGTCCATTGCCAATCCCCTCCAACTTCGAGCTCTGATTCTTCACCCTCGCCTCACTTCCTCGTCAAGTCTGTCGTGAATCTCCGCCAACTTCGAGCTCTAATTCTTCACCCTCGCCTCACTTCCTCGTCAAGTCTGTCGCCAAGTCAGCATGGCATCGACAGAACGCCCATCTCCATCGGAGATGTCACCGTTGACTCAAATCTCATCCGTTGAACTGCAGATGCTCTCCGTCGACCAAATTCTCGACAAATACGAGCCAGTCAACGGCAAGGACGATACGATCAAGATCCTTCGAGCATTTTTGGATGATCTCCCCCTGGACGGCAAGAAAAACCTCATGGATGATATAGAAGCTTGCTCGCTGAATTTGAAGGCGCTAGCTGATTCCCTGAGGGATGAGGTCCTCGGACCACTGAGAGCAATGGGTGGTCAGACTGCAGAACCGACACCAAATCCACGGCCTGGACGGGAAGAGTCAGTGGAGATAATGGCGAGCAACATTGTCGAGTCGGCCAGTCGCAATGACCAGAAATGGCTGAAGGAATGCTGTCTCAAGCGCGATGGCCAGAGATGTATCATTTCGGGGATATTTGATTACAATTACGTCCAGAAGAACGCGCTTGATGAGGAAGGGGAAGAGACGGAGTGCACGCACATTATCCCATTTGCGATGGGGCACTTCGAAACCGACGCCAAGGCCCGAGAACTGCAGGGCACATGGGTGGCAATGCGGCGATACTTTCCGATACTCACCGACCCCACTCATCATTTCTCCCAGGAGAATATCAACGAGTGTAGGAACGCCATGACGCTCCATCACGGTCTCCACCGCAACTTTGGCAAGTTTCGAATTGCTCTAGATCCTACAGAGAAAGAGAATGAGTACAATATTCTCCAGTTTCGTGCGACAGCCACTGCAAAACGCTTCCTACCAGCCAATAACAAGATCCTCTTCACTCAGCACGACTCCCGCTATGCCATGCCCAGTCCGGAGCTTCTTCGTATCCACGCTATCATCGCCAAGGTGCTTCGTGCTTCTGGACAGGCGGAATATATCGACAAGATCCTCCAGGATCGGGACAACACGGGCGTGCTTGCAACTGATGGCTCCTCCAACGTTGGGGCATTTCTATCGATGTCTCAACTTTCCCTCATCGCTGCCCCAGCAAGATCCATGTCGGAGAATGTTCGTCCAGGGGGAGAAAAACAGGCGGAAAGGCGCTCCGAAGCTAGGTTCGGGGAGAGGCAGGAGAATTTCGGTCAATAAACTCGATTCCTCATAGATCGTGAAGTTGAGGCCATGATGGATCGGCTTTGGAGTTGCTGTGATCTGATTCAAAGTCCTTGGTGTTCATGGCTCGAACCATGATGGACTCCCCAGGCCAACCGCGGCTACGTCAGTATCAATGACATCTTCACGTTTCAGGCGCCGCGCCATCAATGTATCAGGGAATTGATACCAACGAACTCCTACGTTTTGATAGCAGACGCGGTAGGCCAAGAGCTCGCCTGAGTGAGGTAGTGGGAAATTTGGATCGACTCTTTGTGTCACGTTATGAACGGATGTGCGTTGAGCGCTTGCGCGTGAGTCATCAGCAATTCCTTGTGCATCCTCTCAATAGGCGCTGGAAACTGAAGGTGCCAGATCTCGCCGGTATCATTTACCTCCACCGAGATTGTCGTAAACAGCATTTGGACAGCATTTATGCGGCATTGTTGTCCGCAGTCAATATGAGTACGACCGCTGTACCGGGGCGGGAACTCCTACAAATCATGGCTGATGCTCAATGCTGACCGCGACTATCTCCGGCTTTCTTCCTGGATCAGCTTAGCCGCAGCCGGTGGCACTTGATCTCGGATCTGTGGAAGCAAACCGTAGTTAGCTATGGGGTGGCGTTTACGGAGCTTCAGCGAGCGGAGAGAATGGTAGACTCTGAATTACGCGAACAGCCTCGTCAAGGAGCTTCAAGACCGCGGTCACACATATTGGAATCCTTATGACTATCCGGACTCTCTATTATTAGAAGTCGAGAGCGGTCTTATGATTCGTGAGGTGCAGGAAGACATCACTCGCGAGGTGACAAGGATGTCAGAAAATGCTGTTTTGCAGTTAGATACGGGGGAGGGCAAATCAGCCATCATTGTGCCCCATACAGCCATCACCCTCGCGGATGGAACTCGGCTGGTCCGCGTTATGGTCCCGAAACCCCAAGCGAAACAAATGTTTCAAATGCTCGTCTCGAAGTTAGGAGGGTAGGTAGCAAGACGTATCTACCACTTTCCATTATCCCGTGCATTGCACGTTAACTATGAGCGAGCTGAGGAGATTGCTCGCACGTGCTGGAAGTCTATGGAGCAGGGTGGTATCCTTCTCGTGCAGCCGGAGCAAATTTTGTCGGCGAAGCTTATGGAATCGGAGTGTCTTGCGACTAGTAGGACTGCTGTTGGGCGGCCGCTTCTAAAGCCCAAGCATCTTTTGACCAATATTCGCGTCATATTGTTGACAAAAATGATGAGAGCTTTGGCACTAAGTTCGAGCTTGTCTACACAATGGGAGACCAGCGGCCAGTCGACGTAAATCCACAGCGATGGACACTTATTCAAGAGCTTTTTTCCCTGGTCAAGAAGCGTTCATCCGAAGTGAAAAAGAATTTCCCTCTCCTAGAAATCGGAGACACTAGGGGTGGTAACTTTACCCGGATTCGAGTCTTCGACGTCGACGTGCACCGAGAGCTATGCGCTTTGGTCGCAAATGATATTTGCGAGACTGGCCTCAAGGGCTTCCCTGTTGGGTAAGTGCTTCGAACAGAGTGATACTCGGAGCCGACATTCGACAGCATGCATGAGAATGAGAGAGCTAGGCCGCGGCCAGTCAGTCGTCTTTTGTGTCCCTCCCGAGATTCAATATAATATTCGTGCCATGGGCACAAAGTCCAATAGTTCGCATATCACCGTGTCGGATATTCTCACCTGGGCTGTTTCAGAGACCTGGATTGACACCACGAAGAGATACCGCTATGGTTTACACAAGGTCAACGATGCGCGAAGCAGACAACTTTGTGGAATGAAAGTCGTACCAACGACGGGATCTGTATGTCCGTTGAACAAGCGACAGACTTCCTAGAAGAGGAAGCACAGTCCTTGGGGCAAAGATATAAACCCTTCGAGGGCCATAAAATTCTTCCAAAATCCATGGAAATTTGTAACGGCTTGGACCCCGATATTCCAACCTGCATCATAGAGCGTTATCGAGGGATCGGCGATGTGCTCTCCAGCAGTATAAGGATGGATGAGGAACAGGAACGGGAACCATCACCGGAGATTCAACCACAGAGACAAGTGCAGAGGCCTCTAAAAGCTCAGCCGGTGGAGCACTCTATTCATCCTGGTATAAGGAAGTTCATATCCACTGGATCGTCCTGAGGGATCTATTGAGTTTCATCCTGCTTGCAGCTCTCTGGCGAAGTCAAGTGCTGCCGAATTTCTTGATGTCACGCAATTCCCGAAGGACATTCCTGTTACTACCGATTTTTCAAATACAATCATACCTCACGACAGATCATCATTCATCGCTGACGCATACCAGCGACCCGTGCAATGAATCTTGATCAGCCGGTGTCGCTGCAGCGGCCTTACTGGTGTACCTGCTACCCAGATGATAATCATCAGTCCGTACGAGGTGCAAGAATTATATCCATCTATGAAGGCCTCAAAATACGTCGCGCTGCATCTCTGCTCTCCCAGGTCCAGTCTGGGGCTGCAGTCTTTCGACCATCTGGATCTATACAGCATCCCCCATCACGCTCCAGATAATACAGCCGCACAGATACCGTCAAATCTCATCAGAGAGCTTAACCTGTTTTCAGGACAATTGTATCTCCGATCTTTTGCCGAATATGTTGAGCTTTATGGCTTCCTAGGTATCACTTCGAAACCTAACGTCAGTGATGACATCGAGGTGGCCGCGGATGGATTCATTCTGCGAAGAAAAGGGCGCGGTAAGCCCACTTCGAAATTCAGTTGCAGTCCCGTAAAGTTCCTACAATTTCTTCTATCACGGATTGGTAGAATCGGTGAGGAAATCGACAAGACAGATATGGGCAAGATACTTGATGGCATGATTCTTCATCCATCAGACTTTGACGTTCTAGATGAAGGCCACACTTCACGTTGATGTTCCGCGATAGGTAGAGGGTGACCACTATAACGGACAGTTTCTCTCAGTTTGGGTTGTCGGCATTGAATGATAAACATGTACTTTTCCTTCGACAGCTGTCTTGTTCAATGAATCTATTACTCTCATCCCTAATTAAAAACGTAAGGAAATCCAGGCCTGTTTTGCCTTCTTATCATGTACAGATAGAGCTTTTTGATGGATAGCGGCATCGAAATTTCCTTTCAAATCCAGTGTCGATCAGAAGGTTAGGACACTTCTCGGTGATTTCAATATCAGGGGCTGGACATAGATTATTGGTTATCCAAGCGGTCTGATGTCCTCGCACCCAAGGTTTCGGAGCCGTTCCGATCCGGGGTCTATATATGTTACCTGTGGAAGCTTTCCTTGGACCTGGGATCGAAGAGTATATTCTTAGTTTACGTTCTCTAATCAAACCGACGAACATGTAATAAGTATCTTTTCGCCTCGTACAAAAGGCCCGATTTCTTTGATCCAGTATGCAAGAATAATAACAGCCATCTTCATCTCGGATGTTTCGTTGGGTCTCTAACAACATCCGCAGCGACAAGGAGGTATCAAGATAGCCTATAACCTACTATGGTACTGTCACTATGTAAATCAGTGCTATGTTGTAATGTTCCAGTTATAGTATTGCTCAGGTATATTTCCTCCCTTTTCTTTGCACTCTTTTAAAAAGATAGAATATAAGTGACTAATAGCTAACAACTAATTATACGCATCTCCAATACCTACGATCCCGAGATCCTCCCGCTCGAATATCGATCTAAAGGAAGAGATTTCCTAACTGCAATACTCTGGCTCTTCTGCTTTATAAATAGTCCTAACCGACATTATTAATATCCAATAGGAGCTGTTCCTTATCTTCAGGATCTTCAATATTATCTATCCTCCGCTGGTGTATCTTATAACTGGTTTTACGCTGAAAATAATAGATTTATATTCTATAAGCTAGGATATATCGCCGTTATAAAGATGAGGGAGACGCAGCGTGAGATAAAGCCAGGGGAGAATATTAATCTGAGTTTTTAAAGTTAGAGAGAAGGAAAATGCTGTATATATAAAGATTATAGGTGAAATAACTTATCAGTTAAGAAGTGTATTATCAGCTCTCTAAAAGGTTTAAAATATTAGGCACGGTCTATAATACAAGATCTCTGAAATCTGTAGATTTAGGTAATTAGTTAATAATAAGTCTATATATATTTCTCAGTAGCTATTTACTATCTATATCTATATTCCTTGGTCTATTTAAGTGCAGGTTGGCTATTAAATCTGCATTAACACTATTATCTCAGATATTATTCCTCTATTTGTTATTTGTAGATATATATTCTAGCACCGCTCAACAGGTCCGTATTGTACATTTATAATTATCTCGCGATGTTTCTATATTCTATCTAGAGTGCTCTTTCCGTACTATAAAGCTAATAAAAGGCCCGTCGACCTGAGTTCGGATCAACGCCTGCTTAGTAGGGCTAAACCCTTTACATATATCGGAGTAAACCGGGATCTAAACGCTCAACAGTTAGTGAAATCAGTAATTATCAGGATGATAGTAAAGTTAGAATAAGAGTCATTTCATTCTAGCTACGGAGTAGAAAATGGTAACAAAGTGGCCGCCTAGTAAGTAAACTTCGACTTTGAGGAGTTTCTAGTGCAAGGCTAAAACAATAGCGGAATGTATTTCCCGACATTACTCGGTACTATGTGCGTAAGAACGAGCCGACGGGAGAGATCCCGAATGAGAACGGAGGGTCCTAGCTTTTACTGATAAAACATGTGCTTAGTCTACGGAGTAGATTATAATAATAATGGGTCTTTGACATAGCTTGACGCAGGAGAACCCTGCGGTAATGACTACTGGTGCTCGTGGCAGATGTAGAGGAGGTAAGAATCCAAGCCCTCTATATAGTGTCAGCTCCCGCGGCTTCTATTGGGGCGAGCTGTAAACCTGCTGTAATCCGCTCCTCCTATCTTATATGAACCGGGTAGCTACCGCAATAGGAAATAACTAGACCTACTTGTATAGGATCAAAGAATACGGAAGTGGAATTGCAGAATAGTTTAATTTAGGGTTCAGTCCAGCTCTAGGCAGCTGCAATATTAAGATAGAGTTGAGAAATACATATAGCTGGTGGGCTTCAGTGTCCTTTAATTCTTCAAGCAATCAAAAATTATTTCCGTTCTATATGAAGAACACGCCGTGAAGGGCAAGTATTACCAGGATTAAACGTACTTATTCACTGTTCAGTAATATATCTATGTGCACTGGTCAATAATGCTACGATTTACTTTCGCACGAGCAGGCAAGAATTATCGATCTGTTTAGAGGTTCAAGCTATACGATCCTTCGAGGTGTAACTAATGTTTTATCAGGGTCTAATTATCAAGAGTCAGAACCACGGGGAGTATAAAATCCCTCGTACGATAATAATAATAGTAGGCGCGGCTTAAGTCTATTACACAACTATGATGCAGTAACTGTTTAAAACTCTTGGAACATAAGTATTAGCGAACCTGCTTGTATCTTCCAATACTGGGGGTTTACTTATTTCTTGGCTTATATATATATTGCGAGGTAAAATTGCCTCTTCGTAAGATTTAAGATAATTCCATTATACCTTCCATAAACTCTTAACAAAATCGCAAAGCTTTTTTTAAACAAAAATCGAACTACAAAGGTGACTATCTGTTGTCAATGTCTCCTCAGTCCTGTTTTCGGTTAATATTTGGCTCCCACGCCTCCTCGAAACGGCAGCAGAAAGAGGACGCTCCACGGAAATCTGATACCACGCCTCACCATGACAACAACGAGGGATCCCCATTTCAGCGTCTGAGCGAAGTTGCAGCACCAGAACCTGTTCAGAATCGGGACGAGAACAGAATCGAACGTCATGATCTCCTAGAGCGTCGTTTCTCAAGTGCTTCACGTCAATAGAAGCGCAATATCTACCGTCCGTTCCGCTCGTTCCGCCTTTTCCGGAACGTGAGCAGCAAAGCTTCGTTTCTTTGGTACACTTAACGTTTTGGGCGATTTGTACACAGTAATAGCCTGTCGGCTATTACGGACCAACACCGCTTATTTAGAAATCTTTTGTTATTAATATCTGTACAAGTATTAATAATAACTTCGCAAGAGGTAAATACTGCGTAGGAGAACCTTTCGAATACAAGATCCTTTAATCTGTGATAACTCTTCTATTTACCTCGCAGATATCATCATGATTCGGAAGACTCCTAAATAGTATAGTTATATACGTCGACCATTGAATTCTGCTGAAATTGGAAGACAATGTGAAGTGTCCGATTTCTATAAGAAACTATTTATCATCATCCGTAATCTCTTCGACGCTCCATTTAGCCCTTTCAGCTTTCCGTGCCAACCATTCCTTATGGATCATCACCATAAGGATTCCGCAGCCGATAATGAAGACGATCACAAATACAAGAATAACACCCGGCTGATTCTGCGCCCAATCGCTTCGTTTCATGATTTTGCGAATGTTGTCACTCGTTGGCCGGGGTTGTGAGACTAGAATGGTAGCCATCAGTGTTTGTTAATGTTATGTCTAGTCACACACAGGTCAGTCTACTAACTTTCGTATTTCCTCTTCTGTGAAGACCGAAGGCAGGGTTGGGGTTTGGGTAGTCATACTTTACTTTGGGAGAGGAATCTAGGCCCGAAATATATGTATATAGATTACTCCAAAGTCTTGTGTCATGGAATTGGGACACTTCAGAAGTTCTGAGATATAAGAGGGAAAGACGTCGCTGTACACTCGGTAGGTATATAACGATAGGTTCAATAGCAATTGTAAGACTTCAACTAACATATCGGATCTTGCAGTTATTAGAGTCGAAAACTAGGTACTAGGTGAAATCAAGATAATAAAGATATCGAAGCATACTATAACGAAGACGGTCCGGACGGGTTGATTGCTCTTTGTCAACATGTCACTGTCCAGTCGTAATGGTGACGCCAGACAAGTGAACGACGTAGATAGCAGTGGGTTATTCAGACAAGAGAATCAGTGTTCGTTGATACTAGCTGTGGTCCTCAGTAGGTACCTAGACTCCAGCTAAGATAGAGTATATAGTCGAAACCTGAAACTGTCCCGGATATGGCGGAGGGTACCATGTAGCTTTTTGAACCCGAACGAGTATACATCTGCAGGGATCCACTCAAACTTCTGTTTGATTGTCCTTGGCTTTTGTTGAATACAATGTCATACTTCAGGATTTTGATCCAGGCCATGGTTGGGAAGTATCCGGCCGATAACATCATAATCGGCTCAAACAAAGGGTTGTCGTCCGTCATTGTACTTCTAACTTGGCCATATAACCGTTGAGCTTGCAGATCCTAGAATGCATTATTTAAGCATCTTGGTTTGCTTCTTAATCACCGTGTGATCAAGTTGGGGAATAACATACCGAAATCGCGTTAGAAGTGTTAATTGCCTGGCTTCCTATTAAGTACGCACTAGCCGCAGAATGTCCCGAGACGGTGTTGATGGCGACAATAGTCGCGACGTTGAACACGACGCAGCAGACAGACGTCCATCACGCGTCTCCAGCAAGGACGGGGAGAAACTAGACGAGTTTACTAGGCTTGTCAAGTATGCGTCAACTTATCGAGACAAGGACGTTCATGGTCCAGAAGAGGGAGAGGTGCGAACCCGCCGCATCTGGTACGCTCCTTGGCGACAGAAGAGATTTCGTTGGAGATACATTGGAAGCACACCTAGCTTTCCAGAAGAATGGCTTCTCACCGATATTCGTCAAGGCCTCTCTGAATCCGACGTGTCTACGAGACGGAGTCTCGTTGGTTACAATGAACTAGCTGCGGAGAAGGAGAATCCGTTTGCTAAATTCCTCTCTTATTTTCAAGGGCCCATCTTATATGGTAGGATCCATCTTATAACCGACTCCTCTCTATCATACAGGGTAATTCTAATCTGCTATAGTGATGGAGCTCGCGGTTTTGCTCGCTGCAGGACTAGAGGACTGGATAGACTTCGGTGTTATCATTGGCATTCTGTGCCTGAACGCTGTGGTGGGCTGGTATCAGGAGAAGCGAGCTGCTGATGTTGTTTCCGCACTCAAAGCCGATATTGCTATGCGAGCTATAGTAGTTCGTGACGGAGAGGAAGTTGATACTTACGCGCGTGAGCTTGTTCCTGGAGACGTGGTAAGTCAAAATTTGATTTTCACTCCTCTCATGGGTTGAACGAGGATACCATACTAAGTCAATAACAAGATCATAATCGACGAGGGCCAGACAATTCCCGCAGATGCTAAAATAATTTGCGCCTACGATGACCCCGAAAATGGATGGAACGAATATAAAAGGCTTATGGAGGAGGGGAAACTGTCAGCCGGAGCGGCTGATCACTCGGAGGATAAAGACGGCAGCGAGCATGACGAAACAGATCAGCGAGGACCCTCAGTCATAGCTTGTGACCATTCAGCTATAACTGGTGAGTCTCTTGCCGTTGATCGCTATGTGGGCGATACGGCTTTCTACACCACTGGATGCAAGCGTGGTAAAGCCTATGCGGTGGTCCAGTCGACTGGGCCGAGGACCTTCGTTGGTCGAACCGCTGCCATGGTTCAGAATACGAAGGACACCGGTCATTTTAAAATGGTCATGGATAGTATTGGCACAGTTCTACTAGTTCTCGTGATGGCATGGATCCTAGCTATGTGGATTGGCGGGTTCTATCGGAATATCCCTATTGCCTCGCCAAAAGAACAGACCCTTCTCTTTTACACCCTAGAATTGTTGATCATCGGAGTCCCGGTCGGCCTTCCAGTCGTTACAACCACGACATTAGCTGTTGGAGCAGCGTATCTCGCAAAGAAGAAAGCTATTGTACAGAAGCTCACCGCCATTGAGTCACTTTCGGTAAGTATTGATATATCCTTTGTTCTCCTTCATCTATTTCGGAAACTCTGTTCTAACAGAAACTTAGGGTGTTGATGTCCTATGTTCCGATAAGACTGGAACTCTAACAGCAAATCGACTCAGCATCCGAGAACCGTTTGTGGCAGAAGGGGTCGATGTGAACTGGCTGTTTGCCGTGGCAGCACTAGCATCATCCCATAATGTTAACACCCTTGATCCCATTGATAGGATCACTATTTTATCACTCAGACAGTACCCCAAGGCAAAAGAGATCCTTCAGCAAGGTTGGAAAATGGAAGAATTTCATCCGTTTGACCCGGTTTCGAAGCGGATTGTATCAGTTGCAACTTGCAACGGGACGAGATATACATGCACCAAAGGTGCGCCGCAGGCTGTTTTGCAGCTCACTAACTCCTCGGAGAGCACTGCAAAGACGTATAAAGAAAAAGCAACAGAATTTGGCAGCCGCGGCTTCCGTTCCTTAGGTGTTGCTGTTCAAAAGGAAGGTGAAGATTGGACTCTCCTTGGCATGCTTCCGATGTTTGATCCTCCCCGCGAGGATACCGCCCAAACAATTGCTGAAGCCCAAAAGCTTGGGATTCAAGTTAAGATGCTTACAGGTGATGCTATTGCTATTGCAAAAGAGACCTGTAAAATGCTGGGCCTAGGTACTAGGGTGTTCAAATCTGAGAAGCTTATCAGTGGCGGTCTAAGTGGTGCGATGGCCGCTGAATTAGTTGAGAAAGCTGATGGATTTGCTGAGGTTTTTCCTGAACACAAATACCAAGTCGTTGAGATACTTCAAGATCGTGGCCATCTCACTGCCATGACTGGAGATGGGGTAAACGATGCGCCTTCCCTAAAAAAGGCTGATTGTGGTATTGCAGTTGAGGGGGCATCTGAGGCTGCTCAATCTGCTGCAGATATTGTTTTTTTAGAGCCGGGACTTTCAACAATCATTGACTCCATCAAAGTTGCTCGGCAGATATTTCATCGAATGAAGGCATATATCCAATATAGGATAGCACTCTGTCTTCATTTGGAAATCTATCTTGTCACGAGTATGATTATTTTGAATGAAAGTATCCGGGCTGATTTAATTGTTTTTCTTGCGCTTTTTGCTGATCTGGCTACTGTTGCTATCGCATATGACCATGCATCTTATGAGCTCAGACCGGTAGAATGGCAGCTGCCAAAGATCTGGATTATCTCTATTATACTTGGCATCTTACTTGCAGCAGCAACATGGGTTATTCGTGGGACTATGTTTCTCCCGGATGGCGGCATTATTCAGAACTGGGGCTCTATCGAAGAGGTCATTTTCCTCGAGGTTGCACTAACAGAAAATTGGCTGATATTTATCACCAGAGGAGCTGATACCTGGCCGTCACTACAGTTGGTCGGCGCAATATTTGGTGTCGATGCCTTGGCCACAATATTTTGCTTGTTTGGCTGGCTCTCGAATAGAGACATGGTCACGGACCCCTATGACCAGTTACTTAATACTCCGAAGGAAACACAAAATGGGTGGACGGATATTGTGACGGTTGTCCGGATCTGGGGCTATGCCATTGGAGTCACCGTTGTCCTCGCGCTGATATACTATGCTCTGAACAAGATTCGGTGGCTGGACGAACTCGGTCGAACTAAGCGGAGTAAAGGAGACATCCAGATTGGGACGATTCTGAGCCATCTCGCTCAAATATCTGTTCAGTACGAGAAGGAAGGCGAAAGCGGAGGAGGTCGTTTCTTTCTCGCTAGCAAGGAAGAAGGTGATATGGAATGAACGTGGGTGTGCGTTTATTTGCGGAGGAACCCCAATTCGCGAAAAACCATTAAGTACCAGTTTCCGCGTTAAAGTGTCAATCGAGTGGTCTCTTTCGTCGAAGCCGAGCGCCATTTGAGGTTCAATGTTGATTGAACTGTCAGCAGCAGCAGCGTACCTATGCGAGGTAGCGAATGCCGTTAGTGAGCTTGACTAAGGGAAGCAAATTACTGGATGCTACTCATCTAATCATTTTGTCTAAGCAGCGGCTGAACATGGGCCAAATCTCTCTTAGATTCCGAGTCTTAAGCAAGCAAATTCGATAGTTGAATGCCATTTCTGCGCCTCTGCGAATGACAGGAATGAACGTCCTGGTAACCTTATTTTGTCTAGATTGGCAAATGCTCAGAAGGCTCACAGCCGCAATGGTACAGAGCATTCCACTAAAATTGAGAATAAGAATACTGCTACAAAAACTAACCCCTGCATGTCAAATAAGTTTTACGGGCTCTTAGTTGTGGTCTTAGACTGTCAGGGTAATAATGTCTGTTGGATTTCAATTTATGGTTTGTTTGTTCCTTTTCAACTGATCCGATAAATTTTATTTATCCTTCTCCATATATGGTAAATATTCTCTATAGACTGTATCTCTGATAATGAAAACTATCGACAGCACCAGAACACCAGCGCGTGAAAAGGAAACCATCACACGTTCGGTAGTTATGATATACTCGAAAATCGCTTGCCAAACCGTGAGGAAGCTACGCCCATTCACACAAAACAGGCGGCAGTTGTAAAGCCTCTAGTCCACCGGAGACTGCCAATCTCCACTACCAACATTGCCAGTGCGACGGCGACCGTAGCTCCACCATATACATAGGCATGTCGTCGTCTGGAGTTGGACAACTCCAGTACCCAGGTGCTGACAGTTGTGACACATCCGCAGAATCCATCCATAATGCCTTGCAGCACCTGGCAGCCTGTAAATCCTCCTCCGCCGAGGGTAGAGCCGATCCGCGCGTGCTGCAGCGAGTACGCCATTCCCAAGATCATCGTTCCGCCAACATTCACCACGAATGTCCCCAAGGGAAACGAAGGTATGCGACTGTTAAGCTTCAGCGATACGTAGAAGCGAACGAGACAGCCAGCTGGAGCAAAGACGAGAGAAAACAGCGCAGGGCCTCGCCATATCTCTGCGTTCCATAAGCTGTTGTCGCTGTGATAATGGGGCAAGAGGACAACAAGACATATCACGAGGATCCAGGTTAGAGGAGCGATTAACATGATAAGTGGATCCAGAAACTGCCGCATGAACTTTGTTGAGACAGGGGGCAAGCATTGTGCTGTCAATAGAGCGAAATGAGCTCCAACCATTAACCCTGCCATAGATAGACCGATCTCCGTAATCAGAACAGCTACAACTGCCATGAAACTGTAGCCACCATTGGGAGCTTTGAGATCTGGGGGAGGCAACTGGTATATTGACACTCTTGAATATGGTCCGTGAGGCGCGGGGATATCATTGGAGATGGCAACGAAGGCGTCGCGAATGAAGGTCGAGAAGGAAGTCAAGGTACCGCAGAAACCGGTCGCCAGACCGATATAGAGCGGAATAGTTTTCTTGTGGGCATGATGTGCCTTTACAAAATCCTCATCCTCTGCTTCTGAGACAGCCGGGCTGTCCTTTGGACCGCCAATGCTAAATAGCCGGCGGTCCTCGCTGAGAAAGCCCATGACGAAGCTACCCCCGACATTGGCCCAAAGGACGCTGGTAATAACGGGGGCACCGGGGTAGAACGTTAGAGCCTCGATGGCCAGCCTGAGTATGGTTCCCACGAAGGAGAAGAAAATCAAATAAGATATCGTGTACAATTCCGTCCAAAGGCGTGATGACGGGCGTCCCTCTCCAGTCTTTTCTCTCACTCCTGAACTGGGTGCTTCGACATCGAGCGGTTCAGATGCTGAAGCCTCGACACCAGCCCCATGCGAATGCCTCTTCCCAGGTCGTGGATGGTCACCAGATGTTCTTCTTCGTCTTGAGTTATCCGATCTCACATCCTCCAGATATTTATGTCTGCGTATATAGTCTTCGCTAGGGTCGTATGTGGGTGATGGTGCTGCCACTTCATCGAGATTGGATTCTGCTTCCGGGAAAGAATATTGTTCAGAGGGACTCGGCGAGCGGTATGTCTGCTCATACGGGGAGTCAAATTGTCGATTCTGCTCCGATCTTCGATGCTCCCGACAGGACGTAGAATCGTAAAGTCGAGGCTGGCCTTCATTCTCGTTTCTGTAACCATGATGCTGCGGGCCTTTCTCTTCCATTGTCGCTCCTAGGTCGGTATGAGATCGATATCTCTAGCATGAAGAGTAAGTAATTGAATACTCAATGTCTCTGTGGTTGCTGTTTACTGCCCGCGCGGAAATGTCTGATATTGCCCTAACTAGTCCCTAGGCGTGTCCATTCTCCCGGCTCGGGCGGCCCGTGTAGTTCTCACATTTTCGATCCACGCCCCCCTTTCTCGAGTCGACAGCAACTATCCCCTTGCCCCTCCGGTTGAGGACGTTCCTAAGAGGGACCTAGTTCAGTGGGCCTGAGACTCGTAACGGATAATCTTATGAGACTACTAGAACTCGGTAAAAGCATAATCTACAGGACCTTTAAGTAGATATCGCCTATATCTAAGGTTTCAATATTCGCTGCTTGTTTAACTAACTTACAGGTGCTTTTAGAGGGCGCTTTTCGGTATACTTGGCATGCCTTTAAGCGGTTAAATCCCCGACGTAGGTGCCGAGGGTGCGGTGTGGTACCCTATAAAACAAGGGGGAATATTAGCGTGAAACTTTAGGGAGGTGTTTCGCTATGTAGATAGTGGTAGCTGAACTAGTTTAGGGATAGCCTTTAACTATTTTATAGGGGCTCTTTAACTAAATTGCTAGGCTTCGTTACCGAATCCTAGCAGTCACGTGAACCGAGCCGCAGAGGGGATAAATTGGCCTTAAGACGAGTAAGTAACATACGGAGTAGATAGTTAAGTTCGTTAAATCTTGTAATGACTGAGACTAGACGCCCATGTTATCTAAATTGCATCCAGACAGATAGGTTTCTACCGTAATATTTCCAGCGACATCACCGACAGAACTATTCCTGGGGAGAAAGCTGTGATAAATCCATAATTATTACTGGTAGCGCTCACCCATAAATCAAAAGAGCAAAGAGCCGGCTTTCTGTTTCATAAGAGGCCATTCGAGGAGGAGTTCGAGCCTGGCAAGAAAGCGGTCATTACTTATACCTCTCGTTCATGAACTGTTTCCGCTAGGTTGATCTCGCAAATTAATAACTACAGCTCTGCAATAATACAGCCATTGCAGCATCGACAGAAGATCAGACATAGTCAACTGATCGCATATTGCAAAAACGTCGCATGATGTCAGTTGCTGCTGGCCACGGAAAAAATAGATCATGTGACAAAACTGGGAATGTTTCTCTGTGCCGCATCGCAAACCGGCAGTGTGACGAACATCACTATTTCCATGTGTAACATCGTGCAATACCTGTGGAACTGCAGCCCTGGATTCCAATCATGAAGCGACAGAGAGTCGAATTGGCCTGTGAGAAATGTCGTCTGCTGAAAGCGAAGGTCTTGTTATCTTTTGGTATTTCGCCTATCACGTCAGTCTGAGAAGCTAACATCTACCTCAGTGCGATGGTCAGCAACCTATCTGCGGTCGTTGCTCCGGGTATGGCTTCACATGTAGGTGGGCAGACAGAAAGCGTACAGCCACCAAGGATACTCGAAAATATGCCCAAGACAGCGATATTCCGCACTCTGAGTCTAGCATATCAGATAACAGAGCTACCCCAACAACGCAGAACCATGTTGCAGCCTATCTGCAGGCCATCAAGAACTATGAAGTCCTTATACAGAGTATGCGACCAAGGCTGGATGGTGCACTACGTGCCGCGCTCGATATGACTCTCACTAATATCCGTCGCCATATTCCCGATGAGATTGTCTCTGGGGATGCAAGCCAGAGTCCAGATACCCAAGGTGCTAGTGGCAAAAAGGATGTTGAATCACCTAGTTATGTTGGCAGAGCGAGCGACATACATTTCTTTAACACTGTAAGAGACTGTATGCGCGAACATGAATCAGCCACGACAGGCGAGGAACGCGACAATCAAAGCTATGAGCAGGTTGACATGTCCGACGATACGGCAGCATTTGGGCGACCTCTACAGCTTCCTTCTCAGGAGGAAGCAGATCGTTATATCGATATCTATTTCTCTACCATCCACGTTGCCTATCCATTTCTTTACAAGGCAGCCGTATTGCGCCAATACCGTCGACTGTGGAACGGTGAATTAGACGGGAAACGCGACCGCTCGTGGCTCGCGCTAATAAGTAAGAACGTTCATTCGTGACATACTCAGATGTATACTGACTACAAGAGATTTCATATTCGCAATTGGCTCTTACTATATGTCTTTTCCTCGCGAGGAGACCAGAGATCTCCAGATGCACTTTCAGTACTTCAACCAGGGCACATACTTTTCCGGCCAGTTCGGAGCTATGTGCAATCTTACGAACGTCTGGGCTCTTCTTGTCCAATGCTTTTTCCTCCTCGCAGTTTCTCAGACTGATAGGTGAGCAGTGTGTCTCTTGTCCAGAGCGCTTCGGCTGACAGAGCATAGATGTTGGAACATACTTGGATTCGCTATTCGCATGGGGCAGAGCATCGGCCTGCATGTAGAACCTTCTTCCACTTTACGACAGTCGAAATTCCCGCCCGTAGTAGAAAGAGAACTGCGGCGACGAGCATGGTACTCAATGTATGTGCTGGACCGTCTTCTGGCTTTGCAGCTAGGACGTCCCATGGCTATCCATGAATCAGACTTTCACGTCATATTACCATCCCGCTCAGAAAAACTTGCTTTCGAGCCGGATGAAGAGAAGAGCCTCTCCGGGGACAACAGTGAGATATTGAAGGTCTCCACGATGGACTATTTTCTTCAGGTGATTCGCTTTTCCCACATTGTCGGATTAGTCATTCGAGAGCTCTATCAGCCATCACAGATAGACCCATCACCAGATAATATGCTTCTTAGTGCTTCAGCACTCGATACGTCGATCACTGAATGGAAGTCAAATTTGCCGCGGCACCTGCGGTTCGATCTTGGGCATACATTTCAAAAGTCGGTTACGTTGAAACGGCAGGTACGCGGTCATCCCGCTGCAGCGACTGATTGTCAGAAAATGGCTTCCACGATTCTGACCTTAACAGCGAAATATGCTTGCAGTGAAGTTTCATCACCTGCGGGCACTCATACACCGAACGTTTTTATGCCTTCCCCTGCTACAACGGAACAACAAGCCATTTATGGATCTACTTCAGCAAGACAGTGCTCGGATAAAGCGAGCAGAGAAGATCTGTATATCCGAGGCTCAACAAACCGCACGCCTGCTGCACAATGTCAGCGACGAGGGGAGCCTCGTACATGATTTTCCATGGTGGCAGATGATTCCCTGTCTTATCTGTGCAAGCTCGATATTGTTTATCGCAGAATCTTTCTCAGAAAACGACTGCGCAGACTGTGACGCCCACGGGACGTTGCGCGAGGATGCTGAGATATGCCTTACAGTCTTTGAAGCATTGAGCTCTAACTCCGATGCTGCAAAGAAAGCAATGAAAATGCTACAGGGCCTCACGCGGCTGGGTTCGTTATTGGGAAGTATGAACATTCCAGCACATAGCATAATGGCAGTGACTCCTCTAACGCTATCACCAGATATTCCCAATACCAAACTGCAACTTTTAGCACCAGAAGATGTTCAACAACCTGTTCCCTTTTGCTCGACGAGCTTAGTCGACAACATTCCACTCGTACCAGGCGACAGTCTGACAGCAACCTCGAATAATTGGCAATGGCCAAGCGAAATCTCGAACACTATGGAATGGTCAGCTCAATTCTTTGACCCTGCCGCATATGGCCTGGCACAATGCGATGGCGGAGATTTTCAAGTACACGATATGACACTTGCAGATTCGGGAGCCGCCACCCAGTCGGGATAGGACGTCAGGTCTCTGATTAGAACATCACAGTATGTATTATTCTTTCTACGCGAACAAGTTTTTTCTACCCCGAAAGACAGGGTGACGGGCTAAAAACGGAAACCACGGACTGTGTCCCTCCGTTGTTGTCTAATCAGCCACAGTAATCAGTTCCGAGAATTCCGCCGCTGCCGTGTTTTCCGGTTTAACTAGTGTTGCTGTGGGTTATAAATACAATAATAGTTATCTTAATACTATTATACTATTATAACCAGTAAATATTTAATATAATTTATAGTGTTTGCAATTATATTAACTACTATTTAATAAATAAGGTAATTATACATAGCTATTATAATACATTAATTAGAATATACTCATAGGGAGGAGAAGAAGAAAACGCGCCGCGAAGGGTCAGTATAACCAGGAATACCGACACAAATGTACATGTACTTATTCAGTAACATATCCATATGCACTGGCTAATAATGCTAGGATTTATCTCCGTATAAGCAGCAAGAATTATCGCTGTGTAATGGAGGTTCAATCTAGTTCTATGCGGGAACCTGCTATAAGCGGATAATTGCACATTACCTACCTAGCGTTTGCTTTATATACTGATATAAAGTATATATATCAATTCTGAAATTAATAGAACTATATTTATTAAAGCCCTTATTAATACTAAATATCCTTAAGGATCTTATTATATATACAGTATAGTATATATCTAGCTATGCTAATATACTCGCAGGGCGCTTCCCTATTACAAGCTATAGATATAGCTATAGATATATTCTACTGTATAAAGATACCAACCTACACACCAACACAGATATAGTAATCCGCCCACAACCCCGTACAATCCCCATTCAGCGCCGGATTCCAGGTATACAGTTCGTCCAGGGTAATTCCGTACGTTGTCGCGATGGCCTGGCAGCCGTCCCCGCTCTTAACATAGTAGAACTTTTTGCAGTTACTTACCATCCCGGCTTGGGTGGGGGTTGGGGTTGCGACTGCTCCTGATGTAGTAGTAGTAGGAGAAGTAGTAGTGGTAGTAGGTGCAGTGGTAGGAGTAGGTGTAGTAGTAGGTGTAGTAGTGCTGGTCGTCGTCGTATTGGTAGTCTGGGTACTGGTCGTCTTGGATCCTGTCGTCGTGGAGTTCGTCCCCGTCGCCAGGACGATCTCAGTCGTATATGTCGACTTCGAGGTCTCGTTGAGGGTCGTCGTGAACGTCTCCGTGTTACCGGGGCCCCAAGACTCAGGCGTGTACAGGGGCGCCGTCGTCGCCGGGCGCGTGCTGTTGCTCGACGCGGTCGACAAGCCGCTGGGGAAACTGGGCGTCTCGCTGACGAGGTCGCGCCTGTGCAGCGTCGACCATGACGGCGCCGGCGGCGGGGGGTCAATGGCCGCGGATCGCTTCTTCTTGAGGAGGAAGTCGTAGTCTTGGAACTCACAGGACAGCTTGGGCCCGCCAGCTGAGACGATGGCCCGCTCGACGCAGCCAGACTTCATTATGAAGGGCAGGTTGAAGTAGGCGCGCGAATATTGGGTGTCAGTATGCTCGTGCCACTCCCAGCCTGTCAGGGCGCCGCAGCCTTTTTCTTCGTGGTTCAGGCTTGAGCCGCCGTCGGTGCTCCAGCCGGCGATGTTGTAGACTTCGAAGATGTAGAAGAAATCAGTGATCCTGTGCTTGTCAGCCACTATACATAGACATACATAGCATAGTGATAGATATAGATATAGATGCAGAGAGAGAGAGAGAGCAAGAAATAGAAAAGAATCGCTACCAGTATGCACAGTCCGCCTGCGCCGTCGGCGGCACCACGACCGTCACCGTTGTAGTCGGATGGATGGTCACCGTCGACGTCTTCACAACCGTGAGAGTGTCTGTCAACCCGAACTGCGTCAAGGTAAACGTCGATCCATTGTAGCCCGCCGGGTTTGTCGGCTCGAAGGCAAGCGGGATCTGCTGCCCATTAATTATCGTCTCTTCGGCCGCCTGCTCAACCGACAGCGCACTTTGGACATCCGGGTCGATCGTGCACTCGGGGCTGCCGGGCGTCGTGGTAACCGCCGTATCCTGTCCGTTGCAAGCCGTCTTCGTCACGCAGTCTGTCTGTCCTGGGTTAGCCTTTCCATGTCTCTCTCTTTCTCTCTCCAACCCCCGAATGAGGGAGCCAGAGAAGGATTGGAGGGACTTACTTCCGTGGTGGTCGTCGACGAAGCCAGATACCACGCGCTATAACTCGTCACCAGATATGTGCACGCCGAAACCGTGGCCGAAACCTCGCACTCGTCGCTGCTATCGCCGCCATCGGGACCCTGCGTATTTCCACAACCGCCGGGAACAGTACAGCCCAAGCCACCGCATGATCCCAGCGGGCAGGTCGACGTGCAGCCTGTGATACCGCATCCACCACCGCAGCCAAAGATGCCACAGCCACCGCCGCAGCCGAACAGACCGCATCCGCCGCCGCTGCTACCACCGCCGCTGCTGGTGCTGCCGCCGCAGCCAAAGATGCTGCAGTCGCGCTTGCCACAGCCGGACCCCGTGCATGAGGTCGAGGGGCTAGTCCCTGAGGATGTGGTACTGGTCTTCGTGGAACTGGGCTCTGTGGTACTGGCCTTGACGGTAAGGGGGCCCCCGGTGACGGGCGGTTTGGGGTACTCGACCGAGTACGTGGGCTGGGGTTGGATGGTGACGGGGACCGGGGTTGAGAAGAAGCTGGCGGAGGGCACGCTGGTCAGGGGCACGGTGGTGTCCCTGGATGTCATAGGGGTGGGCGTCGTGACAGGGAATGTGGCGTAGTCCGGAGGAAGCGTCCAGATGAACGAGGAGGGCGTGATGCTCTGCACTGGGTTGATTGTGTACGTGTCCGTGTCGGTCGAATACAGCGTCACCGGCTGCAGACTGGCCTCACTGATGGAGAAGGCCGGCACGGGGATTGTCGTCGTCTTCACGTAGACACCGCCGCCCGCTGTGTCGGAGGACAGCAGCGTGGTGGTCAGGGGCGGCCAACTGGTCACCGTGTGTGTGACGGTCAGGGGGTATGGCGGCAGGACGATGATGCAGGGAGGCGTACAGCCGATCTGGGGATCGGGTGAGTCCCAGATGCTCTGCGGGGGATACACGAGGTTGCCGCCGGGCCCAGGTGAGACGTCGTCGCCGCCGTAGCCGTCGAGGTCGATGGCCCAGTCGATCACGCCGGCCATGTGCAGGCTCTCGTAGAGCTTGCTGCGGTCCTGCTTGACGGAGTCGTCCATGTAGCCGACCCATTGCGTGGAGTCATACACGGCGATGTTCGACTGGCTGTCTGTATCCAAGTACGATGAGAACGAGTTGATGTGGTGCACAGCTCCCGTGGAGTCCTCCCAGCTGCCAGTGCCGTTCAGGATGGCGTTGATCTCGGCATTGGCGATGTAGCCCGCGGTTTGTGTGCATGGCCCGGGATAGGCGCCAGATCCTCCGCCGGTGTAGGTGCACATGGGCCCGGTGCAGCCGGGCGTCGTCATCTGGAACGAGCGGCCGTAGCTGGAGACCCCGACAGCGATCTTGTTGGATGGCACGCCGGCCTTGGTGATCATGGCCAGCGTCTGGAGGGTCTCGGTGAGGTTGACCTGCGAGCGCAGGCAGTTGCCCGCCGGGCAGCCGTCGATGGCGTACGGGTGAGCGTAGTCCCACTGGCCGTGAAGATCGTAGGTCATGTAGACGACGTAGTCAGCCACGGCGGCCATTTTGCTGATAGAGTAGCCTCGTAGATACCAGTAGGATGCCGGCGCGCAGAACGAGACGGACTTGCCGGACGGCATCGCGGACCGCAGTTTGGTGATGAAGGTGAGGTAGTTCTCAGTATCGTCGGCGCTACCTGCTGGGATGCCGGGGATATCGGGGGCAGCAGGATCTACGGTCTCAGGTTAATAACAGCGCATACAAGAGATAAGACCATGTGCCATGCTAACTTACACTCCCAGTCGATATCAATGCCGTCCAGGTCATTATCAGTCACGAACGACACGATGTTCGCGACAAAGGTATCCTGGTTGCCGGGCTGGACTCCCTCGCGGAAGATGGAATATGTTGCTGGGTCGGTCGAGAAGCTCCAGCCCCCAAGCGACAAGATCTTCTTGAAGCCCGACAGCTGCTGGAACAGCTCCCACTGGTCCTGGATGGAGCTGATGTCGACCTCATAGCTCGTTGAGACCTCGCCAAAGGACAAGTGAATATGCGTGTAGGGCGTCAGGTCCATGGCGGTGATCTCCATGTTCAGGCAGGGCCGCTCGACGTTGTAGCCCTCGAAGTAGCCAATGTTGATGTACTCGGCCGGGGCATCGCCGACGACGACGTCGGTGCCGCAGTTGGAGATGCAGCCATTCTGGCCGGGGGCTGAAGTGCCTGGGGCGCCGGTGGCCGACTTGGATTCGGTGCAGAAGTCTGGGGTGATGCCGCATTGGCCGTATTTGTTCTAGAGACGGGATGAGCCAACTATAGTATTCAGGAAAGGGGGGAGCATACACAGCAGGCATTGAGCGGACATGGATTCAGGCTGGCCAGCGACACGCCCGATGCTGGCTGTTGCGTGCCCGGCTTCTGAGGCCCGCAGACGGCGTTCGCAACGGGCGCCGGCATAGGGGGGTCGCCCTTGCTGAGGCAGATGTACTGGTAGGCCTGCAGGTTGTCGCAGCCCTCCCAGGCCCAGGTATCGGTGTTGAAGCTCTCGATCTCGGCATTAGTGAGGTCGTTCGCCGCGGCGAGGCTCGCGCAGCTCTCGCCGGGCTCCACGTAGTGCGAGGCGCAGGTGCCGTTGGCATTTGGCTGCGGGCGGTAGTCAGGCAAGGTACCGGCAGAGCAGCAGACGTGCTGGCCGACCACCAGCGTCGAGCAGAGGGTGCTGCTGGGGTTGTACTTGTCGAAGTCAGAGGCGGAAATGCCGCACTTCGCTGCTAGAGATGCGCCTGAAGAGAGCATCAGCGGGTGTCCATTTTTGCTACTGGGAGTAGTATGTACTTACAGCTATCACCTGAGACGACCTGGATGGTCGAACACTCTGCTCGTTCGTTGAGTGCTCGTTTATTGAGTGTGGCTCGGACAGTGCTGTTAGTAGTAGTAGTAGTGGTGGTGCTGTTGCCGACAAGACTCGGCACCGACAGTGTGATGTCGAGCCAGTCTTCCGCGTCGTCGAAGGTAGTGATGCATTCGGCCGACGCCCACGCGGCTACGGCGTCCTGGACCAAGTATACATCGCGCTCTCCACTGGCGACAATGCCGAAGGTGTACTCGGAGCTGCGGCCGTCCTGGGCACACAGCTGCACCACGGCGCTGCTGGAGAAGCCGGAGGTCTTGATTTTCGCCAGCAACTGCTGCAGCACAGCGGCCGGGACATCACCGACTCCAGAGCCAGCGAAGAGGCCGAGGGCGACGGAGTTGGAGTAAGCAAAGGCGGTTGTGTCGGTGCAGTCGGAGCTGTTTCGCTGGGACAAAGCGGCGGCAAGTTGCTGCGCCGCGGCGTCAAAGTCCGCGACTGTGGCTGGGGTGCGGCTCTGGTTGAAAGCCAGCTGCAGCGACTGCTGAACCTGAGTCGTCACGCGGCCTTTGGGCAGACAAGAGGCGGCATTGAGGGTGTTGGTATTGCGGGTGATGGCTGCATCGAACCGCTCGGTGGAATTGGTCGTACAGGCGCGAACAGACCCGTCCTTGCGCAGAGACGTGAAGAGGGAGAAGTCAAGCAGCATTGTCTGGTTGCACATGGCCAGCCGGTCCAATTGGGGGTACACAGTCCAGTTGCGGGGACTCAGGCCAGCTTCCACACATCCTGATGGGCATTGACTGAGCACCGCGTTGATGAGTTCCGGGGTAAGTGTGTTAGCATTAGCATCAGCGTCAGCGAATGTAGAGACGGCCGCCGCCGCTTTGGTTGCCACAGGATGTGCGGCAAGGTATGCGCTCAGGTTGTCGGAGCCGCCATCTACATGTAATGATAATACTGTCGCCGGAGACAACAGCAGGAGGCAGGTGGCCACCGCTCCGGACGGTGAGAACCACATCGTCAGTCGGGGACAGTCTATAAGGTAAAGACGGTACAGGAGCAAGCAGAGGAGGAGGGGCAAGTGATTATAATATATCAAGTGATACTCTATCAAGTGTTATGACGGAAGTCGACTAGACGACTAGACCAAAAAGGAGAACTCCTTGGAGGTCTGGTCCTAGCTAGATCTTACATGTTACTATCAAGTGTTACTGTGGCTGCCACACATCGGGAGTATGGCCGAATTGGGACTGCAATGGACACCTGCAATGCAATCCGTTTACTAAGGGATGGTAGTCAACGGTCTTGGTCAATGGTCACGAACTTGGATTTTCGGCCCCCGTGTTACTGTATAGGAGAAGGATATATTACTAGCGTCCATGGATTCTGGGCACTGTCTGTATTGTGTGAGACGGGCGATAGGACACTGGAGGTACAGAAGAATCTTGAGAAGCTGAAGAAGTAATCAGGAAGGATAATATAGAAGAAGAGAGTGTCTCTTGCGACGGGGGATTTTGTTGGTTGGAGGATATTGTCTAAGGCCATTTTATAGATGATGATCTGGATCAAGAAACTGTAGGATTCCTAGCTAGGGAAGATCTTCTAGTTAGACTATATATTAAAAGTTATTTATCCAAAGAAAAGATCCTATAATGTTAGATCCATATCCTGTAATTTCTTTTTGTTTTCTTGTCCCAGATACAAACTGGATATTGCAAATCTCTATAGATGTCAATTTAATAATCTGCAATAAACGAAATGGCCTACTGCACCTATATCTCTTATAGTGTCAATTCATAAACAAGGGATTGCTGTAATGCCTGGGCAACGTCTCTATAGTCCTTTCATCCAAAGATAGAGCTTCTCTATATTGAATGTTGAGGGAATTCATCTCGAAGGATAATTGAATCTTAAAATGCAACTATCCGGGGTTAACTGAGAAGCTATAGAAGCCCTTGGGCCGCTATATTATTCTAATCTAGCTGTGTAGGCACTGGTCCTAAATCTCCTATATTAGGTGCCCTCGCCTCGCCATCTAAATCGAACAAGGAGAGCCACTGTTTACTCATGGCCAAACTGCCTGTATAAGAGATATGGGAGGCTCGATCTTAGCATCAGGAAGCTAGCAACTGCTTGCTGATTCAGGAGTAAATCTAACTGTTATATGTAGGAACTCCTTAGGCAAGTGTGTTAGATAGCAGAGCTTGTACGAAAGATACGAAAAATACCAAAAATACGGCCCCCACGGATCTCGCGTCCCGATGTCGGGTGATCCCCACAGTAAGCGGGTAATCATGCGACGGGTGTGGCTTGTGCGTGACACGTTATTGGCCAATTGCACTTTTAACTCGTGCCAAGCCCCTGCCAAGCCATAATCTAATCTGATGTAACCTCTCGGCAGGGTCTGGCTCGGTGGGGGCCGGTTCGGGTAGTTCCGAGAGAGCGTTCTACTATGGTATGCAGATAGTAGATAGTCCCTCTTTTGTCCTCCCACCCCATTCCCCCTTCCCCCTTCCCATCTTTCACCAGAAATCGCATCATGAAGTTCTGGGCGCTCCTGGCGCTCGCTGCCTCCGTTGCAGCCATTCCCCTGGAAGGCCCCGGGGTTCAATTGCACAAACGCGACGGGGCAAGAAAACACATTGGATACCGCATCGTCTCAAAGGTCTGTCCCCCGCATTTCATCTTATAGCCTCTATTCCATCTCATATTCTCTATTCCATCCCATATTTTCTACTCCATCTCTCATATCCTCTATTCCATCCCATGTTTTCTATTCCATCCCATATGCTCCGTAACCCAGCCAACCAAATCAAACCACATCCCAGGCTGAAGCCGACGCCATCTACGAAAACAAAGGCAAAGCCGTGCAGTCCCTAGGCAAAGGGGCCCGCCAGCTCGGCCAGGGCACCTACATCTCGCCCCGGTTCCAGGACTTTCCCGAATGGAACCCCGAAGATGGCGCCCCTTGGGACTGCGTGGCGACGATCGACGCCGACGTATGGGACGGCTGGAAAAAGGCCTGGATCCCGAAGTCGTTCGAGTTCCCGGAGGACAAAGAGAAGAATCCGGATAAGTGCAAGCCGCTGATGCTGTGGACGCCACGATGGAGTACGTGTATTCTTTTTTTTTTTTTTTTTTTTTACCTGGCTTCTTCCATTTTGGATGTACTGTTAATGCTGACGCATTGGACCGCAGAGGCGAACCGCGCACGCTTCCTCACATACCTGGACGCGTCCATGACGGCCAACAACACTGTGCTCTTCTCCAAGGTGCTTAGCCATGAGGAAAAGGATCAGGCGTTGATCCCGCCCGCCCTTGTTGATACCGGTGAGCTGTATTTCGCGCAGTGTGCCGAGCGGGGCACCGATGCCAACGACCAGATTGGCAAGATGGGCGATGTAGATTGGGGTCTGCCATCCCTGCCGGGCTGGGGGCTGGGGACGGATTCGTAGGGGAAGCGCGAGTTGGAAGGAATCAGTAGTCAGAGACTAACCGGTGAGGATACTGAAAGAGGAAGGCCGTAGGATACAACTGAGGTGGCCAACTGAAAGGTAGACTCACCACGGTAGGCGAGTTGTCTGTATAAAGTGCTTTGCCGTACGAAACCTGACTCTTACCGCTATTGATTGAAGGCCTGCCGAGAGATTTCATGGTAAAGACTTGATCTATGACGAGTCGAATTGTCTTTGTCATATGGATCGAGTTCAGATAGATCAGTGTCCTCAGTAGATCCTGATGGCGACTCCGGAAACCATGGCCCGTCAGTCGCCGCGTCCGATTCGAATGATGACCCCATTGATGTCTTCGTTGGTATATCCACATATCTTCCCACCTTACGCTGACGGCCCCGTTCACAGTTCATGTCTGTACTTCCGGTCTCCTCGTCTTCTGGCTTTCGTTTCTTGGGGCTGGAGCTCCCTGACTTATTATGAAGCGGCAAAAGGCGGCATTCCTCTCCGCTAAGCGTCTTAATCAAAGGTTCCGTCCTCGGAACAGAGCTCGTCAAGCTCGTAGCAGGTTCGTACAGAGCGATCCGACGTGGTACACCAGCTTGGACGAAAATTGGGATAAACTGAAAGATGGTCCACGCAAAACGGGCGAACAGGTACTCCGGAGCCACGCCCGTGAGAAGTTGTAGGGTGACATTGTGGTAGAGTGATGTCAGTTCGTGAGGATCGGGAGAACAAAAGATATGAATAGCATATGCTCTGGCTTCATTTCCCCCATCTCTAAGATCAGTTGAAGCGGTACACCGGGGCTTGGGAACGAATGTGAATCGTCTGTAGTCGAATGATGTGTGTATATCTGACCGTAGAAGAATCACATTGCGAGGATTGTCGATGGGTTCTGAGCCTGGCCTAGGGGTTTTCCCATATCGGGCCATCATGTTTCTCTGAAACCAACTACTTTGATTTCGAGGGATCAAATGAGCACACTCCGTTCCTTCGATGTGATTTGTCACACGACATCGGATGTCTCGTGAGAGGATTGCGTCTATCAATGTGCTCTGCCTTGGAGTCGGATGATCTGCAGTCCTGGGGATATCAAGATTCCATGCCCGTGGAAGATTGCCGTGAGGAAATGCCCAGTCTTCGAAGCTTGGAACAATAGGATACACATCTGAGAGTCACTCAGCTTAGGTACGGGAAGAAGGAGATTTGATTCCTACCTTGGTAATTATCGGAGACCTGAAAGTAATAGTTCTTCTTCTGGAGAATGCCATCGAGCGGGATCTTGACACGAACGGTCCCCTCTCTATCCTCGGTGAACCATCCGTCATATCGATTATTTGCGAGCACCGCACACGCGTCTAGCGCCGTTTGGTGGTGTATTCCGCCATCAGGATGGTCAAGACCTGGAATAATGATCAAGATGTCATGAGAGTCTGGAAAGGCGGGATGACGAAAATATATTTCGTATTCCGGATCGAACCTCAACGGCTCAAGTGTATGGGTTACCGGATTGCCATAACACGCCCGCCGAAGTGGTAACTCCATGATGAACCACGATAGAAATGGAGTGGCACGGGAAAATAGAGAATATTTCGCTAGCTGACAATCACAGAAGATAAACGCAGCTTCGTTGAGGCAGGCTTTCCATTCCTGAAACATGGAACTTTCACGGTTGCGGAGACAGTTGTTGCCGTAGTTACTTACTCGTCATGTGTGCCCGTTGTTTGCCCAAAGGAGCTTCCTCTATCTTTTCCAGTATCGCACGAGTAAGTTTAACAATGGCTTCAAAACAAGCCACGGTTATCTGTAACCTGCCTGCCTCCAGGATCTATTATTATCTTCTGCGGCGTTCTGAGAATCTATCGATCAAGTCACGTGATCGGATGCTCACCACGCGCATATGAAAAACATCCAACTTGGTATCCCAACAACTAACTAACTGCGTCTCGAACCCAGTCCATCCTGATTCGGGATCGGATATCTAGATTCTCTTCCCCAATTTCAACTGCCATGAGCGCTACGATGAGCGCTGAAGAATTCCTGGCCAACGTTGAAGGCGGCATCGTGCCAGTGGCCTGCCATGAGGATGTCTTGCGCATCGCATTCATCTATCTGGACGAGGGGCTGTGGACGGGCAACGGGGTGTTTGATGTTGTCGAGAAGCTGCACGCGCATGGCTGGTCCTTTGGTGAGGGCGAGTTGCGCTTTAACCGGTAAGCTAAAAACTATCCTATGGTACTACTATTTATGGTAATCCCTAATAGCACTGTATAAAATAAATAAATAATAATCATAAATAAACAGTACCCTGGATATATTCTACCTCGCACAGCTGGCAGCAGCCATCTACCGCTATTCCTCTCAACTAGAAGATGACTTCCCCTCCTTCTCTGATTTCCCTGCCTTCTATACAGCTCACTACGACCTCCTGCACTCCTCCGCCTGGCGCTCCTACTACTCTATCCCCTACCTCAGCCAGCGCACCACCGCATGCTTCTACCGCCCGCCCGACCTCCAGGACCTCCCGGACTCCTCCTCGCCGCTATGCCAGCCGCGCCGTCGTCCGGTATCTGGACACGTCCTGAAACTCCCCCGCTGGGCCTACACGGTGGGGTGCACGCGTTACAGGCAGCCCTTTCTGCCAGGGGAGACTCTGACTGCAGTCGCCCTCCGCACGCTGGAGGCAACCATGACACGTCTGCACACGGCCTGCCCCAGCGCACCACCACCTGCTTCGGAATCCCATGCGCGCTTCTGGCTGGACTATTTTACTCCTCCTGATCCATCTCCATCTCGTCTGGCGAAGGTACCGTCCCGGGAAGCATGGGGGCTCAATAGCTTTGGGATATTGGTCGCGCAGGGAAAGTATGATATACACGGGTTGGAAGCAGAGTACCTCGCACAGGTATCGGAGAAGGAGGAGGTGGAGGAAGATGGCGAGTCGGAGCCGGTGGTGTGGTGTGGGTTGCCGGATGGAGGGATTGGAGAGCAGGCTTGGTGGAGGGGGTGGGAGGAAGAGCTTGGGAGTGAGGAGGAGGTGGAGTTCCTCGCCGCTGTTGCGGTGGAGGAGACAGTTGAACTAGGACTAGGACCCGAAGGAATCGAGCTGGATGAGTTGGACTTGTCAATCCGGTCACATATCCTACTGGCCGTCATGCAGGCTGCGGTGAAGAACGGGCAGGAGAGGGAGTCTTTCCTGGAGGAGCTGGAGAGGCGGATGGTGCAGAAGGGGAGAATTGGCCCGGAGAGGGCAGGCACCTGGGTCAAAGAGGCCTTGGGGATCATGAAGCCGTATGTACGTGGATGGCAGGGCGTGTGGCCTGGTGCAGAGGAGAGGGGGGAGATGCTACGACAGATCTTGGTGGAAAATGGGCAGCTCTTTGCACGCTGGAGGGTGTCACCTCATTTGAAGCAGTTCACTTTCGAGCTGGGGCCGAGGGAGTAAGGGATTAGACTGCCATTACGACCATTCTACAACCATTACAGATCGGGTCGGAATCGATGCTTATTATCATTACTACTGCTGCTACTGCAACTGCAACTGCAACTGCAGGCTGTATGATGATTCACTCGAGGTAAGTTACGACCGTACAGGATGATCGTGGGGGGATGCGAATGATATTCTTCCATCAATCATAGATAGTATTAGCATGTGCACCTTTGTATTCCTGGACTGCCGCTGTCCGCTTATTAACTTAACTACAATCCGGTCCTTGCGATGTGGCCAAAGAACCGGGGTAACTAATGCAGGCTTGATTCCCCGCACAAAGCTTTGGAGCTACTACTGTAGTTAAAGTCATTTTGGCTTATCACGACAGGGATTCCTTTGCAACCCAACAGCCATTAGTAACTACTAGCTATATTACATGTTCTTCCAAAATTTATTATTATCGTTTACAATATTACTGACATCGACATGTACATTCATTCTGGCTCGCCTTAGCTAATGCAAGTGCCTTGAGGATAGTATCTGTGCCTTGACAAATGCCGCCGTCGACGAATATTTGTATCTGACCTCTAATGAGCTATGGTGTGCACGTACTTTCGAATCTCCAGCAAGCGTCAGCATAGGAGCCTGCGCGCTGTTTGCGATGATATTAACAAGTACGACTTTGCATTTATGTATGTACAGATTCAAAATCCGGTGTTGAATTACGTCCGGCTGCTTGTAGAAGAACCTTTGTATATACCTCCCGGGTTTCCGTTCGAAAGGTTTGTCACATCGTAGACTTTGTCATACATGACAAGCTAGATGCACTATTGAACTCCTTGTGCGATAGAGCTTCACATGCTACCTACCAGTACTGCTTAGGAAATAAGCCCTTGTACATACATACTTGGACCAATAGACAAGACGGTAGATTTTGGTGTGGGAAAATTACCTCGCAACGGTATATTCATACGTACTCATATCATTAATGCTATGCTTATGGAATGATCTCGCTCCGTGGCTTAAGTAGCGGACCTCAGATTTCGGTATTTCTCCGAGCTGCCCTACGTAGGTACTTGGTTAAATCCGGAGAAATGTGCGGGGGTTTGTCCATTACAGTACTTATCCCCATGGGACGTGTATTACTCACGACGCTGCAATTTATTTTCACACAAACAGCCAAGAATAATCGCAGTAGATAGATCAAAACTATAAGCCCAACCTCACCATTATGACGACCAAAACGGTGGATGTATTACTCTACGGACTTGGGGCGTAAGTAAGCGGGGTCTAACTATTTGCGTTTCCTAGAAGACGAAAATACCATGATCAAGTGCTTACCTACTTACTTCTTAAAATAGAATCGGCTCCTTCTACGCATTCATCTTGAGCCGGTCGCAAAATGTCCGGCTGACGGTCGTCGCTAGGTCGAATTATGATGCTGTTAAGATGAATGTATGGAGTTTAACCTCAAGCTACCTAGTGTATTCGGTGACGCTTTGAGTGTATATAACTAATTGATTTATCAGGGGATAGTTATCAAGAGTCAGAATCATGGGGAGCATGTGGTTCGTCCCTGTAAAGGTTTGGGATCCTATATATCATATGGAAATCTTGATCTGCTGATTCATTTTCTCAGTTGTGAAAAACGCGGCAGAGGCAGGACAGTCTTTCGACTATATCGTCTGCTGCCACAAAGCTATTCAGCAGGATCATGTACCGAAACAGTTGGTTTCGGCTGTGGACACGTCAAAGACAACAATTGTCATTATTCAAAATGGGGTTAGTGTTTAAGAGAGAGAGCTATTAGGGATATTTCTAACGTCATTAAAGGTTGGAAATGAAGACGCATTCCGAGAAGCATTTCCAAAATGCACAATCCTATCCTGCGTTGTAAGTTTTTACTCCATGTCTCTGTTCGTGATAATTCTAATTAATACTATACAATGCAGACCTGGGTTGGAGCGACACAAACCTCACCTGGAATTGTGGCGCACACAAAGTCCGAGGACATGCAGATGGGACTCTTCCCGAATAAAAACCTTGATCCAGACCTCGAGAAACGACGGTTGGACGAATTTGCTAGCTTGCTAACGCACGGAAAGACGGTGTTCCAAGTTGTCCCCAACATCCAAGTCCAGCGGTGGGAAAAGGTAGTATGGAATGCAGCCTGGAATACTCTCACTACTCTGACCCTTCTCGACACCAAGTCATGGCTGGGTTCATCGCCTGATGCATTACCTCTGACGCGACGTCTGATGACAGAGGTCATTGACGTAGCGCGAAGATTAGGCGTTCCGATCGAGCATTCTCTTGTAGATACGCTCATCGATAAGATCATGGCTATGCCGGGAATCGGAAGTAGCATGCAGACGGACTATAAGAATGGGAGGCCGATGGAAGTGGATGTTATTTTGGGAACGCCTGTGAAGAAAGCTCGAGAACTTGGCATGGATATACCAACGGTGGAAACGCTCTATGTGATTCTGACAGCGGTCAATGGCAGACTGACTAGTGCGCAGTAATCTGTAGATACAGAAGGAGTTGATTATCTAGAAATTATAGTAGAAGGCCGTATCTAGGTTGACAGGCAAAAGCCTTCTGGTCGGCATAACGGTCAGCAGTGGCACAGCATTCATTTTATTCAGTATCACGACTTAACCAAGCAAAATATGAATATACGAACCTAATCTTTTCTGACAGGACATGACGATGGCGTTATGGGATCGATCCTAACAGCACCCAGCTTTGTAAACACATTCGACCTCGATCAGTATGCAAAAAAACAATAACAGCCGTCTTTATCCTGGGATGTTTCATGGGTCTCTAACCACATCCGCAGCGACAAGGACGTATCAAGATGACCCATGGCTCACTACTTTACCGTTCCCATGTGCATCGGTCCATCTTCCAATGTTCCAGTTAGTGTTGCTCAGTTACTCGTAGGTCGCATCGTGGCTGGGATAAGATGGGTCTGATCACCAGCAATACTATCATCTAGCAGTCTGAAACGCCGCCCCTATAGTCCGCGGGATGTTGGTGCGTGTTCATTGAGCTTTCTTCGTTCTGGGTCAGATTATTGCGTCTTGACTCGAATATGGACAAGTACCTACACGTCTTCTTCATTCTCCTGGAAGCTCTCGATGCCCTTTCAAGCTTTTCTTGCTCTCGTGTCGAGCACGATGCTTTTCTTCATTCTGGAATGCTTGTCTATCCCATACGAAGAAACGAAAGGGGAAAAGTAGTCCTGGAACTTGCTAATTATTTGCGTTAGCACCAAGGTGGTTACTGATGAAGGAACGCGACGAAGAGGCTTCTGATATTCTTCAGAAACTAAGTAGACTTTCATGTAGAGCTATCTGTGATTTCTGCTGATGCCGCTCCGGTTCAGCAGGCGAGTGAATTGGAGAAAACAGCGCAAAAGGGATGGCGAGATCTGTTCAAGAAAGACCATATCAAGTGCGACGAAGAGTAGCCACGGCGTGTGTGGTCAGTCTCAGACAGGATCTCAGCGGCAGTACATCGATTAGTCTAAATAGTTACTACACGACTTAGTTACTACACGTAAAGTCCAGTCCCGTGACACGCCACCACGAATATCGTACGATAAGTGTGAACTAAAGAATCCAAAGAGTCGAAACCTCGATCGCAATATCCAGACATCTGGCACTGTTGATGTCTGGCTTCCTTCAAGTCTTGTTTCTTTCCGGTCGCGTCTTTCAGGATCCTGGTTCTTAATTGAGCTCGGGGGTCAACGATGCCGTTCAAGCTCTCTGCAACGGGCATGGCCATCATGTTCATCCTGGCTGCTATTTATGCCTGCTGTTGATACATATGCGTCCCGCATCGTTGCTGGGATTATGATATTCGCGTATCAGGCCTCTTACATGGGCGGAGTCTGGGTACGTTTCCATCCCCCTTTCTTTTCACTCTTGCGAAAAATGAGATACAAGTGACTATAGTGCTAACAACTACATATATTTACAATACCTACAACCCCGAGATCCTCCCGCTCGAATACCGATCTAAGGAACAGGCCTCGAAACCGCAACGCTCTGGCTCTTCTGCTTCGTCATTACTGAAGTCGTCCTAACCGACATTATTAATATCCCCTGGAAGCTGTTCCTTATCTTCGGCGTCTTTAATCTTAGCTGTGTTCAGCTGGTGTATTCTACAGCTGGTTTCACGCTGGAGATGGTGGATTTGTGTTTCATAAGCGAGGATATGTCGCTGTTACGAAGACGAGGGAGCCGCAGCGTGCGATGAAGAGAGGGGAGAATATCAATCTGAGTTTTTAAAGTTGGAGCGAAGGAGAAAGAAGAGAATGCTGTGCATATTGAGGTTGTAGGTTAAACAACTTTTATAAGTTGGGAAGAGGACTATGGGTTCTTGAGAAGGTATGAAGAAGAGCTCTGAAATCGGTTGATTTTATTAACTAGTTGATGCTGAATCTACACATGTTTCTTGGTAGCTGTTTATCATCTATATATATATGTGTCCCAATACGTGTTGGCTATCAAAATACAAATACACATTGACACCATGATCTCAGCTGTCATTCCTCATATTTGTTGTTCGTTAATATATATTCCAGTACCGCTTAATAGGTATGTACTGTATATTCTAATTGTCTCGTGAATGTTTTTACATTTTATTTACAGTGCGATGACAATGCATGGCTTTCCATAAAGCTAATATGAAAGACCCGTCGACTGATGTCTCTGAGTCCGGATCAAACCCTGCGTACTTAGTAGGGCTAAACCCTTCGCATGTGTCGGAGTAAACCGGGATCCAAACACTCAATAGTTAGTGAAATCAGTAATCGTCAGCATGATGGTAAAGTTAGAAGAGGAAGAGTCAATTCATTCTAGCTATAAAAATGGTAACGAAGTGGCCTAGTAAACTTTGACTTTGAAGGCTCAATAGCGGGACAAATTTCCCGACATCATTCGGTATCATGTGCGTACAGACGAGCCGACGGGAGAGATCCCGAATGAGAACGGAGGGTCCGGGCTTTTACCGAAGAAACATGTGCCTATGTAGTAGTCTAGATCATAATGGCATTTAGTTATTAGTATCGACGGTATTTACGGAGTGACAGCGGATGTATCTGCAGGACCCGCAATTCAGTTAGAGACTCCATAGTGTGTCGCACACAGCTGCCAAGAGACAATCTCAGGACCATATTGGAATATTTTTTGCAGTTATTGTATCATCCTGTATGGAGATAATAATAATAATGCTTGAGCAATAATATTTGCATTCCAGTGGCCGTCAGCGTCTCGGAACCAGTTGCCAAATTAGGCAGCAGACATGACAGGTGAATAATATCTGTTCTATGATCTATCAGGTATAGGCCAGAGTCTCTTATGACCTTTTGACCGTCATGGAGTGGTCTGCACTCCAGATAATGTGGAACAGTCATGCCCCGCGGCGGGAAGTATAGTCGGCAATGATGATGACTGTCTCTCCGTACTGGTAATGGCAATACTACTACTTGGGCAGCGACTTCGAGGAAAAGAAACACCCATATGGAGCAAGGGAGGGCAACGGTGGATCGATTTATGCTCGTGGCCGGTCCACAACAAGCGTGGCAGTGAACATGGATTGAATATCTATCCTGGGGCAGGATCTGTCGAGGTTAGGAGAACCACTGGGGTCCTTGCAGACAATGGGTGTCAATGTCAAATATCTGCCAGATCGAGCGTTAGTGAACAGTCTCGCCCGAGACGGACTGCATGACGGAGCCGCCCGACGACATGGATGTGGATGTGACAGGAGCAGGCATCTTATGATCGCGGGGAGTCGTGTTCAATACATCCGAGAGTCCACCCTCGACGGTGACAAGAGCCGCTATGGTTAGAGATGCTTCTTGCGACAATTAAAGAGATCGTAGGAAAGAACTATCATGGTGGTCTCCTCGATGGTCTCTAGACGTACTTAGACTGTCGAGGTAGACTGTTGGGCTAGATTATATGGCTGCTTAAAAGGCACGATACCTGCGTTGACAAGAATATCAAAGGGACAAAGCCGGGATTATATTTTCGAGAAGAATGCAGTCAGAAAGCGGTCTATCAAGGCCCAGAACGACCGTTGGCCCTCTAAAAACGGTGGTGCCGCTGGTGGCTGATCGGCAAACACTCGGATGGACTTGTGAGAGGGACAGTTTGATGCTGGATACCAAGCATGCGCTTACCTCCATCTCGACTCCTTGCTCACCTGCAGCTCTTCAGATAGCGTCGACAGCCAGTGAGCGATGTGATGAACGTCAGCAAGGAGGTTTGCTCTGGCTGACGAGTGTTTCGGGCTGGACGAGCTTGTGCAAATCGAACTGGCGAGTCGTTGGCCGCCGAAACATCACGGGGTCTCGAGCCATCCAGGTCGATTCGACTTGCCTGGGACACATCGACATGGTAACATGGTAAAGGCCGGTACGGTAATAAAACGGGTCTGCATGGCCGTTGGCAGGATCGCCCGCACATCAACCTTCACTTTGCGGGGGATAACCGTGGGAGAGGGACGGTAATACAGATACCGATTTGGATACAGGCTCGCTAAGGGCCAGCCGGAGCACCAACACCCGCGATCATACGATAAAAAAGAAGAACGTCAAAGAAGGGAAAGAAAAGACAATGACAGGTTAATTTGTTAGTTCGCAGTTCTCTCCCTGGACAGCGGAGGACGCCGTGGCTTTCCTTTCCTTCTCTGCATTATTATGGTCGTCTCTGTATCCACAACACCTTTTGAGACGTCTTCTAGACATCCTGCTCTCAACGCGTAGACACGGGATCCAATCTACCTGTGCCTGATCGGGAAGCATCCGGCACCAACAGATCATTCATTGCCGCTGCCATCCCTCCTGGAGACTGCTTTTATATCATTCCAGTTGTGCTCAGCAGCCACCAACAACAGCCTCCTTCTTCATTGACCACGCCATTCTTTCTGGCCACCGCCCGTTGTCAGCAACAGTCGAACGGTCAAAAGAACACCTGGACGCGATCAACCCCCCAATCCCAATCAAGTTAGTGACCTGCTGTCTCGGCGGGTCGCCTTCCGATCGTCGTACTTCAGCGTGGACGTCCCCGACCGGAGTCGTTAGATCAATCAACTTCCCCTGGTCACGTCAGGCATTGCATCCAGGCAGCCGGATCTCTCAAGTTCAAGGGCTATCTTCGTCTTCGACAAGTCACTGAAGCCATTGTTGACGTGGCAAACAAGCAAATTGCGGCGCCCATATGTCAGTCGACTGAACTGTGCAGGTCAACGAACTAATCGAACTCCACGGATGTGTCGCTGAGTCGTGGTCGACCAAAAACATCACCGCCTCAGGCAGCCACGTCCGATGATGCCCATGCCAGGTATGGATGGGGTGCGCAACCCATCCGCACGACAGACCATGAAACGAGAATCGCAGTCGGCAGACATGGCCTTTCTCGACTCGATCAGAGAGGATTTCGACCAGGACTGGAGTCAATGGATGAGGTGGGATGACCAGACCTTCAACCACCTACCGGATCACGTGAATGAGTCCTCGAACCCCAATCCAACCTTTGATCTGTCTTCCATGTCGTCAGCTTCACGGGTCAACTCTCAGGGCAGTACGGCGGCGGCTGATTTCTCGCCGGGGACGGCTTTCAGTTCTCTGGATCGCCCGTTCGAACCCGTCTTGGGTGCGCCCCGGGGTCGGATGCCCTCCATTACCTCCAACTATGGCCAGCCTCTAGGATTCGAGAAGCAGTCGTCGATGAGTATGTCGCCACCTGATAGCGTTCCCGCAAACCGGAAGCGCAAGTCGACGAGCGATGAAGACGGCTCCACGGTGGATGACCACGCCCAGGAGAGCAAGAAGATGCCCTCCAAGAAGCGATCCCACAATGTGATCGAGAAGCGATATCGTGCCAATCTCAACGAGAAGATTGCTGAATTAAGAGACAGCGTTCCCAGTCTACGGGTGCTGTCGAAACAGTCTCACGGCAACTCCCCCGACGATGACGACGCGGAGGGAGTGACGCCGGCAAACAAGCTGAACAAAGCTTCCATCCTTTCGAAGGCCACGGAGTATATCCATCATCTAGAGCTGCGGAACAAGCGCCTGGACGAAGAAAACATGGCCCTGAAGACCCGTCTGCGGCAGCTCGACAAAGCTTTGGACCAGAGCGTCACCTCGGTAGCGTCTGCGTCCTCACCCAGCAATTGCACCGTGTCAACGGAATCAGGCTCGGGATCATCCCCCAGCGTGTTCTCACACACAGAGGAAATCTCGCATGAGACGCCCTCCAGTTCACTCAACCCTCCGGAGGGACTCATCAAGGTCCCGGACTACATCAAGAAGATGAGAGCCTCGTCGGCACAACAGGGTCACTACGCCGAGTCTTACATACAATACCGCAATCAAGGAAACGAATACGGCGGGGATGGGCGCAGGCGCTCCGTGTTTCCCAACAAGTACATGGTCGGTGCTCTAGCTGGTCTTATGGTCTTGGAGACGATGAGCCCCGAGAAAAAGACCGAGTCGACTGAGAAAGGTCTGCTGGCAGTACCGATGGGTCTTTGGAACCAACTGGATTTTTCCTCAGTTCGATACATTCACGCACTGCTGAGCTCGTCTTTGAATTCGTGGCATGTCAGGGCCATCCTTCACTTTCTTCTGACGGCAACGTTTGTCGTTGGCTGTGCCTTTTTCGTCTTCCTCTATCTGTTCAATTCTCGCCCAAGGCGACCACGCAATCTTTTCAAGACTGCCTCAGCCACTAACTCAGATGCCTCATCTCCGTTCAACTTCCGGCAGCAGGCATGGCTAACAAGCATCCAGCAAGTGGGAGTGCCCCGCCACCGATTCTTCCTGGAATGGTTCGCAGTTACCTCGCGATGTTTTGAATATTGCCTACGATGCCTTCTCGGCTGGAAGTTGTACTCCCACATCACTGGCATCACTGAAGAGGACGAGAAGGGCCGTGTGAAGACATGGGATATCGCCATCGACGCTCAACTAGCTGGTGGAGATCCAGAAATCAGCAAGAGCCGCCTGGTCCTCACAATCTTTGCCGCCGGTACCTTGCCACGGAGCCCTCTCAGGATGATGCTCAAGGCACTGCACTGCCGCATCCTGCTCTGGAGGGTTGGAGACCCGGGTACGTACACGTTCAAAGTGACCAACGATGTTGCTCGATACCTGGCGAATTACCAATGGCAGATGGCCCGGATAATGAACAAGCGGCTGCCCAAGGATCACCCGGATGCGCTGCCAAGTCATTTAGCCGCATTGCTACAGGTTGACTGCGAAGACGTGATGATCGACCCAATCGTGCAGCGCGCCGCCAACCTCACCTGGAACCGGCCTACCCAAGAAGCGGCCGACGATGATGAAGCTTTGCTCGACGTTGTGGTCGAAGACCCGGCAATTCAATCTGCCCTGGACTCTCTGGCGGCTTGGTGGTCTAGCCACATCCTACAGCGTGCCCTGCTGAGATCTTTCGAAGCTAGCTCAGCTGGTCCTTCAGCTAAGAAGAGCCGTGATCTTCTTTACAAGAAGATCAGCATGGCCGTCAACATTGCTCCCCGACCCTCCGCAGCCTACACACGAGCCTTGGTTATGAAAGCTGTCTTCTTCGAAGAAGACAGGATCCAGAATATTGGTGCGGTCCTCGCAGCTCTCCCATCGCCCAGAGATAGACAACGTCAGGCCTCGAATTTCCTGGACTCTTCTATACCCGTTTCCGTAAGGGAAGAGATTTCGATTGCCGTTCGTTGTGCTATGATTGCCGCTATCTTTAAGGCCAGGGCTACCGATGATACTGCGCTGCCAACTTCCCTGACACTGCACAAAGCGGTGACATGGTTTAACCAGCTTCCTATAGACCCTGTTGAGCTGACCATTTTGGGTTTCGCCGCCATCTATCATATACTCCATGTCGTCGCTACTGATCAAGATCTCCTCTCGCCTTCTTCTTCTGACTCCGGATCGTCCTCAGCACCATCTTCGTCGTCTTCTAGGGCTCCATCGAATGCCTCATCCGCTGATGATGAGGCGGATGATGAGCCACCAAGTTCACGCAGACGATCGAGTTCTGGGAAGACTGCCCCGCAATTTGGCCGCGTCGCATCCGATCTCGTGTACTGGGCTCGACATGCCTACAATCCTGCTTTCTACGGGTTCACTTCTGGCATCATTGAGATCGTGGAGGCAGAGTGTGCTGCCGTCTGCGAGAGTGTGGGCGTTGACATACATGGCCAGCTAACGAGTCAAAGCGAGAAGCTCCGCAATGTCCGCAGAGAAGAGCGAAAGAAGCGGAGAGCTGCCAAGCATCGCAGAATGTCCCGCCAGGAGTGTGAAGATTACGCTCTGGGGCGGCAAGAGGCAAAACGCAGTCGCAGCCAAAGCTTAAGCAGCAATGACACTGGCTATGGAAGCATCAGTCAGGAAGAAGAGGGCTGTGTCCCCGACGAGAGCCAGGAGGTCCAGCAGACCTCGTGATCTCGAGACTAAAGTCTCTGCAGTCTTTCCGATTTATCTTACACTTTCAGATTAGACACGCGGATATGAAGACGGTGTCCTTTTATTGTGGTGGTTACGATTGGCGTTCTGCGTTGATGACGACCATCATGTGAACTTCCCCGCTTGCTTACAGTTTCTCTTTACAATTTCTCTCGTCCTATGGACATGAGGATCCGATTATGGCTCTGGGCTACCGCTACCCAGGACTAAGCTCTCCTACTCCGGTGTTTTTGCTACGAAGATAAAAGCATTTCCGCTTTTTTGTGTTTTGAGTGTCGGTAAATTGTTTACGGGGCGCAATTCGGATGAACTCTTGGGCGGGAACTTTTAATATCACGGGTCAATATTTCCTGTTCTCGGCTAGAGAGTTACTTAATAGTATTTACGAAGAGGTGAATTGATGCCAGATATATTTCATTGTCCTTGGAGCAGGAAACTGTCCTAGTAGATGCGCCTCCCAGGCCAGTCCCTAAGATGCCCGCTTTTGGACGTCTGAAATGATAGTCGTAGCAATAACAGGGCAACGTGTCTGGCGCCCCGGCCGGCGGCTTCACCCGGCTGCCGTTCCCGCTGCGTGTTTCCATCATGTCCAAGTCTTGGCTCGAAAGGTCTGCCGCATGCAGGTATTTACCCCTGATCTCCACGAGGTTCTCGCAGCTCTATGAGAGGAGGGCTGAAAAACGCTGATAACGCCATACATCGAACAAGAGGCCCAGTGGGTCTCCCGACTGCAGACAGTAGTCTGGGAGATGGACGAGACGTTAGACAAGCTTCGAACGTTGTAACCGTTGAGTAAGACGAACTGCATTCATCACTTGACGCCACAAAAATAGTATGAATGTCGCTGATCATCCTCAGATATTCCAGAGTTGAGTACGCAAAGCCGTGAAGTTGCCATGATTCGTCCTACCTTTACACCATCTGCTCGTCAACCTTTGTTATGAATAGTACTCGTGATCATGAGAAACAGGTCAGTCGTCATTCGGACCGATGCTATTGAGAACTTCTTATGCTGTTTGAGAATAATACCAATGACATCCTAGATCTACAAGCACGAACTCTCAACCACTAAAGCAGATACTTCGACTCTGAACGTGACTTTCCTGTTCAACTCGCATCATCTATCTCGTCCTCACGTATTATATTATAGTACTCAGCGGGAATCCCGGAGATTCCTTGGCGATAGGCTCCAAGGGAGGCCATGACTGGTTTCGGTACTCCCCGTCCGCCCCGTGCCGCCTTTACACAATCGTGTACCCCTGGATCAGGACCGGCAGAGTCTTAATACCTGGGCAATGACAGAGATAAACTCTTACCATTGGGACTCAAGCTTTTTCTCTTGCTGTTAGAGATAACTTGAGCGCAAATGAGCTGCTGATCATTAGTGATCGACAGGGAGGACTCCATCTACATTCCAAACCACTACCAGGCACACTCCGCATTCTCATCGTTTTCGGATTACATTCTTCACAACGCACAATGAAATCACCACTGAACATTGGTTTATGGCTAATTGCCTTGGTCCTGATGATGATAGAGATGATCTTTTTCCAAAAGATACGCCTGCACTCCCGTGGGATCAAAAAACGGTTTAGCAAAGTCAACCTTGATGTCTTCTCTTCGTCACCCCACGAGGACATAGTTGAGGAGTAGAGCTGAACAGGCAAGATCGTCTTCTTTTAGTAACTCGTGAGGTCATGGATGCTCGTATGGATCTATATGTCTCTTCAAAGCATAAATGTCCCTGTGACTCCATAGCCATGGCTTCCCTGGGCCATCACGGCTCTTGGAAGGATGGCACAGCAGCAGAGACATCACCAGAATGATGCTGGGGAGGACTACCCCGAGCTCACGCCTATACTTGCCATCCCAGTCGCCGTCTTAGCGGTACTGGTCGTTTTTCTTTCCCTTGGTGGTGCTTCTACACAGCTACTACGACGGCGTCGATTGCGCGCCTCGCTCCATGATAATGTCCAGGAAATATATGCAAGGCCTAACATAGTTGCGGCAAAGTTGAAACGACATCTGTTCTATGCGCCACTGTTCAGGATCCGCCACAACAGAGAATTTCGGATTTTTCGAAAGATCCACATGGGAACTCTGCCATCCCGAATGATGATTATTTGGCTGTCTTCCTACATTGGCCTGAACAGCGTTCTTCTTTTCGTGACGGTAGACTGGTCTGCTAGTTTGTACTTTACGATGGACAGATGGAGGTATGCAGCTGGACACATGGCAATTTTCAATACCTTGCCTTTGGTATTGACCGCCGGACGGAACAATCCTCTCATATCACTTTCTGGGATATCGTTCGATACTTTCAACACCGTCCACCGCTGGCTTGGGCGTATTGTGTGCGTCGAGGCTGTTGTACATATGACCGGTATTCTGGTAGCTGTTGCAGCTCGTGGTAAGTGGAGTTTTCTTCCAGAATTCCTGCGCAAAAGCTAACTAGGATGCAGAGGGCTCTGGGGCGATCCTGGACATTTTTCGACATGAACCCTTGTTTCTCTATGGACTTATAGTAGGTCTATCAAATTTTAATTCTTGATCCAATTGACAAGATGACCGATCCGCTAATGCGTTTTGCAGGCCGTTGTTGCTTTCGTTGTGATATTCTTCCAAGCCGTATCACCATTACGGCATTCATTTTACGAATTTTTCCTGCATTTTCATATAATTCTGGTTATAGTCGCATTTGTAGCTTTGTGGTATCACCTACGGGGTCTGATGGCTCAGAATGTTCTTCTTGCCGCCGTGGGTCTCTGGGGTTTCGAAGTAGGTATACTCATAGGACGCTACATGTCGTACAATGTACTAACGGTGACTTCCAGAGATTGGCCCGAGTTGTTCTACTGCTTTGGCGAAATTGCGGGAGAAGATGCACAAGCGCTAGTATCGAGTTACTGTCCGGCTGTGTGGCTCGAGTCGATCTACAGATGGCACGCCCGTGGAACTTCAGAGCTGGGCAACACATCTATATGTATATCCCTGCTTTGGGGTTGTGGACATCGCATCCTTTCTCGGCTGCGTGGATCTCCACGGATCGAGCGTATTACCCGGAAAAGAACGAATCCAGTGACTCCTTAAAAATGTTGCTGGGTGCTCGGCAGGAGACAACGATCTCCTTTTTGATTCAGAGACGCGATGGATTTACGAACGCGATGTTCAAGGCTTCGGAGGCCTCGCCTGAAGGTAGAATTCGGGTCAGAGCACTGGCTGAGGGTCCCTATGGTATGGAACAATTCATCGGATGCAATTGAGCTTCGTGAGAGCATTCTTCTAACTCTTGACATCATCTAGGTGCCGTTCATTCCTTTGCCTCTTATGGGACTGTCTTGCTCGTCGCGGGCGGTATCGGAATCACTCACCCTCTGTCTCACCTGCGTGAACTTGTCCACGGCTTCTCGAATCGCACCGTGACGACTAGGAAAATCATCCTCATCTGGGTCGTCAAGAAAGTCGGTAAGTAATCCAGTAATCACCAACGTCAAGCTCTACATAGACATTGGAACTGACCTTTCAACAGAGAACCTCTTCTGGATCCAGCCCTGGATGAGCTCCATCCTAACACACCCTTCCGTCAAGGGCTCCACTCTGCATAACCCCCATCTCTATTTCCAGTCCCCTACACTCTCGCTTTCCGTCCACCTCTTCATCACCGGCCATGATCACAACACAGACGACTTCTTCCCCACCATAGACAATCCATGGACTAGCATGGCACCGCCCACTGTACCCCTGACCGTCAACCTGGGCAAGCCGCATTTCGGCCAGACTATTGAAAGAGAGACGATGCAGCAAGTGGGCGCTATGGCGGTGAATGTATGCGGGCCAGGAAGTATGGGTGATGATGTGAGGAAAGCCGTCCGCGATATTCAGGGGAAGAAGGCGGTTGACTTGTTTGAAGAGGCGTTTTCGTGGTAGTATTGATTTGACGAGGTGAATTTTCTTCCGGTTATACTTGTTGGGGGTTTGTTTGATACTAGTGCGCTTATGTTTATATGGGAAGTATATGGCCGCGCTTGGGGGTGTAATTGATAGTAGTAATCTGAATATATAATAACTCTATTTATTCCTTCCGGAGTTTATTGCGGATGAATTTTTGATGTTTCCGAAGCATAACTCTTCGGTCGAAAATCCAATCGGGACACGATCCCGTACATCAAAATAGACTCATTTATGTTAGGCCTGCGAGGAATCCTAAATAGCATACGGCGTACCGATTCAGAGATTAACCTCCTATCGACAGAGGCATTTGGACTGCTGATTAATCTTGACCGATCTTAGTAGAGCATGAAGAATCACCGCATTCCCACCCGGATACCACGTGGGGAATTGAGTATGGTACTACATCGTTGCATCCGCAAACAGATAACCGCCGATCAAGGCATGTCCGTCCATGCATGCTAAATTATGCATAACTAGGTATGCTTGTGTAACGTGCCTGAATATATCTGTCGGAGATCTAGCCGCATTGTCTTCGTTCTAAACACTTTTTCTTATTCTTCAAGCTACCCCCCACCCAGTCAGTGCTTATCGCTCAGATGCGCTATACAACGAACCGCTCATTGCGTGCAGGTTGCGGCTGAGAAGGACCGATCCGAGAATCGCCCCCAATCGCAAGATCGGCCGCTAAGAATACTTACTTACTTAGGCGTCCGACGGAAATCTTTTTTTTTTATGTTTCTTCACGAAGCGATCTTGACCTGAACCGTTGAACTTTAACTGTGATATATATGTCCAGTAAGACGAAGCAGGTCTCATGTTACCTTCGACTTAGATCGTGAATTTATCTGGACATTATTTTTTGTGTCGAGATACAACTCTTCTTGCCTACGGCGACATCGGACTCGTTTCTGGACGAACCCCTCTTTTTTCTTGGTATCTACAAAAGAAGCGGGACAAGATAGTAATAGTACATGCTTATATTTGGATCAACTGTCCCCCACCACCCCCACCTTGACCGTCTTCGAAAGTTACATTTGTTTTATTATCTGATCCGAAGATGACGCGGAAGATCCTCTGTCTTCATGGAAAGGGAACAAGTGGTGCGATATTTAAATCGCAGACATGTAAGTTGTCGCTGTTTTTTATTTCTCTGGTCGAAAATCATATCATGAGCCAGTCCTTGGGGAGGTAGATAGGAACTTGGAAACTAGAGCCATCGATGAGTCTTAACTGCATGCTAATTTATTCCATAATTGAAAGCTTCAATCCGTGCCCACCTCAAAGATCTCGATGTCGACTTCCATTTTATTGATGCACCGTATCGCTCAACCCCCGCCGCCGGCATCGATCTATTCTATCCGGGACCTTACTACTCGTTCTGGGAAAGCGAAGACGCCTCGCACATCGCTCACACACGCGCCTGGCTCAACCAACTCATCGCCGAATCAGGCCCTTACGATGCCGTGATGGCATTCTCACAGGGCTGCTCCGTGAGCGCCGACATGTTACTCCATCATCAGGCAGAGTCTCCGAACTCTCCACCTCCGTTCAAATCGGCCATCTTCATCTGTGGCGGACCCTTGCTCACAGAACTCGAGCGACTGGGCTACACCATCTCCCTAGATGCATGGGAGCGGGATCACGCATCGCGCAAAGCGCTCGCTGAGCAGGCTGATGTCAGCGCTATTCTCAGCAAGGGGTCCGCGCGCTGGGGTGCTGGTTTGGATAGCGCTGCATTACCGAGTTTTGATGAGTTGACGAGCGAAATTACAGGGCCGTATCAGATCCAGGTCCCTACGGCTCATGTGTATGGTGCGAAGGATCCGAGGTATTTCTCTGGCGTGCAGTTGGCGGGATTGGGTGAGCCTAGTAAGAGGAAGGTGTTTGATCATGGAGGCGGGCATGAGATTCCTAGGACTGATGTCGTCAGTAGGACGATTGCGGATATGGTGAGGTGGGCGGTAGATCAGGGAAGGAGGTGTTAATGTGGGTATAACTAGATTTTTTGAATCTGTTGGATCATGATAAGCATCGGAGATGTTCAAGTGTGTGTTGATCAGATGAGATTTCATGATTAGTATACAGAAATATCGCACATTAGAAAAAATAGAATTCGGTACATGAATAGAATAAGCTAGCATCATAATAATCACATATCAGGTCATAATCACATATTAGTTCTCTTCGTCATCGCTTCTTTATAGTTCACCTTCGGCCCTTTTCGCCCTGCATCTATCGTCACTGAGTCAACACGATCACTAGTAATTTCTCTCCCCTCCAAAACCTCCACAGCGGCTTCAATGCCATCTCCTCGTTTCAGAAGATCCAAATCCGGCATATCGGAATGCTTAACCCCATCGATAACCTCATCGATCTCTTCCAGCGTCTTACCTTTAGTTTCGATCCAGAAGAGTATCACGAACAGAAGTTCCAGTATATCCCACGCGCCGTTGATCATGTAGATCTTCCAGCCGATTCGGTCCAGGGCGATTGGAAAGGCGAATGTTACGAGCAGGCTGCGGTTGTATTTGTTAGTTAGATAGGGTATCTCTCTTGTAGAATCACGTCTCTTGTTAAGGAAGGATGGAATGAATGAGTGAGTGAAGAAATGGAACACTCACCCTATACCCGACGAGAAAAACGTATAGACCCCCATTCCATTCGCGCGGATAGAGTAATTCAGCACTTCTGGCGGATACATCACGGTCAAAGGCGTCCAGCCGAAACTATACGAGCCCTGAAAGAGAAAGATCGACGCTACGGTACCGTAGATTCCTGACGTGTCTGTTGACGAGCCATATACTTTTGTCAGGACGCCAATGATGAAGATGAATATCGTCACGGCAGTGGTGCTGCTGATGGCGAGGAAGCGACGGCCTAGTCTCTCGGCGAATAGAGAGCCGATTATGCTGGTCACGAGGCAGAAACAGTTTAGGATGATGTTGATTTCGAGTTGAGTTGTGGAGTTGGTTACGCCTGCGTGGTCGAGCATGTCGCCGAGGTAGAATGATATGATGTTATTTCCTATTTTTTACTTCGTCAGTTTGTTTCCGGCCGTGCTGGCTAATAGAAGCGCAGATAGACGTACCTGAAAGCATAGAAAATACCGCAACGGAAGTCGAAAGGAGGAGTCTCTTCCTACTAGACTTCGACTTTACAATCTGTACCATACTGAGCTTTTCACCATGATTCTTCTCCCATTCAATCGTGTCTGTGATTTCTTTCAATTCAATTAAGACAGCGGGATCGGAGTCGTTTCCATTCGAATGTGTCGCAGCGAGTGCTTCCCGCGCTTCTTGATGACGACCCTGATAGACCAGCCATCGTGGGGACTCGGGAATGAATGGGAGGATGGCGATACATATAATGCTAAAGAGCGCTTGGAGGATAGAAGGGATCCGCCAAGCCCATGTCGATTCGATATTTGCTGTACCATATGTGATTCCAGCTGCGAGGAGAGCGCCTATCAATCAATCAATTATCATGATTAGAAATCATACCACGGTATTCTGACACGATGGAATGAATATCCATACATACCAACATACCAAAAGTCAAAAAACAACCCAAGCGTAAAAGCGCGCCATGTATACGGCACCGTTTCGGCAAGATACGTCGGCGCCGCAGCTGCTGAGACACCGGTTCCGAATCCAATCACACATCTGGCGACGATGAACATGGCAATATTTACCGCGGCAGACTGCAGCACGATGCCGATAATCGCGATGATAGCAGCAACGAGTAGTGTTGAGCGTCTTCCGATGCGGTCGCAGAGAAATCCATTAATTGTTCCGGCGAGGGCGTTTCCAACCATGACGATTGACGTGTTTAGTGCCGTTGTCACGCTGCTGAGGTGGAAGTAGTCGGTATAAGATGGGAGGATGTTTAGACCGTTCCTGTGCTGGTTAGATGTGGGTTCTATGTGTTGGGTTCATGTATTGTATGTATGTATGTATGTGTGTATGTACATACATCATCGAGCCATCGTAGCCATAAGTCTGTATAGCTGTTAGATTCTGTGTATTTGCTTTGTGATAGAGGGACGTCTTATACTGTTGATTGCACCATACAGGCACCTATGAGGAGCGCAACTAGTAGACGTGAAGAACGAGGCACGAGTGCTGATATGTGTCTTGTGCTTGTATTGGCCATTTTCAATGAAGAGAAGGGTCCTGTAGTATCAAATAATGCTTGTATAAGCTGTCATCTTTCAACGAGATAGTTGTCGACTATAAATATAGCCCCTTGCTCTTCGAGTGATATGTGATGCATGCAGTATAGACAGAAAGTAATAAACGTGATCAACGTGATCAATTCCATATCTTGAACGAACATGGTTACTGTAAACGAGGAGCTCCAGACAGAGTGATAAGGGCATGGCTTCTGATAACAATACAGAGGAATATAAGGTCGGCGGGCCCGCATCGATCAGATTAGATTATGTGATATAAGTTAGACTGTGCGATCATAATAAATTAAGCCAGTTGTCGGACACTCCGCTGAATGATAAGGTGTTAATCCCTGTCTGCTGGTCTTTGAGATCGGTAGCGGATGCAGCCGAAGATAAGTCGTGTTTAATGTGATTTGTGGGAGTGGAACACATCAAAAATGGGATTAAAGATCGGTTACTCGTTATAGACAAGGGAGGCATATAATAGAGACCTCTCCGGTCCTCCTGCTTTCTCATGTGCGTGCCGCCAAAAGAACCGTAACGTCGGAAGATAAAGAGTACAAGCCAACATGCCCACACTCACTGCATGGCCGGAATGGCCTGAGTTTGCCTCATCAGACGTTCGACCTGAAGACGAAGAGGAATTCAAGGAGTATAAAAGACAGATAGTAGATGAATATGGGGAAGAAAACATTCGCAAGGCGTGGCTCAAGACCTGCGATGACCTCAAAGCAATCACTGCTATATTATCAGAGAAGGGCTCTTCAGTCATTCCGGTATTAGACTTCGATGATCTGCAGGACTTGAGCGAGGAGAAGGTGAAAGAACTGAAGAAAGTCGGCTGCTTCGTGATCAGGAACGTTATACCCGCCGCAGAGGCTACAGCCCAGTTTGAGAATCTGAAGCAATATGTTTCCGAGAACAGGGATTCATTGAAAGGTGTGTGAAGCGATCTATTCACAGTCAATTCAGCGCGACTGATACAGAATAGCATGGCCTGCGAATAACCCATCAGTATACCGACTCTTCTGGTCTCCGACGCAACAAGCTCTGCGAGCACATCCAAACCAGTTACTCGTTCAACGCATCCTCAATGGTTTCTGGCATGATGCATCGCAGACAACGTCTCCGGATCCGCTAACGTACGCGGATGCTGTGCGAATCCGCCCCCCAGGGAAGCCTTTCTATGGACTCGGTCCGCATATCGACGCGGGAAGTCTCTGTCGCTGGGCAGACGCCGGATATCGAAAGGTCTACGACTCGATATTCTCTGGCTTCCCGGAAAGATTCGACGCTTATGACCTTTCAACCAGAAAAGACGCGGACCAAGCAGCCTTCGAAGGCTCTGCTCACTCCTCAGTCTTCAGAGCCTTTCAGGGATGGACTGCATTGACAGGGACCAGACCCAGAGAAGGCAGCCTCCTGCTATATCCATATGTAGGCACCGTCATAGCATATCTGCTACTTCGTCCATTCTTCACACCTCCACAAGAAGACGTGATGGATGCGTCCAAATGGTCCTTCAACCCGGACAATGCTTGGTTTCCTGGCACCCGCAAGGAGAGCAGCCAATATCTCAGCCGAACATCACACCCTCATCTCCGCCTTGAAGACTGCCTCGTTCACATCCCAGAAATGCGTCCTGGAGACACTGTTTGGTGGCATTGTGATGTGAGTTCAAACTTCACGGCCGTCAGTCAAATATATTGAGCTAACGGAAACATATACAAGATGTGCCATGCAGTTGAAGTTGAACATGCTGGCAAGCACGATGCGAGCGTGGCGTATATTGCAGCAACTCCGACGACACCTGTCAATGTTCGGTATATAAAGTCCCAGGCTGAAAACTTCCTTGCAGGCTTGCCTCCGGGGGACTTCCCAGGTGGAATCAATGAGACGAAGTTGAAAGGGTACTTGGGAGAAAGCGGGATTCCGAATCGCGAAACTGGTCGGCGTGCGATGGGCTTTGGTCTGCTAGAGTTAGCTGACGCTCCTGCTGTTGCCTGATATGATGGAGTATACACGATAGCGTAGGTTATGCACTGATCTAGGGCATACATTCTTCCAAACTGAAGGAATGTCGTCCATAATAAGTGCCTACACTGATGTGCCACAATCATGTTATACAAGCGTTTTATTTGCCAATGACGTGTCTTCTAGTTCATATGAATATTTCTATATAGTGCACTAGATCCTAATTAGGTAGGCAGGTGAAAAAGGCTCCCTGTCCCTAGCATATAAAATTCAAAAAGAAATGTCCAGGAAGGAGACACTGGGCCTATTTCAATATGTTTGTATACGAATCAAATAAGTACTGGTAAATTGGACCTAGAATGGAGTAGCTAGAACCTTCGACGTGGCACGGGAGTATGTATTTAACGGAGTGGGAATTAGATGAACAAACAAACAAACAAACAAACAAGTCAAAACAAACTCTTTGAATTTGAATATATAAACAAGATTAGATTGTTTGGCATTTACGAAATAATACTTAGCTAAAGGGGCATTGTTTGCCCCAAGTAAAGATCTGAAAACACAATGATAACGTGAACGGATGATTCAACCTTTCGCTTGGGAGCACTATATGAAAGGCATGCCGATCAATTATATCCATGCTCTGAATGGATATGATTGACGAACTGGTCTAGCGATTGTTACTTGGGCAGTGTCGCTGCCTGAAACATCATGCATGAGGCAGCTGGGATAATCAGCCGCTAGATAGGCTCAGCCTTGTCCCAGCAACCAAGGGTGAGCTAGGTGCAGTGCAGGAGGTGAGGCTCTACATGTAAGCCTAGCGAAGCCAGTCAAGCCCAGAACCGTAGAGGGAAGCCCGAAGAGAGATCTGGTTGGGTGGTCGATCTTGTTGTTCAGCTCGAGGACCGTGCATGGCCGTCCTGTTGCTGCGATTGGCATCGTTGAGCGCAGCAAGTTGCGCCAGCGAGGCCGAAGCATTCACGATCAATTTTCGCCCAACAGAGACCAATAGTATCAGATAACGCCATACGGTTTCTGCGCAAGTACCCAGTACCGGACGTCACGTCCCGCACGAGAGCCTCGTTCAACCGCAGGACTTTTCGGTCAGCCGGACAACCTCAGCCCAGCCAGTCCTGCAAGGTGTCTATAAGTACTGCGCCGCAACCAAGACGAATTTTTGGTGTAGAGATTGTCACACTGCATATTTTCATTTGTTTCGAGGACGTTGGCATCAATATAGTGAAATGTGGTTCGATGGAAAGGAGCCCGCGTTTGCAGGGTCACTTCACGTCTTTCCATGGATCTTTCCATGGGGCTTCATCATATACTATATACTAGCCTCGTTGTTTTCAGCCAGTCTTTGGTTTCTCCTTGCCTTTACCGGGAACATAGCTTCCTCCATGGCTACCACGTTCGAAGGGCCAGGTCTTGGTTTTCTCTGAGATGGTGAAATTGCGAGACGACTCGTTCAAATGAACGTTGTTGTCAACGGTGTTGGACCGATGTTGAGGCTGGTATTTCGCGCTTTGTGGGATGTATCCACCTCCGTGTCGCTTGGACCAAGATTCCTTGCGAGTTTAGTTAGGACTTCGAGTATATTGGGAGTGGATATACCTGGGGGGATCCCATGACAATAAACAGGGAAGACTCTCGGCTAGACGTAGACAGCAGTTCTCAAGACTTAGTAGGATATGAATCATAAAGGAGTAAGAAAAAGTAAGGAGCAAGGAGATTGCAGGAGACAGCGTTTTGCTAGTGGAGACATTTGGCAGCTAAGTCAGACACAATTAATAATTCTGACTCGTTGGCTTATGACCGGTGCAGCCAAAGCTGTATTGATCCTAAAAGTCCCAGCGGCAAGTTTCGATTTAGCCTGGCGAAAGACACGCGGGATAATGTACACTGTACCTATGTAAAGAATGAGGCTGAGCATCATTATTGTCCCATGTTTGTCCGGGTGATAATTACGCCCCCTCCCATTTCTTCTTTCTCGTTCCTCTTCCTCGAGCTCTGTTTAGCCCAGGGCAAGATCTTCTGTATCAAAGTGGAGTTCCAGTGGGATTATCTCTGCTTTTCACCTTGGCTTACCGGAATCTTTATTCGCTACAGAGCTTCAAGAAGCTGTGCAGAATAAAGTGCATTATCCTTCACCTAGGTTATACATTGTTTCTTGCACGCTATGTTTTCTCAAAGTCTTCAGCCGAGACTCTCATCGGAGCAGTCCTCCTTTTTGGTCATTTTTACTCCTCAGGTGGCAATTGATATTGCATTGCTCGCATTGCTTATCAGCTCATGTCTTATTAGAAGGCCGAGACATGATCCTAAAGCGATTCCTTTCAAAACCCTCTTTGTCTCGCTTCTCGGTAACATTATGTAAGTGTCACCGTGGCCTGTGACTTTTGTATACCAGGCAAGAACGTTCTTTATTGATATACCATGACAGATCAACCAGTCTCGACGCAGTCTCTATATGGCGTGATGGTCTACACTCGTACGCCGCAGTGGTGGTCGGGGATATTTGCAGTTATCTTCCAACATTCCTTATTGCGAATGTATTATATCGACTTACGTATGCCTACAATGCGCAACGTCACAATAGGCGCATTAAGCCACATCTTCTGTCAAACGTGCATGGGAGTATTTTGCTAATCCTCTTCGTGCTTTCTTTCGTATCGACCATAACGTCCATCATCGTCACATTTACGCGAAACGACCTCTCTGAGTCCTCTATTGAGATCGCCAATGATAAGATCGCGTTCGCATGGGAAATTCTCTTCTTAATTTCTTCCGTAGAGGTTATGCTTGAGATATTTATTATTACCTGGAGACCAAAGGACCTGGGACTGTCTTCCAAGGTAAGCCGTCCCCAAGGTTTATGAATTGCACCGGTCAACAGCTGACTGACAAAGGGAATAATTTCCTTGATACTTGGGAGCTTTTTCTTTTTCTTCTGGAACTTATTTAACCTTGTTCCGGGTATTCAAGCTCAAAACCTCCACTGCAGATACGATTACTACCCTTGGGGGTTGTCTGCTTTCTGCCAGTTTCTCCCTATAGCAAACGCCATCGGTTTGACTGGGTCGTACACAGGGATTATCTACTGTTGTATGCAGTGGCATAAACCAGGGACCCGTGGCCCAAGAAAACCAGTTACGGAAGATGAGACGACGCACGTACTTACTGCCTCCGAAGAGAGTCTGCGTTAGATCATGGACTGCTCAATCTTAATATGAATATCTTGAAGGTCCTCTGGTTGGTTTTATGGATGAAGCCATGGGAGGAGGACGAAGGAGAGGACGGATATCATTGGTTTAGTGCCCGGGATCTGATTTCTATGTCCACTCCATCTTATTCGGGCGTTTATTGTATTTAAACTGATTAGTTGTTATTATGCGTTTCTGAAAATTTTCTGGCCAATTGTATCCCTCAAGGTGTCCACCTCCAACCCTCGATTGCGTCGCAAACCATTGCAAACCCTCGACAGCGGTATACCCTTGATGGACACACGCCAAAAGACAAGGACCAGTAAAGTCAAAGGGATTGATATCAGCCAAAATATCCAGAAACTCTGCGACATGTGCACCATGGAAGGGTCGAAGTTGAAGAATTGACTTCCAAACACAGTCTAAATGGTCAGCCATAGGCTTCCACATTGGCTGCAAAGGGGGAACTCACGGATACGGTTGATAGTGGCAGAAATACGAGAGTCACAAATGCAATGGTTTCCATGGAACTGCTATCTGCTTGCATGATTCGATTGCCGTCTTGCGTGACGAGGTGGAAGGACTTTGGTCAGGATAATGTCTATTAGCCTGTCTCCTTGGTCTAATCGAAATAAATGAATATTGAAGACATACCAATGCAATAATATTCTGTATCCGTTTTTCAAGACTCTTCAGGCGCAAACTAATTGATTGGAACTGCGTTTCAGCGTGTGTCAGCATACCCTGTGCCCTTTCAGCTACAAGGCGATCTGAGTCGGGGACCATCTCGAGGAAACGTTCATGGTGCCGGGACAGACTCTTCAAAGTCAACAGCATAGCTTCAGCGCCCTCTTGGAGAAACAATGTATGCTTGGAAACATTATGCAGGCCGGTGAATGATTCCCTGTTCCTTGCCATAGCCAGGGTATTCTGGGAACGTCAGCCCAATGCCGGCAAATTAAGTTGGGGGGTTGAAAATACAAATTCAATCTGTCGAAAAACATCCATGACATCCCAAACCGTGTTTTCCATCTGCAGAGACAGCTCTTCCAAGATGATTGCAAAGAGACTGTACGGGTCAGGGGTGACGCTGCTTGATATTGATGAGGGCGGAATCTGTTGAAGACGTTCTTTGAGGGAGACCGGTGCCTCAAAACAGATAAGCGTTACTTCTGGATCGTGGTTTGAGTCTACTGCCCATCGCAGAAAATATCCAGAGCGTATCCATGTCGAGTCTCCGTGCTGTAGTTGCGGTGCTCCTGGTCTGGGATCGGATATCCACGCCCTATCGTGGGAATCACGCGTTATGGTAATGTTCTTACACAGATAGTGGAACCAGGCACCTTGGGGGAGATATACCGTTAATCTTAATATCCATCTCAAAAACATCTCAACCGCTTACGTACAATTATAGTTATTTATGTTGTTCAAAGCTCCAAATGAGTGTGTTACCGACCGCAGTCTTCCTGCAAGGAATGCAGACGGTACATTGTAGTGATCAAAGAGCCTGAGAAAGCCTCCTGCAGAAACACTGTTTGGGAGGTCCAATGGTGAATAACTATTGTTATATTAGCCGAAATCAATATCTATGAAGCAGAGGAACCAACATGATCCGTAGTAAAGGTACAGGCAAGTTAGCTAGTTCGGACACGGCAACCTTTCGCCAGATGGGTTGACAGTCACCTACATGACTGGTGAGCTGTAATCAATAGCAGTGCATGTTCAAATGATCCTTGATTTACCATCGGACGTCCGGACCCAATCAAGGACCTCTATCGTCAAAACATGGGAAGAAAACGAAGAGTAGCTAGAAGCTCCACGTTTGAAAGCGTCCAAAAGCGACTGGTCTTGGAAAATAGACATGGTAAGTGCTCGATTCTGTTGCATTTACTCCGTACTGCAACTTGAGAAATAAATGACCAGGGGGGCGCAGCCTCGCAGCCTCGCAACCCTGGCCGTCTCAGTTGCCTCAGTTGCCTTCTTACCAAGGAGGCCAGCCTCACGGCGCTAAGTAAAGGACGGTTGGCATACTTATAACGTGCTGTTGACAGGTCACTTTCAAAAGCGCTTTGGCCATTTTTTGGTCTCTTGGCTGTTACAATAAATTCTTTGCACCTGAGGACTTTGAAAGAGCAAACTAATCCACTCTCCTGGCGCGTCACGATCAAGCCATGCAGACCGATCTTGAACTCGGACGACTCCATCGACGTCGGTATGTCCACGAACCAGATACGAACGGCACATTTTCCTCAGTAAGGCTCTCTCTAGCAATTTGTATGGCTTTACGGAATTTGATCATTGAAGTATTCAACATGCAGGGCCGGGATATTGCTACCGATCAACAAATAACCGATGACCTCGCAAAGGTGGGTTTACTCCTACCATTTCTGGCGTCATACTGACTTTGGAAAGTGCCCAACTTACTTTGAAATATATCTGAAACCAAGTTCATACTCGGTGAATGGCTATGGTATATGCCCACCAGGAAGAAAGTACCAGTCTGCGGAAATATTTCGCCATAAAGATAGCTTAGGGCGTGTGTGGACTGGTCCTGAAGATGACCGATACCTGAGCGCCACGGACGGGCGACTCGCAAGTCTGGTAGTCCAAGCGTCCGAGGAAATACGGGATGGCCCCGCTAATTCAACCTGGCCTCGGAAGGCAATGGAACCGTGTACCCCAACCATTCTTCAGATTGTCTACGGGCTTCTGGGGCCTCAGCTCCAGAATGATCCAGATGCGTCATGGTTTGCCGTGTGCTTGTGGTGGTTGCCATCCTGTTTAACCATTGCTGCTCTGGTAAGGTGGCCTCCAGGCCATGTGCATGATATGTCTGACATTATCTAGCTCTTTATTCCAGCTGATCTCGGTGGTGAGAGGAGAAATAATGGTCGTTACGAGCAGTTCAAGTATCACTACTGGGGTTATCCAAAGGTTCCAGCCAATCTCCATGAGATCCCAACATCGAGGGACAGTATTTTATCGTTCCGTCATCAAAAGGAGAATGGCTTCTCAGAACGACTTCTGCGCCCGAGAAGACTGTGCTTGCTTCAAGATGAGGAAGGGATTCAGATTATTGACAATGTCAGCGAATGGGAGGCAGTACATGGAAGCATTGAGTATTTGTTCGTCTGCTATACCACTGAGCAGTTCAGTCATGACGAGAGTGAAGAAGACATGGATGAACTGCATCGCATTGCCGAGGCTGCAGCCCGAATGGCTGGAGTTGCTGCTTACTGGATTGCATGTAGCTGTATGCCAGGAGATCAGGACCACTCCGAAGATGTCTACCGGATCAGTGATGTCGTCCGGGGCGCCCATTCAATGGCGGTAATTATCGGACCTCCTCGCGGTTCCAACCCAAGCCCAAGGGAAATGCTCCGTCAATTGGGAAGCAGGATGTGGACCTTCCCAGAGGTCCTTCTGAGTCCATCGAGCCGGCCTATTTCGATATACATGCGTGGTTGTGACCCAGGGTCCTACCGCACTCTGTCCAAGCGGGACTTCGCCATTGAGGCCTGGGGAGACGCTGGTGTCTCAAACCAGCTTATCGATCACTATGAAGGCTCAATCATACTCAGCCCTCTGGAGCTAGTTTCCATCGCATTGCAATGCTTTCCGAACCGTCATACCGCGGACCACTACCAAGGAGACCTTTCATACGCCTTGATGGGTTTGTTGCGACGCCGCCCACAGGTCACCAAAGATGATTCGGCTTTTGAAGCTTTTTGTCGACTATCCTTAGCCAATGACAGCGACCAGCTGATTGAGCGGCTGATATGCATACTCCCTCGAAACATCAAAACACCCTGGCATGAAATCGACGACTTTTGGGACAGTAACCTTTGGGACATCGAGCCTCATTGCCAAGTTGTGGGTCTCGGGGGCGGCGATACTGTGATCCTCAGTGGTGCCTTTGGTGCTCCTATCCGTTGGAAATCGTTCGTTCCAGTCAACCTTTTGATGCGGGACACAATAACACGTGCGGTGACCAGAGTTGTTTTGCGCAGTAGTCCTGTTTGGCTCTTGCCAGGCGTCATTTTGCTAGCAATCAGTCAGTCCAAAGGAGGCGCTTTGACTCCGGTCACAGCGATGGGGTGGATATTCGTAGGTCTGTACATTTTAGTTATATTGGCTTCCCCATATTTCATCTACTCTCTTTATGTTGGTAAGACATGGGCTGCGCAACCATGGCTGTTCGGGTTCGAAGGTTATATGGACATCGGTGAAATTGAGACACTGATCTTCGGCATCAATCTTGGCCGATTGAAGTGGAGTCCATTCTCCAGTGATCTCTCATTGCATGAAGACCAGGACGGTGAATGCGTCGGACAAGATCCCACTCAAAGTGAACGCATTGCAGAGTTCGTGTCCCAGGCCCGAGATTCCCAGTATGGGGATCTCAAAGTCTTCACCTTAGTCGACACCAATACTTTAACCGTCACCCTATTCCGGGCTGTCCGTCCACCGGTGGCCATGCTGCTTTGTGGCAGCGAGGGTGGCATGCAGCGGGCGCTGCTTTGTTCCTACGATTGGAAATCTCAAACCCTCTATCGCGAAAGTGTCCTGCGGGTGGACACGCTCGTCTTGGAACATATGTCCCGCGTGGGTCGATTCCGGCTTGGGTTAGAAAGGCCTGTAGCGGAGACGGTGAGGGCAAGTGGTTAGCAGTACTATACACTCGAGTCAATTATGATCCTGAAATATAGCTTCCGGCAAACATCTAATTATCCTTTACTTGCACGGACCCAATGTGTTTTAAGAAAATGCCATTGCTATTGACTTAAAAGATAAATCAAAGCTGAAAAACAAAAGAAAAGAAATGGTGAGAGGTCCTGCTAGAGTAACATTATCCCGAGATCTTTGTTTCCCTGACCAGCTTCCATAGAAAGTTTATGCTTGGGCACTTGTCTGTTCCGGCACATAAGGAGTCTCATAAGGCCGTTCGGCCTGTGGTGTGATACGAGCCAAGTGACGGCGCTCACCAGTCTTCCAGTCAAGAATGGCCGAGTGTGCAGTGATGCGGTTCTGAATGAACTGTTAGCCTTTGACAAGAACGTTGAGAAAATATTTGCAGCAGTAACTTGGACTTACATCCCAAACGACAACTGTTTTAGGGGCCCATCGGACACGAACTTGGTAATCAATGCCACGTCCAACATGGTTCAAGAGGAAGCCTAGCAGTGAGTCACTTTCCTCTTTCTTCAGGCCGACAATGCTTCGGGTGACTACGCATTTATTAGCAACCATAATCATACTATGAAGATCCTCATAGCCGGGTATTCTTACAGCCACCGTTTACAAAGAGAGCTTTCTCCCCGGTGACGGGATGCGTTCGAACCAACGGGTGCTCGTTCTTCACAGGTTCTCGCCGGACAACGCCGCCGCGCTTCTTGCTAAATTCTGCCTGTTCAAACCCCGAGTGAACTGCCTTGAGGCCGTGTAGCCTTTCCTTAATCGCTGGCGATAGGCGGTTGTATGCCTCAACCTGATCGACGAAGGCGGTATCACCACCCACTTCCGGAGTATCAAGGATATACAAGAAGGTCGTGCCAGGGGGTTGCTGCTCATACGTGACATCGGAATGCCATCCAACACTGCTGTTTCGGTCCGCGAAGAAGGCATCGATTTCGCTCTTGTCGCCGTAACGGTGTACCAGGTGAATCTCAGGGTACCCTTCTGGGGCACCGCTAGTCGGGTGGATGTGATGACGGCCAAAGTAACCTCCAAAGTCCAGTGCCTCTTGGATTGGCAGGTCGGCCAGATCCTGGTCACGGAAGACAACAACCTTTCGTTGAGCAACGAGTAGGGCGAGTTGGTCCTTGCCAGCCTTAGAGAGCTTGCTCAGCTGAACACCTGTGACTTCGGAGCCGATAGTCGGGGCTAGCTTCTGAATCTTGGACCCTTCAGGCAAGAGGTCTTTGAAGGAAGGATCGGCGTCTTTGCCATGATCAACATGGACAAACGGTTCCAAAGGAGGGTATTTCTCGCCGTGGTCCCAAACAGGGAGGTAGTTAGGGTACTGAGAGGATTAGCTGGATGTATTTCGGAGACTGAGTGTTTCAATGGATTTTTCAATGGACTCTTACACTTGCTGTTGTCTGGCCCCCTTCTTCCTCAATGACTCTCCTGACCTTGGGCTTCTTGTCAGTAGTTTCCGGTGCGGTCTTTACTGGCACCGTAAGTGGTGCCGTCTCCGTATTTTCAGGAAGGTCCGCAACAGAAGGTGCCATTCTTGTTTTGTGAAGATGGGAATTTAGATGTCAATTTTGGTTTGGAGATGAGAAGTGCCACTGGAAGTCTCCAGAGAGATACACCACCCTCTATATAGCACTGCTCTACCATACACCTGATTGAGCATCTCACCTAATTATGCCACAGTATGGCGTCTAGAATGCCAAGTATATATTGTGCCGTTATAACCGGCGGAGAATAAAAGATGAGCATGCAGTCGTATATCGCGATCATACAAGCAACCCCGCAATCTAGGTTACGTGCGTACGTCGCCCCATCGGCAAACTAGATAAAAATTAACTGGAGGCCAGTGAATATAGAGATACAGACTATAATCACTATCAGTTTCTACAGGCGATGCGGACATTCAAATGGTTATGGAATTATGTTGGGTCTTTTGTCTACACTGTCCGTGTCTACGTACGAGGCGAAACCCCTCCTGCTCGAAGCGCGATTACCGTTACGAATGACACCTTTCCAAGTTTTTAATACAATTGGCCGATATGTAGACTGAACATGTGTGGTGAATATCCAATATCACTGAGACTTTCGCAGTCTATTTCATGACGTGCTCGGATCCAGGATAGCGTCATGCCACTACTTGTCACCAGCTGGATTCGACTGATATACGGTGTCCTTATCAATAAAAGTATTGATTATTTGCTGATTGTAGAATCGGAAGCATAATTGAAGGTGGCAATATTTGCTAATGCAACTGAATGCCATAATTATAGGTGGGAATAAGAGTCACGTACATGCTTGACCTCTAAGCTCTGATGTATGCTATCTTCAACTTACAGTATTAACTATGTACATGTTCGAAATGGCATCCGATTTGTCGAACAGGATAGGTAGCATATTCTATCTCATGCAGCCTGATATTGATTACGCCGCTGTATAAGTAGATATCCTCGAAATTATTAATATAGAATAATAATTGTAATATAGGACCTTAGAACGAACCGAAAATAAATCTATAGCTCCCAGCTCAACTGTTATATGATGGTCCGAGCACGGTTAATGAAGATTTGCACCCTACTACTGAGGAGTATCTGACAGGTCTTATACTGCCGTAGGTTGCCGCAGGGTCTTAGATTTAGTTTTTACTCTAGATTTAAAGGTAGGATCGTGATATTCTTTTCATTGAGCATTGTCCTTGCATTTAGAATCTGCTTTCAGGTTCCCGTAGGACCTTGCGGGTGGGAAAATGTCTAAAAATGTAATAAAGTGTAGTAAAGCGGACTGTGCTTACCGCTTATAAGGGCTCTGTTACTATAAGTCTCGCGATACTTAAGTATGCTTTATCTATCTGTTAGTGCCGGTAGCTTAAATAACTCTGGTAGTACTAATGATATAAGAATTGGCTTATACTTAGAGTAAAAGCTGCGTTATCTTTTTTTTTTTTTGACATTTATTTCTCAAGATAATTAATAGTATAATTGAGCGTCTAGCAGAGCATATCGCGTCGCCGCGACTAAGTCTCTTGCTGCTAAGCCGAGGAGACGAGCTAAAGTCATAGAGTAATTATTGGAAATAGGTTAGACTTTAGGCGGGGGGGGGGGTTAAGTTTTATACTTTCGTAGTGTAACTATACTATTTTTACATATAGACTTTGATGTCGACCAAAAAGAAGCACTCCTAGGTGGTCTACCTGGATCTTTCACGGACTTCTCAGCAAACGGGGCAATCTATATGTCCTTCCTACTCTATATTTGAATTACTTATCTTCAAGTAGTGCGTGAAACGATCCCTCGTATTAGAATTATTTGGCTACGCATGAAAGGAGGACCCGTTTTGCAATCGTAGCTTATTACTTATTCAGAGCCAAATAGCTCTTTTCTTCTCCGATATTCATACCCTCATAAGCCTCATCCTTCGTTATATCCTCCAACCCAAAAACAACCCCCAACTACAAACTCTTCTCAATCGTCCCCAATTCCGCCATGACCTCCCTAACAACCTTCTTCGCCGCCTCTGGTGCCTCCTCATACGGCGTTCTCGGCTTCAACTTCTCCGCTGCATCCTCAATCCCAGCCTCCTTCGCCGAAAACACCGCCACCGCATACTTCGTCGACGCAATCCCACTCTTACACGGGCTTTCTGCCAGTGCCGCTTTACGATGAAGGTCTAGCGCCTCTGCCGTCTTGCCCTGTTTATATAAGGAGTAGATATGCGAGATGGTTTTGGGAAACACGTTCGCGAATGCGGCGATGCAGCCTGCTGAGCCGATAGATAGTCCTCCAAGGAGGAAATCGGACTGGCCGCCAAAAATGGAGAATTGTTCGGGAGGGAATGTTGCTGAGAGACGGGTGATTTTGCCCACGGAGGCGCAGGTGAGCTTTACGCCGACGACGTTGGAGATTCCTGAGGGGTTGGTGGATGCGGAATCGCGGACGATGGCGGTGATTGTGTCGGAATCGATATCTACTCCGTTCGTCACGCCGGGGAAGTTGTAGATTACTACAGGGAGCTCAGCTTTGGCGGCGATGTCGGCGAAGAAGCGCTTGATGACCGGAACGGTGGTGGCTTTGCCGAAGTATGCGGGTGGGAGGACAAGGAGGTAATCGGCGCCGGCTTCCTTTGCGTCTGCTGCCAGTTCGAGAGTCTGCTTGGTCGAGTGCGCGCCTACGCCGGCCATGATGGGGTAGTTAGGGCCGACGGCCTCGCGCGCTGTCGCGATCAGCTGGCGACGCTCTTCGCGGGTCAAGAGGAAGGCTTCAGCATTGGTGCCCAGAATGACCAGGCCGGTCAGGCCGGAACGAGAGAGGTATGCATAGTATTGTTTTTGAGATACCAGGTCGAGAGAATCGGTGCTGTGGTCGAAGAAAGTCACTGCGGGGCACCAGACGCCCGCGGGCGGAACGTGGGGTTGCGGGGATCGCGAGATGGAGCCCATGGTGGTGAGCGATAGTAAGCGACAATGAGAACTGGAAGAGATAGGTATCAATCAAAGGACATCTGCAAGGAGGGAATTAATATTATACAAGCTGCATGACTACCAAAAGATCCCCGCAGTGAATGCGTTAGGGAATGCAATCCGAGATGGCGTTATGCTGTCGGAGATGCACCGAACAAACCGATCTTATCAGTTGTATCGGGAATTCAGATGGATATCCGAGTTCTTGTCTAGCCTGAATAGCCTGATGGTTTATCCGAGTATGATCACGATCACTGTTCGTGAGCTTTATTATCATTCCTGTTTAGATTGACGCATTTAATTGTCTGAGCTAAGGGTATATCATTATGCAAGAACTTTTATTATCCATCACCATCTGCAGATTTGTCAGTCACTCGAACAATCGTCAGTCACTTTAGGGGACTCACGAGAAATTCTCAGTGTGCAGCCAGACCCGGCTGGCTGTATTTGGTCGGTCAGCAATGATGGCGACCTGTGCCTGTGCCGCCGCGTTTCTAACATCGAGCAACATGGATGCTGGGCCGCAGGCTGGAAAATAGTTAGACTCAATGTATTTGTACGGCGTGCGTGGCATAGATGCTTACCGGCAATAGCGAGCGGACGCGTATCCTCTGTAGTAGCGGCCCGGATCAGTGCAGGAAGATCTGGCCGCTTGCCGGTCAACTGCACCGAGAGAAGATCGTCTGTCTGTGGCAAGCTTTCATCGCTGACGTTTATTGACTTTGTTGACTCCGCAGCGTCTCCTTGGGCTTGCGGGTTTAGGGCAGTCTGAGTGACATGGACGGAGATACGCAAGGAACCGGGAAAGGGCTCGGACAGAATAGTTGAGACTGCTTCCCGGAACCAGCCAATGGATTCTGGATGTGTGGTCAACAGCTGATCGTAAACTGACATAACACTTACTTACCCTGCGATTTCACGGCCCATAAAATCTGCACGTCGAGTGATTTCAGTGACTCCGCTGATCCTGCCTCTTTGGTCAAGAGCTGCTGGCGAGCAGCTTTGCGTACCAGACTCCCCAGGAGCGGTAGGATAGTGCTTCCACCAGATCCGCCAGCAATGAAGTAAAAACGCTCAAATGTGTCAAAGGCCGTTGAATCGATCCCTCCATACGGACCGTCCAGAAGCACGGGAATGGTCTGTCCCCCTCTCTCTTTCGCAAATGCTTGCATCCGTCGGGTGATGCCTCCGTGGGGCTTCACATAGAAGACAAGTTGGTTGATTCCGGTGCCAATCTTACCCTCGTACGGAAGAGAGCTGATCGAGAAAGGATGGGTGGCGAGAGAATGCTGAAACCCCAAAGAATTACCGACGAAGCGCACGAACATATGCTGGCCCGGTCGCCAGGAGATGTGAGTCAAGATACTCATCTTGACTGTCCCATCGGCCTGAATCTCGAGTGCAGCTCGATGTTGGAACCCATTCAGCACGTACGCCTTGATCGCTCCTCCACAGAGTGATAGGCCGTATACGATAACCAATGCGATAAAGTAGTCCCTACGAGATGTCAGTCCAGCCTTTGTCATACGAGTGAGAAGTGCATACCAGGAGGTCAGGCGGAAGTCGCAATGGATAAACAGGAAAACAATAAACAGAGCTGCGGCCACATAGTGGAACGCCTTGAAGGTCTCATAGAACCGGTTCCTATACTTGGTCAGGCCAGAAGTCCTGGGTTAAATTGTGAAGCCTGACATACCTGATAGGCCCAATCGACATGCAAGTCAGCCAGGCTTGGGGGATAATCGCCGCCACGCCAGTCCAGTAGAAGACCTGTGTCTTCCATTGGTGAACCATGTCACTGTCAAGGTCAGATCATTGACACCCTGACACCCCATTATGTGTAGTAGCAGCACTCACCCCTTGTGTATATGGTACACAATGAATGGAAAAGTATGTATCAGAGAGAGGGTAAACATCAGCCAGGCAGTCCACCGATGGAAGACCTGCAATCGTTCGTGGGAGATGCCCGTCACAATGGTGATGAAGTTCCACTTTGCAGCCAGGAATCTATCGCCAAGTTAGCTGCACGCTGCGTCGACAGAGTCGGGATGAGGCATACACAGTAAACGGCAACAATGCCAGCGCCATGAAGCCGGAGCGAGTTGCGATCGGAGGCGAGCTGCCATAGTTTACTGTCGCGGTATTCGGCCAGTAGTATGGCTTTGGGCCCAGTGTGAGGACTGTCAATCGTCAGTATTCGAGGCTTCCACTGAATCGCAATATAACGCACTTCCAAAATAGACCCACGCCGCACAGCCGATCAATATGACGCCTAAGGTTGGCGAGTACCATCCCAGCGACTTGATCGCGAACGAACGATACGAGAAAAACCGAAAGATGGCCAGAGGCCTGCTCAGAAACCTGCTGGAAACGATACTCTTCCCCGACTTTATCCCGCGCGATTGATGAGCCAAGCGAGCGAGATGTGCGGCTGCAAAGAGCGCTATCAGGACGACGATGAAGTATACAGTGCCATGTCCGAAATAGTAATCATCTTTATACCTGTTGCCATCGTTAAGACCTCTCGTACATAGTATGGAGAGATGCTTCCAATGCAAATCTGATTGCCCACATACCAATACACCCATTTTCTTCCCCTATACGCGCACTGTTCAGGCGTGAGCTTACACATGTCCATCCGGGACGAGTGCAGCATGACCGGCTGGTCCAGGCCGGGCAACCCCATGGTGGCGGTTGAATGTCACGATATCTGATATCTTGATAACTGCTGTTGTCTTCCGATGGTCTCCTTGACTACGTCTTCCACAGATCGCAGGTTTTCGGCAACAGCAAAGAGGCGCAAAAGATCAGGAGCACACCATCAGGAAAAGCGCGACCTAGAGGTATAACAACTCATGAGAGAACACAGTCCTGACCAAAAATCCGAGCATAAGAACTCATTCTGCCTCTCGAGATCTATTTTAGTGTCTCAGTCTAGTCTCCCATGTGGGAAGATGGCCGCACGCGGCCTCCCCACGCCATGCTCACGACCATAGCCAGGCTGCCCATTGCGAATCCCGCGAGTCCTGCTAATTGGCACCACGAGACTTCATTCCTGTCTGAAGGTGCTCGCTCGGCGAATTAAAGGCCATATAATGCCCGATGAGACAGATCGCTGGATGGAGCCTTCATCGGCTGCCGCGCGCGGTCGTCTTAATCTGCGCTGGTTTGCGCGCATTATGAGCGGGTTTTCTCGATCCCAGAGATGCCATTGGCCCGGAGATCCGTCGACGAACTCATCAGTAAGATTTGCTTCTTGTTGATGATAATCCGTTGTTATAGGCTAATTTGACCGTGGAATTATTGCGAGATCTCTAGTCAGAGCGTCGCTTCGGCACTGTCATCATTGCAACATGCCTCGTTGGAGAGGTTATCGAGATGAAAACGTGGATCTGCATGCCAGACAGACGGGATCGTCCCGCCTAGGAGAATTCAGAGCCAGTCGCTTGGCAGAGCTGGACAGGAACGAGAATGTGCCTGTCAATCCAGCATTATAGTTGATGTAGGGTCCTCTGCATCGATGGCCGCTCGCGGATGGAATAGTGGTCTGTACAACAATGGAGAACCTAACAATGGATAGGTTCCTCGTGGGGAAGACGTTGAGGTTGCACGTCATCCGCAAACGGCAGCTTCAAGCTTTCGGCTGGTCTAAGTACCAGGTTAGCAAAGAAGTAAACGTAGAAAATACGATGGATTCCTTGGATTAGACCTTTGTGGAACGAGTGTCACCGTAATTGCACTGAAATGAGTGGAATATATAGAGGCTAGATAACTGTGGATGTAAAATCTGCCAGTATGCATGTGAGCAGATGGAAATAAGACGACGGAGCAAGGGAATATTAGGGATTATTGAAAAGGCCTATTGATAAATCTATCCTGTGAGACAACTACCAATCAGATGGGGCGGTGGCGTAGTTGGGAGCGCGTCAGACTGAAGTTCACTTCAGCCAGTCAATCTGAAGGTCACCGGTTCGATCCCGGTTCACCCCATTCCGATTTCTTTTTTGTCCTGGATCCGTCCAGGGCAATTATTTTTTTCTTTGTTCTTTTCTCTTTTTTTCTATTTGCTGGTCTCCAATATCGCAGTAGCCCGTTCAATCTACATTATCTCTGCTTGGATTCGACATTATTGCTGGATTGGCTAGTTTTTGTCAGAAGATTCTCAGTCGTTTCTTCCATGTTACAGAGGACACGTGCATTATATATAACCAACATCAGACGACCCTCTCTATTCCGATGGAATGACCACAAAGAACAGTAGACCTAGCGGTTCTACCTTCGATAGCATCGAGGATCGGTTCGAATACTCAATCTTTCGACACTCGGAACAATGGGTCGTGATGAGTACAAGCAGACCCTGGAATGGATTGACTTTTCGGAAAGAAATGCAGCAAAATCGCGTGTTCGCGCACATGTGGTCAGCGAACGACGTCGTCGTTTATCCTGGGAAGAGGGAAGGATGATGAGGGCCTTGAGAGAGAGGTCAAGAACCGGAAAGCCACCTGTTCATGGTGACTTGCCTCATTCGAAACCTGCAGCCTTACAGCCCCTTCCTGCTCAGTTATCCATGTCGCACCAGGAATGGCTTTCGTCTGGGTTTCTAGGTGTCTTGATCAAGTACGATGTGACTGGACAAGGTCTCGAGGCATATGCCACCTACCTACCAGATATTGTCCGTCTAGTAGGCACCAACAGTGCTCTCGATGATGCCGTGGCAGTCTTCAGCACGTGTTACGCAGGAAGACCAGATTCAATAGAAACGATACGTGCTTATGGAAGAGCTTTACGTAGCCTTCGGGAATGCCTTTCAATACCTCAGCAGGCTTCGTCAACAGACACACTGTGCGCGGCGATGCTGCTCGGTTTATACGGATCTCTCTTTCCTCGCAGCAGATTAGGAGTTTTGAGCCACCACGAAGGAGTATCGAAAATCATCGAGTACAGAGGACCAGGGCGACATAGGACTGGGTTTGAGCAGCAACTGGTAATTTCCCACTGGGCGGCGAATGTGAGTCTGACCTCGCAGAACAAACAGAATCCTGTTTTAACAGAATTCCGCAGATTATGTCTTCCTTATTCCGAGGTCAAGGGTGCTATCTGGAAAGTGAAAAATGGAGGGAGATATTTTGTCCTACCTCTATCCGACACATCAATCAATTCGACCTGTTCTTATGCCAGATTTTCGAAGGCATGACAACTCTACCGGGAACATTGCGTGATTTTCGTGCTCTGAAGAGAGCGAATGGTCATTCTAAATTGCCAGGTCATCTAAAATCACGACTTGACAGCTACCATGTCATTTTGAACCGGATTGGATGCGTAGTCGAGGACCTACTTTCTCAAGGGATCACTGCGACCACCGTCCCATCCGTCAGATTCCCTAGCATAGTCGATGAGAGTTTCAGCTTTCGAGATCGATCCACTGCTATGCTTTACGTCTTACACTGGACTTTTTCGCTTGTGGTACAGGGTTTGATATACACATGCAGCCCATATCCAACGACACCGCAAACGAGTGCTCAGATATATGTTCGACGGATATACATGTCCTATGACTACGCGCGTTCTTTTCCTCCATACTTTTCGTCGTACATGTTGCTTCCGCTTGTCGCAGCTGTCGCCTTTGATGAGAATGACTCGAAGGCATGGGTGATGACGGCTATTAATGATCTCTACAGTGAGAACTTTCAAGCATCTTCCGATGACTTTCCACTCAATGCACATCTGCTGGACAGTTTAATTAGCTGCTTGAGAGTGTGAATGAGTCCAGTGACTCGAATAAGCTCGATAGATTCAAATCGAGCTATGCGCATATTCTATTGCAGTGCTCTGGATTTCCAGCTGCATGGTGCGCTGTGATGATGACTGCAACGTGAAAGTATTGCCGTAGCAGCAATGTCCCCCACTGAGAGCTTCGAGCCGTTGGGTACAAAGCCACTATCCACTGTCTAACCAACAAACCATTACTCAACAAATTGACACGAGAAAACAGACCGCGATATAATCCCTGATCATACCATCAAGAATTATAAACGCTCACATCTTTAACTTTTCTCCACTCGAGGAGACGCATAACCAGCCACCAAATACAGCGCCACTATAACCCACTCTTCCAACGCTTCCATAAATACACGAGCCCAAATATCACCTGCCATCGGACTGAAAATACTGTCCTGATCATCATAATTAAACTCCACAAAAACCGAATACAGAACCCTCACAACCAGAAACGGCAAACTCCCAACAACAGCAGACATGAGTTTCCTATCTTCGCACCTAATGCGTGATTTCCTAGCTAAAAATGCCGCCGAGACGAAACATAGGAACACTGCCGTCACGAGAAATAGCACAGCGCCCGCCTTGAGAAGCGCGAGCCCGGTCTTTCGAGTACTAGCTTGGAGGGAGCTGATCTTCGACCCTCTCGCGGAGAGTAACACGATAGCCAGCGCGGGGAAGATGTACATTATGCGAAATACTCGAAGCGAAACGAATTCCGGGGTCATGCGCATATTTCTAGAACCATAAATCCGTCAGAAATAACATACTAGCAAAGAGCAGACTTCTTCGTACTAGTAACAACAGCGAGAGGTACACATACATCCGACGAAGAATACCCATCGTAGCCAGCGTCAATGGCGACAAACCCACCCCTGCTATCGTAGCCGCCGTAATAGTCAGCTCCAGGTTCGGTGTCGATTGGCTTTCAGCCACAATCTGCAGGATGTTTCCAACTATTCGCAGCACAGAGAGCACGATCAGATAATGCCATCCTGCAGCGTAGCTGAAGCCTTGTTTTCTCGTAACGAGAATACTTGCAATCAAGGCGGGACTATAGTAGATAAGTTGCACAATGGCTAGCTTCCCATTATTGTCGAGATGCATTTTAGACGGGTGAAGGATAGAGATAATTTCAGATGTAAAGTCCGTTCTAGCAAGGAAGATTCTGATATTTTGGGATTCTGAAGATAACGACAATAAAAACCACTCGGAGTCTACTTTTTCTATTCATGTCTCGCTGAAATTAAAACCTCCTATTTTAACATAAATAGCGCAAACCAGTCCTGGAATATCCCCTGAAGCCCACCAGGCGTATAAGATTATGGTAATCCATTCTATACTCCCCTGAGAGGAAGTACATACAGTAAGTAGTCAATACGCTAAAGATAGCTTAAACATGACACTAGTCCTGAATAGTAAAATGCAATGACATCATACCAGCGGAGGACATTTTTATTTGCCGATCAAATCGAATACTGTTAAGTGACGGGTTTCGTTTTCGGGAGATTATGGGCAGAGGGCTGTTCACTGGAGGCTTCAGGTCTTCGCGCCAATCCTACCAAGAAGTTAGCACTAGAAGTCAACAAATGTTAAATGATACCAGGGACAGACCTTAATTACATACTATCTTAAGTAAGCCCCGCAGGTTTTAACTAGGTCGTTAATTGCGCTGTATAAAGCTTCCATCCATTCAGTTTCTCCTGATAGTCTCTTGATAAGTTCTATAGATTTTCTTTATAGCTTTTCAGATACCTGGCGGAGATTATCGTCATCATTGTTTAGCGCGCAGAAGATCCTGCTATCTGTGTAATGTTTGATATCCTTGGGTACCTCCGCCCTGCACGTACCATACGTATCAAATTTCAATCTAGCTCAAATATCAATAATATAACGCTTGAAAAGAAGACTAGCGAATGTAAGGAAAGAGTGAACAACTCATACGGGTTCATAACCCATGCACCTTACCGCTTCAGTAGCCCAAGCGCGCAAATTATCCACGCGCAAGTGCCATATATCACTGGCCTTCGTTCCTGGCAGAAGGTGAGCTGGACCAGAGAGTTGAGCGCGGGTTATAGGGATTGTTTGTATGTCTGGATTTTCTGGAATTGGGAAGATCAGCTATTGTTTTTTTATCAGTCTGATTCTTGAATATTCACTAGATAGCTAGATTAATCACTTACCCCATTTTGCTTTAGGTGAGGGACATTTTCTGAGTCTCTCTCCTAGACCTCGAATATTCCTTTGATACGTTGGATTGTGGTGTCGGAAATCTTTCCAATTCAATATAATCACAATCTGGACTTCTGGCTGTCCCCCGACAAGCCAAAGACGCATATCGGAACGAAGACGTGGTAAGGATTCAGACCAGCCGCTCTCGATTACAAAACTCGGAAGCGGGTCTGAATCATATCGCAGCATTAGGTCTGGTTCCTTGCGCGAACCAGCGTATCTCCCCTGAAAAGCACTAAGGGCTATACATCCAACGTTAGTTATACCATGGAGAAGAGAAGCGTATAAGATTAAAGGCTTACTTGTCCCCACTCGTGTCTTGAGGATTTTCCCCTCGGCGTAGCTCAGGAACCCCGTAGCCATCATATCAATGCGCTCATCCTCAATCCAGTCCTGGTGAGTGTCGTGTACTTCTGTTGGCATGATAAGGATGTGCAGGACTTGAGTATAAGAATTATAGCTGAATCTAATGAGTATTGTCAGTTAGACAGATCACAAATTTCTTGCGCTTCTGGGGGTATTATTACCTTGGTCTATGTCTTTCAATGTCTGGGTCTTGTGAGAGCGAGTCTACCAGTAGACTTCCATCTTCTACTGGGATATTGTCAAACCTCAGTTCCATACATTCGGTTGCTGATTGTATATCTCTTTTAATTCTATAAAAGAAACCCTGGCTGAGGTCGCCTGACTCTGGGAGGGACTCTCTGTCAACAGCCATATTGAGAGGATATTCTGGATAAATATATTTGTTAGACCCGGGGAGTCTAACAAGGAGATTTCCTTTTTGGTCGACTGGTATGGGGTTCCTACAATCTTCAGCTGCAGCAAGGTTTTGGACCGAGTATTTATGCTAGTGGGGTAGGTAAAGTTAATGGATTATTCCGTAGACTTCTATAGCAGGCAGCCGCAGTGATGTATGGCGGAAGCCCCGTGAATGATATACCAGGTCAGTGGTAGAGTGATTATCTATGTACCCATTTAGGCGGTTTCGAATACCCAAACTGGAGAAGAAAAAAAGAATCAAAGTCGATGTGCTGAGATGTACTCGACAATTCTGCTGTACTGACCGCCTTCTTAAGTTTACCAGGTATACATCATTACCATAAAGATTAGGTAGTTTAAACAACACGTTAGTCCCCAATAAGGGCACTGCAATTGAAATTTAATCGAGGACTACCTATATATACCTACCCAGGTAGGTACTTAGGTACTCTAAAACAACGGTGAAGAAAGCCATGTATTTCTCCACATGACCAAATACAGACCTATGCAGTCAGCACAACATGAGCATCGCCATCCCTCAATTTATCCTTTCCGACAGGCGGAATCGAAATCCCAACACCGATATAAATACCAACTACCACATATTCCATCAGTAATCCCATGCACACAAAAGCAGCAATGGATCCCGTCAGGTTATTCCATTTTTGGCTTGTTGAAAATACAGACAGCAAAGCATACGCGACTCGCACAATCAGGAACGGCATCGCGGATGCGCTTCCTTTAACGATCTATCAATCATGTTAGTAAGAGGTTCGGTTGTGACTGATTTGGAGGGCGACTTACTGTCATGCTAGCTCTCGAAATGCCTCTTCTCTGTCTCCAGATATAAGCCTGAAGCATGATCAGAGCAGCCAGGATGGCGACCAGGAGGATATTTCCGGCCTTGACTAGTCCATCTCCGTGGCGAACGGAGCTTGGAGACTTGTAGTTTCCGACCAGGACGCTCCCAGCGATGAGAAGGGCAATGGCGACACCAAAAATGATTCGTACGAAGATGGCGAGACGGTGGACTAGGTGTTTTTGCTCAAAGTCCAAACTGAATCTGTGGCGGAATCAGACAATTTCATCTTAGGAATGAATAATAGATGGCTCCGATGCTCTTGGATACTTACGCGACTCTCAACAGGCCAAGGGTAGCAAGGATAAGCGGCACAACGCCCACTGAAAGTAGGATGATGGTCGCAATGGTGAGGCCAACGGTTGGATTATTCTCAAAAACGATCATGACTATTCCGCTAGCAAATCGAACTAAGAACTGTATCAGTTTGATTCTCCCAGTTTCGAATCATCTCATACCTGACGAGAAGGCAGTCAAGAGATACCACCCCAGTCGCGGCCTGCCATGGCGACGAAAGAGAAGGTAGGCTGCTAATATTACAGCTGGGATGTAGAATATGATTAAAGCAATTCCGACTTTAGAGCGATCCTGCAACATGGTGGCCAGATGGGAAGCGAGAATATTGAACTCGGAAAATGGCTACTTCTAGAGACTCGCAAAGATGCTGGACATCATCTATATACCTAACTTATACGTGAAACGACATGCACGCCATCGTGGGTCTCGGGGCAAGTCAAATCTCAGCCTCGTTCAATTCTCGAGAATTGCTTCTCTTTACAGTAAGCCTTAGAAAATCCCTCTAGATCCTCCGACCTGTTCTGAAAAACTTCGATGGGATCTATAACTATCTCAGACTGCTGAGATAGCGCATACCATTTAAGGTTGTGGTTCCCAAAGATGATTGGATCACTAAAAGAGACGATGTGGCTGGCGCGCCCCGCATATTCGCAAGTTGCATCCTAATAGGGGAATTAGTGGGGGATATTCACATCGAAGCCAATAAAAGCTCACGATCTCATCAGGGGAAAATACGAGGCCAATTTCGCCTTGCGCTGCTCGATCATGGTCTGGATGCCAAACCGCGGAGGAGACATGGGGTAGTGCATGATAGAGCCTCAGGGGAGTTTTCAGTTCTTTATCTAACAGTGGCTTGTCGCAAGATGGATCTCTTTCGGGCGTACTCTGAGAAATGAATCACATTTGCCCTGGTTGATCACCACTGAACGTGCAGCAAGTACGTTGACTAAGTAGTCGAGGGTCACATATCTAGACGATGGTTGGCGTTGCGGGAAAGTCGAAAGCCTGCAATACATGCAGGAAAAGGAAGGTGGCGGTATGTATCCTCCAATTTTGATGAAAGAAGTGCCTTTTCTTGCAGTTTGGCTAATGCTTCCCAGTGCGACTTGCAACGGCCTCAATGTTCGCAATGCATCAAGTCAAACCGCGTCTGTACGGGGTATCAGCGCAAACGCATTTTCATCTTCCATCAAGGAACTCAAGAGACACACTATGAGACCTCAATAAATGGTCCTGGGGCATCAACTACTCCCGTTTCTCGCTCGACAACGAGCCCATATCAAGAATCAAACATCACCTTCTTCTCGACTCATACCCGTGGGAGAAGATCCTCTCCGCGAACAAGAAACCAAATATCTACTCTCGAATCAAACCGAAGCTTACTCCACGTCACCTACCGCAAGCAACTCTTCAACGCTTATCTACGCAGCCACATACCGCCCTCACAACTCCAATCACTCGGAACGCCATGGCTAGCACTCATCCCCGAGCTGGCTTCTCCCACCGAGGCACTGGAAACATCAACCTTGGCTCTGGCAACATCCAAACTAGGTAGATTGAACAACGATCCTATCCTCACCAGAGAAAGTCTACGACTCTACACCTCCGCGCTGCGCCAGCTGCAGAAAGCCCTCTGGGACCCAGGACTGATGTATCGAGACGAAACCCTAGCTGCGTGTATGGCACTGGCGATGTATGAGATGATGGAATGTCCCTCGGGGGATAAAAGCGGGTATATGAGCCATTGTAACGGCTTAGGAACACTAGTGAGGTTAAGAGGACCAGAGGCGCACATTGGGGGGTTAGGACATCATGTTTTTCTAGCCTTTAGAGTCCATGCTGTGAGTTCACTTCACTTTCCTATTTCGCCAAAGCATCTTCCCTCCAGGTATCATATAGAATTCTTCTATCCTGCTGACACCAACCACAGACCCTACAAGACATGCACCACCACTCGCCCTCATACATCTCTTCCTCCACATGGACCAGCATCCCATGGATAAACATCCCCAAGACTGAATTCGACCAATTCTTCGACCTCTTCGTTCGTGGCCCTGCGACATTCCAAGCCGTCGACCGTCTGGACGGCGCAGAACCACTAGAAAAACTCCGCATTGCACTCAGCATCGTCCACTCATGCTGGGAGTTGGATGCGGATCTAGCTACGTTTTATGAACAGTTTGAGAAATCGTCGTTGGGTCCGTTGTATTGGCCGGAATTCGCAAAACCCCGTATCTACAGGAAGGGTCAACGTGATACTGATAATGATTATGCCGATGACGACGACGATGATGATGATGCTTGGAATAATATATCACTATTCCCAATATCCCTCCACTTCCCGAATCTCGGAACCGCTCGAACAATCATTTTATACTGGGCTACGCTCACCATGCTCTGGTCTGGTCTGTATCAGCTATACGGACTCATTTACGCCCTTAAAGAAACCATCATCGATCCCAATTCCAACAACGAACACGAACGTGAAGACCACAACACTAATACTCCTCCTACATCTGCTGCTAACTCTAACACCAACGATACTGACACTAACAATCTAACATTCCTAATAACCCACCTCCCACCCCTCGATCACAGAAGAGACTTCGCATCCATGGCCCGCAACGTATGTCAATCCGTCGAATACTGCATGCAAGAAGAGATGCTGGGTCTAGGACCGATAATCCTTCCTGCGCCGCTGGGGATTGTGATTGATACGATGAAGGGGTATGAGAGTTTTGCGAGGGAGGTGAGATGGGCGAGGAAGGTGATGAGGAGGATTTCAGAGGGGGGGTTGAGGATTTTGGAATAATTTTTCTCTTTTGGGGGGTTTTCGTTTACGAATGTTTAGAATTGATTGGAGCTGGCTCCATGTATGTTGGAGGGTGGTTTTATTTCCTGTTTTTCTTCTTCTAGATCCTGTGAAACCATAAATGGACCCCCGGCATGATACATCACTACTGGAACAATCAAAACTACACGTATCCGATCCGGATAAGATACGACAAAAGAAAGGAAAGTCTAATACCAACACATTTCACTCATGAAGTGGAAAGATGAAGCGAATATGACCCAGATGGGCAAAAGGAATAGCGCACAGCGCGCATAAAGCTTGAAGTATATAAACAAAATTGGAACGCCTCCGTGGTGCTTATAAGAAAACAGAAAATATTTCTAGAGTTTTACTTCGCTTCACTCGTTATAATGATATACCTGGTTCGGTGTCAGTTAGTTACCTAGTTCAGAAATCGAAAAGGGCCAGGGAGACATACGAAGTAGTTGGGCAACCCGAAACACTCGTAGCCGAGTCTTCGAGCCATCTTGGCAAAACCCTCCGTCTCAACCATATGATAAAAAGGGAACGGAGGGAACATGGCGCCATCTCGGTGCACTTCCGCCTTTACCAACAGCGCTGTTCCACCCACACCGTCCAGCGGAATGACCTTGTTCTGCTTGCGTTCGTCACTCGTGTCCGCTAAGTAGGCCATCAATGTTCGATAAGTCGGCATCTCCGCATAGCCCTCCAGCAGGATTTCATCGGGCCCCATCTTTTCCGCGAGTTGCTGGGCAGTATCGCTATCGCGCCACGAGTTGTAGTCGTAGGGGCGAACATCCATTTTCTTCTTCTCGTCGTTGTAATATCGCTGGAAGCAGTTGGGAACAATCACCGCCTTGTTGTGTGAGGCCATATCCTGGATCAGAGTCGGGGGCGTCTCGACGATATCCGCATCAAGCCAGAGCACCCAGGACGTACTCGGTCCCAGCGTCGTGAAAAGAAGACTGTTGCGCGCACGACTCATCGACTCGCGACGGATCTTCTGGTTCTCCATCTTGTGTCGTTCCTTCTCATCCTGCGAGGCGATGGGAGGGTCAAAGTCCTGTCGGAGGATCGACACGCTGGCGAAACGGTCATCAATCGGGCCGGACTGTGTGGCCGCAATGGCAGCCTGCAATGCGCTGGTAGCGGCATTGCCCTCCTTCGTCTTGGGGATGATGAACCCCAACGAGATCAGTTCATGCGGATACGACAGGCGCACGAGATTATCCCAGTATTCCTGATAAAACCGGGCCAGAGGCGTCAAGATGAGCACACGCTCCCCGTTCGCTAGGGGATCCGCCGTCGACGTCAGATTGTTCATATGGTAGTGTACGACTGGCGGGGGCGCCCGCTGTCCATTGCTTCGATATTCCTGATTCTTCAGGAACGGCTTTGTGGGTGGTGAGAGAGGGTGGTCGGCCGCATCGTCTTGTCGCGATTTTGTCGACGTCGCAGTCGAGGAGGATGATGACGGCGACAGGAGGAAGAACAGGAACCCGAACGAGAGCACGGCGGCCAGGACGAGGGTGACGGGACTTGTCCGCCGTATGGAGCGTGTGACGGCCATGGTGGCCGGTCAGGATCCCTTCGAGGGAAGCGTAGATGTCAAGGAGTGAGAGGTTCGCAGAAAGATGTTTTTCAATCACAGCTTCTCTGGCCCGTTCCGCGGCGGGCGAGATGACGATTACCTGGCACGTTCAGACGTCGACTCTGGCCCGAACATAGCGTGATCAAAACACCGGAAAAGGAAGAAAATAGAGTCGCAGACGGGGATGCTCCAAGACCAGCAATGGGAGAAAGAAAGGAATGGAATATTTACTCTTCTCGATCACAGACAAGCCCGTTCTCAGACCCACGCGCCGGAGGTGAAGTTCCAGGCTGTCCGAATGCGGATGGGAGATCGCCCGCCGCCACAGACGCCACAGTCGATGAGATCGGATAGTTTGACTGCTAATTATACAGTCGGGTCTTTTATGGCAGCTGCTGTTTGATATGTGTATTATATGCTCCTGTCTTTCCTGCACGGCGTTCCTGCAGAAACTGTTGACTTGTCTCTGCAATAAATAATCACTGTACATTCCCATAGAAACAGATGTTATCCATGGAGAATGTTTCTGAAACATAAGCGCGGGTCCAGTTTCTTGGTTACGAGACATGCGACAGGAGAACAGAACACGGAGGACTATAGACCATATCTTGACTTCTATAAGCACAAGGCTTCAGTTTCATTTCTATTCTGCAGGACCTGAAAGAAGGTCGAGATATCCACATCATATCGCTAATATACAGTCTACATCTATTAACATGAATAAAATAAAATAACAACGACTATGCTATCACGGCAGCCATCGCATCACACCCTCAAAAGCCACAAGGGCCATCGCGTTCGCCGGGAACGCTCTGAGGAAACACGGCACGAATCCTCGCCAGTATCCTCTCCATCCCCTCTCCTGTGCCACTGCCACTGCGGCGTCTTTCCAATGACGGAATCGCCTCTGTCCGTCGTTCAACGCGCCGCCTAGCGGATCCGTCATGATACGCTGCTTGACCACGTCGGACGGGTAGGCCACGACCCAGAAGATCTGCGCCGATATACCGCCAGCCCAGAAGTTGATGACGGGAGCGGATAGGTTTGTCTTCTCATTCATGAGCCGGGTGAGGATGTCGTAGGAACCCCACCAGAAGAAGAAGAAAGAGCGGAAGAACATCGTTGCGCAGAGACCGCGATAGAGACCGCTAATACCGTGTGTGCGGAGCTGCAAAATAGGTCAGTCGACAGTCGACGCATCTCTCACTCGGATGAGCTGTTTCGGGGGACATACGATCTTCCGACAGCAATCAATTGGCCCACTGTAGAGTCTTTTGCTCTTATCTGCTGCATATTGGATCTGTAACCGAGCCTTTACGTGTTCCACAGGCGCAGCGACAAAGCTGACAGTAGCCCCGGACATTATACCCGCTATGCCCTGTCCGAAAGTAGGCAATGTAGTCAGATCCTGCTGGCTTTTACTGAATGGTGTCATCGCGCGTATTTTTGGATTCGAGAAGACGTTCTCGAGGAGCAATCGTCGGTAGAGCGTGAGAGAACCGAGCATACTAAGTTATAGCAGTCAGCCTCAGCTGGACAGATCAAGCTTCCCACAAAGATCGCGCGTCTCAGACACGAGCTCACTCACACAGAGTCCATGACCATCCATCCGACCAGCGGTGGTGTCGCGCCCTTATATAACCCAGCTACACCCTCTTTCCGTAGCGTCTGCATGAGACAGTCCACCGGTCCTCTGAAGTGCGCATCTTTCGTCGTCTGTAACCGGACTTTGATCGTATCGAACCTGTCAACGCGATTAGAAGTTGCTTGCCTCGCTTTCGTCCAAGAACAAGAAGCATATCCAGGAGGGAGAACATACGGATGGCCCACTAGTAATATCCAAGAAACGTTAGCGATACAGTTCCAAAGCGACAAAGCAATTGAAACCATGAGAAAGAAACGAAAGAACACTCACCACTCAACTTGGTAATTCCCGAAAACACACCCGCCACGAACCCTTTATAATCGCGCTTGGAGCTCTGCGTCTCTGGCGCAGCATTTCCACTACCACTCTCATGAATCAATGGCTGCTCCGTCGCGCCCGTCGAAGGACTGACGGTCGCCTTGGTGGAACTCATGGGAACCGTACAGCAGACGATATATCTGCGATCGCACCCAGTCTGTCTAACCTTTGGCCTGAGCAGGTATCTTTTCGACGTCTATTCGAATTGATCTCGATCCCTGCGCAACCGAGACCACCGCCAACTCCCCACAGGACTCCTGCGCTGGTTCGAGGGCGAAAAGTGATCCGATATCGCGACAACTGACGCTTTGACGATCTGATGTCCGGGGTCGGAGCTATCGTGAAATAATAGAGTTCCGGCACCGTTCAGCGACGGATATCGTGAAAGACTGCCTTGAATCGTGGTAGAAAAGAGAGAGGACGAACGAAGAGAAATAATTGAGACGACAGTTATTATTAATTATCCATCCGAGCCCTAGACGCATTCTTCTATCGACCAGGGCTCCGGTGGGGGGTCGATGACTCGAGCTGCGTCGCTCTTCGTTTTCGCTCCGCCCCGCAAAGTTCGGGGAGCGAGGGCTGCCCTCCGGAAGTGGAGTCCAGATGGAAAGGCAAGAAGCTTCTTCTGCACCACGCAGAATAATTGTGCACAAGTCGCATAACTATGTACCTAGTTACGGGGATCTATAATAATAATACTCACTACAAGTCTACGGCATAATTGCAGAGGAAGCAGACTGCACGGTAATACAATCCGATTGACGCTCAGAGCCACTCTGTAGGCATGTATGGCTGGCAATGAGCCAAAAGATATCGTACAAACATATACACGACGGCAAATAGACACGTCGCAGAAACACTGGGGTATAGATATATTGCAAGCAGAGAAGAACGATCAGTCTGATCGATGCCGGTGGTATACAACACGGCCCATTGAGACGCCGAAAATGCAAGATGAAAGAAGCGTGATGAAGCTGCGAGGTTAAGAATAAAAGAAGACACTGCGGCTGGGTTCACAGCGCTCTATTTTGGGGTCGGAGACGAGCGGTCAAGAAGATGATGCGACGCTCCGTGCAGTGGAATACGAAGGTGCTGATGCCTTCTCAATATCCGATACTGCGGGTATATTTTAATACTTTGCAGATAGCCGTCCAATCCGGACGACACTAGGAGATAATTTTTCAGATCGCAATCAGCTCACCGGCCCTTGAGCTCCTGTCGCTGCTTCTGGAGCCGGATTCGCTCGTTTTCTCTCTGAATCAGCTTCTCGACCAATTCGGGAGACGGAGCGAGCGTCTTCATCGAGCCGGACTGCTCTGAGCCATTAGCCGCGCCCGCGCTGAGGTAGCTGTCTCCTTCCTCGAGTACCAGCGGCGTCACTGGTCCCGGGCTACCGAGCGGATCGAGACGGGGAGCCGCCGGCTTGGTGGTGATGACTCCTTGAGCATTCCGGGAGAGGACGCCATTGGTGATCAGTTCCCGGTATTGACGGAGGGTGTCTCGAGAACCAGACGACATCCGGTATGCCTGCGGTCTCTGTTGGTGGGGAGATGACGGTCGCGAAGCCGTGCTATGAGCTCCTGTCGAGGACTGATAGACAGCCGGATGGAACCGAGGGAGACTCAGCGGGACGCCGGAGGCACCTTTGGAGGAGTTCTGGGAAGACATCGGGCGACCGGACTGCGCCATGGTAGCGGGTGCGTACAGTTGGGTCGAACCGCCACTGTGCATCTTGTGGTCGGACTTCACTCGCGAGGAGACTCGAGGTCTCCGGGTGCGCTTCTTGGTGGATAGTTTCTGGTCTTTGCGGCGTGGACACTGCTGCGCGTAGAGGAAATGTACTTCGTCGAAGCGGCCGGTCAACGGAGTGACAGGGACGTCGTCCAGCTCGCGGGTGGAAGCCGCCTTGGGGATGGGAATCGGACGAGTGCCTGCGGAATCAATACCGAGAGTATCGTCGTCCGCGTCAACGGTGGTCGTAGCCGGACAAAGTTCGGGAGATGGCAGATAGGATGGACGTCCAGGAGGCGAAGTTGAAGTCAAGCTCCGTAAAGACGAGGACGAGCAGACGATGGTGGGATGGCCGTGCTTCTTTATCAAGCCCTCAAGCTGTTCGCGGGCCTGGCGTTTCAGTCGATCCGATGAATGCTGTCGACGTGGGGGAGACACGAGATGTGCTAGCAGTGGAGAAAGTGGTTAGCAAAGGAATGCCCGCAGCAGGACAAGAGCATTCCCCATCGTCCAGCGGATTTCCATTATTGCAGAGATATGCATGATGGGAAGGGTCGACAGGAGATAGGATGACTTGGCTCCTGCAGTGCAGAGAAAGAGGGGTTGGGAGACAATAATAATCATACGCAAGTAAACAACAACAGAGGGATCGTCTAAGTACTTACTGGCACTACTGAGTCGCGGAGGCGAAACCGAGCTGATCGAAGAAGGATACGCCGAGGAGAGGGAGGAATAGGAGGAGGGAGCGGTGGTGCTGGACGCTTTGATTGTTTTATCCATCCTCGGATCCTCCCCACCACCGCCGTTTTTTCCCAGCGAAGACGGTGGATCTCCGCCGTGGAGAGAGGATTTCGATCCTATGCTCGATTCAGTAAGTTGGCATTCGGGATAATCGTCTGGCTGTTTGGCTTCTGGATTGAGCCAGAATAATTAATTATTATTATTGGCACCAGTTCTGCCTCATGTCGTCATGGAGCCGCCTTAGTTGCCTTAGTTGCCTTAGTCCCGTGCCGGCGCATACCGTATGGTTACACGTATCTTGGTATTATTCACCTCGAATACGGCAAACTGCCAGCCAGAGAGTGAATACCCCGGAAACACTCGATACGGTGGCTGCGCTGCCAACCATGCGGTGGAGATGGGCGGAAACTCTTTCCACGGGAACGCAAGGGAACAGGGAACAGCATGGAAGAGAAAATGGAAGAAATGACAGCAGAAGAAACTCACTCAAGCCAGTGCGATGCCAGTGGAAAGCAGATGGAGATGAAAACCACTCCGCCTGAATTCTCGATTTCTCGAGTCACGATGCTGTGAGTCTGTGTGACAGGTGGCCTTATCGGGCGGTGTTCGCAGGCGATATCGACACTGACACTCAGCCAGTAGATAGTCAGCATATGGTACAACGGATGGAGGCGCCACTATCTAGTCAGGGCAAATGGCGTAGCAGAAGGGGAGAAAGAGGAGAAAACTGATGCGGAAAGCTCAAAGTGGCGTCCAACGGTCCAAGGCATCCGACAGAGTCAATGACAGCAGGTCGTATTGTTATTATTATCATCAGCACCATACGCACACTAGATCGCAGTCAACTAGGCTATGAGATGATCCCGTCCTCGTGCATAGGCACAGTATCAAAAATGGCTCAAAGACGGCACAATATCTCCGCCTGACCAGCAAGATGATGTCCATTGCTATCCCCAGCAACGAGGTCAGACAGCTCCCCTGCCTGTGGTTGGTCCGCCAACATACATCCGATCGCAAGACGGAGACCGGATGATCGGATAGGATGGATCAAGTCACCACATTGGCACATATTCATAATAATAATAATACATACCAGCCAAGGATATCCTCTCTATGACATGCATGCAGCTGGCTACAAACGGGCCGACCATCCGAGGACGAAGGAAGCTGACAAACCCGCAGAACCAGAGGCAGTGAAATGGAACCATGCACCATGGGAATTGGGAACACAATAATAATAATATCCTGGCGGATCGGACGGTCCTGAGAGGCGACCAAAGGAATAGATAATTCAAAAAGCAGCCAGTGGCTTGTGGTTTCAAAATTCAGGGTGAACTGGTGGGACTTGGCCTGCCCGTCACCCCGGATTTACAACAAGTCCCATGATCGGCCAATTCTGGTCCACGTCGATGCTGATCGAGCGGCACAAAAAAACACAAAATCAAAATAAAAATAATAGAGGAAAATCTAAATAGATACGTACCGCAGATCCACAGGATGCCAGAAAACAATTGCGGAGGAATATTGGGAATCGCGGTCATCCAAGTGTGGGAGACTGCAGATGATAACAATCGATAGATATTCTCGTCGACCACGAGAGATGTGAAGCTCAGGGCACCCGGTAGAGGCAGGGACTGACAAGAACCTGGTTTCAACCTCTATCTACCCTGCGGCCCTTTTAATATCGAGCTTGCCTTCCAGGCTGTACACCACACTCTTCGAGTGCTGTCTCCGGTGGCCCGGCGGCCGGTCTGTTCTCTATCTACGGACGTACACTATTCTGAAACGGATGCCACCACAATCCTGGCCGGCAAGGGTCCTGCTCGTCCCGTGAGGGACTGCTCGAGATCCGCTTCATCGAGATTATACCTGCGATCCGACGGCCCGCAACGCCACCCATGCAGGAAAGACCTGAGACATGGTGAGCGTGCTCTGCGTGCGTGACTGATTCCAGCCCACTTCTCGCGTGGCCTTTCTTTATCACATCGCTCTAGGAGGCATGATTCTACTGTATCCGTTCTAGCCCAGGCAGATCGATCGCATTCGACTGATAAAATGTCTTCTACTTCTCTACATGAGGTATATTGCTACAAAGCGGACTATTCTAGGTCTGTCGTAATATCCTTACCAAGCAACGATTGCGTCAGCCACTGTTCGTCTACACCGTACGCGCGTCTGCCATCATAATTCAGCAGCCATCATTGTGTACTTTTTTTATTCCTCTAGAGCGCAAAAGCGGACGCATCTAGCTCTGTCTAAAGGTGGTCTCGAATCTCTAGTTTTGAAAGGCATATGATGAATTCTCCCTGCAGGAGATGGTGCATACTTACAAGGTGAAACAAATGCATCTTCGTCATATCCCGCACTACCTGTGGACCTGCATTAGAAACAGGCGATTGTTCGGGGACCCTCTTACCAACACATTCGGGTGGCTGACAAAGTTCAGTTCTCATAACGAATCCGGGTCATCTGCAACGACATCGAACTCAAAGGGGGTAAGAGCTGTTGAGCTCTTGTCACTAAAGTGAACACAACGGCTTTAACAGATATCAATAACCATACCCATGTCGAAATCGTGTCTTCCTCTAGAACGTCCGGCCAACTGCTGAGGAAAAAGGCAGTACTTGTGTCACTGGGATCTGGCTCTTTCACGCCCGGTTCACACCAGCGGTGGCCCTCGAAACTGGGATCCACGTCGACGAAGCGAGTGACATTTCTGCCAACCAGGTTGTTCGCATCAAGGACCGCAGCTTGGATGACACTATTGAGGGACATCACCAAGCCATTCATCCCAGTCCTCAGCGGTTGTCAACCAGACGTCAGAACGGTCCACCTTATCCCATCCCCAATAAACGGAACGAAGCTGTATTGCACTCTGTTGTATGGGAATTGAACATTCTTGGATACCCAGCGGTACTAGGTTTTCTTCTTATCATCTCCTGGTTTATTTTGATGTTTATTTTATTCTATCTGGAGTGGATAGCTAATTCCGCAACGCTAAAATTGGTTTAGATCCTGTCCTACTAACCTCATCAGTGCAGCCTGGGGTACACATGGATTAAGGATTCTTTCCATTTTCTCAAGCCAATCATCTGACCAGTCAAAATAAGTGAAACATCGCGAGTATTCCCAATGGCTGGGATACCAGCCTGCAAATTCCCAATCTAGAACAGCAGCGACTTCGAACGATCTCTTCGAATCGCTGCCATCGATGCTGCTGGACGAATCGTACCGCTCTCGAACAAGGATGTTTTTCCGCTGAAAATCTGCGTGCGTGAATACGCTATTATGACCGCTCAACATATCCTGCCGGTGGCGATCGAAGAGCTCTGCCACGTAAGCCCGTCGCGCACACATATCCCAATTCTTCTTAGATTTAAAGACAAGAGCGCGATAGACATCATCCTCTGTGTTGAAGGGTCCGGTAATATAGGGGTCTTTCTCGTAGGAGAAAAAGTAGCGGTGCGGAAGTGGCCCCCCCAGAACACCGCCGAAAGTCCCAGGCGACGGGAGAGCCCGTAACTTGTCGAATATCTCGCGCAGGTGGTTCGCGATGGTTAATTTTCCAGTTTCCGACAACGATGGCCATATGTCACTAAGACGGTGACCGGGTATGTACTCCATGATGATATACAGCTTCTCATCTTGTCGATACATGGCATAGAGACGAGGAGCAGGGATGCTCTGTGTCTTCTCTATAGCTAGCAATGCGTGACCTTCATTCTCAAAGACTGCAGGTCCATATTTGACAACGAAAACTTCGTCGATACGGATAACCCGTCGAGAACTTGAATCGAATATGCAGGGAAATTCTGTGGAAGCTGCTTCGATCTCCTCTATCGTTGGAAGCCGGCGCGGCAGTTCATGCTCATCGCGAAACCAAGGGAGAGCTGGAATAGACCCTAGTGACATTCTGTCGACGATAGTCTGAGCCCATTACAAGACAAATAGGAGCTCCTGCTTAAGGTGGAAGTAAGTTTGAAAGTTCATCAGCTTCACCGTGTTGATAGGCGACATTAACGTACAGTACTTACAGTAGCGGGCCGGAACAAGTATTAACCGATGCATATACTTCGACCTTCACGTCTTCTTCTTAGATAGATTGATTGGTAAAGAATAATCGACAAAGCTTCCATGCTGCACATCGATTACAATCACCTTTTCCTTTACTGCTGTGATCGTCCCTATAGTGCTTATTTCTCTGGTGGGCAGAGAAGTATTAAAGAGCTGAGATGTGCCATCCATACCTAGTTGGCAGAATCTACTCATCTTCTTCATCAGCATTTCTTCTCGCGTTCAGCTCCCGCTCACTGGTAGTCTTTATTTGGTTTCCCTACACTAGAATTGCGAAATTTCTCCAACTTCAATATGTCATACAAAGTTTACAAAGTGAAGTCCAATCTCGCCATGCAGGATCCCGATATGCCACCTCGCCGGTATCACACTGTCATTTTCGTCGAGACAAACGCTCAAGGGCCTGGCAGCGGCATCAAGCACCACGTCACTGGCGACATCGTCAGCGGCATGCACTATGAGTCAAAGCCATACCCCAATCCTGACAGATCGGAGAGTCTCTACTCCAAAGAGCTTATCGGTTACACCGCGGCATCGACGTATCCTCACGCCTGGGACGAGATTCTCAAAAATGTCCCTCCTCCTCCAAAGCAGAAGGCGTTCAACTCTAAGACCATGAGAACAGAGCCAGTCAAGTCTTGGAATCCTCTGACATTCTACGAGCCTGGGGAACCTCGGAAGCCGTTGATGAAATGCACTGAATGGACGGAACATAAGGCAATTCCCGCTCTAAAGAACCATGATCTTATTTCAAGCGGGATACCCACTTCATAGGGCATTGGTACTGTCTTTCATGATTTCTGTAATATGCCGTTTTCAAGTCAGTATGGATTGATGGATTGGGAATATATTTCTCTGAAGCAATATCTCATCTGATTCTGAGCATCTACCTCGCGGACCGGGAATATTGTCGAATATTGCACAGCATGGAAGGATAGTCTTGCCTGAACAGTTTGAATTGTTTCTACGTCTGAGGGGGCTTCCATCTATATTTATCTTTAGCATACAGAGAATCTGCTGCAAACAGATGATTGACAGATCACACCTGGCGTTTGCTTTGTGCACCGACAAACAGCCCTGTATTTTCTCAGTTGTTACCTATCCATTACATGTCTCAAATATTCGTTACCAGCTGCTTTATTTCCGTCCACTGGTTTTTGCCCATTACTCCAAAGTGATAGTTATTAGGAAGCAGCAATATATAAAACAATATAATGGTATACAGTCGCCAGATCCTTTTTGCGGAGAAAATAGACCTTCGATAGTGATGATGTTCCTCCGCAGGTAATTATGGGGAACCCCAGTTCTCCAAGTATCTACCTAGCCAGCTCGTTCTAGACTTATACCAACTTGGACTAATCCTGTTGTGGACACAGGGGGTCCATATGATAAGCTTCGGTGGGGTATACTATTGGCTGTTATCTTTGCGGTAGATTAGACGTGCGGATGCAAGGAGAAAGACAGGCGCTTTTAGGGTGATATATATATTGTATATCACATCACCTTGATTTTCGTCTCAACTGTCATTACCCCCTCACTAACGCCCTAGCTCTAGCTCTCTCCTCCCTGGTCAACACCCACAAAATACCATCCTCGCCGCCGTCCTCATTGTTCACCTCATCCCACTCCTCCTCCTCCATATTCACCACCATAAGAATCTGCGAGACCTTTGCAAACACCTCTCTAACAGAGAAATCCTCCCTCGTCACCACATTAGCGATATTGAAGAAATCCCTCTCCATACGGACAGCGCCAAATGCGCTCATCCGTTTAGCGTGGCTCCAGACCCTCTTCTCCAGGACGTTATTGGCAAGATATCGTGCTGTGATGTCGAGCAGGAGGGTAAATGTCTTACTAGTCATGATCCGAGCAATTGGCCGCATAAGTTGATCCCATCCATTCTCGAATATGCGGGCCACGTGGTCTGAGGATCCTTTGCCTTCATCATCGTCTGCGGCAAGGTCGCCGAATTCTTCCTCGGTGAGAGAGTAATCTGCATCCCGAAATGTGTCGGAAATGAGTCGACGGAGTCTGAGTTTGACGACGTTGTTGAAGAGAGCTTGTAAGCCCTCGTTCAATAGCTCTGTAGTCTTGGCAGTGAATGATTTAAGGAGGTTAGACAGTGAGTCGGCGATAAACGACGCGTCTTTGATCACGGGAAAGGCATCGTGAATGGGAGATGATTTAGTAAGGGAGTTTTCGAGGTCGAGGTTGACGCCCAGGTTTGTAGAGACAATACGGGTAAGGTATTCGTTTGCCATGTCCAGGCTGTTGATCAATACGATGAACGAGATGATCTTGTCTTCAGGTGGGAAACCGCCCTGAATAAGGGGCTTGGGATATGTTTCGTCGCGCATCTTGCGCCGGATTATGCCGACAAAATCGGAGCCCAGAAAGCGGCCTATTGTCGTTATAACATGGGCGAAAATCTCCTTCTGTGAGGTAGCTAGGGACTTTCGGATTATGGTATTGACGATGAAGAAGACGTCGTCGACGGCTAGGATTATGAATGGGGAATTGGCATTGATGGGTTTGTTCAGGTCAAGGGAGAGACCCGAAGGGTACTCATCTATCTGGAAAGCTCTTTCCATGGAGCGGCAGAAAAAGAACGTCGTCATGGTATTGTATGGGGTTATGAGTTTCGCGGATATTTTGCGGATGAGGTTGGATTTTGCGAGGACGTCAGGTATAGCGGCTGCATTGCTGTTGAAGTCAAGGAGATCCTATTTGATAATGAGTGCTTTAGACAGGCTAGGTTGTTATATTCGTGGGACTTACTCTGCATTTCCGGGTTATAAACCGCACATAAAATGACCATGTGCCAAGCATAGCTGCAATTTCATTAAGAAGGCGTTCCACCTCCTTCGAATTCACGCCTTCATCTTTGCTATTTCTCATATTATTTGCTCCTCGCCCCGTAGTCGGAGAATTCGTCCTGGGCGTACCACTTCTCGGTAGCGGGAGGGAATTCTGAACAAGAAGGGAAGAGGGATAACACTTTATGTCCCTCACCCATCTCTCCACGTCCCTGGCATTGTTCCACGAATCGAGTATAATGCCTCCCTGAACATCAGCCTCCATTTGCAAGCGCTCAATGACATTGACCATCTTTCCCGCCCCGTAATACTGCTCAACCAGTTTTCCATGGCCCTCTACAATCTGTGCGATATGCTCGAATAATTTTATAAGAGCATTCACATAAAACAACCCTGTTTCCTCCTTTTGAGCCGCGGTCGTCGGCGCATTCCTCAACCTCTCGCGAGCCGCGTCAGCGGCGCCCTGGCAGACATAACGTCCGTAGACATCGAGGCCGGTGTCATCCCTCCCAATAGGCGGGAACAGCTTGAAATACCTCGTCACCTTAACAGTATCCCCTTCTTTGACTGCTTCCTCGAATTCTCGTACGAACAAGTTGCAAAGGCTTTCCTTCGCAATCTCGAGCGTCACCCAAGGTGGATCCGGTATCTCAACGCTCGGCACGATATCCGACGCAAATCCTCCTTTTATAACCTCCTCGGGCACTTTATTCGCCCGCGAAATATACCCCGCCGCAGCCTCCCAATCCTGGGGAGCTCCCATGGAGCCCACGACACCATGAACACAAGCCTTGAGCTCAGCAACCTGCTCCACAACCCCAAGGGTGTCTTCAACCCTCATCTTCTCCAGATCCAGCGCCTTCACACGATAACTTAAACGTCTGGCTGTATCCGCCGCGCCAGCGAGCATCTTGTTCCCAATGGTGCACGTAGGAGCGGATCCCAATCCCGCTCCCAACAAATCCAGCCTCCTCAGCTCGCGGCTTAGGTTCGATTGCGTCTCCAGCAAGGCATCCAGCCGAGCTGTAACTTTAGATTCGCGCTCATGCAGCGCCGCCAGGACAGCCCGGACATCGGATAGTGTGGCGGGATTGTTCGTTGGACAGTCGTCAGTGGATGCTAGAGGGGCACCGTTCAGGAGGGAGGACATTAAGGGCGCCGGGTGGGATGTATCGCTGCTGCGGACAGTATTTATAAGCAAGACCAGTACTTAAAGCTGATAATAAGAGATTGTTAGGAAAGAAGCGTTGCGTTTAGCTTTATCTATACCGAGTGTCATAATATCTTCTTGGTGGTAGTTAACAGGACCAGGTACCTTAGGTATATTGACTCCTAGGCTATTGGAAGCACTTACCCTATCAGGTTAGTCTATCTTATTTGTTTGGACAAATTAGGTATGATTTAAAGCCACATTTATACCTGATCGAATACACTAGTATTCATTTCACTGTAGCTCCGGCTCTTTGTCCGAGATAAGTACTTGTTGATTTACTTTTTTTTTTAGCCCATGCTCCATCTTTCTTCATTATACGCCCACCTCTCTTACCTTTCATTTCATTATTTTCATGTTTATTGACCTTATTACTTCCGAGTCCTCATAGTAACCGCACAAGATGCTGCTAGTCATTATCAGTTTGTGGGTACTCCTCTCGGGAGCTAGAATAATGCATTTTCCAGGAAAAGCTAACGGACAACTAGTATTGTCCTTGCTTTGGTCTTCACCTCCTTCGTCCCTCATATATGTCACGCGTGGCTAGACAAGGGTACTAGAGATATTTCATTGTGCTACCTACTTTTCAATGCTATTTGTTCCACGGAGCATCTACTTTTTGTTTTCTTTTATACTATCAATCTCCCTATTGAGACAGGCTACTGGACTCACCATCCACGTAATGCATTTGACTGGGTCAATTTTGTCCAGGTGTTGGGCGTATGGGCATTGTGGAACATCCTGTGAGCTTAAAACATTCCTTCTTGGTAATCAAAAACTGACTAGAGACTGACTAAAATATCCAGATTGGGGCTCAACCTCTCCTATAAACCCACTAGTCGCCTTCGCAAAGCTCTGATAATATTTATTTATTCCGGCTTTCTTATTCTATCTATAGTCCCTGTGATAGCAGACGCAGTGATAGATATCTTCTGTCCTCCATACTATCCGAATTGCCCTGAGTATAAGCGAGACCCAATTATTCTCTTCTAGGGCCTATATGCTGTTATTCTCCTGTTATTTCTTACGACTATACCTTTTATTATAGGAATAATAAAATAAGCCCGTATGCCCTCATAAACTTAAATTTTAACGGGACTTAAGCTTCAGATAGCGGCTTTTATAATCTCAGCTATTTCCTAGGTTCCCAGAGTTGTTGCGCTATAGGATCTATACCTAGATGGTGGACACTTAATTATTCTGATTATCAATATATAGTACTATATGGTCAGGTTTATCGCTGTTAACGATGCAGTCTTTGCTCTGGGGTAAGGAATTTTGTTGTGGTTGTCTTTGTAATAGATAAGATATGCGGAGGAAGAAGAAAGACAGCCGCTTTTAGGGTGATATATATATCAACTTGATTTGAGCTTATATAGACTCTGTCAGTGATTCTTTTTTGACTGTTAGGATATAGATCATAAATTATTCTAACTCATGTTTTGCCATTTTCCATCAGTAAATGTGATCCGCTGTTTGACATGTGCTAGCCAACATTTAGAATAAAAGATCACTGAGAAAGGGTTCTACCATACACCACCCCACATAAGTAAATACTAGTTCAACGGGTAACGAGTCTCTCTCTCCCCCCCTCTATCTTCCCCCATCTCTTTCTTTTCCTAATTCTTCTTACCTTCCCTACTTTCCCCTTACCTTTCGTTTAACCTGCCATGAATCCTGAGCTTGAATCAAATATCAGATTCTTTGAACATGATAGACCGTGAGATTCTCCCTGCCTGCCCATTGTTCCAAACTAACAAATCTCCTAGTCCAAATACGCCCAGACTATCTATGGAGGTTGAGCCTACTAGTTCAGTCATATCACTAGATAAACCGAGAGGGTTTATTATCACTATCCGTCGAGCAGAAGATGACTGTGACAAGCCTTGTATCTTCCGCTGGAATGTCGTGCGTGATGGATGGGGTCCTTCTGGCTTCATGCTCTTTCAACACACGCCAGACGGTCTGAAAATGGTTGAGGGAACGCCCAAATCGCCACCTCCCCAGACCTTCAAGCTTACAGGATACGAAGTTGAGACGGAAGAACTCCTGCCTGGCCAAACTCTCCGAAGAAACATAGGCCACCCGTGTCCCTTCTGGGACCACGTGGTCGCTGGTGAGAGGTATGAGCTATTCTGGCCGGGAGCTGAATATGCCTTGTGGGCTTGGGGCACCTTACGTGAGCATTGGGATCAAGAAATTGGGGTTAACTCGGGACTACCCCCTGTTGTCATCCCGGGGGGAGCCTGCTGTTCTTTTACCTGCGTAGAGGTGGAAGAACGTTCGGACTTTGAACCCGACGATCCTCGGGTGGAGAAATCGGAACGAATGTGAGAAACCCTCCAAGGTAATTTTCGTCTTTCCCGTGACTGATACTCTTTTACAGCCCTGGAACCCCTTGTATAAGTGTATCTCTGGAAGGCCCATCGAAGATTTCTAAAACGGAAAAGATCCGTATTACAGTGAAGACCACATATGATGGTCTGACAAACGAGGATCACGATGCTACTATCTGTGCTGATACAAAGCCGATCATCATACACAACTACCCTTTCTTAAGTGATAACTTTCGACTGCTGCGCCGCTGCCACGATTATAATCCGTTGAAGAATTCAGACGAGGATCCTACACAGTGGAAGACTTATTTCGACGACGAACGGAATCCGGGTTGGATGATTGTAGATGAACCTGACGTTGAGGTTAACGTTACGGATTCTACGCTTTTCCTCAGCCTCAAACCAGGAGAAACTTTCGTCAAACACCGTTCCCTGGGCTATTTCGACTTGCATCCCGATACAGTGATTGGCGACACATATCGATACCAGTACTGGGGTGGCTGCGTTGACTGGTGGGTTTGGGGTGATCGTGAAGAGCATGCGAAGACAGTGGTGAAACTACCATGTTGGCTAAATGATCATGTCGTTGACCCTCCTGATAATGATGGAAGGCCGGTTATAATGGTCCCGTCATCCAATTTTGTCGAGTTCACTGTTGTTGATTGATCTGAAATGGATTCGGTTTGGCTTTAACCTTAAGGCACCCCAGTCGCGCCAAAGAACAGCAGGTCGAAGACCCAATAAATTAGGTCAAGGAGTCTTCCAGTCTTCCTACCTCAAACAAAGATGGGGCGCTTCCAACCTTGCGGGTCTAGGGTCTAAACCCCAGCTGACAATTTGTCCACATGTGTACCGCTACTGGGCAATTACCGGGGAGATCTGCATACCGAGCCCCTACATAATGATTAGAAAAGCAATGGTCAATCATGCTTAATATAATAACTAACCTCAGCCCAAAGCACAGAACCTCTAGGAACGTCATCAAGTCCAGGTTCTTTATCTAACACCTTTCCATCACAAAGCCAAATAGTCGTATCGTAAGAGGGAGGTTTTAGTTCTCCACTTTCGTATAGTTCAATGAGTTTTAAGATGTTTGCTTTCTGGTATTGCCAGCAGTCCTCCGTAAGCGCGTCTTTGAGTTCCTTGATTCTTGTCTGCGGATCGATGACGAGGGGTATCGGACAGGCAGGAGAGAAACCCGGCGGCGCCATATTGAATACCTAGTACTTTGGCTCAGAACGGAGGTATGTGCGATTAATAAACGCGAAACCGTTCACACTGATAAAATCCTGGAACCGAAGCTATGCTCATGCGAAAGCAAGTTGTCACTGAGGTGAAAGCAAGTTGGGATTCAAGAGGCAAGAGCCGAGAAGCTTGCTTGTTCGATTACTAACTAGGAGCCGGCCAATGATAGAAAGTTCCACTATGCCATGATCGAGATGGATAGTGACAAGTTTCACATAGATGCAACTCTATACTTACTACTGCTTTAAAAAGATAAACACATCTAAATGTGGAAAGACAAGGCTAGATACCTAGTTAACACAACACCCGACGCTAGACATTATCCACAGAAGAACCACCCGATGCTCTCTTTCCCAGCGCTTTCTCTCTCACCTTCGTCGTTTCAACCAGTCCGTCTTCACGATTAAGGATAAGATTCTGATCAAATGGATACAGAGTCGGTTTCCTAATCGGCGGTTTCTCATGTGCGAATCGCCATATATCCGCCGTCATGTTCTTGCCTAGCGTCTCCACGACGGGGGTTAGAAGTGGAAGAGACAGAAGTATGACAGAGTAGCAGCACACGGCTACGATCAGAATATTGGCCCAGTAAGGGAGTCCGAGTGCAGAGAGTTGTACGCAAATAGTCGCGCCAAGACTCCAGTACACGAAGCCGTGGATGAGGTAGATGGTGAAGATGTGCGGGAAGATGAGCACGAATAACTTGAACGAGAGCATCTTTTGGACCAAGGGGCTCAGTTCAACGAGTGCTTGGAAACCGAGCGAGAAGACTAATCCGTGTAGTTTGGGCACGTAGTATTGTGGGTATCCTGCACCGGAGGTTTGTGCAATCGGTCGGCCAGTGGCTGGGTCTGGATGGATGTCGTATTCATAGGTGGCATAGTTGACCTCTGTCCATTGTGTGGCCAAATCGAGTGATAGGCCGCCGAAGCCAAGTGCGGCACAGAAGAGGATTAAGGGATAGTAGACGAAAGGGCGTGCGTACAGCCATTTTCTCCATTTATACGTGATGTCCAGATCGGCCATCATTAGGCCGAGCCAGAAGTAGGACCCCCAGGATAGAGCGTACCAGTTGTTGACGATGCAGAAGGCATAGTATCCGAACCGCTTCCATGGGGTTTTAATCTCACGGATAACAATGACCCCGAGCATTACTTGCCATGAGCCTTGGAGCTGCACGGGAATCGTCCACAACACACCCGTACAATAGTTGAATGTGATCTGAGGGGCTGCATTCGGAATCAGGAACATCAGTTCGATCACCTCGCTAATGAAGGTGCCGAAGTTCGTATAGCCAACAGCGAAGGGCCAGGTGGACCATGTAATGGAGGGAAGGTACATTAGCCATTTTGTTGCGCCTGCATCCATGAAGAAATACTCGATGAGGGCAATAGCGGTTATAGGGATGATCAGGCGCGGAGTCCGTCCAACTGTTTTCTCTGCCAATGACCTCAGGTTACCGTTTTTGAGATAGTTGGCTGCCAGGAACCGACTGGAGGTCATGAGGAACGGTCCGATCCAGATGAGATTCAGCAGGTACGGGGTAACAGTCTTTCTAGCCCAGATCTCACTCTCGTAATGCAGATATGCTCCAGGGTTTATTGCAGCAGGGATGAAGGTAAGTCCGAAATGAATCTGTGTGACTAGGAGAGAACTTATTGCTACCAGCCCGGCGAGATAGTCGACGCGCTTCTTCGCAGCAGGTGCAGCAGCGGCGGTACCATCTGCATTAGGAGCCGGATCACGCTGGGCTGTAACATCTTTCAGTTCAGTTATTGTCGTGTTCTCTTCCTTCGAGGCCTTCATGGAGGTCTCCGCTACCGACCCTATTTCCAACTCGTTAAAGCCTTTGCTTGGAGTGGAAGAAAATCTCAGAGTTGATGTGTCGTCTGTAACTGGCTGAATTTCCCATCCCGTAGAGCTTTTGCTAGGAGTGAACGAGGTTCTCAAAGGAGAAATACCGACTACCGGTTGAATTTCTAGTTCACTGAAAGCTTTGCTAGGAGCCAATGACATCCTCAGAGTTGATATATCGTCATTCACCCAGTCTGAAGGCATCGCAGGAGGCTGCCCTAAAGGCGTAGCAACACCAGACACATTTCCTGATGGCGTCGCCAGTCCAGAAATGCCCTCTATTGGAGGTGGAGTGGGCAGAGTGATCATTTCTGTGGAGGACGTCGTGCCCGCAGGAAACAAGCTTCTTATGAACGGAGCTCCGTAGCGTTTCTCGGGTCTCAGCAACGCCCATGGCTGTCTTCTTAAGAATGCATTCAGTAATAGAAAGAAGCTGAGGGCTCCGGACAAGACAGAGATGACAATTGCCGGGATGCGTTGGCCGGCGGAAGGGGGATTCTGCTTCCATTTCGTCGTTGCGTTTTGGGCGTAAGATGTATAACCGCGAAGTTTCATGTCGTCGACTCTGCACGCGGCATCAACCCGACATGTGGTGTCGAACGCCTTGCGTGCATAGTCACTCATCGAGGTCGTATTGAAGAATAGTCGAACCCAGCCTACATTTGCAGTCGTCTCTGCCCATGGGGGCCCCTGCATCGAGAAGAAGTCTCCGGTTGACCAATGCTTGATATGTAATGGCCCGGGAACACTAGGCAATCCTTTGATTTCCCTCCTCGATGCAGAGCGCCAGACCTTATCGCCAAGAGTATAGTTGAGCCAGTCCTTCGTCCAATCCACTCGATACTCCATGAACTCCCACGGGGAGGTGGATTTGTTTGTCAGAGTGGTGTAGTTGACACCGTAGATATTATCTGGGAACTCGCGGTTCATCAACATCGTGATTCGAGCAGTTGACGGTTCTTCGGTGCTCAACAGGTTCAGACTGAAGGTTTCGGTCTCATTATAGAGAAGCTCCATCGAAATTGCACTTCCGCCTGTCCACTGACGAGGGGACTTGAGGAACGTCCTGAACGTTCCGTAGTGAATGTCATGTCTCAACGTCTGTATGGAGCCACCCATAACGAGATGGTCGGCGGTCGGTTTGGAGATGTTGATTGCTAGCGATTGCGGAAATTCTGGCGAGGAGGAGTCATTGACTATCTGCAAATGGGAGAGGTCGGCCCCTTGACGATATTGATCGTTCCATCCTTTCTCGTAAGGGTTCTTGTATGTCTGTCCAGCGAAGCCGGTCAAGTCCAATGAAGAAGTTTCATTGAAATATACAATGATCGAGTCTGTAAAGAGGTTTTTTGTCGATTCATCGTAGTAACCACAGGAACAGTCTGTGTTGTTTGTCCCTGAGATCAAAACATCACTGTCTTTACCAATGACCGCAGAAGGTAAAAGATATAAGGACAGAAGTAGTGGGATGGGGAATCTAAACTTCATCATGGAGCAACGTGGAGAGAAAGGGGCCCTCAGTATCCCGAAACAAGTCATCAGATAGGACCTATGAAGGACCTATATCTCTAATATAAGCTAGAGATAATGCTCAGAGATTCCTGTATAGAGTCCCATCCAGAGGCAAAGATGGGGAGAGCAGAAAAGCTCAAATTAGCCGACACCAGTGGAGAGAAGGCATACAAGTTGAGATACAATAGCCAGCCCTGGCCGTATAGTTCTAGACCATGACTAGCTGCGACACTTAACGCCTAATACTCAGTTCAGCTTTCTCTTGGGTTCGAACGTCTCTATCTCCACATCCTGGACTGTATCCACCTGGTAGCATGATCTATTTGAGCGCTATGTCCTCGGGCACTCCGTTCAACCCGGCCATCTCGACAGGTATAGTCACGGCAATTCTTTTTCACAGACATGTTCCAAGGCATTGATAGGGTTTGTTTCATCAATAGCTCTCTTGCTCGTTTCCTAGGGCTGATTATGCAGGTTGTAGTCCGGGTGGCTGCTTCTTACACCGCTAGGCTGGGTAATATGGATTGTCACCAATGACCGGAACGGCGTTCGCCGGGCGTGATGCGAACCTGCATGTAGCGTTTTCTAACTCCAAAGGAAAATGGCTTGTTCCTCAAGTATGGGCCCACTGTTAGTATGGCAATGCGAAATTGGTTCGTACCAAAAGCCATAACGTGGGAGGTTCTTGGATCTCCATTTCAGATCATCGAGAAATGAACGCTACCCATGTGCCGAGACCAATTTACTGGGCGATTATGACATGGATAGATAACCCAAATAGACTTTGTGAACGACTTGAAAGGAAATGTCGAATACTTCAAGCTCTATACTCAAGGTGCTCTATCATACTCTAGCCTAAGCCGATCCATGATCAAGGTGACTTCATTTCATGACCGCACTATTTCCTCGTTCAGGAATCGCTACAGATGCACCTTTCAGACAGAGGTCTTGGAATCTCGCTTGGAAGGAAGTAGATACGATCCTTAGTGCGCCATGTCTAGCGCGAACTGATCAACCCGAGCTGACTAGAGGTTTGTCCGATGCAAACAATAAGGTAGACACTCCATGCGCAGCGATCATGCCTCCAACACGACAACACATGGTAAAGACACTATGAATAGCTTATGTTTTAGTATGCAGTGCTTAGAAGACTAAAGTCCAGACTCTATTTGCGTGCTAATTTACGGACCGGCGCTCGTTGGGCGCTCTGTTTACGGGGTGGCGTCCCAGCCCAGTGGCTTGTCAGAAAAAGCCCAGGATCGGAGACGCCAAAGAAAAAGCTAAGTGAAGATACGATATCCTCGCTACACATCTGTACAGTGTAAGTCCAGCCTGGCACTAAAATTGGCGTGGCTCAACACTTCTGAACACCAGATTCGCTCTCGTGTTGGTGACTTGGGAGATTGATGCGGACCCATCCCAACTGTGTCCAATGGCGGCGGTGCACATCTACAAGGCGCTGTACAGACTGTGTATCTCTCCCCTGAGACTTTCTGAACCCTGGCCCTAATGTAGCTGTCAGCAACTGTCTTACGGGACTATACAGCCGAGCCATAATACTATCCTCCCCGGTGAAGTCCAACCAATGGATGGTTAGTCGCAAAGCGATGTGTGATGCCATCATCATGAAAGACTATATTTTTTGCATCTGAAGGTCTGGGCCCCGTTCAGCATGTTGACTGCCTTCTAATCTCGGAAAACTAGACTGGTATCATCATCACCAGGACATAATCAGGACGATTCCTTCATCTACTTGTCAATTGTGCAATTTCTTTCTCACACATCCAATTGACTGTCTTTCTTGCCATGGCTCCTGAAAAGTCCACTCTTACTGTTACGGCCAGGCCGATGGCCTGTTCTGAGATTGACCTGAGGGGCACTCGACCGCGATTCTCTTCTCTACAAGCCGCATTAAAGAAGGTAGCAGACTTCATTCAAGATTGGACGCCATTTCTTCTAGTTGCATCTTATTTCTTCTTCTCGACCTGCATATACATGGTCTGCAGCACAAAACTCATCGAGATCTTCTGGTTTATATGTCTCACAACCAACTTCTACATCGCGGGCAACTCTTTCGTTGAGGCCTTCATGTGTATGGGCCCTGCGAGAGATGCGAGAAAAGCCCGAATGAAAGTTGAAGCCAACGGATGGGTGTTTCCCACTCCAGACGACCAACTGCTGAAATTGGACTTGATAATCGTGGCATATCTCCCAAACGAGAAGGATATCATTCTTGACCGCGTGCACTATGCATTGGAAAAGATCATCTACCCAAAAGACAAGATCACGATCAATGTGGTGTACAACACCCCTACCCCCATAGAGCCTTTGGAAACGGAGCTACGAGAGCTTTCAAGAGAGCATTCAAACCTTCGTATCGTGCAGGTGCCGAACTCCACGTCTAAGGCGCACAATCTCAACTATTTCCTCACCCTGGACACCGGGTCCGATGTCATTGCCATATTCGACTGTGATCATTACACCCATCCTTACGGACCACGGTGGGCGATTGAACGCTTCATGTCGAATCCGAAGATTGATATCGTTCAGGGACGATGCGTGGTTTTCAATGCTGCTGTGTCTTTCATGACAGGAATGATATCAGTGGAATTTGACAAGATCTATGCGGTTTCTCACCCTGGTCGCTCTGCTCTGTGGGGGTTTGCTCTCTTTACCGGTTCAAACGGATATTGGAGGTCGCCGTTCCTTCGAGAAGTGAGGATGGACGACAAGATGTTGACTGAAGACATCGATTCTAGCCTACGCTCGCTCGCTCGTGGTGCACATATCGAGCACGACTTGAACGTGGTTTCCTATGAGCTTGCTCCTGTTACCTGGCTGGCGCTCTGGAATCAGCGCCTTCGCTGGGCCCAGGGATGGGCCGCGGCCAGTATGCGACATGTCATCTTGACGTTCAACAAGCCCACTCAGGGCAGCCGGAACAAGAAGATGCGCTTTGGGCTTTTATCACTCCTGCTTATTCGAGAGATGAGCTACTACCTTGTGACGCAGTACTGCTGCCTTGTTCTCAGCGTCATCATCCTTCATTTCCCGAAGAACCCGATAGCATTTGCACGCTTGATATATTTCCAGTACCCGATATCCCAGTGGCTGTTTATTGTCAGGTATGGAAGATTTCCGTTATTGACTGTTGTAATCCGCGGATGCTGACGTGCTCTCCTTTTCAGTGCTATCTGTCTTGTGGCAACCCTGTGGATCACAGATCGAGCAAAATCCGAGTTCATCTCCTTGCCGATGATCATCATGTTCTCGATCCTTTACCCCATCTACCTGGTCGTAACCGCAGTCGTTGGTCTTTACGGCCACGCCCGACAGGTTAGCAAATATACTTCCTGGAACACGACTGCTCGTGGGTGAAGGCCTGCGCAGACACTTTAGCCGAAGAGACGGTATCATTACATTCCATACAGTTGATAGAACTATATTCCATACAAATGATAGAACTTTATGACACGACCCCTCGTACGATATTGAACTGTTCAATTTAGAGACTACTTTGCAAGACATTAGCGTCATGTTCATGTAACCGATCAAGACGCTATCCATTGCCACGAAGAGCGTTTTGGTTGGGCTAGAACCTGCCGTTGAGAACTGCTAAAAAGCCTATTCTGCAAGTTGCAGTGTGCGTTAGCGTACCTATCTAGATAGACTACTTGATCATCATCTCCGTTGTTGCTTCCCTCGAAGCGGGGTTAATCTTCGGACATCCCCGTAGAAATCGACTCTAGTACACTACTCTACGCCATGGACCTAGTCAAGAAAGCTGAAGGCCAAGTTACTACGCCATCATCTCGGCTAAAAGGCAGGAATTAAGAAGCACAGACTATGATATTGACGATCAGCCGCGATCAACCTCGAGCTGACCAGGAACTATAATTCCTCATGAACCGTGGGCCATGTGGCCCGGATAGGCCCGAGAGTGACGACCCAAGCTTTACGATTGTCATTTCCCATCTGCTTGGAACCTTCCAGGGGGACGACGTTAGCGTATTTTCTTATACGAGGCTTTTATCACATCTGACATTCAGGACCGGACACGGAGTCATCCAGAAAACATTGAGGCCAAGTCCTTCTTGTACAGATCCGGTAGCAAGAAGCGAAATGAGGCTCTTCTGCTGACACCTGGCAGCGGTGAAGAGAGCGAGCTCGTTCACACCGATCCACCGATCCCAAGTCTCATGTTGCTTTTTCGTTCTCGACTCCGTTCCGGCAGAGTCTGACAGCATGGACCTTCTTCCGTACTGTCGGGTAACGGGCTCTCCGCCTCGCTTAAGGACATACTTATGGTCTCGGCCTAGGGACCTAATGCCTAGGTATATGAAGGCTAGATTCCACGTTGGGAGGATGGCGGAGCGCTATATTAGTGAGAATAAGCAGACAATCATCACGTTCTAATATGGACAGCAAGGGCCCAACCACAGAGACCAGATGTCTCGACCACATGGCATCCCGCGGACCTAATTCGAAACGAACTCTCGATTAGAAAACTAGGCTGAATCAATCAACACAATCTACTCCGTACCTAGCGCGGCGTGTCCGCGCAGTAGTTTGTTGTCTTCCGGCGCTACCTGAGGCATCCGCCGCCCTGCATGCAAGCCACGGCAATTCTGTCCGAATCAGCCATCCTAGCCTTATCGGCAAATCGCACTATGATGCGCCAACTGAGCTGGCATAGTAGTGAAATGAGCATCGTTGTGCAGTCGGTCCGAGACTCGGCGTTCGTGACCGGCGGGGACCCTACAGGTTGGCGTGTTCCAGCCTCTTCAGCTTTCCGAGGAGGCATGAATATGTCAGCTCTTCTGGACTCTAAACGGACAATAGGCTATCTATCTTGACTGGGGATGGTAACTGCCATAGTGCCAACTCATCCCAGTTGAGCCATTCAGCCCGATTGGGAGGCCCCTAGACTTTAGTCTCGGACACATTCTGGATGGAATCCCATCAGTGAAACCCGAAAGATAAGTATGCATATTGTTAAAAGCGCCGGAGAGCTTTCTAGATAATCAGACTGGCTCAATGTCCCTATTTTGAGCAAGAGCAGGTTAGTCTTCTCGCGGTCCTGCTCTGGGCTCGTGAAAATGTTGTCAAACACTGGTAATGGGTATAGAGAACAAAGTCCAACGACGGCCCGATGTTGATTTAGCGAGCGACAGCCGGATTCTCGTCTCGATCCCGACAAAGTGCTACAATTAGATCAGTATTAGCATTGTCAGGACGAGTTAGCAATTGCATCTGCCACATCGGCCATCTTTAGTGGCGTGCTGAATACGAGGGACGCCATCTGGACATGGATATGCTGGCCAAGGGCCTCAACGGCCAGAAGGTACTACCGGTGAGTGAGAGGGGGTGCAGCTTCGTTCCATTCCTACGGCATTTATGTGGCTTGTATATGGGTTTCCTACTGTCAGTCCGTGTCGTATAGTTTGAGCAGTGCATGTTCAGCCTATCGATTGGACATGTCTTAGTTCAAATGTCCGGTAATCCAGCCCTGCGAGCAGCAGAAGGCGGGTGGTCAGCTCCGTGAATCCGGGATTGAGGGACAGTGGAGTAAACAATTGCCGAAGAAACAGCTGATAGTCTAGACCTTGCTGGGGCTCAGTAGAAGTGCTATACCTCATTGAAGTGTAATGGATGGGAAAGTATATGCGACATGGACAAACTGTTGTGATAAAGAAAGCTCCCCTCTGAGGTACTTTCGACGACCTAACAGCGAACTGTCAGGGCAATCGGCAAGATGAAGGTACTACTGCATGAAATTGTCCGCCCTCGATACCCAGCTGTCCCCGACAAGGAGAGTTCTTACCTCTATGGACTCAGAGGAGTATTTGTTATAGAATCTTTTCTTTGGGTCTTTCTGCAGACACTCGTCCCAGGGGCTGTCAAAGGAACCGCCAACATCTATGGGCCAGCTTATCAGATCTACTTGAAAAAGACCCTTTCCGTTCTCTTTTGGAATGACAACCTCATCTATTCTTTCTTCATCCTTGTATCTGCTAGGACAATATGTCTACCCTTTCTCAAGAACCCAGACAAGTCCGGAATCGCAGGCTCTGTCTTCCGACGTGGGCTTCGTCTCTGGTTTCCTGTGGCCGTCTCCCTGGCCGTCGTGAAGCTCATGTTCTGGAAAATGGGAACGGCATACATTGACAATTACAAGTCCCTCACCGGAAATGTATCCTTCGACACGCCCTATTACATGCCAAATACACTCGTGTATTTCAATTCTGTCTTCAACATGTTCTGGATTACGCAGAACTTTGCAACATCTGCTGGCAGTTATGCCTTCCCTTCGCAACTACTCTGGGTTGTGAATGTGATCTACATGCAGAGTTACACGGTTTATATGGCGATGCTCATCATTCCTTACACGAGGAACTCATGGCGTGTTAAGGGCTCCGTCCTGTTCATTATCACCGCTTGGTGGGTTCAGTCATGGGCATGGTTTACCGTGACCGGCCTGATTCTCGCCGACATGGTGTTCAACATGAACTTTAAGGAAAAGGCACGAAGGGGAATACCCATCTGGAGATCCAGAAACATCTATTTTCCGTCGTGGATCCTATACTCGGCACTCATGGCGGCTGGCTTGATAATGCAATTCATCTGGACTGGATGGAAACCACAGGATGTAGATTCAGAGATCATTGCACATGCAGGTCTCTACTACACTGGCGGTTTGAATAACAAATATGATCCGGCCCAGCCTCAGGCCAGAGATGACATTTACCTAATCCTGGTAGCCATCTTCTTCGCCGTGGAGACCTATGACTTCCTCCAGCGGCTATTGAGGAATTCAGTTCTCGTCTACCTTGGAAGCAGGTCGCTTAGTGAGTTACTCCATAACATATTCACTCTTTTATTTCAGCCTAGGCTAACCTCAATCTACGACAGGCTGGCTCCTAGTCCAAAGCATCATTATATACACTGCGGGAATCAAACTTTTCGTCCACCTGAACCAGGAGAAACACTGGCCCTCGGAAGGTTCTGTGTTCACAGTCTTCATAGTCTGTCTAGCAGCTGTCGTTCCCATCGCAGAGCTGTTCTATAGATTGGTTGAATATCCCTCTCGTGCTCTAGCATATCGACTATTCGATTGGATTAGGGAGTAAGATTGTTGTGAGATCGGTTGCATTTTCTTGTGCCATCATTGTTTACTAAATGCATGTGTGCATGGTCTTATATGTCTCTTTTACGAGGTTGTACTGTTCTTTGCCTGTTCATTATTTTGGCATTCGAAAAACGTTTCTTATTACTCGCAACATATGGAAACAATGATATAACATGCATTGTTGTTTCAAATAGCAAGTTAGCAATGTCGTTCGTGAAAACAGCCTCAGGCTCATACATAGATATATATAAGTTCAACTGTGTATTCATTTTCCAAATTACTTTATATTGACAGTTTCATGATGTATATGATCCTGAAAAGGATAAAGCTAAATCTTTCGAAATGAGACTAAATGGCGTATTCTACTGTACTACGTCCCACGGTGTTGTGCCGCGGTATGTTCGACGGTACTGTTCTGAGCTACTTGCTCGTCTGGTTACGAGGATACCTTGCCTGTTATTAGGCAACCTACGTCGTTATCGCGGTTCATTTACTGCTTATTACATACATGCTGCATAGTGGTAGACGTAAGAATATTCCAAGTCCTAATTCCCGCGGGTTACATTATCCTACTGTCACGTTATAGGTAGCCATGATATCGTAGAATCTGGTTATACATTAGGTTTATTGTCTTTCATATGCCGTGCCACTCCAATCGCCATGTTACGATAAGCATGATGTGATTATAAATCAAGCTGACTTGACCCTTGTAGATTGCATCGTGCCACGTCTGTTTCTCGATTGGCCTTGTGCTACTTCTAGATTGATGACCTTGTCTATGTTTATAAACAGGGGTTATAGTACACGAAGTTATATTCTTGCGGATGATGCAGGGACTATCCTTCGATGGGTTGCATTAGTTGGATGTAACATGGTCGAGCGATTGAGCGCTGCATGTCAGATAGATGACTTGTTCTTAGATTAATCCCAAGAAATTCTGTGATTGTTGTCAGCAAAGTTGCAATTGAACTCACGGCTTAAACAAGGTCCCTGTCGAATAAACTTACCCTAGCATGATTCCAGCGCCGACCGCCATGGCCAAAAATTGAGTAGCTGTCTTGCGAAGCTCGGCGCCTTTGTCCTTGCCGGTTTCGAGGAGCTCCGGGATAACAGCCACAGTGCCCACATAAAGGAACGTTCCGGCAGTAAACGGTAGAAGCATATCACCCCATGTCAGACTGGTTCCGAGAAGACCGGTAGCAGATGTCGCCGCAGACGCGTCCGATGAGTTCCCTCCGCCGAACTCCTGCACGGCAATACCGATACATGTTCCGAGGAACGCCCCTACAGCGGTGACGAACTGCGCTCCCATAGCCTTACGCTTCGAGAAGCCGGATTGGATGAGCAAGGCGAAATCTCCCACTTCATGAGGAATCTCATGGAAGAAAACAGCGACGGTGGTTGTGGCACCTATGGTCGGGGATGCATAGAAAGAAGATGATAGTGCCAAGCCATCAGTGATGTTGTGGGTGAAGTCAGCAATCAGATTCAGGTAGCCACCAAGCTTGACGCTCTGGCTGATCTCTTTCTCCTCATGCTCTTCGTGTTTAGGCGCGCCGGCTTCTGTCTTGGACTTCCGCTGCTTCAGCTCGCTGCCACTGTTGTCCTTGTTGGACTTCGAGCTAGTTGTCACAGCACTATCTTCCACCGTGGATTGATGCGCATGGGCGTGGCCATGGTCGTGACCACCGTCCCCTCCAGTAGCAATGCGCAGTGACTTGTCCATAGCGACAAACGTCAAGAAGCCCACCATTATGGCCAAGCCAAGAAGCAGGTTCTTGTTAGGCTCGACCATCACGAACCGCACGTGATCTGGGGAATCTTCTCCCAGGAAGATCTCCGGAAGCAGGTGGAAAAGAGTGTCACCCAAGAGTCCACCGACTGCGAATGCTACCATAACGGAGAGGGATGAGGGGTCGATATTAGGCGGACATAGTGCAAGAAGGAAATCTGACAACAGTCAACGCAACGGTCAGGCAGATAGCATTTAGCCGGCCATATTGTACGCACTAGGTGGTCCAGAAATATAGAGAGTCGCCAGGATCGAATTAACCGCAGGGCTACCAGGGAAGAGAACAGCAAAGATGCGCGATGTCAGACTTGCGGTTTCTGGGTTTGTTGCACGCTTGTGCTCATTGAGTGCCTGAACAAAGGAACATTCCTAATGGGGCACCAGTTACTATTATATCAAGGATATACAATGTCTAGAGACCAGAGTGCCTACCTGCAATTGCCCCTCGATCTGTCCCACGGAGAGCTCTCCGACAGCAACATCAGCACGGGCGGGGGTTACACCAGCAGCGGCCAGGACAGAAAAGAGGACCACTCCAAGCACCAGGCCAAACAATGCCTTGCGCATTGTGGAAAATGTCTTGACAGCCATTGCATCCACCGGTCGCGTCAACTGGGGATGTTGGAGCAGGGACGATTCCGTTGTATCTGATCTGATACAGGCGGATCGGACTAACATCGGCGCACGGCTAAGTAGAACTAGCGATGCAAACATGCCAAGTCCTTCTGCAAACATCCAAAAAAGTTGAACCGCTCAATCGATAAGACATTATTTTCAGTGCTGCAGATATCTGACTTATTGCATCCAGTCGAGGGCACATTTTTTCTCTTTATTCCTGGAGCCAAGATGGGTCGCGAACTACAAAAGAAAAAGAATAGATCGGCAGTGCCGAAGGTCAGGCGCAAGCGCAAGACTTTGCCTCACGGCAATAAAAAGATCGATGTGCTGGGCAATGCCCTCATCGCGGAGAACTGGTAAGGCAGCATATTGTCGTATCCGATCTTGATATTGCGCCACAATTCTAATATCTGCATCTAGGGATAAGAAATTGACACTCATACAAAATTACCGCCGACTAGGTCTGTCATCGCGCCTGAATGCCCCCACCGGTGGTGTCGAGAAGCGAACAGGAGGAAATCCTATCGAAACGACCTCTGATTCTCTTCACATTAATGGAAGCGCCAAAGCCGCTGCTACAAATCTTTCCCTGGGCGAAGCCCGTGTCGAGAGGGACCCAGAGACCGGCAAGATCCTGCGCGTCATCAACGATAATGAGATCGAGGTTGCGGGGCGCAAAGTCCGAAGAGACAACCCACTCAACGATCCATTGAACGACCTATCAGACCTGGAAGAGGAAGTGCGGACAAGACGCCAGGTCTCAGAAAACCCTATCGTGAGGCAATTGGAGCTGCAGGCAGCTCAGGAAGAGGAGCTAGTGAAGAAAAAGAAGCCTCGTCAGCAAAGTACCCGGGAACAAGAGTGGATTGAGCGGTTGATCAACAAGCACGGTGATAATATTCAGGCCATGGTCAGGGACAGGAAGTTGAACCCTATGCAGCAAACCGCAGGTGATATCGGGCGGAGGATTAAGAAGTGGAAGCAAAGTCATAGTCAGCAATAATGTTTCTTCTGCTGCTGCATATCTGAATTAAATTGGGCGACACGGGCGTTAGGGTCATGGTCAAAAGTCTAGTACATAAATGGGTCCTTATAGAATCCTTATCATCTGCTTCTGGAGTGCTTTGCCCTTTTTCTAGTCTTACCAGAGATGGTGCCCATATCCGCGGGTACCCATGGTAGACTCCATCTGTCTAAATGTTCTGCGCTGTATGGTGCATCCTTGAAGGCGCTTGCGTAGGTCATTGCTAATGATATCAGCCACTATATACCTCAATATCACTGCATCACTCTCACCACCAAGGAATACGAACCGTATAAGCCAACCCTCCAACAGTCAAGGCATATAACATCTATGCACATTCTTTTCATATCCATTATGGAAAACTGTAGCTTTGTTAATAACGACTTTACTCCTGAAGCTGAGCGGTACAGTCAATAGGTCACCGCTTTTGATATAACCCGTGACCTATGCAGCTCAGAGTCTGCCAGCTCGTCCCATCTTTTCCAATAAGAGATGCATCAAAATAACATAAATCGCGCTATCTTTTGCTTTCACCTTGTCTTCTTTTGTTTCTCTTCCCAACGCGTCACTCATTCTCAAACACCCACACTCCTTTGGCATACGTTGGTTCATCTGCATACTGCCTCCTGGTGCAATTTCACGCGTTTCTTGATACCAAAATACCTTCTGATTAAGCAATCTTGCCAAAATGGACTTCATCGCGTTTATATTGGCGTGGATCATCACCTTTGGTGCCCCTGTCCAGGGACAGATTGGCGGGTAAGTACCGACTTTCCTTGTCATGTGGTAGATTGTTGGATATAAGCTTACCTTACAGTGGTCTGGATCCTTCTACCGGCACTTTTATCTGTTCCAAAGTTGGGGGAACTTACTGTGATGGCAAATCCATGGAAACTGCGACCCTCATCTCTTGCCTTTCGTTGTCTGTTGCTGAGTTCCACTGGTGTAACGCGCAGTATGTTGCCTCATCCCGATATTAATGTATAAAAAGTAGAACACTGACTCATGTGACATACAGACTCGTTAATGCCCTGCCCGATGACTTTAAGCAGTCGGCTCTCTGTAAGTAGCCCCTGGGTTGTGTAGGACGAAGTGTATCTTCCAGAAAGCAGTGTGATGAGAAAACAGTTACGCATCGACTAACGGGACCTAGGCTATCAATCTTCTGAGAGCGCTGGAGATGCCGTCTGCGCCTTCAATGGCACCGGGTATTACCTAGATGGCTCCAGCATCTCTCTCCCAGAGACGCTGCTCTCCAATCTGGAGCCTCTGGATAACCCTGCTGAACCGGAATTGTCTTCTCTTGGTACAGCTACTCAGGGTACTGCCGTTCCGGACTTGACTTCGGGAACTTTTCGCATGTCTACTGTGGTCACGCCTACTCCGAGGAATACAATCACCAAGTCAACCACCCCAGATCCCACAACCGTCAATGACCCTGGCTGCCCTGCTTTCATACCCACTAAGACTATTCGGCCCTCCACCATTGTCCGGCACGGCAGTTCGACTTCAAAGACTACAGTCGTCCTTGCGTCTTATCGATCAACCGTTTACACTACCAAGACAATCCAGATGATGCTCGCCACGACCAAGAGCTCCACTCCCAACACCTTGTACCCCGTCTCCGTTGTCACCATGGCCGTCGGGGATTCTTCCAACGCTGCTGTCTCCCCGAGCCTGGTTCATACCACTGTATTTGGCACTTTGCCTCATACTGGATTGTCTCGCACCGCGAATGCTGCACCGCCCTACTCTGGACAGGGGGCATTTGTGGCCCTGCTTGCGTTCGCAGCGGCGGTCTTCTAACTGTGTACAATATACTACAGCTTAAAGAGCTAGTAAGTATCCTTTTCAGGCGGCATGTGGAATTTGGCGTGTGGGGTGAGCACATGCTCATATTTTCTATGTCCTTTCATGTATTATGATCATATGTCTTGATCGAGAGATGACCTAGATTATTGTATAGTCGGTCAATCAGTGAAATGAAACAAAGCAATATTTGAGATGTTTTTTCTGTAGATGACATGGTAGGTTGTCTGGGTTATTATCATCTGGTAGGCATGGCTTCTATGGACCTTGAAGTATGGACGCCCGCCCGGATACTCGACAGACTCCCTGATAACATTGCTGTGTCCGAGCCTGCCCCTGTGTAGAAGTAATGGCTAGGTTCTACCTTTTGTACGGGTTTTTTGCCTGTCACTGCTGAACTCTGCTCTAAAATGAAAAGTAAAGTAGCTTCTGAAGAAACAATGTTAAGCTATACATTTTCTGTTCTATCACATCCCCGCCCTAAATATATATCACAAAGGCACAAGTGTAGTTCCCCGTTTCCGGCCCTAAACAGCTCAAGTGAGATCACCAGACCATAGTTATTTGAAATCCGTATTGGCATGATGAAGCTGAATGACCTAGATGAATTGATAGTGTCAGTACGGACTAGCTACTCGATGCAATAATATACTCCCCCAATACTTAAGGAGAAACGCGGCCTGCTAAAATACGAGGCATGATAAAATATTTAGCAGTTGAAGAAATTTCTCGCTCGCGGTCTAATGTTGGATAGATAACTCTCAGTCTTGTACTGTAATTATATTTCGAAATATTAAAAAGATCCTACTAATGAGACAAGGGGTATGGTTAAAACTAAGGTTAAAGCTAATAAGTAATTGCATTGATATAAAGTTTTCTAGCAGTGGACTACCTTCTTCTACTCCTACTCTAACATCCTTTTTGTGTATTTGCAGTTCAGACGCTGTCTATCTTTGATGTCCGAGAACCTAGAACTTAGCGATAATTTGTGTACCAAGATCATCAGACCGCTGCAGGTTTCCACCAGGTTATAGAATCGAACAGATAGATAAGAATTGCAGACACTGTAAGATACTTGAAGCTTCAATACGGACCCATCGTCCATCTTGAGAAGCTTAAACAATACTGGAGGTAACGTTATGGGATTTTGGATGCCTTAGGTTTCGGGCTGATTTTAACTTACTCTCCTGTCACTCTTACATTCACACACATCTGCACACATCTGTCACCGCATACTAATTGACACCTTGTATATCAAAAACCGGTATCAGCATCATCCATACACAACGATGCTTATTACGACAAGCGAGATTCTGAACCCCTCGATAGCTAATCTGCCCAGTAAGGCTACCGTTATCAAGCTCTGCAAGAAAAAAGGCTTCCGCCATAATCACATAACCTACTCCACCGATGACAAAGATATTTTCATCAAATACAACAACGCGAGTATGGACGAAGCACACACTCAGCTATTTTTCTATGAGCAGATAATGAAGAAACGTGATTCAGTTATTCGAATCCCAGAGATATATCACGCTTTTGAGACTGAACTGGGATTGACTTACATCCTCATGGAGCATATCGATATCAAAGACAAAGCTTCTGATGAACAGATAGCGCAGGCCGTTTCAGAATTAATCAGCATTCCTCCACCTGCTGGCGTCTTTGGAAGCATATCCGGAGGCCGTATTAGACACTTCTTTTTCAGGGACCGCGAGGCCCCCTTTCACTTTTCTTCTGCTTTTGAACTGGGAGATTTTATCAACGGGGTTAGTAGCTTCATTCGACTTCTATCTAAAAGATACATAATGCTAAACTGACATAAAGACTCTGAGCTGCGTCAGAAAAGTCCAACGTGAACCGGACAACGACAAGGTGGATTTCAGCAACGAACCCCTGATGTGCTATTACTCGGATCTCCATCGCGATAATTTTCCAGTGGATAGCAATGGTCAGCTTTGGGTAGTTGACTTTCAACAGGCTGGTGTCTTGCCTTCCAGTTTCATGACGTTTGCACTTCACTCGAGTCGCCAACGTCGCCTCCCTCTTCCAATCAGAAAAACAATTCCGGTTCCAGAGACGAGCAATCTGAAACTGATCAGCTATGTCTCGTATATTCTTCAGATCAGCTGGAATATGTGTGAGTCAGGAGAAAACCATTTGTGTTTAATAAATGCAGCTTTCAGGTCGCTCATCTCTTTGGTTACAGATACGCCTGGAGAAAGCATATCTTGAGTTCGATTTACCAAGATCATTTGAAGGGTTTCTTCAGCACTTGTGCCCTACGTGTCGAACTAACAATGACATCAACAACAATAACCAGGTATGGACACTGAGATCCATTCTAATTTTCGTTCATTAATTATTATTAACCCCTTCCTCTGGTGCAGGTTTCCTCTTATCCTCGTGAACGTATTTTAAGATAATATGCGAAGAATGAGGGATACTCTCTATTATTACTCGACTATGTTAAGGTTATTTCTTTTCTATTATTATTGCATACATATTAGAATACTAGTTTCTTACCGACTGTGGCTAGTGTTTAGCACCCCCTAGGATATAGGCCGGTTCTGCCGGCAGCTAGTAATCGAAGCAAGCTTCTCACCGCTAAGTAACTAACTAGATAAAGGCAGATTCCGCTGTCAACATTATGGATGGATTGTTCGCTAGTTTTCCTTGGAACTGATAAGCTATAACGTCCCACATGGCGGCTGGATCTGCTTGGGTCCAGTGTTTCAAACAACGGACGGTTCGGCCTCACTGTGTTGCTCAAATAGCCCGCGGATGAATCCAGGTCCACATGCAAGTTGAGGGAATTTTATCCCATATCTTATTACTGGCGATATTATCGGTAGGGATGGTAGCTGTTTTGGGACAAACTGAACGATAGTATATGAATTCACTCTTTATGTGTGCAGTAACTATATACTGTTCTCTTCGACGGGAAGATGTGCCAGACGGTCATAGGGGCTGCAAGGTTCGATAAGAGACCTTTGGGCCGCAGAAAGATCGCGGTTACCCCATACTTAGTTGCTTTCGAATTAGCTAGGGTAAAATCCCTGCATGCTGAGTGTCATACTTCTACTATCTATAGACTAGATGCAAGAGATGGCTCTTGGAAGGTTATTCAGAGAGTGGTTCGATGTTATGGATCGTAATTCATAGAGGTAGAAGCCGTCTTTATGCAGTCTGCGCACCATACTGTAGGGAAGATGGCCGAGGCACTACGGAGAAATTAATCTCTATCCGTCTCAGTGTCCCGGTCTTTTTCGACAGGTGGAATACCAACTCTCTGGACGATTCGCACCCATCTTCTGCGCCTCCATTCTCCGACACCATGAGAAACGACTTCTTCCCAGTCGCGGCTAGCAGCTTTTCCCTTGTCTTTGGATTCCTGCTTCACTTTCCGACCAGACTTGGATGTAGTATCCGGCTCTTGGCAGGCACCGTAAATAGTTGAGTTGAGATCAGTTTCCGTGTCCGGCACGTCAGATACAGGAGCCAGGTCCCAGACCCAGCCACCCACTTCTTCTCCATTACCGCCGCTACCAAAGTTCTCATCGGGCGCTTCGAATCCAACGCCAGTGACCATGCGTTCGACCACCCATTCACGGCAATCCAGATCTAACTCCCACTTTTTATTCTTCCAGGCCCAGCCTGTCGGTGGTCGAACGTCCTCAAAGAAACGACACCCCCGGGGACGGTCACCAGCAATGCGGGACGGGGACAGTGGATCATACGGTGTCGGGCTGAAAAGAACATGCTCCCATTCCGGGGAGGCAGAATACAAGGAGAATGGTCGATACTGAAGCTCAAAGATCTCGACTTCACGCTCTTCTGGGGAGGAATCCAATGAGATATCGACCATGTTGTTTAGGGAGGATATTAGTGCCGACGGGGACGAAGGCACTCTAGAGATGACGGACTTCTCTGATCGCTTGTAGTCGTGACCCTCGTCGGACTGACCTTCCTTTATACTTGCCATACATTGCCTGATAAATTCCTGCACGCCAGGGTGGTTGGCGATGATGCCAGCATTGCCACCGATAAGCAAGATGAAGCGCCACGGTAGATGATGCGCCGTCAAGAATAACACGGCCATTACGACATAAAGCACCAAAAACAGAGTGGAAGAGAATTTCTCGTCCGAGAAGTTGGTGGCCGGAGCCACTAAGGAGACCACGTTATCATGTCCATTGGCAAAGTCGGCCATGCAATTCTGCAGATCGCGCATGTTGCGGAGGAAGTCCTTTGATGTCTCGCTTGCTGGCTTGATAGTCTTTGCTGGAGCAAGAGCGGGCCCTTCGTATGAATAGTAGGGCGTCGTACTTGATGTCGAATTGGAGGGAGGAGGCGGATGACGAGCCAAGAAGGCCGGCACCATGATGAAGAGCAGTGCAACGGCTATGGGTAGGATGGCTAATAGATAGGGGTCTAAACACACAAATGAATAGAGACAGAGAAAAGAGAGCGTATGTGTCGGTTTGCGCCAACTAACTAGACGTTCGAGCCTGTTCTGGAAGACGAAGACTATGCCGATTCTACGATCTTTCTTAGCCATCAATCATCTGGACCACGGGAGTATGGAAATTATCATACCTCGCATTGAAACGGCGAAAGTTGTTCGCCATTAGAGGCAGACTGAAATCCGGCCGTCTGGCCTTCCCGTGTGGGTTCGCATCCTCTGCGGTAACACTGTCATCTTCGGTGTCTGCTGGAATGACTTGCTGCAGGATCCTGAGCTACCAGTCAGTCATCTATGCAAGATGCGCATGTAGAATATAGATAACCCTGTAGAGCCTAAATGGGAGCTTACATGGAGAGGAGACGGTCCTGAATAGACGTTGGCCCATGGGATCCCAGCGTCTCCTGATGCTCTTTCTGGCGGTCGAAAGAGAGCCTCCCAATCCAACTGTCTCTCTTGCGTCGCGATGCACTGCCGTCATTGGGTTCTCCAAGCACCGGGATGGGTTCATCCCGGTTGACCACAGCGTCAGCTGAATGTTCTTCCATCGCGACACCTGAGAGATGATGGCGCAGTATCACGGAAAAGAGGGGACCATTGCTACAAAAAATACAGATGCCCGCATCAGAAGAAGAGGCAAAAGAAGACCTCGGGAGCGATAGACAACGATGCGGAGGTGATAACTAAGTGATTGCCGTTTGCGTTGTTTGCAGCCTGCTTTGCCGCTAGGTGCAAAAGAAGTCCGACGATCCAGGGGCACGCACCAGCACGACGAGATAGACAGGCCAACAAGTCGTGCCTGGTTGTTTACCACCAGATCCTGTCCAGACTGGCCTTGCACACTGGCAATTGTCATCTCTGTGCCATCGCATCTTGCCCTCCTCGTGGACTGCTAGCCTGCCGTGTCGTCGTTGCCCTACTTCACCAATTACTCCGTCTGATATGCTTGGGTTTCCCTAACGACAACCCCAAGCGACAGCAGCAAGCTCTCCACGGGCTTGTTTTCACCACTCAACCACCTCCTGTGTCGCCCCCAGTTCTACGTGACGAGCTCTCGAGTCAACGCATAGTCCATTCGGTCGAGTAGCTCTTGCGTCTTCCCTTCCAGAACCGCCACCGGTTCACCGTTCGAGCTTATTGCCTGCGTTTCTCCCCGCGATGGACCGGTGACAGCTGCAGGTCGCGACTTTGTTGACCAGCCTCTCTAACATCCTGAGACCATCTCAACAGCCGTCCAGTGGATGCTGCTGCGACTGTATCTTGTGTGGGGTTTGGTTTTTTGCGTTGGATCCCCCGCACTTGGTGGAATTAACAATTTCGATCTATCGGTCTGCTAACCGTCTTCGAAAACATCAAAATCATGTCAGCCAAGGTGGCTTCGCAGCAAATTCCCAGTTCTGCACAATCGCGCACCACTGACTCGAGGACATCCAATCTGTCTCGCAACGATGATTCTGTATCTGGAGGTATGCAAACTGTGATGTCGAGCCAAGCGTCCACCGCAAGTGAGAAGACGACGGACAGCACAGCGGAGGGACCCGGACGAAGAAGACTGCAGAGGCCTCCATCCAAAGGGTCTGATTTGAATGCGACATCCTTCCCTTCGAATGCCGCGGGCGGCAGACGCGGCAGCGTGGTTCGGAGACAACCCTCAACTCGAGAGCAGAAAGCACCCTTAGGCCCGCGCCCTCAAGGAAGTCCTGTCAAACGGTATATTCCCCCCCGTTTCCATTCTTTGTCAGAACATGACTGACCATCCGTTATTTTAATCCTTCCAGACACACCTCCACCAGTTTCTTGCATTCTGTCAACTCATCTCTCGATTCGACTAACGACTCTAGTGAAAGCCACTCCATCAGCAGTAATCCACGGCTCAGCCTTGGGACATGGCAAAGGGTGGAGAATCAACAGACTCCACCGGACAGCTCTGAATTCCTGGCTCCTATCAACTTTGACGATTTCCATAATAGCATTATGGGGGAACCAACTTTGAATCATTTCCCCATGCCTGGACACGCAGGTGGTGGGGGAGGTTATGACAACAAGACTACCACGTTCAAATCCAACAACCCTTGGGCTAAAGTCGGCCCTGGCCCCGGAGCTCAATCGGCAGGAAGTGGTTCTAGAAACCGACCAGCTGATACCGGAGGTCAGGCTGGGCAGATGCCCCCTCCGCCTGCTCCTGCAACCTTTCGACGACGTCGACAGAGTCTAGCGCCGGCACCCTCTTCCAACCCTATTCCTACGAAGGCGCCCCGAAAGTCGGTTGGACCTGGAACGATTCCGCTTGACAATACTGCTGGAGGAGTTGCACGGAGACGGCCCAGTCTGGTAAGCCGGAAATCCAGCAACGACACGAATAATCCAGACCAAGGGAATCCTACGTTTCGTACTCGACCATCAAATATTGACGGCAATGGTGACGACTCCAAGCTTCCAGCGCCGCGCAACCTGAAAGCGAAATCGCTGCTACCGCCTTCGAGAGAGCCCCGAGACAACCTTTTGACTCCGTCAGGTTCTGAACATTCAAGATCCTCCTGGACGACGCCTTCAAAGACTGGAGCAAGCCAGCCAACAACCCCTTCTTCCGCCAAGAGGGTATCCGTTATGCCACCTCATGCTACGGGTCTTGGTGCACGTACGATAAGCCCCACGGATGCTAGGCGGATGCAGAGAATGTCTATGATGCCTCAGGCTCCTCCAGTGCCTCATACTCCCCCAACTCAACCGGAGAGGGTGCCTTCACGTCCTCGTTCGTCTGCTCAATCACCATCAATGCTACCAAGGAAAAGCGTGACGCCGTCTTCCACTAGAACGACGCCCGACCCCAACCGCAAATCCTACAGCTCTGGCATGTCTCTGTCGTCTGCCACGAGCTACAATTCAATACGAAATTCGAATGGCTCCTTGCAGCCTCGACTCTCGCAGAATCTCTCAACCTCGCGGCTGCCAACACCGAAACCCCGTGTGGAAAGCATGGCTGCTCCTGAGGCGGAGGAAGTTCCCCCGGTGCCTGCTATTCCCAAAGCGTTTGAGTCACCAAAGGGCGAGAACGACCCAGTATTCCCTAATTTCCATAACTCGACTACGATACCATCCGAGCTTGCTGTGCAAAATGTGGGTTCCAAGCGCAACTCTGACTCTAGCGGTAACACGGCTGGTCCTAGCCAGGACAATCCTGCCGTTCCTTCAAGCCGACGGGCACCGAAGACTCCTGAGGCCAAGGTGAGATCAGCTGCCCCTATGGGGAAGAAGAATCTTCAGCCCCTCAAGCTTCCGCCTTTGAATCTACTACCTCTGAGTACACCAGTGGCTGCTAAGATCGAGGCCCTGAAAGATCGCGACGCCTCGTCGCAAGCAGACCTGGGTACCTATACTACCCCTCCAAATCTCAATACATCGAAGACTCCAAGCACACCTTTAACTGCATCAAAGGCAGGATTTTTCGACATATATGGTGAACCAGACCCTATGCCCAAAACGTTGGTCAGGAGCAGCACATCACACTTTGTCCTTAGTTCGACTACGAGTGGCTTCAGACCAGCCAGCAGCTCCAGTGCACTCGGACAACGTGAGCTCTCGAACGAGGACAGGACCTCGTCTCCGTACATCACGTCGTTGCCAAAGACCAACGGCGACATAGTACACAAAAGCACCGCAGACACTGCGCAAAGCTCACTCCCGGCGAAGCCAATTGGACCGCGTCCCCAGACACAGAGTTCAGCATTCTCTTCCAATACTGAAACGCTTAGTCAATTATCCAGTCCTACGGACCCGGAAACCAGTAGTGTTTCCGGTTCGTCCTTGAGGACCAGGCTCAATCTGACCAGGAAAAGCAGCACCTCAAAGGCACAAGCTACCGCGGGGACTGAGGGAGACCCAGTCAAGTACGATAACATGCCACCACCTCGACTTCCGGCATCTGCTACTTGGAACAACTTGTCTACTGCTTCCAACACGAGTCCAACTCTGAAGTCTGCTGCCAAAGCTAGACGGAAGTCTTCAATGTCGGGCATTTCAAACACTGTGACGGCAAAGAGCCACAACGTTGGTAGTGATAAGTGTCGGGGTCTTGACCCTAGTCCGTCGACGACGGATAGCGGTGGAACGGAGGTTTCACATAACCGCTCCGCATCGTCGATCCTGTCCCCTGTCCACAAAATCCTCAGCTCGGCGAAATCAAGTTCTGCTCTTAGACAGCGTCCTTTAGACCCGAACGTGGACCCTGATGATCTTGCTGCGGAAGAGGAAATGAGGCGGCTGGGAAGCAAACGGAAAGATTTCGAGACAGCTGCCAAGCAGCTTGACGAACTGCATCGCCGAGCAAGCCCTAAAGAGCGAGTCAGTCCAGGCCAGGCCCTAAAGATGGCGAGCCTCAACATATTTGAACGAGGAGAGATCATCGACTTCAAGGATATCTATTTCTGCGGGACGCAGAAAGCTAAGAAGCACGTTGGAGACCTCAAATCGCAATCGGCAAACTTTGGCTATGATGACGACCGAGGCGACTATAATATCGTCATAGGCGATCACTTGGCTTACCGTTACGAAGTCGTTGATGTCCTGGGCAAGGGAAGTTTTGGCCAGGTCGTGAGATGTGTGGATCACAAGACGGGAGGCCTCGTTGCAGTTAAGATCATCCGTAACAAGAAGAGGTTTCACCAGCAGGCGCTCGTTGAAGTCAACATTCTTCAGAAGCTAAAAGAATGGGTAAGCCAGTTATCGCTCCTCTGCCTTTACTGCCTGAGTTGCTAACCCGATGGTACAGGATCCTCATCGTCGCCATAGCGTAGTGAACTTCACCCAGAGTTTCTATTTCAGAGGTCATCTGTGTATCTCGACTGAGCTACTTGGCATGAACCTTTACGAATTCATAAAAGCCCACGATTTCAGAGGATTCTCTCTGAAACTGATCCGTACCTTTACCAAGCAGCTTCTCAGCACGCTCATCCTCCTACAAAGCAAAAAGGTTATCCATTGTGACCTGAAGCCGGAGAATATTCTTCTCGTTCATCCCATGCGGCCTGAAATCAGGGTAATCGACTTCGGTTCGAGTTGTTTTGAGCATGAAAAGGTGTATACCTACATCCAGAGTCGATTCTACCGTTCCCCCGAGGTTATCCTTGGCATGTCGTATGGCCTGCCGATTGATATGTGGAGTTTGGGATGTATCCTCGCTGAGCTATACACCGGATACCCCATATTCCCTGGAGAAAATGAGCAGGAACAGCTGGCCTGTATCATGGAAGTATTCGGACCGCCGGAGAAACATTTGATAGAAAAGAGCACCCGCAAGAAGCTGTTCTTCGACTCGTTGGGCAAACCGCGGTTGACTGTGTCCTCGAAAGGACGCCGACGCAGACCAAGCTCAAAGGATCTCAAGCAGGCTCTCAAGTGTGACAATGAGCCCTTCCTTGATTTCGTTGCGGGTTGCCTCCGATGGGATCCCTCCCGCCGGCTCAGTCCGACTGACGCCCTGAACCATGAATTTATCACTGGCATCAAAGCCCCGAGTCGATCGCGGCTCTATCTTAGCTCCAACACAAGCTCTCCTGTGAAGCGTGTGCACACAATGTCTACACCATCGTCGCGCCCTCTTCCGGAGCCCCCGGGCACCAGTCTCAGGAACGGCACGGCGGTGAAGAACGACTTGTCCAACAACTCTCCCATGAAACAGACGCCTGTGAAGAGAGCACCAAATGGTGCGCAGGCACCGTCATCGGTGAGAAAAGCATCCAACGGTGGTTCTCTATCTGGATCTGCCCTGCCGAGAGTCGCTGCGAGGAACGTCAGTTCGAAATCTGATCTCGCGGCGGCAGCGGCAGCAACAAGTCTGGTAAGTTTGTGACCATTGGTACAATTCTCCGGCGCCAGAAACTCCAAGCTAACTGTGGCACAGAGATCGAGATAGCCGCTGGCTGCGTTGAGTCGCTTTTTTCTTTCTTATACATTTTTAATAAACGTTTTGATTTTGCAGTTCTCTTCTCTACTGTCATTATGCAGCATAGACGGGTTAGGGATGTCAGTGCTTTGCCTTCCGAGTAATGATTAAACTGAATTGGATTCGACAAGAGAGCGATCGATCGCCGGGAGAATCCGTCCTATACCCCTGTTTGAACACCTGCATCTGTTGTGAAAGGCGAAATGTGTTTTCTTTTTCTCTTTCGGTCCGCGCAATTACTCCGTGATCCTCTTATGACTTTGAAGTTCTTGAACCCTGGTTCCCCCTTTCCACGCTGCGCCGTTGTTCCTCATCTTCCATATCCATCATCTGTCTTGCTGTTAATCACACAGTCCTGGGAAGTAAGTTGACAATCATCGCTTACTTGATCATCATTGTACAAGCATTTTCGCCTTCGTTCACATATTTTTTTGGGAAAGGGTATGAGTTACATTTTTGCCGCTCATCACGTATGTGAGGGGCATAGACCTGTTGCGCCAGGGGAGCGTGAATGCATGACTGTTGACCGTTTACAGCGAGCTTAGAGACTGCCCGCTATCATTGGAAATACTTAACATACAACCTGCGATATGTAGAAATATTTGTGATATCGGCCACTGCCTCAAAGGCTGACGAGCTTTACTCTTAGCATGTAGTGTTCGTACTCGAAGAAACCGAGCATAGATAGAAGAGTAATCATAGAGTGGTAAGCAAGACGCGACAGTGGTTGGCAATGGAAGACATTTGTGCATGTCACTGTCAGATATCTCGGTCGATAAACACAAACTGAAAGACAGGAAAGCTCGCAAGCAGTTTTATGTCTCCTTGCAATACGGAGGGGTTTCTATGCGGGCTTCTAGTACTTCGCGGCAGGTTCCGCAGCGCGTTCCGGAATACTTGGCCTCTCCGCGCTTATTATTATTGATATCTCGTCTAATACAGTCCCTAGGAACGTCGCCTTTCAGACGCTTATGCTACACAGGTCCTGACCTTCGCATTCCCTCCTCGGTCTCTCTCCTTAATTTTATTTGCGTCTTTTCATCCCAGCCGGTTTCTTCATGTTTCCATCCACTGTATGCTGAGCACTGGTCCGTCGCGATGAACGGGTTCGCCGCGCACGGCCTCGATGAAGATCTCTTCGGGGAGAAAGCTGGAATTGGGTCTGGATTGAAGACATTCGATGCTTTCCGTAAGTACTGTATATATCATTGACTCAGTATCTTGGAATTCAGTGGCGTGAGGCCTGGTTTCGGGGGTGCTTTGAGTTCCAACTGCTATCGACGCCCGCCCGATAATAGAGCTTCCGCTGACCAGAGCATGTACATACATCTAGCAAAGACAAAACCTGACTACACATCTCCGTCTCGACGCGGCGGACAATGGACGGTCGTCATCCTCGTAATATGTACTATTCTCAGCTTCTCCGAGTTCCGCGCCTGGTTCCGCGGCCACGAGAACCATCACTTCAGCGTCGAGAAGGGTGTCTCACATGAATTACAACTCAATTTGGATATGGTCGTCGCAATGCCCTGCAATAATGTCAGGATCAATATCCAAGACGCTGCGGGCGACCGTATCCTTGCCGGTGACATGTTAACTAGGGAGGACACGAGTTGGAAGCTGTGGATGGACAAGCGCAACAAGGAGATGTACCATGGTATCCATGAGTACCAGACGCTCAATAATGAAGATACGGCGCGATTGTCGGCGCAGGAGGAAGATGTCCATGTCCGTCATGTGTTGGGTGAAGTGAGGAAGAACCCGTGGAGGAAGTTCCCCAAAGGACCGCGTCTGAGGAGAGGGGATGTTGTTGATTCTTGTCGTATCTATGGCAGTCTGGAGGGGAATAAGGTCCAGGGTGATTTCCATATCACCGCCAGAGGACATGGGTACCAGGATTTCGGGGCTCATCTCGATCACAAGAGTACGTTCTACTTGCTCCTTGGTTTGCTATTCAATTTAATCGAGATAAATACTGATGATCTGTTGACATGAATAGCTTTCAACTTCTCACACATGATCACTGAGCTTTCCTTCGGACCTCATTATCCCTCGATCCTCAACCCTCTCGACAAGACCATGTCAACCACCGACCAACACTACTATAGATACCAATACTATGTCAGCATTGTCCCGACCGTCTTCTCCAAAGGCAGCATCTCACCAGATGCCCTCCCTTCTCCATCCTCCCGCCGCAACAGGAATCTCGTCTATACGAACCAGTACGCCGCGACGAGCCAGTCACACGCTATTCCAGAAAATCCATATAATATTCCCGGCGTGTTTTTCAAATACAACATCGAACCTATCCTGCTACTCATCAATGAAGAGCGCGGCAGCTTTCTCGGCCTCATTGTTCGCTTAGTAAACGTTGTCTCTGGAGTCATGGTCACGGGTGGTTGGTTGTACCAGCTCAGTGGATGGCTCGTTGAAGTCGTGGGACGAAGAAGAGCAACGGGGAAGTCTGAAGGAGTGCTGAATGGTAGACATTCGAATGAAGATGACGAATAAAACCGCTTCGCCTTCAGATAAAATCAGCGCCTCCTTCCCTTTTTGGGGGAGATGCTCTTGTTTTGGAAGTATTATATGCGCATTGATGCATGGAGTAAATGGTGTGGAGTTCTATGTTTTCATGTTCTGTTGTTTTTTCAAGCGTCGTTTGAGATATCTCTGTATTGCTATAACTATCTATCTACCTACCTAAGAAACTGGCATAGGCGAGCAAGACCTTTTATCTTTTTGGGCCTTATCGAGAGAAAAGTATCAGTCCATAGATATCTGTGTTGTGGAAAAAAAAAATCCAAGAAAATCCGCGGGATATCATTCGTTTAAAAACCCATGTCGTAACTACTTAATCTGTCCTCCTCATGAACAGCAAGCATATATAATAATACAGACCACCCGAGACCACTACACGAAAGAAAATATAGGTCATTAGACACTAGATACTAGAGTCCTTCAAATCTCGAATATCTCTCCCATGCCGACGCCTGCGCCCTCAGCACCGGCTCTGCTGTCTACTAGGTCGAGGCGCCACCCCTTCCAGTTGTTGAGCTTCGACTTGACCTCGCGGACCCATTCGACACGCTTACGGGACTCTTCTTCTGCCTGTGCACGCGCGAAAGCCTCTTCGTCGAAATCGTCATCGTTCTCGGAGAGAAGTTCCAAGCTTCCTCGGGTAGCTGGGGGGTGTTGACGAGATGGAGGACGATTCCATCCGTTATTTCCTCCGGTGAAAGCTGCAAGACCGCTTGAGAGAGCGGCCGTTATAGAGGAATGCTGAGATCGGCCTGCGGTGCTGCGGCGGCGAGAATGGTCAGGAACACCACCGATGAGATCTACATCGTCGAAGGTATTGGCAGCGGTGGCAGCCGGGGATGTTATCGCATGTTCTTCTTCCCCTTGTAATTCTATTCGGCGCTCTTTCCAAACTCCACGGCGGAGGTCGAAGACTTCTCCCTCGAGCTCACGGACTCTTCGCTCAAGGCGCGCCCGTTCTTCGTCTTCCAGCTCATCAAGCCCTTCGTTGTCCTCGCCAACGGCTTCTCGCTTGCGTGCTCGCTCACGTTCCTCTTTGAGTCGTAGATTTTCGTTCTCGATCGTCACCAGTTTCTTCCGCAGATGGGCAACATCCTTTTCTGCCTTTTCGGCTTCGCGCAGCCGTACCTGGTTTCGAGACTCGGACTCCTTGTGTAGGTTGCCCAGTGCCTGGAGCTTCTTTTCAAGGGTCTCAATCTTCTTGTCTGCTGCAGCCTTCGCCTCCTTGAGCTCGTTGATCTCGCGCTCCTGGCTCTTAATTAATGTCTCCGTAGAGGTCTTGTTGACGCCCTCGTTAACTGCTTTCTCAGCTGCTCGTGTGAGGGCATTCTTGGCATCTGTGAGTTCAGCTTGCGTCTTCTGCAAAGCAGCTTCACTGCGGGAGAGCTTCTCCTCCAAAGCAGAAATCTGCTCTTCATGTGAGCTGCTCGTGGTCGACTGAGAGTTCAATTGGGCTCGTAAATTAGATATCTCCAATTCCATTGCCTCAATGGTAGAAGACTTGGATTCCAGCTGCTGCACGAGATCCGATGGAGATTGCGATGTACCGGCTATGCTGGCTGTGGATTTGTGTGTCTTGTGGAGATGCGAATTCTGGCGTTGTAACGAGGAAATCTCAACTTTCTGTATCAGATACCTAGTTAGCTGAGTCCTGGGTAATTGAAGGCGTGTAGTCTTTCTGTGTCTACTCACCAACTTATCAACCTCCGATGCTCTCTCCTCGGCCTTGCTCAGCTTGTCCTTCAGTTCTGCAACGTCCACGCTCGCCTCCCGGAGATCTTCCAGTTGCTCTTCTGTCTTTTTCCATCTCCCGTTTGCCTCTTCAAGATCCTTCTCAAGTTTCTTATTCTCCTTCTCGAGTTCTTCGATTCTGCTGGCTTGTTTTCGATAAACCTCCTGTACGCTGTCACCATCAGGAGTCAAAGGAGGAAGAGGCGGCGACTTGATGCTGGCTAGAGGGTTCGGGGAGGAGCTTCCAAAGGAGATCGATGAATTGCGGAATGAAGATGATCGCATTTTAGACTGCACAGAGATGGAGGGCTGTCTCCGACGTGCATCACTTACGGTGTCTGCTTTCACGTTTCCTGGTTCTGCCTCAGGGCCGGGAGATGTAGGAGCTTCTGGCATAGGCTCCGTAGCCGATTCTTCCACCTTTTCCTCTGGCTCGTCTGCCTTCTCTTTCTCTGCGTTCTCCGTGGTTTCTGCCGCATGGTCTTTATCCTCTTTAGGGGGTTCCTCGGCTGGTGTCGTGTCCCCAGCTGTCTCTGCAGCTGCGCTCTTCTTGCTTGATTTTTTCTTTTGCTTCTGCAGCTGCGCGACCTAGAAAAGAGCGTCTATATTAGTACACAGGTTCGAAAATCCGACTACTGTGAACGGGCCAGCTCACCCTCTTCTTAGCAGCCGCGAGCTTCTCCGCCTTTGCCTTTGCCTCGTCGTCGGCCATTCTGTATTATGCGGTACAACAGGCCTCAAATGAAATAAATATAGGAGCTGGCCCCTTGTCTGATTAGCCGCTGGATGTTGTGGTGATGTCTAGGGAAGCTGACACCTTGCGCGCGGCGGAGGTATGGAGTGGGCAGCTTTCCGCGGAGTCGGGGTGCACAGACCATCCTCCCGCTATCACAGTAAACAGAACAATGTTATCGGATGATACCACGCTATTATCTATGCTTGCATCAAGGCCAAAGATGAGTTTTACCTCAACAGCTATGGGGGAAAATTATCTCTGTTACAGTATACATCCCAGTGAGCAGATTATGGGTTGGTTTCCCAGATAAAAGCTTAAGTAATAGTGCGGACGCAGCCTTGTTACTTATCGGCACGTGATACAAGTATATATTTGAACTTCCAGTAACTTTTTCCCCTCAACCATCTCCGAATCCCTCAAGAATCCCTTCTTCTTCTTCTTCTTCTTCTTCGATGGCGTATTATGGCCTGACAAATCCCTCAGAAATAATTGATTTTATTGCGTCCCCTTCAGCCCAGCTTTACGCGGAGAGTCTTACCAGCAAAGCAATAATACCCCGTATCTCTTAGAAGACTATCTATGTAGATCGTACCTAGCCCACTAAGAGAATATGCAAATGCCGTTGTTTACCCCCGCTATTTCTCCATACGAGCAACCCTTTCTCTTAACTCGCCAATTTCACGCTCATGCTTCTCGATATTAACCCGCTGCAATTCATCTTGCTTATCAATAACAGCCATAATACGTCCCAGCTCGCGGTCCTGGCTTCGTTCGAACGCAGAAAGGTAAAAGTAACCGCTTACGCCACACGCTGCGCCTCCCGCTAGAAGAAGCATCGCGAGCGGGGAGACCTCTCGTAGACCAATGTCTCCTGCATATCTGGTCCTTCCGTCCTCTTTTTGTTCTGGAACTATGCGTTAAAACGGGTTTGTTTCAAATGAGACATCGCGGATAGTTATTAGATTAGGTATCCTACCTGGGGGTTTTGAACTAGGAATAATTTCCTCCGTTTTCTCTTCGGGGCTGATGGGACGTTCATCTGGCTTTCTTTGGTCTGGAGTTACGGTCAGTTTCCAAAACTTGGAATTAATGTAGAAATCAGAAAAATACAGGCGAAATCTTTCGGGGGGACTATCTCAGCTGTCTGTTCCGCAGAGCTGACGGGCGCGTTATAATTTCTGTCAGCAGCGCTGATGGGAACACTGTATGATCGGGACTGGATAAGGTGATAGCGAGAGAAAGGGAAACGATATGGAAAGAGATATTTCGGCATCAAGTTGCGCATGGCCTTTTCGTAGATGTTGTTTGTAGTTTAAGGTTTTTTATATTGAGATAGTGTTCCTGCTGTATGGAGTGCTAAGATGGTATAATATATGGCTTTATCATCATCGCAATTACCAGTTTGCTAGAGATTATGGGAGTACTAATCAATTTGGAACAAGAGGATTCGCCATAATGAGTATTACTTACGTCAGGAGGAGGAGGCAAAGCTTTCTTTAGGGTTTGGGGATTGCGGCACGAGTCAACAAGGTTAGAGCGTTCGCATTGAAATTCCTACAATATCAACATATAAAGGCAGATCTACCCTTGCGAATGTGAGTATATCCTAAAACGTTCATTGATCGTTAGATAAGACCATACCTGCTTGAACACTGGCTACAATCATGTCGACGGAGTTGGGAGATCATCCAAGATCTCATTTTTCTCGCTTTCCATGCGTTCTTCCGTAACCTCGAACATCGGAGGAAGTCCCGTCTCCTCGAATGACTTCCCATCACAAAGCATCTGCACCAGTCCTTTCGCCGCAAGGAAGATCACAGGCATCCCGTGCCCAGAGAAACCAGCCAATATGGCCTGTCCTTCCTTGCCAGGCACATGACCGACATAGGGCATCAGATCGGAACTTTCTCCCATAACTGTAACCACGGTCAGCAAGAGAACCTCGTAGTTATATCAATCCGTACGACATACTGCCTGACCACACTTTATCCGTATATGCATCGCTGTCTTCCCAGCCGACAAATGTCCTTTGCATAAGGCCGTTGAAGTAATCTTTCCCGGATTCGATAAGTTTGCTGTCATCCGCCACGTTGTACCATTGTGGTATATCGCGCCAGAAGCTAAATCGACCGCCACCGACTACGATGCTTCCATCTGGCCGTGGAATCAAGTAGTCATAGAGCGAGGGTGTGTACCGAATGCAGTAGGTGAATGGGAGGTAAGGAATAGATTTCCCTTCTGGAACCACTATCCGGCTGCAGTTACCTCTCACTGGGATGATCTTATTGCTGAACTCCGGCGCCAGTCGCGACGTATATGCGTTAGTCGCAAATATCACTTTCCTTGCTTTTACATTTCCTCTCTCTGTCTTTACGAGCCATCGGCCGCCAGGGAGCGGACGATCAGATACTTCAATCACAGGAGTCATGGTCTGTAAGTTGGCTCCCCTCTTGATGACGGAGTTCAGTAAATGCATTACCAGTTTATACGGCCAGAGGTGGCCTGCTGTGAAGGTAAAACAAGCCACAGCTCCCTTTACCCCTGAGATCTAGAAAAAAAAAAGACCTATCAGCAAATGCCGCACTGGAGGATATAATCCTTTTCTCACCCTCTCAGCATACTTCCCCGATATAAACTGAACATCGTCCAAGTCGGCTGTACCCTCTTGTATTAAGTCGTGGAACGCCTTTTCTGCATCCTTAGCCACGCTTGGATCTATGATAGCATCGCATGTTCTGGTCAGGACGAAATCGCAATCTATCTGTTCTTTTTGTACCAGATTCTTGATCGCGGTCAACTGGGATGCTTCGAACCGAGCTAGCTGGGATGCTGCTTTTGGTCCGTATCTCTTGGAGTTTTTCGGAATACTGTAGAATATGTCTGGTTTTATATGTCCTCCTATGAACCTAGTGAGCCATCTATTTGTGAACTCACGACTATGATTTCGAAAGGAAGAGAGGTCATTTTGAGCGTACCATTCCGACCTGTTGCTCCAGAACATGCTTCACGTGCCTCCAGAATCAGCACAGATGGCGGAGATGGGTTGCCATCGTAGATGTGATAAGCCAAGGAAGCTCCTGAGAACCCGGCTCCAACGATGAGGATGTCGCACTCTGTGGGAAGATCTGGCGTGGAGCGGTGTTTGTCTAGTCCATGGGGTGACGTCCGCCAGAAGGGCAGGGTTGAGTCCGACACAGGGATCGGTCCCTGATGAGTGGACATTGTTGTCTACCTAGTCTAGACAGGTAGTAAGATCGCATAGGAAAATCCTACTGACATTAAAGTGAGTAGTGGCTATTTGCTCAGGGCTCTTATCGCTAGACTGCATCTATCGCGGGGTAGCTTCGACCGCCCACTTGGCTATAGATTGTGACTCAGGATATAGCCCCATCACACATCGTCCATCGCACATGGAAACTGGGATTTGGGTTTTATTGTACCTGACTGTACCTGATCGACAGCTGATCTACGCGAATTTACCGTGGCAAACGAGCCGCATTAGTTACGCCACAGGAGCATGAACTCTTTGGTTAACTATTGCCCGACTGTATCACTCTCGAATGAGGCTCACTGATGAAGATGGCCCATCCTGTGTAGGAAGCTAGATCAGCGAGTCTGAGTAGAGATGATAGAATTGTCTACAATCTTTGATTTTCCATCTATGATAGACGCCTATTCGTGGAGGTGGTTTGGAAGAGACGTATATGCTTAGATGGGATTGTGTGTTTTGCATTGGCCATTCAGTACACGCTCTGCGCGAACCAACAGCAACTGGCATGGAGTTCTACCATGAGATCGATACTGCTTCATTATGCGTGTATGGTGATGTTAGTTTACAGTCTGTCTGTAAGTTTATTTTGAGCATGAGATGAAGCTACTGTCGTGGAGTCATTTCATTGTGAAGATTAAGGGTTTAGGAGGAGAAGAGGTGAGAAATCCAGAAGTTGACCGTGAGAGAAAGAATCCGACGAATTGCTAATTATGACGATGATATCATGACATGGGCGGAGCAGTCGGCAAGAGCAAGACGCGTCAGCCTCTTATCAGATAGATCGGAAGAATACCCGATTCGAAGTGCGATTTCACGCTTCTTTACTCCGCACGCTCCGTTAGTCCGTAACAATGTTATGATGGAATATGCTCTCTTTCAATGAGTTAAGAATTTGTACATTCAAGAATCATATCGAGTTGTAGACTTAGGAAAGGCAAGCTAGAGTTCGATTTCCATCGGCCCCCAACGAAACGACGATAGGAAAGATGGGAAAAAGACACATATACACGTACAACGTTGCATTAACAAGCACCAACGCCGCTCCAGCCAGCCTCCAAATGCCCATTGACCCCACCATTATAATGGACTCCCATTACTTCGCGGCGTGTGCCACTAATGCATAAATCATGGTATCACAAGAACTAGAAAGAAAAGAAAGAGTAGTTGTAGTCAATGGTTCAGACGGCCGCTCCCACCAACCGCCGAACGCCCGTGTTTCCAGCACGCATTTCAAAAGGCAAGAAACGGACCGCAACCGTGTATCAAGTAGCTCCTGCAGCGTACACCGCTTGGGGTCCGTTTCAGGTTCATATGAATGGCAGACGTAAATAAGGATACTTAAACTTCCATCGAATCGGCTATCTCCTCGCTCATGGCACGTACTGCGCCATTACTTCCAGATCTTGACCTGAAGTCTTCATCGCTCAGGACGTAATTGTCATATTCGTCAACGGACTCACGGCGATCTGGGGTTTGAGTAACTGCTTCATGATCGTATGGGTCCTTGTTCCTGAAACCGGGACGCTCACCGAGCCAGTACCTAGCGCGTTTCCGCGCTCCAAGGTCAGGGGTCAAGTAACCATCGTCAACTGTCCTTTTGCCAACCGGTGTTTCAGTCCCATCTGGAGGAGAATGGCTGAGAATACTGATCCCCCGGAGATAGATGTAACAGACGCGCTTTCGGTTCTTGTTGAAAAAGAAGTAGTTCAGACTCCAAATAGCACCGTCATCTGCATCTGATGGATCTTCTTCCGGAGAGTACGAATATACGGCACATTCCTTCAAGGACATTTGCTCGTCGATTATCCGCCACATCCTCGGCCCCCATGTGGGAGTAGCATCTGGAGCATATGGGGCTGTGGTGGTCGTGGGAGACGGAGGAGTCCGGTCGCTTGTAAGACGAGGCTTGAGGTTGAAAAGCGTAGTATCAATGGTATTCATGACCCTCTTGAGGCTCCTTTCGCGGCGGAAGTCGGTCGGGCGCAGGATGTGAGAGAAATCGTAGTCAGGATGACTCGCATTGAGTGTTGCGATAAGATACGCAAAGGTGCGTCGACTGGAGTGCTCGCTCAAGGGCCCAAAGGGACTCGATCTCGAAAGGTTGAGGGAGATTGCCGCGTCGGACGCGTTCGGCGGAGACAGTGATGCCGAGAGGCGCAACAAGCTCTCGTACTGGGATTCCAATGACTGTTCGATGTTCTTGTATAGTTTCCGGTCTCCCCCAGCTGCCTTTGTAGTGTAGAGATCGCATCCTCCAACGACGTGGCAGTCCACCGTGTCGAAATTGAGAGCACCCGTGACGTCCTCAAACTCGCGAAGAGGTAGGAACTGGACGTGCCATATGTCAGTTAAAAAGCTCCAAGACCAGTGCAATCATCGTTGATTCTCTGTGAGACTATTGTTACCAACCTTCATGTTGGTGAGTCTGCAACTGTTATCCTGCAATGACTGGTGACGTGGCTTATCGGACAAGCGGTGAAGCAATCAAGGCGGGATCACACCAGAATATGTGAAGTCGGGAGATCAAGTCGCAACTGATAGATGATCTGATAGATGCGACAAGAATATCGTCAGCGAAACAGCTGGCTGCTGCGCGCCTGGTTGTGAATCCCGGGAAGTTGTAGTGTCGTTGATAGCCGGTTGTAGCGCGACGATCGGCGATAAGGCTTTCCAGGCTGGCTGCAAGGACAACGCTTACGCGATCGACTGGCAAATCACAAGTGTATCTAACAAACAGAAAATCTGATGGACAGGGCCATGGAGAAGATAGGAGATGGAAGACACAGCAGGGACAGGGGATAAGATATGGGAGGTGATACGATCACGGGGTGGAGATGCGCGGTTGCGACAGCCGAGGGGAGATCCATCACGTGGTTGCGGCCTGGACCACTGATATGGCGCGATTACTTCACACTCCACGACCGGAAGCGACACTGGAGGAGAGCAGACAATGGGCCAGCACGGATGCGATCGCTCAACGTCATGGAATGCCTTTGGCTCCTCCCAGGCCTGGCCGGTCTTACCGGATACCCAATTCTTTCATGTTCGCAAGGATCTCCTCTGTGTCCTGAAAGCAGTAGAACGTCTCTCAATTAGTGACAGTCAAGTAGGTAATGAAACGCCTATGTATGTCCAACGCCCGTAATCCACCGCGTAGCATAAAGAAGAAACGCAAGACACATCCGCCGGCGGATAATCACATAATCTTGGTCACAACATCTTCCTCGACCTGAGGTGCGCAACGGAGATTAGCTCGGTGTCGAAATTGTGCTAATGAGCTATTCCATTGACAGGACTCGACTCCACCAAGAAAGGGAGCCTGTGGAAGACGACACGGGTGGAAGCAGATAGAAACAGCAAGACCAGTGATCAGGGAACCAAGCAGGACACAACCGGAAGAAATGTATGCCAAAAAGGACATGAGGCATCTGGAACCGAGCTGTACAGTAACCAGGATGAAGATGTAGCAAGGCCAGCATCCCTCCGACTGATCACAACAGAGTCCGCGATGCATCTCTCGGCGCCAAAAGAGAAATCACATCTCACTCACCTCCATATCTTCCAGGCTGTCCTGCTGGCTGATGCACCTTAGCACGTTCTTCTTGCTGCTCTCCTGCATCTCCCCGGCCAACAGTAGTTCATCTAGGATGAAATATGCCTTCTGAAAGTTGAAGATGATGTCTAGCTCGCACACATTGCCATAGTACTTGTCCATCTGCTCCACGTAACGATGCACGATCTCGAGTGTAATCAGTTCATTATCGGTCGAGGCGCAACCGGCGATAAAGAATAAGGAGGCATAACGTCGGTACACTATCTTTGAGTCTGGTGAACGAATAAGTCGAGTCCAGTCAATAACAATTCCAGCATGCCTACCTTTGTATTCGAGGAAGTTGCACATGCGCGTCCGTCGTGACAGAACGAGCTGAGTGACATCTTTGATAATCTTGGCCTTCTCCTTAGGAGAAAGAGTGGTGAACCATTTGGCAAGGCGCTGGAAAGAATTTGTTTGGTGAGCTGGAGTCAACGGGGCAAGTAGTGCGGTGGGCCACGAGACGTACCACTTTGCCTTGTCTTGACAGAAGGATGAGATAGCTGCAGAACACGTTAGTAACGATCAGTCGGTAGTGGCAGCAGGATAGAGTATTTACGTGATCGCCATAATGTATGCCGAAGAGATGCGACAGGGAGTGGTGTGCCTTTTTGCGTTGGTGACGAGGTTCGAGACTACAGCCAGGGGAAATTGTACGGGCGGCGCTTCTGCGACTCCGCGAGGGGTTTGAACTACGTCCCCACAGCTTAGTCTATCAAGCGACGCAACACCTGAACAAGATGGTAAGCTTATGACTGACTCAATACAACTGCGGCATAGAAAGGCATTATTGTCAATGGTTATCATTTTTAGATCGCGTGTTGCTGGATCTCACTGTTCTCAATCACAAAATAGCATGCGCCTAACTATATTATTGGTCTGTTTATACACGTGGCATTTCTGTATCCGAGACCTCATCAAATCACTATGTAGTATGAGTACGGAGATCCAGTATTCAACTTCTTGCTACCTTTGTCACACATTGCGAAGGTGTACCTACCCTATCCATCTCACCATTGTCCTCCTGGATCTGCAACCTGGCAACATCAGGCCGACGTGACAAGGCCTTTCATCAATCCCTTCACCTTTTAGTTTACTACTTTTGTTCAATGGAATCCAGCTATGGAGATAAATCTCCTCAAGGCATCTTATTCCTTATAACTCCCTTCTATACATCCCCGAACTTCGACTTTGTCTCCTTACGCCTCCGTGGACCGGGTTTGTCCCCGCGGCACAGGCTCCTGGAAAATCCGTCTACCCCGCTGACTGATTTTCATTATTGGAGATCCCTGAAATAGTCAGTGAACAACTTCCGCATGCTGACAAAAGAAGTATCTGAAAGTCCCGCCTCCCTGACCTGGAGGTTCTCATCGAGCTATCAGTAAGCTATAATGCCAGCAATAAAAATGCATATACTCATAATCCTGGAACTACCATCACTCTCATTTGAACGTATATGCAGGGCGATCTTCCCTTTGGATCAGGTCCGCCCAATCAAAAGGTCAATTGATATACTTTGGTGACAAAGGGAAATAATCATGATGAGTGAGTTTCTCGATAGGGAATAGATTGTCCATCTGGGATGGTCTTCGACGGCGTAGGACCCTGAAAATGGAAACGAAGTGATGACAGTGATCCAACTATTTGTGCGACGGAGGCACTGTAGAAGTGGTCATCATTGTCTGTTGTTACTCATCAAACGTACGTATGTAGTAACTAAATCTTTCTTTTTCCCTAGCGGGCATTGGGTTGTCCATGGCTAGGTATTTTAACATTGAGCCCCTCGAAGAGAGAAGTTGGGTTATCAATAACGTGGTGTTTCTTTTCCTCCTCCATCACGCAGACTTGAAAAATTCCATCCATTCCATTTTCATGGTATCATACCAAACAAAATGGTGGCATGCCAACTATTCCAAGCCATAGTGGCTAGTCTCATGATTGGGGTTTCTTTCAGCGCACCTCTTTTCAAGCGCGAAGCTGCCACAGTCCTCTCCGATCTGGATACTATCAGCAAGAACCTCGCACTTCTAGACTCAAATATACTGAACTTCGATGGTAGTCGCTCCGATACCATTCCTCTCTCAGACAGCACATGGACTGTCATGAGAGACCTGAACAAGACCATACTCGACACAAACAAGTCTGCTACGTTCGACCCGACTGATAGCGTCACTGTCACAGAAGCATCTGTTGCACTCGAACCTATGATTCTTAGATCCTTGAACGATATAAGCGCAAAGGTAGGTATTCTGCATCCTATCTTATTATTATCTGCTAGGACATAAGTGCTAATGTATATAGCATTCCAAACTCGTATCTGCCAATCAAGGTGGCGTGGCATTCGCCCGGTTGGAGTCACTGCGTACCCTCACGGATCAACTTGCTCGCGCGTTGGAACAGAAAGTGACTGCGACAAATGCTAGCAACATCGCTTCTGTTACTTCAGATGTTGACTCTGCCTACTCGAGCGCCATTGCACTTTATATGACTTGACGGTAGAGGGGTCTATGTATAAATGAAGACGCTCGACACGACTCAAGATATAGCTACGGCATACTGTTTGAATCCGCCGCAGGATGAACCATGCAGCATACCAGCAAAGAATTAGTGAGGTCAGCTTAAACAAAATATGTCTCATGATTTGTGCTATCGGCGTATATTAGAGATTACAGGCACTGAACCACCTCAGCCCCTTAAAATAGTCTATGTACTCACATAAAGCATGTACGTACGGTCATAAACCAGTCGTGAATCACGTAAAAGCTCCCAACCTCCATCACAGCTTCCCATAATTTTCTATTAGTTTGTCCACCAGCTTCGTGTGATTGAGTGATTTGAGCGAATCAGCGCTACCGTCACCCAAGCTATCCGTCAAGTTTAATGATGACAGGAGATGGGATCCATTCCTCTGGTTTATCCCGTGGATTGTGTTGATAATTAATCCCGCGATAGGCACCTGTGCCTTAAGAGTGAGATTTTTCAGCACCTTCTCGTAATAGGGAACGGTAACGCCCTCGTAAGTGACGCCTGTCCCGATAGAAGTGAGTTCGATATAGCCATTCTGAATCGCACTCCGCTGAGTCTGTAGGATACTAGATAGATTCTGTATAATCTTGTGCAGATCTAAAAAGCCACGAACAGGTGCACTGTTATTGCCGGGCCGGATAACAAGGTCGTTTATCGTAGCGTTTCCGATCACCAGATCTCCGCTCAGCAAGTTTAAGGTTGTATTTCCCTGGGCATTGTAAGCCTTACAGTCGCTCCATGGATAGCGAGAACACGAGTACTTACAATCTCCAGCGTCATTACTGACGGGTTGGGCAATGAAGCATTGGCGAGAAGGTTCGTACCGTCGGCCTCGGGTGGCAGAAGCAATCTGGAGTCTTCGATTGCAAATCCTTTGAACTGATTGAGAGCTAGGTGCGATAGTCAGAATGGTGCTCGCGGGAACCTTGTGGCAATATCTGTTCCTACCATTTGATGGGACCTCTTTGTACATATTCAAGTTAGCATGTAGCTTCCCCATGTGCACTGTTGATTTGCCTTCCATCCCCACCACGCCTACATCAAGGTTCACAGCATTATCCACGAACGCCTGCCAGCCTGTATGGTTTATGATCGGCGTGAATTGATTAGAAACGCCAAGTGTGGTATTCCCATGCACCTTCGTGGCCGGTAGGTAAAGGTTGACGAATGGGCTAGGGCCAACTTGTGGAACAAAGAGACCGAGAGTCATGGCATCCATGTAGACTGAGAACCCAGCAAGGTTCAGAGCAGACAACATGGTCAGTACCACAGAGTCTGGTCGAGGTTGCATGATATGCGCTTCTGTGATCACGAGCTTCGATTTATCAAGTACATCTTGTGCAATGGCGGGGACAATAAAAACAAATCTTATTCCAATGTCAGGATTGCAAAAGAATGGTCATGGACAGGGGCGACACTCACAGGATAGGCAGAAGTATTGCAGCCAGTATTATTGCAAGCAGGACATAGCAAAACCAGAAGCGGCGGAAATGGCGCTTGATCTTTTTCCCTTTGGCATGAGTAGACGTGCCATCAGCACCTTCTACGTATGCGGCCCCCGCAACCTCGCTTTCTGTGACGGCGTCAGTGCGATGGGGAGCAGAATAAGATCTTTTCTGTGGCCCTTCATACCTTTATCCCCGAGAGTAGCTGCTAACGGGCCCCGGTTTGCGCCAATGACATATTTGGACTCTTTGTCTTTCATATATGCCTTGCTGTCGTCCTTTTCGTGGGAGCTCATGATGACAAACGTCCAAGGACCTGGTGTTCAGGAGACAAAGGCGCTACAGAATCATGACCAGCATGGACTTTGGCGCGATCGTTGTCAGGATGACCCTGGGGACAGACTTTTCTGGGGTAGTTAAGTATAGTAAACATGCACAAGATCTGGGGACGAGCGCCCGCTCTTTTAAAATCGTTACGCCCCCATCAGTATCTGCAGTAAACTCTGAGACTAATCTCGCGGGGCGCCTTCCGCCTTCACAAAATCTGCCAGTGATCGTCTTACTTTGGGCAGGTTGGGATAAGTAAGGTTGTACTCTGTAATTTTGCAGACATTGTCACACAAGAAGCGGAAACGAAGATCAGCACACACTTGGCCGCCCTAACGGCGCCGGTACTCGACCGGAGCTTGGACTAGGCAATAGCAGCAATCGAACTCCTGCTTGATTAGAAAAGGAATCCTATTTGTTTGTTCCCAACGTCGCTGAAGTTCTCCACCTCTATGGAGTACGGAGTAGATCTTCGGGTCATCCAGCCGCGCTGGAGAACAGGTTATCCATGTTGGATTGCAAGGGAAAGGACAAAGCTATGGGCCAGGAACCAATGCTGTATCTGCGAAGAAGGCGGAGGGATCGTCCTTTCCTGGACAATGTTCACACGGTCGGGCTATTTTCTTTCATACTAACACTCGATTGCTTGTTATGAGCGTTCAGTTAAGATCGGCCTAAATACTTCAGCTTGGCATCAAATCGCATTTGCGAGCGACTGAGCACCATTAGCTCGTTGCTGACCTGATTCTCCTGCTTCTTGTTCTGCATTTACTTCTGTCCCATCTGCAACTTCGATCACTGAGCACCACACGAGAACTCGAATCCAGCTTCTTACAGCGGAAAGGCAGTGACAAGATGGCGAGTAAAATGGAAGAAACGACGACAAAAGAGAAGATGGAAAAGCCTGATGTGGATATCAACAGCAATCCTTCTGTGTCTTCTCATTCGGATTTGCTGGAGGCTCTCAGCAAGATGAAGGAGCTCCCGGACATACTGCAAGAAGGTATTCTTTTCATGGGTGGAGGGGTCGCGATCCTGCTACAAGCAGCCATACCAGGCGTCATCAAGGAGCCACAAGCGAGCGAGGATTTGGCAGTCCATCTCCTGGAAAATATTCAGACGACGACAAGCTACATCTTCTGCTTGACATTTGGCAGCAAGGCACAGAGAAAGTCCCTCTTAGACATGCTTAATCGCGGCGGACATCTTCTGAATGGCAGCGATCCTATATTCCGTCTCTGGGTTACCGCTACCCTCTATGCAACTGCTACGGATATATACCAGAGGATATACGGAAGAGTCGACTACCGCACCGCGGAGCGAGTCTATGAAGAATATACTCTGCTAGTCAGCGCACTCAACATTCCTCCAGAGCTGTGGCCAAAGGATCGTCAGAAGTTCTGGACGTACTGGGATGATACTATTGTGAACATACGTGATTGCCCCTTCAGAGGACTAGAGAAGGATCTAGTCCTCAACTTCAAAAGGTTACCCGGTTGGATACGATTTATGAAACCATTTCTGCGGGTTCTAACGAGCGAAATGCTTCCACCAAATGTCCGGAAAGGATATGGACTTAAATCATCGAAGGCTCGCAGAGCCTTGTACAGAGTAACTCTGGGCTTCGCTGTTGCCGTCTATCCTACGTTCCCAAAGTCCATTCGCTCTTATCCCCAGAGGTTCTACTTGAAAAAGTTAGAGATCACATTAGGAGGCGCCGCCTCCGCTTGAGAGGGACAATCATCTCCACAGGTTTTTAGTACTATGTATTCCATAGCAATTACTGCCGACGCACATCCTCCACAGTCCATCCACGCTTTGACTACAAGCTTGGAAATCGGAGGACCATGTAAGCTGAAACATACCACGGACAAAGTACATCTCTGCAAAGAAAGAGGGCGGCCACTTGTGAGTACCAGTGGCGTGCTGCTATGTTGGGACCGTACCTCCTTCTCATTCCCCTGGATTGAATCATTTCTCGGGCATGTATCCATAAACAGATAGCCGGTCTGAGCAGTTGACCACTCAAAATTTCATGGCGGAAAGTGTCCAAGATCCGTGTCAAAAATACCGTTCCTGGAAATAGTAGTCATGAACTAGTCTCATAAATTACCACCGCAGCACGCTTAAGTATCCTTAGTTGACCCGTGCCCCAGACCCGAGGCGCAAATTCCCCGCGTGGAGGCGGATTCAGGCGCGGTTCCGGCTTGCCGCGATGCAGTGGAATTCAATGTCGATTCGCTGAGTGTAGCTGTGGAGAGATTACGGTTGCCTATCTCGGGCAGAGAAATGATGATCTATGATTCTATAGAGTCCTTGACTCCTTGGCGAGATTGCTCAATGATAGCGGCTATCTCTGTCCCGCTTCCCCAACGCTGGCTAAATCAGGTAAGAGGCAATTACTGCAGTATACTCAAGGTACAGGAGCTGAATGAGGCCGTTCTTGCTACCAAATCAAATATTCTTCTGCCTATTCTTTAAAATCTCCATTATACTCTGCAGCGTATCCTGAATCTCTTCCACCCGACGCTGCATCGTATTTTGATACTCTGCAAGCTGACCCTTCATCGTATTTTGAAACTCTGCAAGCTGACCCTCTAGCCGACCCTCTAGGCGATCAAAACGCGCGGAAAATAGCTGTTCCAACCGTCTTCCTAGAACCTCGTTTTGATTCTTAAACTCCTGTTTGAGCTCCTGGATATCCTGGCTCCGAGCCTCCTGCATGTGCCGAACCATTGGTTCCATACTTTTCACGAAGCTGGATGAAAATGATGACAGGATAAGAGGGAGATTCTGCGCCGTGATTGCAGTCTGAGCTTGTCTAAAAGATCTCGAGGAGCTCCTACTACTAGGCGGTTCAGGTGACGGTGAGGATTCTGGTGTAGGAGACTGCGAGTCCAATTCTTCAGTTCGTCGCCTCTTCCTCCCCCTCCTGCCTCCCCGTGGACCCCGATGGATATTATTTTGTCTAGCAGCAAACCGCTCCTCTCTCTCCTTGCGTTCGGTTTGCTTTAGTTTGTCGATAAATTCGATCCAACTATCCACCGCTTGCTTCCAATGTGTGTCTGACGCAGCAACACCTGAAGCTTGGATTGCAGCATCGATCTCACGTCTTCTCCTCTTCTCTATTTGCCCAATTGACCGATCGACACGAGCATAAGCTCTTCCGAACTGTTGCTGCATCCAGTTGCCACATCTTTCCCAAAATTCTGCGCGCGGAACTCTTTTCTCGGCATACTCGTGGCGTCGACTCAGTAACCAACGAATGATTTGCACCTCTTCTTCCTCCGAGAAATAAACACGTTGCCTTCGATTTGAAGGTCCTAGTTGCAGCAGGCCAGAGCTATCGCGAAACGTAGGTAAAGGACTGCTAGACGGAATATGTTAGTTCGTGATACCGACGGTTGGCGTAGGAATTTGGTGTGTCAGACTTCAATATGGTTATTGGCCGGCTCATTTCTACCCTCCTGCGATCTTTCTGATGACGAGCAGCAATTCTATAATAATAATCGGTCGCGATCTCCTACCGAAGAATGTACAGTACGTGATCACATTCTCCTGCACCGCGTAACGCGTCAGCGACGTGAAGGCTTTGGCGTTAGTGGAGTTCGGCGAACTATCTGCAAGAGGTTGGCGTATCTTCATGCCAAGGCGCAAACCTTACCCGTATAGGGGATATGCCGATGCCAAAACTGCGTTGCAAAACTCCCTCTATCTGTATTCAAAGCGCTACTCATGCGATCGAATGCCCTACAGACCTTGTCTTCAGTACAGTACGATGTGAAAGGGCCTGAGATGGGGCAGCTTGCGGAAGCGGGCTGCAGCTCACGTTTGTCTCTGAGCTCCAATCAAACTAATATTTCTCTATCAAGGCTATAGATGTATAGCATCTTTTTCCGACACCAGCTGTGTGGCAGCGAAGATTTTTCTGGGAGCCGTTTCCTTAGCACCGTCTTCTTCCCACGATATGTCTGACGCCTGACTTGATGCTGCTCCTGCATCTGGGGAGGACACGATTCCTTTCAGCATCTGTTCCCCCAAGCTATCATCTGTCTCACTATCACTGCAAATGTAGCTGCCACGAGCAACTCTTTCCAAAGCCTCCTTTGGTAGGTTCGGATGTGACTGAATGTAGTAACTGAGATCCTTATCTTTGTCACCAGAGGTCTCTATACTTGCAAGTCCTAGACCCCAGTACTCAAATCGATTCTTCGTGTACTGCCAATTCCAATCTTCCCAGCGGTCGCTCTGAAGGAACTCTCGATAATGCAGACCACTCCCTGGCCAGACAGCAGTTATTTTTCCCTCTGCGGTCTTGTACCATGACCGACAAGACCCCGTCCACACCATGTGGCGCATGAAATCTTGCGTATGGGCATTGAAATCAGACTGGACATCAGCGCGGATATCGAAGGACGCCACATGTTGAGTGATCGTTTTGCGAAGCACGCGGATAAAATAGTCTGCTGTTGCTTCCAATGAGCCCATAAGACTCCCATTAGCGATTGGCGTGTTGGGACCCAAGAAGATGAGGTAGTTTGGAAATCCGCTGACAGCCAGTCCGCAGTATGAAGTTGGGTCATCCTTCCACAACTCGCGTAAGTCAATACCATTTCGGCCGATAATTGGGAAGCGTGGGCGAAAAGATGTGTCGAATCCAGTTGCAGCAACAATGATGTCGACAGCCCTCTCAACTCCATTGCAGTCGCGTATACCGCTTGGTGTAATTTCTTGGATGGGTGTAAATACGGGCTCAACGTTATCTTTCTGCAGCGCTGCAAGGTAGCGCTCGCCAGGACTTGTGCGTCGACAGCCAGCTTCAAAAGAAGGGATAAGATTCTGCTGCAAGTGCTCAGAATGGATCAACTCGCGCATGTGTGTCTCGAGCTTTGTTCTCCATTGTCTCTGTTCGTTGCTGCCTTTGAAGAAATTACGATGCATGCCGGTGAAGGATGCCTCCATATCCTTCCGGACGCGCAGGTAGTACTCCAGATCATCTCGGAATCGTTCTTTTTCTGCCTCGGTGTAAGTATGATTCTGTTCACCCTGGAGCTTACTACCAAATGGTCCTGTAATCCAAGATGGCGTGCGAATGTATATGTCAACGTGCGAAGCAATTGACTGTATTTCCGGAAGCGTTTGTATAGCGCTTGCGCCAGCGCCCACAATAGCCACTATTTTGTCCTTGGCATCAATAGCATCATCCCATGCGGCTGTATGAGCTAATTTACCCTTGAAGCTATTCAGGTTGTTGAGACTGGGAAATTTGGGGTTATTGAGAATGCCTCCTGCGTTCACGAGGACATCGCATTCGAATACCCCTTTCCCCTCAACGGAGACTGACCACTGAGAACGATGCTCCTCCCATACCGCACGTTCCACTTTGCTGTTGAATTGGATATAAGCATCAATGCCGTAATGTGAAACAACAGCTTTCAGGTATGTTTGTATCTCTGACGAAGAGACATAACTGATCTTGTCAGTGAATCTGTAGCCATATCTGGACAGCGACTTACACTTTTGACCAATATGGGTTTGGACAGAAGGTATATTGGTAAATATGGCTGGGGACGTCACATGCACACCCTTCAAGACATCAGTCAAAGGGCAGAAAAGATCACTAGGTCTCAGTCTGACCTGGATACCGGTTTTCTAGCCATGTGCCCCCTACGTCGTCGTTCTTTTCGAAAATATGTATGTCAACTCGGTCACTGAAAGCTTCTCGGAGCTTGTAGGCTAGAGTTGATATCAGTATCCATTTTGTGACTAAAAACAGAGTCTATTATACCCATCAAAATTCCTGATACTCTGAAGTATATGTTATGTGATGTTAGTTCATCATCGCTACAGTCGGGGGTTGATATTCTACTGACCCTGCTCCTATAATGATACATCTCAACGGTTTTTGGGATTGACCACAGCGTTCAGATGTATACTCCCCTGCCATATTTGGAAGATATCGCCGAATAATCCTCGTTCTCTCTTTGGTGAGACGAATGTGTAGTATCTGTGAGAAAGCGAGGGAGTAATCAAAGAGGGAGGGGAAATACGTGATTACACTGGGTTATCGTTGTCAATCCCAAAAGCGGCACCACAGATTATCTCTCCCAGACATGACTATCAACTTCATACACTAATCTATCCACCTGCATGGCCGAGTTGTACAGGCACCGGCGCTCCTCCGCTCACATGACCGGAGATAGATCCAGATACGCCCGTTGACCCATGACGCGGAAACAACGCAAGACACACACAGGCATATCAATGTATTCTTATTCGTGAAGTCTATATTGACTATCTTGTTTGACAGCTTGTGATGAGACCTTGGATATGCGGTCCGTCTCCTCCGTGGCAGGTACTACATACTTAACTAGTAGCTTCATGTGTTCCGGGAACGGGGTTGTCCGAGTTGCGTCCGGGTGGGGCCGGTGAGATGATACGGCATCTATATCAGCAGTAATGGATGGGACAATGCATTGTAATGATGTGGTAGCTACGGCTATAGTCACCCGGGTATTTCAATCTCATCGTTTTTATCTATAGTGGCCTTAGTCCTCTCTTCCTGAACAAATTCTCTCTCCAGCTAACCTCTAATCACGTTTATTCTCATCTTTATATCATGGTCTCCACGGTAAAATCATTCTTTGGCTATGGAGGCCTCAATATAGGAGAGGAAAGCTCTCCTATAACCCCAGAATCAAGTGACGCACAACTGAGAGCTCTGCCAGCCTCTTGGTACCGCTCTCCGCAGATGTATGAGCTGGAGAGACGCGCCATATTTTCCAAGAAATGGTTGTTCATCACGCATAAATTGAGATTCACCAAGCCGGGAGATTTCCTTCGATTTGAAGAAGCAGGCTTTTCTTTTGTCCTCTGTCTTGATCGCGATGGCAACCTGAATGGTTTCCACAACGTCTGTCGCCATCGGGCGTATCCAGTCGTGACTGAAGACCAAGGGAACGCTAGAATCTTTGCTTGCAAGTACCACGGCTGGTCATATGGGATAAATGGAAAGCTTGCGAAAGCTCCTCGATTTGAAGACGTCCCAGGCTTCCAAAGGGAGAACCACGGACTTTTGCCAATCCATGTTCATGTCGATGCTTGCGGTTTCGTCTGGGTGAACCTAGACGCATCATCAACACCGACTGTTGCATGGAATGATGATTTTATTGGGGTGGATAGACAAGAGAGGTTCCGGAATTTCGATTTCAGCCAGTACAGATTCGATCACACGTGGGAGATGAAAGGCGACTATAACTGGAAAACCCTCGCCGACAATTACAATGAGTGCTACCATTGCACAGTTGCACATCCAGATGTTGCGAATATAGCGGATCTCTCGTACTATTATGTCGAACCCAAAGGCGGGCATATCCAGCACTTCTCCAGACCGAAAGCTGGTATTAAAGAGTCCGAGGACGTCAAGGTCGCCAGCACCTATTATTTCCCAAATTCCTGCATGACTGTTTCGTAAGTGGATGAGGTAGATAATGTTTGTGTTATGTGCATTGACAATTCTACAGACCGCATTTCTTCTATCTCATGCGATGTGTTCCCACGTCAGTGACAACTGTTTCGATGGAGTATGAAGTGTATCGTCATAAGGACGCTACTGATGAAGAATTCGAGCACGTCGATTCATTCTTCAAGCGCGTGCTGAATGAAGATAAGATCTTGTGCAACAACACACAGAGAAATTTAAAGGCAGGGGTTTTCGTTAACGGGCAGCTTCATCCTGAATTAGAAAAGGGTCCTCTATATTTTCAGAGCGTCGTTCGAAAAGTTGTGAAAGAGCATCGGGAAAAGGAGGCAGCAGAGAACCGGGAAATCTGGCCGGCTAGTCAACCCTTGGCAGGACTGCAAGCTACTGATGAAGATATCGCGTTTTGCTCCGGCCTTGCTTGTGAGCCAGAGAAAGCTGCGCAGCTGGCCTGGTAGCCACGAAGTCGAATAATAAAATCTGTTGTGCTTGGTAACATATCGACCGTCAAGGACTTTTAATCACATTTATAACTGGTTTCTCATAGCCTGGAGATGTAGGTATAATAGCGAAGAGTACAAAATTCCATCGATCAAGCAGCATGCAGAATACCTAGGTAGGTGTAGATGCAGCTGTAGTGTTGACTACTGGTAAGTAATTCTCCGGTAAATACCGTGTCTGAGCCGACGATGCCGTATCGTAAGTGAGCGGCCCAGCAAGTCCACCGTTCCAAGGTCGCCAACCTCATGCACTTCCTCTGTCAGATTGCCTCCTCTAAAAACGTCCTGTACAAGCAGTACAGCTTCGAGCTTGATTTTCTCAATAATTCGTTGATTCAACTCGCTATGGCTCGCCTCAAGTTGATTACGTGAACCGCATTGACAGGCGATCCTAAGGTAGTAGGTACCAACCCCGCCCGCCAACCTACAACGCGATAAAGGTAGTGTTGATTAGAGAAGGATCATGATCGGCCATCATGTCATCATCAAATAGATCCCGCGTAGCCAAACGCATGCACCAGGCCTGTGAGAATTGCAGGTGAGAAGATTAAATATATCTGCAGCCATGGATGTCCACTAATCCATACAGGAGGAAGAAGACGCGGTGTCCAGGGGAACGACCATCTTGCTCAACCTGCACAAGACTGTATCAAGTTTGCAATTATGCAGGCACCAGCGCTCAATCTGACCAGCGGCAACCGTTGGGTGGCCAGCTAGACATGGTATGTCTGCTAATGTCATCTAAAGAACGAACTGACTCGGACAAGGAAGGGCGGCTGGCACAGCTGGAGGAAAAGATGCAGCTCATGTTAGAGAGAGCAATGTATGTGAACTATAACTCTATCTATATTGAACATATAGGTAACCATAATACAGCCCACAGCCTTCGGTTCGAGGTAGAACACCTCAATCAAACACAAGGAGATCGTTCAGTCATCAGACAACACCGGAATCACCGGCGCACCAAATGCCTGGAACTGCGGCATCATCAAAGTAAGATATCTCTCAACAAGATATTGATCGAAGACTAATGACTGTAGTTCCGATTCGTTACCCCCTAGAGACGTTGTCTTTGACGTGGTGCAACAATACTTTACATACTGTCATCGACAACCGCTATGGCTCTTCGACGATAATGATATCCCATCTCTTGTCAACTGCACCGAAGAGCTTATATTTTCGTTACTGGCACTTGCGGCTCGATACTCAAGTCATGCATACTTTGATGGACAGTCTCAGGTATTCGCTCATAAATACGGCGAGATCGCGAGAGGCCTTATCATGTTCAGGATTGCCCAGGGTACAGTCAAACTTACAACCATCCAGAGCCTCTGTCTGCTTGCTCTAGCTAATTTTGTTGGTGAGTTATTTTGGCGAAACTCGGCACGGAAAGTGCTGACAGTTTACAGCGTTGGACACGCATCTGGCGTGGCTTCATATCGACCTCGTTAACTCTCTGATTCGAAACTCGAATATGGACATCGAGACAAATCAAGAAGATGCTCAATCCATACTCGAATCTAAGAGACGAGTGTACTACAGCATCCACCTGTTGAACCAACTCTACTCACGAAGGTCTATGGCCTTGAATATGTTGGAGGACATAAACAAACCGAAGTACGTTGGATCGAAACAAGATCCGTTCTACGAATCCAGTAAACCTCCGCCCTTGACACCCAGAGAGACATTAGGTGAACACGAATCTCAACGGGGAGGGATATGGACATATATGGTTCAGCAGTCATCATTATGGAAGGAGGTACGGGATTACGTCGCACGCTGTGCTGATGGCAACTTGAAGCCCCCTTGGTCGCCAGATTCAGGCTATGCCGTTATTGGAGCTCATCTAATGGACCTTGAGACGAATTTTCCGACACATTATCGATACGACGCGGCTCGCTTCTCTGAGCGTTCTCGAGATGAACTCCATCGCAACCGGGAATTCTGGAGTCCGTGGCTGTACTTGCAATTCGCATATCATGCCATTCATAGCGTCCTAAACCATCCCTTCTTATATTCGGCACGCCCGCATCAATCTATCCAGCTTGCAGTACCCAATACCTTCTGGAAGACGTCTTCAGAGCTGGCCCTGCTTCATTCGACGTGGATTGTCCGATTGATTGAAATGGTAACTGAAAAGGAATACCCAGTGTCCGATCCATTCATTGCACATACTGCTGCGGTTTCGGCAACTATACACCTTTATTACTGTCGTGCAGCCGATAGCCGTGTCCGGACCTCGGCACAGACAAAGTTATCAAAGTGCATGACATTTATAAGCGACTTGGGCATTGTCTGGCCACTCTGCCATTCGATGGTTCGTATACCACACAACCCTCTAGACCTGACAAAACTGATACAAGATATAGTATGAACGCTTAGACACCCTTATTCAATCAGCGTTAGGTTCCGGCGGGCAGTCTGCAGCACACGATGCTAGCTGTAGGACTGTGTCGATCAAGACAGCATTGATGTGGGATATTCTTGATTATACATGCCCTCATAGAGGCTCTCACAGACCTGGCAGGGGCCTTTTCGATCCATCACTTGTACAAGACCAGAATAACGAATCTGACGATGAACAAACAGTCGAGACACAGATATTCCATCGACCTACAGCCGAGGCTGACACTTCCAATGGAGGACAAGAGCTGCCCCCTTATTCTGATCGCGCCATGTCCCGAAACCGTGCTCGGGCAAATCACACAAGCAGTAACCCAGAAAACACGGAAGAGAGACTATCTAGACAGCCGTCAGTAGCCCAACATCCGTCACAGCTTCATCAGTCGGATATTGCAAGCTGGCAAGGACCAGCATTCTTGGGGAATGTCTCGATCATGGATATCACACATGACCCTTTCTTTCCACTACAGGATCACTCTAGTTCGTATCTAGGATTTTGGGACTCAGGAAATTTATAGTCCCAGGCAGATAGAATATATGCACCAATAACCATCCATATTACGAATTTTCATGAAGACTTCCACAAGGTCACCAGTGCACCATCCTTCCCTAACACAGGATCATGGTTCGGTATGGGGACCGAAGATATTTCATTTCGAAGACCCTCTACATCGAGTGGATCCTTTCCAAGCTCATTGCGCCAACGCGGGCACTCCTGCGATGGTCAATCAGTCGCGATGTACAGTACATGAAAAGTAAGCAGTGCGCTCGAGCCATAGTTGTTACGAACCTTGGGGTAAACGCCGATGTACCGATAATCCTTGGTGCTCTGAAGACAACAATGCGCAGTTCCCGCCGGCAGGACGATTACATCTCCAGCATAGACGTCGACCTCAAGACCTCCATCTTCATCGCTCTGTCCGCAGCCTAAAAGAAGTCTGGATTCACCCTGAAATACACCTATCGTGTCCCATCATAAGCAAACATTCGACACCATTGTACATACATACATACAAAGACAGACAGACAGACAGACATACCATAACACTCATGTGTATTCGGATGGAAATGTCTCACAGGGATATGGCCCCATACCCCGCGTTTCTCCCACTCATTCGCCTCTAGAAACTGCGTCGTTTTCTCCTCCGATAAGGGCAACGGTAACGCATCGCGGTAAATAAGGACCGGGAATGAACTATTCAATGCATACTTATTTGGCGGGATGACGTGTTGTTCTGGAATCAACCCCATGATGGAGTGGTTGTTTATACGTTGTTTTTTACGACCCTAAATTCTGCAATCGCAATGCATGGATCACGATAATAATAAATAGCTAGATGCGATACAATCTGGTCTGTTGATGCGGGGGTCGACGCTGATCCACCGGGTACGAATCCCAGATTAGGAAAGCGTATCCTAATGAGTTAGAGACCGGTCCAGGAGGATTCGAGACTCAACTGATGCTCCACAAGATATATGTATATGACGTGTCTTTAGGGTAACTGCTCGTGTGACTCAAAGGAAGGTCTCGATACTCGAGATCGTGGAGTATTTTGAGTGTCGAGTGTTTCTTATCAAGCATCTTGCAGCGGGGATTGTCCCGGAGGCCGGTCACATGAGCGCAGGTCTCCGGCGGGCTGGCAGATACAACGGAGCGTGAATAGATATCCAATCATCGTATTAGGAACTAAGACCGTCGATAGTCATGTTGATTGGTTCAATGTTCGACCTTATTGTTCGGGGTGAAGTTAACTTATTGTTCTATCTCAAGGGCTTAAACTGAAGATGTTAAGATGTTAAGAAGCTCGTATTCCTAACAAGGAGGGGAAGCTTAAATTAGATAAAGCTTTGTCTAACTAGCTACTAAAATTCCTCTAGAAAGCTCACTATTCGGAATTAGATATCTGCGTGCTGTTCCATAACCTTAGTGTAATGAAGTTTTGATCATCTGGACCTAAGATACACAAGATATATCAAGCCACTATACCTGCTGCTGCCTGCGTATGGCGAGGATATTGTCCCCATTCATGGTCCTTGAGACTTTTCAAGAACCTAATAACTGGTTCATGGTTTGCGTAAATAGCAATACTTAATGCAGTCTTACGGTACGGATCCTGTATCCAAGGATTGGCTCCTTTCTCCACTAGGAATCTTACGCATTCCAAAGAGCCTTGTAAAGCGGCGAAATGGAGCGGTGTCCCAAGTCCAGCCCTGTAGTTATGTGCGAAATCTCGAGGCGAATTTTCATCGAGAAGCTTGTTGATAATGGCCGCATTGAAATTCGGGTTCTTGTCATATATATATTTCAGGACTTCAAGGTTGTCTGGATGGGATCTCAACGAAGCATAATGCAGCAGCTGTCCATGCTCAATTGATCCGCCGTGTTGGAAGAGGAGTTGAATTGCTTCAAACGACGCGTGTTGAACAGCACAAGACAGCGGAGTGTAATCTCGGATGAGGCATCTTTTGTTTGGACTGGCGCCATGATCCAAAAACCATCTCAGCAGCTTGATGTCGTCGAATGTATACCTGTATTTTATTAGATCCGCCAAGCTGCAAATCGAGCGAGTTGCTGCTTACACAAGGCACGAGGGCGTTAGACTATCGACGTGTGTATCGATATCCCAACCTCGCTGAATGAAATCGTCAACGATCTTGTAACGTTTCATTCGGGTAGCAAGGGCAAAGTGGTTAATGGTCATGGGGACATCGCGATCAAGCAATTCGATGGCGTCATCATCCCTGCCATCGGTGATTGCGTTATAAAGATCCTCCATTTGCACTGAAAATAGTGGAATTTTGCTGTATCTGGATAGAGGTAGAGAGCTTGGGAAGCGCTGGCGGTTGTACGCTCTTCTATGTTCACCGGCCTTGGCATTCATCAGGTGACGGCTTGCCGATCCCTGCCTTACCATTCCTCGGGTTGCAATTATTTCCGAAGCATACTAATAGCCAGATATAAATTTTCGATGTTGTTTAGTTATTCTGGAGCGAAGCTCGCCGAGCTTGTATTCTCTAGCAACTATCTCAGCCTGTTTATCTCTGTGGGTGGAGCTAGAAATGCGTGGGAGAAACCCATCACCGACAGTTATTTCTAGTATTTTATATCATTAAGGGAATTATAAATCTTTGGAAGAAATTTCCTAGAAAGATATAGATATTATATAATAAAGATTACCTACCTAGTTCTTCTCATTCAAGTTGTGGCTAAAATATTGCGCTGTTAATGTAGGTAATTTATATGCAATGTAGCACTAATTCAGTTAGGAGTTTAATCTACTCGAGAGTAAATCACGTTATTCGCAAACTATGAAATACTAATGCAAGAGTCGAAGGTGCGGCTTTTAAGCGCCGTGGGATAGTGGTTGGGTTAGGCAGCAAATGGGGCACGTTAACTAGGTAGGTACAGAGCGTGCTTTCAGACCATTGGACCAAAATTACTTGCCTGTATTAGGCACCTTGGATACGCAGCTGCTTTTCCGTGCGAATGCGGTTGCCGAATATGCGAGCTATCACCCGTAGATTGTAATCCCGAGATAATTAATCCTAGTCCCAACCCGACGAGGTAGCCCCTGGAATTGCCACCTTGTGTTTAACGGACAAGATCAGTGGGATACATCGAAGAGAGCCTTCTAATATCCTAGATCTCTGCGTACATATAATAATCTAACTAGGAAGGGATGACGGAGAGGTCGTTGGAGTGGGGGGACAAAGACAGCCCTGGGGGCAATTCGTCGCAACCTCTCTGGGCTTGACATCGACCTGACAAAGCGTCTGGTGATTGATTCATGCTTTTGAACCCTTGCTCTGAGGATGAGCTTGCATTAGCGTATAGTCATAGGCAATGCCTAACGCGTGATTGACCCTTGATCAAGCCAACTAATTATATTCCCTGCAGACTAATGGGAGGAGAACGATTCAAAAATAAACGGCTCATTACCGCGGCTATGGGCCGCTATGAAATGCTACTATTTCGACTCGCTGCGTTCGCCTCCGCCGTTCTCGATCGTCGAAAATATTCTGCCTTGTCTGTTTACCCTACACCATAAAGGATCACTGTCTGAAAGTTGTATTCTCAAGATGTCTCAATTTTCGCTTTTCGAGCAAGCCTTGGGCAGAGGACAAGCGTATGAAGTACACATGAATAAAGTCGGTTCCGTTTCTTTCGACCAAGCACCAAAGGCTATTGGAACGAAGAATTTGAACAGCTGCTCGGCTGTTATGATGGTGTCTGTCAAAGGTGCTATCCTGGGCCATATATCACCGTTGCCTACTATTACAAATGATCCCAGCGCCGGCGAAAACCACGTACGTGAAATGATGACCGAATTTTTAGAAGTCTATCGCAGAGAAAAAGACTTTCGCTTGGGACCTGAAATTAAAAAATCAGGCATTGTATTTGGAATCTATTTGGGCAATATCGCATTGCCAGATCAAAAAGAACTCATCGAGAGTATTCTTCTGGAAAATGTGGAAGATAACCCGCTGCCAAAGCTCATTCCATATGAAATTAGTGCTGGGGGCCACGGCGTTCCTCAAAGAGGGACGGTTTTCATTGATGGGAGAAGTACTCCTCCGAAAGTATACGTCGAAGATAAAGATCAGGAATGGTTTTGAAACCGTTTTTGATATATATCCGGTGAGTCTGTTCCTCATAAGTGTCTCCTATTTTTCTAACAAACAAGTCGACAGAACTCTATCAGGTACTTAAATGGGATGATACCTCGAGCTCCTATTCTTGTGAGCATGGGCCAAAACAAAACGCCACTGATTCGCGTGATCAATAAGCCCATCAATTCCGATTATTATGGATGAGGACATGAAACCATTTGGGCCCATCGCAGTCTCTACCCAGTACCCACATAAGTCTCCTGTAGTGCCAGTGTTTTGTTCCTGATTGCATCCTCTACGTTTAGTTGCAGGTCCCTAGAACGACTGTAGCTTCAACGATTCTCTCTGACTAAGCCAATGTTCGTAGTTCGGACAAGCCATTGGACACAATAAGATGATAGGGCTTGTGGGAGCGAGAACTGGACACTCTACATTGCGGAACCACGAAAGTCACATAGGCGCGGCGCGCTTCAGTCCATATCCAGTTGTTGAGGACCTCTCGCGGGTGACGACGAGTAGAAACTGAAACATGGCAATCCTGCGCCCCAGGCGGTGACCAGAAATCCTGCAGTCACTTTCCCATAGTTGAATCCACAGTATGACCTTGCACCGTTCTTAGTCCACAGACAGGTCAGAAACAGGGACCTAAAATTTCACTATAGGTTAGAATCGGACAACTGTGGCTGCTACTAACTGACATTGTACTATAATAGAAGACTACTCAAAAGCGATTGAAGGATCTAGTCAGAAACTCACAATTGAAGAAGAAATAATAAAAGATGCCTATGTTGAAATGAGAAGGTTTAGTTGTTGCACTGATCCCCGCGCTTAGGCGTCTTAGAAAGTATATATTCTCTCCTATATGCACACTAGACGTGCATTCTCTACAACTTCGCTTGCTCTTGTGCAGTCAACAGCCTGCGTGCAGGACCGCGTCGACTTCCATCATTGCATACCATTGGTCCTGTAGTCTGACTGCTCTTTTCCAATCTCCATTTCTGTCTCACCTCTGTGGACGCTTTATCCTCGAAGCAGTCGGCAATATACTTTCCAAGAATAGGAAGGAACTTGAATCCACTGGACGAACGTTAGATCTTGACTGTGATGATGGGAATCTATGTACTTACTGGCCAGCACCTCCAATTGCAATAAATAGACCCTTTATTGTCGGGTGGTTGTCGACCACAAAGTCGCCTTGGGGAGTGTCTGTGTACCAACACAACCTCCGGCGCACCCACGGCTTATCAGCTAGCTTGGGAAGAATTTGGCGGAGTCCTTCACGCAGAGCTTCGTCTGCATCGTCGGGTAGATAGGACGACGCAGCATTGTTGACATCCCGTTTCGGAGAAGAAATAGTCCGCCCATCCACTTGGATAGATGTATCAAATCCGTGACTGTGGCGGGCTACTTTCAGAATGTTCGTGTGTGGAGTTGGAGGAAACACGAAGAATCCAGAGGTCATGTTGATAACCACTGGCATTCGAGAAATCTCTGCTGCTTCTTCCGATGTCAATTGGATAAACCCAACCGGTTGGGCTGATGACGAGACTGCATGAGTTAGGTCCAGGTATTGATTAGACCAAGCTCCCGTCGCGAGAATCACATTCGAGCTCGAAATTGGTGGGCCCTTTGCAACATGAACACCGGTTACTCTGGAATCATCGATCCTGAGCGATGTCATTGTCCCCCGAGGGCCTGTGACGAACGATACTCCAAGTTCACTGCATCGTGCAGCCAGCGCAGTGATGGCACCCGCTGCATCCGCCCAGCCAGCGTTTGGATTTATATATCCGGTGAATTCTTGCTTCACATCTTTTAGATGCGGGAATTCGTCGATAAGTTGCTGCGTAGTTTGGAAGTCCTTGAAAGTTTGCCCCTGGCTGCGCAGCAAACCTTTAAGCTTCTCCAAAAATGCATCGCTTTTCTCCTCTGAGGTCAAAACAAATCCAGTGTTATAATAGTAAGGATGAAATGGACCCGATCCCCAGCTTTGCACAGCTTCTCGCGCCAGCTTCATGTAAAACGGATCGGAATAGTCATAGCGCACGATGCGAGAGATATCGACGCTACTACCATCTGGAACTGGTGGTAACATCCGATCGAGTACGGTCACATTCTTGTATCCCCGCTGACATAGCTCCAGGGCTGTAGAGAGGCCGAAAACCCCTGCTCCAACTATAACAATGGGATCTTCCTTGGAAGTTGTTGCACTCATAGTGAATATTATGACTGATCATTGTTTTCAGTAAAAAAAAAAAAAAAGGGCCAAGAAGTATTTATCTCATCTCTCGTGTGTTTGTTGACTGCTTTAACGCTCTGCCACACCGCGTCGTCCAAGGCCGATCATGTGAGCGGGATTCGGGGGAGATCAAAAGTACTCGTGGCTGCATTGATTGTTACCTGCACAACTTGGCTTATCTTAGGTAGGCTAAGGATATCGCATAGTACATACTTACAGTGGCTCATACAGAGACTTTGCAGTTTCCAGACTAGCAACAGCATGAGGTTGTTTACGAATGGTAATTGCGGAGAATCCCAATATACCAATCAACTCGTATGTCTTGCTCACCCACTCACTCGATTCTAGAGATACAAAGGGCTACTTACGTTTGTCGCAACTACTGCATGAACCGGTCAACTATACCAATAAGTGCGTCTGAACTTCCACTCAGCTGGTACTCGCAGTCGGTTAGCATCCCTGGCTTAACTGGCGCCATATTTTTTTTTTGGGGGACAAGCGCTCATGACGTCTTGTCCTGTCAGGTTCCTGATATTGAACTCTCCACAATGTTCAGTAGCCACGTTCATCAAAGAAGAAACCGTCATTAAAAAGTGAGAGAAACAAAAACAGAAAACATACAACAGCAGGGATTTTCTGGCGGTCTTGAACCTTTTATTAAACTACTATCATTTTCGAGGAACCAGGAAATTGCTATTTCCATTTCAGGGCTATCTATAGACTGTTGGACGACCCTAGTGATTGCCAGACGACCATTCTGTATCACGAAATAGATCGAAGGGTTCACTGACCTCTATCGAGCCCAACCTTAGGGCTGTAGACGGTGTCTCCTCGAGCCGGGGGTCCTCCATTGGTCGCTTCCTTTCTGATGCAGACTGTCTCGTAGCAACCGGCGAGAGCATTGCAGCATGGTCCATTATCTTGTGCAGATGCGAAATCACCGTGATAGCCCCTTCAGGAGTGTCCCATGTGGTCTCCAGCTTCGACCACTAGATATAAAAAGCATGGTTAATCCAACGCTTTAGCATGTCACTAGGCAAAGGAATGTCTTACTTTTGAATTGTTATCTAAACGCATGAAGATGAACCGATGGCTGTCTGTGGCAACTCCATATATTGTGGTATCAGATCTACCCGCTTTCTTCCTGGCTGAGTGGATTATAGCTAACTAATAATTAGCGAACCTGGTCAAGGACGTGATAATGGGATAACAACTCACCCATGTAGGTCAATGTCTGCCATTCTCCAGTGCGGTCACCCTCGTGAGCTTTGGCCTCCACCACGACCATATTACTCTCGGGCTCGTCAACTGTTTCGTACCACAGCGAATAATCAGCCCTACCATTGAGGATGATCTCTCTATTCTTGTGCATGACCGGGCATTTGAGAGGTGTCTCAAATTGTAGATGGAGGGATTTGTACGAGGCAACGCTCTCCATAGATGCTCCCCAGGTCTGGCCCCATTCCCCCTTCTTTTTCGCCGCAAGAGTGGTCATCAAGATAGCGTCGAGACGGGTACGGACAAGGGCTTCATTCTCCCGTGATCCTGCCATGCAGAGGTTATAGTCTTCTAGTATGGATTCTACAAATGTTTAGCACATAAACAAAACTGCATAAGGTGAGGGTCTCACTCAGATAGTCCGGCACAGTCTTCCGCTCGTGTGGTTCGAGCGACCAGTCGAAAGATAAGTCGTCCGTCAGACGGAAAAACTCACACACTTCCTTGCACGTCATGTCAGCGACTGGTTTGGTTTTTGCGCTGAATGGTAACAAGAAATCTCTCAGAGATGAACGAATGCGCTGTGGGACCCTGCGCAGGACATCCTCCATCCATTCCTCCATTTTAAAAGCAGTGGAAGATCACCAGGACAGTCACATCAGTCTGGAGAGGACAGGCAGGGAGGAAACGTTGAACCAGAAGACCCGTTGAAATAGGCATGCCCTCAGAAACGATTTACTGAGATGACACAGAGTGACTGCCTTCAATCTCGCTTCGATCAGGTGTATCAATTTTGATCGAGCGAATGAGGTAACAGAATCGCCTCGATATCAGATGAACGACGCGTCGTCAGGGTAGGACTTAGTCTCCCCACTATGCCTGTGTAATAGGAAGAACTACCAACCTGATCCTGAATTACATACTTCACATCGGATATGTTCTAGAACGGCAAGATATTGCTCTGTCATATAGGTTTCTAAGGTGGAGCTATCTGGCCAGAAATTCCCTGCGAGGGAAAACGATCGACGCTACAATATAGGTGTTTTGGACAGCTGATGTCGTAGAGTCGAACACGTCGTTAAGACAGAATAGAGTCTCTGACGACGAACGTCCTCGGACAAGATATCTGAACCGATCGTGGGCTTCAGACCTTACGATCGGGCGACGTTGGCTGGTCAAAGTCTAGCTTTGGCATGCAAGAATCCGCAACGGATCTATCCGTTATGCAGATCCTCGCGTGGCATAAGATCGACCGTACGACGGAGGCTGGCTAGACAACCTGCGGCGCTAGGTCGCTCGATCAGTGGTAACAGCGACAGGTTCAGTAGATCTACGACGTATATACACGCGCAAGGTAAACACCAGTCAGGGACAACCAGCTTCCTCTGGTTGGAGAGAATGTATATTCTTCGGGATATCCCTTCCCTTACTACTATGAATCCGTGATAGAGCTGTGCTGTATCGTGGTTGGACGTTGGGAAGCTTTGGACTGATCAACTTCGGAGTTAAATTATCATGGAAAGAGGAAACAGTTCAAGATAGCCAATGAACGAACGCTACCCAAGTGCAGAAAAGGCATCCTTGAGTCCTTTAGACCGATATTTATCTCTGGTGGAATCCCCTGAAGAGTAATGGTAGGAGAAACCTGTACATAAATCTCCAGTTGTGTGATTTTTCGAAACGAACAGATCTCTCGTATTTTGGGATTTAATTCGTCACTCGTACCATGCACTCTTGCCAAAGTTACATGGACCATTCCCAGACCATATATATATACCTATAGGCAACGGAGAAGCGTGTAGGCCATCCATGTATACAACTGTGCATAGTGACAATCTTTAAATTACAGTAAGTTCCACAGTGCGGCTGGATATCTCGTGATGCAAAAAAGTGGACAAATGTTCAATTGGGTTTATGTTTACCTGTTTGCATCCCAGGGTGGCCAAAGTTGTGCTCATGAGGTGGAGAAGCGTAAAAGTCAGCCTGCGAGATTCAAAGCTGGTCGCATACATGAAGTTTGGACTTTTTCTTGTGCTTTTTAATTTGATGTTCCGGCTCAGAACGGAGTATACAGCAATTAGACCTAGTATATACATGTATTGAGGCTAGGGTATTGCCGTAATTTGAAAGGAATGTTATTCAGTTATTGTGATACTTAACCATCAAGGTACAGCAGCTGGTACATGGCAAGAAGTATATACGCACTATTTCCCTTCGAGCCATGGTAACCTTGGTTATATTGGGTCACCAAGACGTTTCCGTGTCGACTACGGCTTTCTTCTCTGCCTGAAAACAAAACTTCAGAGACACTCCAAAATGGATTATAAGTCTCTCACTAGAAAGCTGTAACTTGAAAGACTACAGAGAACACCACCATGGAAATCCTCATGATGTTTCTGACTGGACAACGCTTAAATGTGCCAAACTTCTCCTATTCTCTCTTACCTGTTAACACCGAAGGTTTAATTGTCGCATGTAATGACTTATCACCCCAGTCGGCATCATCGATAAAACAGCAAGCAATTTCACTTGCAGTTTTGTCTTCCTCCCAGTGGGATCCATAATTAGTCTGCATAATATGAATGGCGCCCTCCACGATGCGAGTTATATATGTGTATATCTCCCGCTTTGATGTTGTCCAGTTCAATACTCGGACCGTATACTGTTGTTAGTATTAGCCATACTTAAACTAGAGACCGGGAATGATTCTCGAGTGCACTTACGCGACCATATTTATCCAAGTACACAAAAGCCCAGTCAGATTTATCAGAATAAATTCCATAGAGGGCAGAATTCCTCCCTGCTCTCTTGCGAGCACCGTGGATTGCACCTACACGTAGTCAGTAATCTCTAGGGGCATCAAATAGGCTACGACAGATCCGTTTGTATTCCTTACCCATATAAGAAAACAATATTGGAAGATCAATATCTCCCTGAGTTGGCGCGTGGAAAATTATCAAATTCATTTCAAGCTCTTCCCTGTCTCCGTACCAGAGCACATAGTCCATTATGCCACTCATTCTGTACTTTTTATCTCTGCAGCGAAAGCACGTGCGGACTATCTGGCCACGTTTAATTTGTATCTGGGTCAAGGGATCGTTATAGGGCCGGTAGTCTTCGTCTTCTGGAAGAGGTGCGGCGACTCTGCGGGCCTCGCGCTTCTTCGCGTGGTTGATTGCAAGAGTGATGATCATGCTGACCTGCGACGGAATCAACATATTCTTGAAGTTAAACGAAGTATCAAAATCATCTAGCATTGGTTCTGGGCATATATTAGTATTATTATTATTAGGTTCTTTTTTTTTTCGTATTCTGGAGGAGTCAAACAAAGATAATCATTACCAAGAAAGGTAGGTATTTCGTATATTTCATCCTCAGCGAGAGCCCACTGCGTATGGTCTTCGTATCTGCCGGGACGAATACCGAAGAAATCTATGACATTGAAAAATTGTTGTTTGTCCTTGCAGAGCTTCTCAATCTGGGCATATTGACTTTCCTCCACCGATGGGCGGGAGGAGGTGGCACGGGAAATCAATCTGGCGTGACGCTCTAGCCAGTAATATGAATTGTGGATAATGGCTCTGGCATTCATAATGGTATTCATGATGGGCAGTGACAATTTAGTATTAGTATAAGGCAGTAGATGGTGTAAAGGAACGGGAAGAATTCCTAACACAGCGAAATAGCTGGTATTAAATCAAGGAAGGCCATTCCGGACCACATTGGATGTTTCCATGGTATAAGACTCGGACATGCGGCTACCGAAAAGGATAAATTGGTGCAGGCATCATCGCCCTGTCATTTTCTTCTCAACGTAGCTGAATGTTGAAACCATCGCGCTTCTCCAAGTTCACTGACTCTCATCATTATGGGTCCACTGACCATCACTAATAAGTCCCATTTCGACGAAGACGATGCTATTGTAGTAACCGGAGAGAATGCCAACGCTATATTCGGCCTCCATATAGCTGAAGGCCAGTGGTCTTATTGGGATTTGGCAGAAGAAGAAATTATATCTATTCCGCGTCATCTTCGTTAGTATATCATATCCTTGATTTAGGCGATCAGTGTTTGACCAAGTCGGCGAAGAATTAATCTTGCAGGAAACTGAAATTGAGCAATGGTACTCAGATTCCGTTCTTCGAACACGCCTGGAGGCGATCTTTGCGACTACTTTGGCGTCAAGGAAACGCGATGTTCTCTCGGAGTCCACGAGTTCGGCGAAGTCTACTCTATACCAAACCGCACGTTGGGTTTCTGGAGTGCCCTTCTCGGCTAAAGGCGGTTATAGGGGTCGGCGCATGAAAATAAATACTCTGATCGACTATGCATTATGCCATGGACAACTGGAGAAAATACAAGATATCAAACTACTTGTCAACGTGGTGGATTCGCGAGATAACAAATGTGCTAGAACAAGTCTGGGTGAGTTCTCAAGCTATGTGTTACGGCTTTAACTGTTGCAATCGACTGAATTCACTGATAATTTTATGCCAGCCTTGATCAATTGGGTTCGTGAGGAAACTGGAAAAGACAGAATTCCTTTATTTGCAATCTCTGTGGATGGCGATAGCTTTATGTTTACACGGCTAAATATCGACTATTCAGTAAGATACGCCATACTCGCGACTTCTGACGCCTATCTCCCTTTACCATAGTACGTTGATAACTAACAAGGAGCTCTCGTGTTTAGTATACCGTACACTACACCTCATTGAGCACGGGCGCAAGACGTAACCGGGTCATATCCCTTATTTCCCGCTTCATCGATCACGCTATATGCTCGATATGAGATGTATGGTTCTCGTTGGATAGCAGACCAGCAGATGTAGCTCTGTGTGATACATGGGTGCAGAAACTAGTTCTAATTCTTCTTGTTCGGGAGACTTTGGTTCTGTAACAAGCATAGGGAAGCCTGAATAGAAGTAGGCGGTATTACCAAATTCGGCCGGGGCGCTGAATGCCTTTACGTTATATAGACTACGTCTCTAGATATTAGAATATCATTGTCTGTGTATAAAGCAAACGCCAGGTGATCTGCAATCATCTCTTATACAAAGTTCCCATATGGAATTGGATCGAACCTACTAGATTACTAGATTACTAGGATCTAGATTCTTTGGGTGCTAGAGATAAATATGGGATCAAATCCTCCCTAGACCTAGAGTCAAGCAAGCAGTTCAGATTCTCCTTCCGTGCTATTAAAGATTCGACAATGATAAGGCTAATAGATATGGCCAAGCTCAAGAGAAAAGTTAAAGGAAGTGGTAAAAAGCTTGCTCGTATTGAGTAGGTATCTATGACATCCCCCTTTATTGATACATAAATGGCAGCCCACGAGGGACCCACTAAAGAATGATCATCTAGTGAATTGAAAAGATAACCGTTTTTCGCGATATTAAGCCGCTTCTCTCGCTCCAAGAGCACAAGTAATAATGTCGAGTGTGATAACTCCGTTGCATGACTCTTGAACCCTAGTTACAAAAAGATCGATGTCAATCCTTTACTACACAATTTCGAGATTGATATATTGCTTTGATTATGTCGCGGTATGCTTATATTGGACTCCTGCCTGCCTTGCACGATCATAGCTATTTCTGGGATGTATACAAGCTGACACTATGTTAGAATGGTTCTTATTGCAGCACGATTCTGAATCACTGGAGCATGAAGGAGCCTTTTCCAGTTAAGGTTACACTGCGGAGTTCTGCACACGGGGAATTGATTTTAAGGGAGGAATCTCTGAACGGATTAAAATAGGCTCGATGGGATTGTATCCCCAGCATCTATACAATGAAAGATAACGAATATGTATATACATACTTATTCAGTTAGTCACATTCAATATTCTCAGGAGTATCCGATGCCATAGGGGGTTTGAATGTTCTTTCCCTCTCTTCTAGATGTCGCTAATATTGACACGGGCAGGCCTCGCATACTATTAAGCCCTGTAAGATTATACCTGTTGGAAAGCACGACGAAAATGTTACCAGTAAATGTAGTCAGACTGAAGAAAGGTAGGTAGAAATGCTCAATACTTACCAGACGAGTAGATTTTGGAACCCTCCTTTCCGTAATTCAGTATTGCTGGAGACTAGGTTTCCAGTCCCCAAAAAGCTTGGAAATTTCCATTTCCTATCCCAACTTGACTATATCATCTCTTTGAAGTGTTTAACCATCACATACGACCATAGGGTGTGGAAAACAGGGCTTCCCGTCCGCTCAGCCGTACTTAAGCCACACGCCGGCAGGTTAGTAGTTGGGTGGGTGACCACCAGCGAATCCCTGCTGTTGTATGTTTTCGTCTTTTTTTTGCTATAAATAGCTAGTAACTCTATAGGTAATACTCGACTGCATTCAACTGCCACAAAGAAGATCCCGCGAGAATGTAGTGCACACTCTTGTCAATAATTGCTCGACTCAGTCTCTCCGCGTCCCTGTTATATCGGAGATCTCCTTTTCGAATTACTGATGCTTTTTGACAACCTGGGAGAATGTGTGTGATGATTGTCGAATCCTTTAGCACGGAAGCAAGATCTGACCTGATCGACTTGAATTGCTTGCTTGACTCTAGGTCTAGGGAGGATTTGATCCAATATTTATCTATAATACAAAGAATCTAGATCCTAATAATCTAGTAATCTAGGAGGTTCGATCCAATTCCATATGGGAACTTTGTATAAGAGATGATAGTATATTATATAGCGTTTGTTTTATATACCAATAATAAGACTTTGATATTTAGAGATGTAGTCTATATAATATAAAGCCATTGAGCGCCCTGGCCGAAATTGGTAACACCGCCTACTTCTATTCAGGCTTCCCTATGCTCTCCACATCGGCTATCTACAGTCTATGCTTGGTAAATTTCATTGATGGCCGCGATAAGTATGAGAAATTTGTTTGTTATACAAATAGTAAGTGACTGAAACGCAATTCTCCGATTTTACCTCTGCTAATCCAAATTCATTACAATCTGATTGTATCCATAGGAACAATGTTTATTGTGCTTTTGCTAGGCGAAATATCTTCTATTTATCCTGCAGCTGGTGGCATGAACATCCTTTCCCCTCCTCCTCATCGATCCTAGTATACGAGGACTAACCCATTTGAAGCTATCATTTTAACCCCCTCAGGTTAGTTTCACCGGGCTTTCCAACCCGTGAAGTATGGCATTGTTGTCCCCTCTCCGCAGATATAGTTAGCAGGCCGGTCATGTGACCGGAGTTGATTGCCTGTCGAGCGATGGCTTTTTTATCCCAGTCATTTCTCAATAATATTAATATCTAGTCTGTTTTCGTCTTAAACTCCGTCGTATTCATCAGCCTTATCATCAAATTTGGCCAATTGCATGCTGCACTGAATTGGTTTGTGACCATTATTCCGCCGGTCTTTCGTCGTCCCTGCTTCACGCCCACCAATTGGTGGCTCTAAACTGGGATATCGCACGCGACCAATTTCCCCATGTCTAATATCTGCCAGCCGGAACGGTGAGAGGTCTTAACACTTCAACGAGGTATTGATAGGCTATACATCTTCCCATCTTGATGCTCATCCCCGCGAGAGGAGAGGATTTGTATCGAGGTGGCTAGCATCGGCGATGGCTTCGAACTATTCCTTATCGGGAAAACATACAACCCACGTGCGACAATGTCCTTCTTGTCTGGAGCGATAAGAGGGGTTTGAGCGAACATGTATTTAGAGATCTGGTCAGAACTGTCCCTGCTATATTCCTGGTGAGTCTGCCTCTTTCCTTGTGCTCTTGGTCATTTCCATTGCATTTTTCCAACGTCAGCATGGACACAGATATCGCAAAAGGGCCTCAGGTCAAGCCTGACCATGTCGCCGCGGAGCTTCCGACGCGGGATCATGAGTCTATGGACAATGGCGATGCGACAGAAGTCGTTGCTTTGGGTAGTGTAGATCACGCGTTGGCTGCGAAAATGCGCCTTGTGAACGAGGTGCGCATGAAATGAACACGGTACCTTGAATATGTTTATTCTGACTCTTCTTAGGCTATTGAACAACTTGGTCTCACTGGATACCATGTCAAGCTCTTTTTCCTGAATGGCTTTGGGTAAGTTTACGTGGTGTCTCTGAATACCCCGCCGAAAAGGATTCAAGCTTACAAGATAGATACGCCGTGGACTCGCTGCTGCTCTTTCTCATGAGTATCGCTGCCAGCCAAGTGGTCTTGGAATATAATCCACCATTCACCCACGGGGCTCAGCTGGCCTTCTACATTGCTCTATTTATCGGAGCTCTTTTCTGGGGGTCTACAGCGGATATTGTTGGACGCAAGTTTGCCTTCAATTTCTCGTTGCTCATTAGCGCAGTATTCGCCATTGCTGCCGGTGGTGCGTCCAGCTATATCGGCTGGGCAAGTCTGGTTGCCGTGTCTGCCTTTGGATCCGGAGGCAATTTGGTCCTTGACACCACTGTTTTCTTGGAGTATCTGCCCGGGAGTAAGCAATGGCTTCTGACCTTATTGGCGGCATGGTGGGGGGTCGGTCAGTTCGTGGCTGGAGTCATCGCGTGGGGATTCATGTGTGCGTACTTTCTAGCCTCAGAGACCCCTTGAGCAGACCCTTCACGTGCATTAATAGAGCTAACTCCGAAATAGCCAACTACAGCTGTCCTAGTGATGGATCAGTCCCATGCACCAAGGAGAATAACATGGGATGGCGGTATCTGTTTTACACCTCAGGTTCACTGGTATTCGTCATGAGCATCGCGCGTGTCTTGATCATCCGCTTCCATGAGACGCCAAAGTATCTCCTTTGTCAAGGACAGGATGAACTGGTCGTTAAACAATTGCGGTCCTTGGCGGAGAAATACCACCGTCCATGTGATCTTACCCTCGAGCGTCTCGAAGAATGCGGGCAAATAACTACGACTCACGCGAATAAGCCAACTTCTCCTGTCGAGATCTGGGTACATGTGCGTGGCCTATTTTCTACGAAACGACTCGCTATTTCCACAGCGCTAGTCTGGTTCTCCTGGGCTCTAATAGGTCTGGGATACTCACTATACTACGTATTCCTGCCTGATTACCTAGCCTCTCGCGCTGAGAAGTCTGGCGATTCATCGGCATATATCACCTGGAGGAACTATGCCATTACGAACCTCATGTCTATCCCAGGCCCTATAATAGCTGCTTTCATGTCCGAGACAAGGCTTCTGGGTCGGAAATACACAATGGCCATCGGCGCCATTATGACCAGTAAGATCCAGCCGCTATCCGCTATACTACTAAAGGGACCCCCAACTGATTGGATCAATAGTGGTCTTCTTCTTCGCTTACACCGCAGTGCGTACTGATGCACAGAACCTTGGCTTCAGTTGCGCTATCTCCGTCACTATCAACATCTACTACGGCACATTGTACGCCTATACGGTGGAGGTCATGCCTTCCGCACACCGTGGAACGGGGAATGGCATTGCGGTGTCTTTCAACCGCCTCATGGGAACCATGTCAGCAGTTGTGGGCACATTTGCATCGACTTCGAGTTCCGTCCCGATCTACGTTTGCGCAGCCATGCTGGGTGTAGCGGGTATCACGGCCGTTCTCTTTCCGTTTGAAACGCGGGGAAAGAGGAGCGTCTAAAATATGCAAATGATGCATGTTCTATTCATATGATCGTTTCCTCGTTGATGTTATCTATCAACATGATGTATATATCCACCATTATTATGAATGTCCCGTTTTTACTATATGTTGCACTAAGGATTGCGGATTTGACATGATACCAGCAAGGTTGTCCACACTCAAGTACTTGAAATTAAGTTACCCAAGACTACACGATCCATAACTATCCTCATGTAAAACTATCCACAACAGCAGGATAGTAATCTTCCCCATACGTCCTATTCAAAACCACATGTCCGGAAACCGTCCCGTCCTCCAACCTGACCCACGTCTCAGTGTGAGAATCTAACGTCCGTTCGTCAAGTAAGATCTGTCTCGCACCGCGCGTCCAGCTCCCATAGCCTCCATATCCGCTATGGCGGCCAAAACAAAGAAACAGCCCGTTCCCCGTGAGGTTCATTCCCGGCAACGTGCTGTTCCAGCGATAGCACCTGTACATGTACAAAATTCGCGAATTCAGCTCGAGTCATCGCTGCGGAATCCTATCCGGGAGAAATACGCACCAGTCATCACCATGATCGTGTCCACTAAATGTAGCTATGAGTCCTTCTGTTGAAAGCAGCGCTTTCATAAATGGAATATCCTGTCCGTCGTAGGTGGTTCCTGTCTGCGGCGCTAGGGGGTTATCGTCGTTGATTCCTGGTTCGTGGTGCGGGTCGACTCCTGCTTCTTGTTGGAATGCTAACATTGCTTGTATGGGGATGTGGAAGAAGGCGAGGGATGGGATGGTGCGGTTGTATTGTTTGGTGAGTTGGGCGGCGGTTTGGATGAACCATTTGGCTACCTTAGGATATCGTTAGCAACTAGTATATAATACAATATAATATAATACATCTTTTAATTTGATGGGAGTCACTTAATGTGTACCCACTGACTTACCGATTCATCAACCCATTCACCCAGCGCAACCTTCTCCCCATCCCCATCTAATTCCTGAAAACAATTCCCTCCCCTACTATCGAAAAACCACAAAATCACCACCGGCCCCTCCTCTTCATCCTTTCCCTCACCAGCCCCAAAAACAAGTAAATAATAATTCGACACTCCCACTTTCCCCACTTCCCCCGGAACCATCCGCCCCGTCAAACTATTCGGATATCGCTTCTCGCGAGCGAAAATCTCCGCTCGGGAGAGGTTATAGTCGCTATCGTGGTTGCCGTACGTGGATGCCGAGAGGAGATCACGGTTTATGAGCGGTTGGACGATGGTGTCTATGTAGGAGGAGGAATTGGAGAGGTAGGTGTCTTCGCCGGTGATGAGGTCGCCGTTGAGGATGGTGAGGTGGGGTTGTTCGATGGATAGGATGGTGTTGAGGACGTGGGTTGTGTTGGTGTCTTGTTGAGGGCCCCAGGGGAGGTTCTCGGCTGGAGTGGATGGTTAATATCATGCTTAGGGCATGGATGGGTTGAATGGTAAGAAACTGCTAATTCTACCTTCGCCATAGTGCAGGTCGGAGAAGATGGACAATTTGAATGTTCCGTCTTTTGTGAACCGTAGAGGTGGTGGTTGTTGTTGTAGGGAAAATGCCACGGCTGCAGTGGCTATTATTGCTAGGAGGAATAGCATCGCAATTGTTTAGCTATCTCAGCGCGAATGCATAATCCCCAAGATTGAAGAATACACTTGACAAGTATATATACCCAATTTATAGAGAGATTATATATTTGCGGGGTTCTTTTAAATGTTCGCTTTAGCAATAACTTGACTGCATTATTGATGCATGGTAAGTCGCATTGGTGCCGGCACGTTGCATCACTGACTCGTCTGAGAGGTCGGATGTATGCATGCATGCATGACAACGCTAAGCAGGTGCCTTATCCTTACCTACCCGGCAATTTCATCTATAGCCTGCGTGAACAGTAAGATATATGAACATGTTTATATATGGCTCTACGAGACCATGGCTTCTTGAATGTTTCAATATGCTTCACTGCATACAGTATGTAGTTGATCGAGTCTCAAGCACATACCCTAGCCTAACCTTCATTTTGAATATCACAGTATGATAGTAGCAATTAAAAGCGTCATTTCGATAATTGGTATCGTGTAGACTGAACTAAACTAGTTTAATAAAAACACATAGGGGAATCATGAAACCATCAAGATCGCAACATGCCATCGCCCAACTCAAAAAGCGTCGAGTCGTCGAAGGTCAATCAATACCTTATGAACCCATCCGTTGTTCAGTTTAGTTACCTCCCTTCTCCTCAATCTCCGCCTCCGCACCACGCTGTCTAGCCTTGCCCTCATCGTGAATCTGGCGATACTCCTCCTCCTTGGCCCGATCACCAGTGATAGCAGCGCCGATGCTGCCCAGAGCGCCCTGCGCGCGGTCCGTGTAGCCCTGGCCCAGATCCTTCAGCTGGCCCTTGGCTTCCTGCGCCTTGCCGCTCTGGTTCTGCTCAGCACCGGTCTGGCGCAGGTTCTCGTTTCCAATCACGTTGCCGGCGAATTCTTTGGCGGAGCCAATGGTCTGGTCCCATTTGCCGCTGGTGCGGTTCTCGTCGTCCTTCACGGCGGCTCCCGTGTTGGGGTCTGCGGAGATGGGACCGAGCTTTGCGGTGGTGTGGGAGGCTTCGTGCTCGGCTTGGGCTTGTTGCTTGGTGGTTTCGCCTTGGGCCTGGAGGATGTTGTTAGTGATTTCTTGTTTCTTTTAAAAGTATCGAGCAAGTATAGGGGAATGACGAGCTTAACATACCTTGTCAGCGTTGCTACCAGTGAGAGAGCCCAACGCGCTCTGGACGGCGCCAGTCGCGGAGTCAACGTAGGACTTAAGAGTAGAAGAGGAAGCTCCGTCGTTCGAAGACATTTTGGTATAAGATAATGTTAAGTAGGAACTTGGTTGTTCTGTTATGTGGTTTGACGAAGATAGCTCAGGAGTAGATGTAGATCCGTGGTTCAGTTGTGATTCTGGAACTTTTTCTGACAACTCATCCAACAGACGATGAGCACCACCTTTATATACCCCTCTCATTCATCCATGTCTGATATTCTCGAAATTCACTCGCATTCCTGGTCTGATATCAATGACATCACCTAGAATATATTTCTTGGCTGGATCCGGATGTGTGACGTCACCTGTCACGTGATGACATCGGCCTATTGAGATAACGAAATCCAACAATGTTCTGCGAGGAAACAAAACAATCTTCCACGTGGAGCATGACACGCAAGCGGCAAAAGACAAACAGGACCGTTGAGCCGCCATGGCGTGACGGCTGTGCTTGATCGGCGTGCTGCTCGTCATCCATGATGTCGCTCGGAGTGGTGTTCTAGAATTAATTCGTGAGACAGGATTACCGAGTAGTAGTAGCATGTTGGACGAGAGGAAAATCAATCTGAATATTAAGAAACTGTCTTGATAGGACATTATGCTCCTTCGGTAACCGAGACCCATATGTACATCTCTCGGAATGTAGACGGTTCAACCGTAGCACCAGCAGGTCAAGGTGAGTTGAGTGGCTATGCACGCTCAAGGAAATCTCTGTACGACAAAACGAAAGCCAATGCCTGGAACCCAAAATGCCAAATAGCTTTCCATCCAAAACGCCAGCCAGAATTTTATATAAGAAAAGGTCGTACACATCATCATCCACATCGTACACGGGCAGTTGTAACCCGACAAACACACTACCAATGGCAGATGCCGCCTTCACTGTCATCCATGGCCCACGTGCCTGCCATGCCGACGATCTCGATGTGACCGTCAGCATGCTCGTCAACCTTGCCTAGAGAGGCAAAGCTAGAGCCTGCCGGACCATTGCTCAGCAGACGCCTAGCCCAAGCATCGATGGCTGGTTCGCCTGTCTCATCGCGCGCCTGTTTCAGGAACGGAATCAATGCTGTCCCTCCCGTGCCGCGAAGCTTCTTGCCTCCCGGCTTGTTCGAGTCTCCCTGTCTGGTATTGGCAATATTCATGGCGATCGGCCGCTTAGGGCTGATTGACCGTGACTGGGTTCGCGACTGTCTGGATTTGATGATAATGTAGCGCGACACCATCTGGATGTGCTTGTCACGCAACTCCCGCAACATCGCGAGACATGCATCGTAGGCAGTGCTGAGGGCCTTGTCTGACCGACGCGCTTCAACATACTCGCGAATGTTGGCGACGCTGGTGACATGTTCGAGGAACCGTCGATGTGGACCGGGCATGTACTCTCGCATCTCATGAATAAAGTTGTGCCGTGCTTTGGGCGCTGCACCGTCTGAGGAATTCTCATCCTTGTCACTACGGGTGACGCCAGTTGGACGATGCTCTATGCCCAACACGATATCGAAGAATTGGATTATCGAGCTCTGCGCGTTGCTTCCACCGCCGTACTGGCGGTAGTCCTTCTTTCCGCTACCGTCGTCGTAAAACAGGCCATTGGGTAGGCCTGCATCCTGCATGTTCCTGCTGCCTGCGAGGAAGGGCCGGATACGGTGGTAGAAAACGTGAGGGTCACAGTTCTCATACATTCGTTGGAGGATAGTACTAACATCATCCACGATCTCCGCGAAATCCTGGAGACACTCGATGACGACACTAGTATTTCCTAATCGGGCAGCAGAAATGGCCTGCAGCATCAGGGGGATACTGGGTGCCGCGCGAGCCTCAATGGCTACGGAAACGAGGTAGAACCATTGTTCGTCCATCGAGCCCGTGAAGGTGTTGATGCAAGCGATGTTGCTGAGATCATCCGCCGGCTCATCAGGGAAGATGGGCCGGTAATTCCACAGGCAGAGACCAGCATATGTGGCAACCGGAGGCATCTCCAGACGCTTGCAGACCTCGAATAGAGGAATCGTCAATTGAGGTGGAATCCGCTAGGAAGATAATCAGAACGGTCTCACGGAACCCTCTCTCACCAAACTTAGCTTACCTCTGCCGGCTTGTCGCCACCCCAAACATAACCATGCAGCATAAATGTCAGGACGGTATACGCTCTTCTCCATTCGGCGTCGGTATGGAGGTACTCAGTGGAGAGAACGGTCAATCGGTCAATTGTCTGGCGGAGTCTCTTGCTCAGCAAGAGCCTCTGCAGGCTGGCGACAATCGACTCCCATGGCGCGTAGTACGGGTCTGGTAGAACATCTAGTGGCAGCTCCGGTGGGAGAAAGCCATGATCTGGTGAGATGCCGTAGTCGGCGAGGACAGGGACCGGTGGAATCATCGTGCCGTCGACAATCCGTCGAGAAGGACAATGATTCCCCGAATGAAGGATATTTTGTCTTGGGTGTGAAGTGAAGTGAAGGAGAATAGATACAACGACCTCACGTGGCGAGACCGGTGACAGGCTTCCAGAAGCCTTCGTTGATGTTCCGGACTTCGGAGGCGACTGTTACGTCTTAGGGCTAGCCACTCCTGCCGGATCCGGTAATCCCCAGGAACTGGGTGGCCAACACACAGTAGGGTGGATGGAACGGTAGACAGCAAAGGGTAAAAAGAGGAGTAGGAAATGTAGAGGGCACAAAACAGTGTACCTTCAATAATAAAGGAGTATGAGAAAACTCAAAAAAAGTAAACTTATGGCGTGATTTTCCCCGGTAAGAGTGAACTGCAAGGTACAAGCGCCGCGTGCCAAGTCCGAGGAATGTACGCACTCCTACCAGATAAGATAGAGAGCGCTGGGGAGGAGGGTCCAGTATTTAGGAACCCAGCGGGCCAAGGAAAGGTCGTGAGGGACAACGGAAGCAGCGGAGAGTTGCGTATGAGGGGAACGGGGAGGGTTTAAAAAAGAACAGAAAAGAAGAGACTCAAAAAACGCCCGCTCACGCGACACGGAACCTTGAGGGTCACGGCGAGGGGAATACTGGGAATAGTCAATCATTTAGAGTAATCAGTCACCTTCTGGACCGTCCCGGGTCTCCCCCCTAAAGCTAAAAAAATATTGACGAATTTCTTGGGCTTCGGGAATATCCAGGGAACCGCATGAGACGGACAGGGTGCCAGACCAAGAGCAGAAGTTTCCACGGCCAGTAATTAGTAGTTGTCGGCGACATTCATTGCTGACATCAAGTAATGACCATTATTATTAATCTCTTGTTATTAATCTCTTGTCGAAATGGGAAAACCGCGAAATGTAGGAGACAGAAAAGAGGCGTGGAACAGCCTAACAGGTAAGCTCCACGGCCTCCCCAACTGACCGTGGGACAAGAACGGATCCGACATAGGAGTTGGAGAAGGTTGTTAGACCGTTAGACGATTGCGTCGTCAGTCAATCCCGCGCTGGAGTGGGCCATGAAGCCCCTCATCACGACGACGATGGCCGTGTGGAGAGAAGAGGAGAGGAGAGGATAGGATGGCAGTGGAAGAGAAACTGCCGTGGTCGAGGTCGAGCAGAGGGTCAGCGCATCACCTAGATAGCTTGGTAGTCAAATTGTCAGTTATAGTTATCAAATTTAATATGATCCGGTGCTGCGGCAGCCCTGTTTGGGGTTGGATGGAGAGAACGAACTAGGAACTAAGTGATGCCACTTCTTTCGCAGTGGCGTTGCTGGTCGGGTGGAAGCGAGAGGGGAGGTGAATTAGGGCGAGTGCTAGAGAATGAACCGGAGGCGGCACCAGCACAAGGACGAGCGCAGCAGGCGTGGACGATGCCGTTCGGTTGTTTTAGTGCGCGCAACCGGCAGCTCTCGGTTACACCCACGCCACCCCATTTTGGGTCTGCGGTGACTCGTGAGATCCAACGGTTGATCCTGTTTGGAATCTGGGATGATTAATTGTTATTGTTGTGATATAACTAACTACGGTCAGAGAATATAATAATACCCCAACTTAGGATCGGTCCTCATGTCAGCAACGGCAGCAATGTCCTCACAGGACTAGATCTAGCATGTCACAGAGTACTTAACTCTACTAGTTACTTCGTCACGGCGTACAAATTTGTTCGTGGATATCCTATCCATCTACGAGGCTAGCTTAGCCAGATCGGGCCAATGTCTATGGTACGCTAGGTAGCAATATCATAATCGAATCCGGGTCAAGAGAGGAGTGTTCAAGGTCATTAAATATTCTTCTGTACAGATGCCGCTCAGATCAGACCTAGAGTACATCAAATTCATCCATCCATAGGTTACGGAAGGTATTACACATCATGCCAACGCCAAGCCCCGAGGAAAATAATAGCTGCCAGACGAAGAACCCACGGCAAAAGAGCGTCTGCGCTGGATAAACAATACAAAAGACGGACAAGAAGAAGAGCCTCGGGATTGACCAACAAGGCCGTCCATAACATACAGCCCTCGTATCGAGACTTAGTGCGCACTCCACTGGATGGTGTTCAGGTCGATACCCTCCTGGACCAGCTCCCACAGTGGGCTCAGCTCACGAAGGAAGTGCACTCGGTCCCGAACGGCCTGCAGCACGTAGTCAATCTCTGACTCCGTCGTGAATCGGCCAATGCCAAAGCGGATACTGCTGTGAGCACTCTCGTCACTGCTGCCCAGCGCCCGCAGCACGTAACTGGGCTCCAGGGAGGCCGATGTGCAGGCACTGCCCGACGACAGCGCAATATCCTTCAACGCCATCAGCAGGGACTCGCCCTCGATGTAGGCGAAGGAGACGTTGACGCAACCCGGGTAGTGTCTGTCGGGATCACCGTTCAACGAAGTGTGTTCCATGGAGAGAAGACCGTCCAGCAGACGCTTCGACAAGCGTTGGACGTGCTTGGTGTCATACTGTGTGTCTCTGGTCAGCAACGAGTCAATCACTCAATATGGGAGTGACCATGATGTCAAATCAGCAAAGCGACAACCAAGTTCATTACCCCTGCTACGCACGTCATAGAGCTTGGCAACACGCGGTCAAGCGTGCAGCTACCGCCAAGACATCTTGGAAAGCCATGCATATTTCGAGCGAATAATCATGTTGGTTGAAGAGTGTGTATGGAGAGACAGGAAAAGCGAAAAGTTGGGACTTACCTCCATATCCTCCTTGGCGATGCGACAGGCTTCGCCAAAACCAACCACCTCATGAGGCGCGAGAGTACCGCTGCGCAGACCTCTCTCCTGACCACCACCGGTGATGATGGGGTCAAGACGGACTCTGGGCCTACGGCGAACATAGCAGGCTCCGATACCCTTGGGACCGTAGATCTTGTGGCCGGAGATGGACATCAGGTCCACGTTCCACTTGTTGACATCAATCGGGATCTTTCCAACCGCTTGAGCGCCATCCGTGTGGAAGAAGATCTTCTTGGAACGACAGAGTTTACCGATTTCCTCGACCGGCTGGATGACACCAATCTCGTTGTTGACCGTCATGATGCTGACCAACGCCGTATCCGGACGAATGGCGGCCTCGAGGTCTTCCATCTTAATCAGTCCATTGCTCTGCACGGGAAGGTATGTGACATCGAATCCCTCGTCCTGAAGATGTCGGCAGCTATCGAGAACACACTTGTGCTCTGTCTGGGAAGTGATGATGTGCTTCTTCTTGCCGGAGCGACCGAAGAATCGAGCAACACCCTTGATGCTCATGTTGTTACTCTCGGTGGCTCCACTTGTGAAGATGATCTCCTTGGGATCGGCCCCAATGAGACTGGCGACGTGCGATCGCGCCTCCTCAACGGCCTTTTCCGTCTCCCAACCGTAGGCATGTGTGCGGGAGTGAGGGTTGCCGTAAAGGCCCGTAAGGAAGGGAAGCATCGCATCGAGGACGCGAGGGTCCAGAGGCGTGGTTGCCTGCATGTCGAGGTAGATGGGACGAGTGCCCTCATCCATGATAGTGGCGTGCTTCAGGATACCAGCTGATGGGCTCATCGAGGCATCACCCGCTACGGCAGAGCCCGGCAGCGGAACATCCTTCGGCTGCACGCCCGTCTGGTTCACGAAAGCCTTCTGCTCGGCTTTGATGGCAGCGTCGACGTTAACCTGAGCGCTACCAGGCTTCGTTTCAGAGACATAGCAGCGCTTGGAGGCAGTCGACCGACCGGGTCCAGCCAGAACCCGCAAGGGCGGCGAATGCCTCAGGAGGCTGTTGGACGACGACAGGCGTCGTGCGTAAACCCGAGACGCCTGTCTCAAGGCAGAGGGTGCCACGTTAGACATGTTGTGATAGAACTCTGCGACGGTACCGAAGCAGGAGGTACGGTGTCGATGCCAGAGTTGGTATGGTGCCGAAGAGTTGAGGTGTGTTTTATCTTTTCGAGGTGGGAAAAGTTGGGATCTGATTATATCACCAAGTCTTGGCGTTGCTCGGGCCTCATCCACTAACGCCGCTCGGGATTATCTGATCGGAGCTCGGGGTTACCTCACCCTTTCGGACATCGGAAACGACCCCAGGCATCTCTTTTATGGTATGGATGTTGTCTCCAGGCAGCGAGAAAACCATAGCACACGCAAAAGGATGCTGAAACACTGGTGCCTCAATATCAGTGAGTGATATGATATTCAAGGCCTTGATTCAGGCTGAAGTATTGCTGGAACAGTTATCATTCAAGCCCAGGCCAAGGCGGCAAGGGCGGCAGCTCAGCGTATCCCCAAACCTCCAGCCATAAAAGATCAGAAAGTTGCAATTGTTAGATCCATTGCCAAAGGCATCGAGTTGTTCTCTGTAAGCTGCATAGAATAATAGCCGGAACCTGTCGGTTGTAAATAACTCCGCATTTTGCCGGATATATATCAGTTCCCCATTGTTGAACCAATAGACGTGAACAGCACTTGTTCTCCTCAATGCAGAGACAGATGAGACAAATAAGGACACTATATAAGCGCTAGATGACAATGTCCAAGAGGCCTCAGAGGAAAAGGGACAAGAGATTGAGAGATCTGTAGTGAATGAATTGAAGACAGCAAGGTGATCTTTATGAACACCTTGTGCGCCGCTTCGGCTCGTCTGCTCCGAGCGAGCGCCACATCCAGAACAGGGAAGCCAGCTCACGTGATATCTCGGCTCCGGCAGTCCAGTTATCCATTTCTAGGTTGAGTTGCTGCCCCTCTCTCCTGTTCGACTTCATTCTATGCCAGGTAGCCATCAGGAACCCGAGGCTTTTATACGAGAGTACTCTACTCTACTCGTCTCACGTCTTGTGTGATTCAGTAACCAAACCACCAGCCTCATCGAACACCTGTGGATCTCCCCTGGTGAGCCTTACCAGAGTTAGTGAACTATCGTGAGTCCCTTATGTCATAGCTCAGCCACAAGGTCAAGGATCACTCTCCGCTTCCAGAAAGCGCAAGACGGCGTAGCGGACAGTTTCCGACCGATACAAGAGGGCCACTCCACCCCACCGTCCGGCAGTCAGCTCGAACATCCAGAGATTGCTTGCTCCCTTAACTTTTGTTTCAAGGGCTGCTTCATCACTCACTACCCCTCATCATCATTCTGGCAACGATCTAACGGAGGGGTACAGCGAAGATGAGTCTGAGGGGCTTACAGAAGAGCATCGTCCGGGCACCACAGACGTTCAAGGCAAAGTTCAATATAGGAGAGCACACCAAGGATGCAGTCTATATTGATGCAGACCGGCGCTTCCAGGAGTTGGAGAAGGAGACCAAGAAACTGCATGACGAGTCCAAGAAGTACTTCGATGCCATTAATGGTAGGGAACCCCGCGTCTCCCTGGACAGAAGCGTCCGATATTGACTACCCACGGTAGGCATGCTCAACCATCAAATCGAGTTTTCCAAGGCCATGACGGAGCTGTATAAGCCCATCTCCGGTCGCGCATCTGATCCCAGCACGTACACAATCGAGGGCAATCCAGAAGGCATCAAAGCGTGCGAGGAATATGAAGCAGTCGTCCGCGAGCTCCAAGAGAGTCTGCAGCCGGAACTAGAAATGATCGATAGTCGTATCATCAGCCCTGCCGACCAGCTGCTCGAAATCGTTAAGGTCATCCGCAAGGTGGGCGTCAAGCGTGACCACAAGCAACTGGATTATGATCGACACCGCGCCACGTACAAGAAGCTGCAGGAAAAGAAGGATAAATCCTTGAAGGACGAAAAGGCACTCTACAAGGCGGAAAACGATGTGGAACAAGCTACCCAGGAATTCAACTACTACAATGACTTGCTCAAAGAGGAACTACCGAAGCTGTTCCAGCTTGAGGCGGAGTTCATCAAGCCGCTGTTTCAATCCTTCTACTACATGCAACTAAACGTGTTCTACACGATGCACGAGAAGATGCAGTCAATGAACATCAGCTACTTCGACTTGACTCTCGATGTCGAAGAGGCGTTCGAGAAGAAGCGTGGCGACGTCAAGGAACGAGCGGAGGCGCTGACTATCGTTCACTTCAAGACTACGGGTGGACGCAAGCCAGGCAGCAAATTGACACTACCCGGCAAGGATAAACTGGCCCGTGAGGAGAAGGGTAGTCTGTCTGGACGCCGCCAGACTCTAGATTCAACCGACAACCCACCTCCCCCGTACTCTGCTTCTCCCGGAAGCACGTCAACTTTCGTCGGTCGTGCAAACAGTACCGGCGGTAGTGTCCTCTCTGCGGCTGCCAAGTCGAAGGGACCTGCCCCTCCACCACCGAGCAAGCCATCCCGACTCAGCTATCAACCTGAGACTGTTACCGCTCTCTACGACTACGAGGCACAGGCAGCTGGGGATCTCAGCTTCTCGACGGGAGATGTCATTGAGATTGTACACCGCACCGATAACACAAATGAATGGTGGACTGGCAGGATTGATGGCAGGGAAGGACAGTTCCCAGGTAATTTCCTGCATCCTCGGCTTATTTTTCAGCGAGACGCTAACTTGTGGTTGCAGCCAATTACGTGCAATTGAACTAACAAGCATTGACTATTCCATCCCCAATCGTCGTTCCTGTTTTCTTTTGGAGAGCTTTCCGTAGCTCTTCCGATATCTCTTGATTTTACAGGATGTTTTACTGCCATAGATAGAACTACTTTGCATGCATTCTTGTCTCCTGTACATAGTACCCCAGCTTGTTTGTTGAAGCGAAGCGCGGAAGGAGTCCCTTATCGGCGTTGTGGGTTCATCCTATAGTGTTCACTTAGTTTCCATTAGTTGCATGGGCGAGGATGCTTGAATCTCTCCAGTTTACTGCTGACCTAGAACCACGTAATGGTTGTACTAGTGTTGACAGTATAACAGGTCTTAATCAAGACATTTTGACCTTACCATTGCATTTTTCGTGTCTGGCTAGCACCACATTAATTCAACTAAAGCAGCGGCCAACTACAGATTCCATGTCCCCAGCATTTGTACGACAAAAGTACTCTCAGTCCATCACATTAAACCGCCATAAGTCCCTCCTTCCTCGTCCAATTGCTTATCCTTGTGGATATAGTCTTTGAATCCCCTTTCACCCTTCTTGAGATCATCCACGAGCCTTTGTATCTCACTTTCTTTCTTGGGTGACTCTTTGTTCCGGACATGGCTCTCTTGCGCATGGACCTCATTGGCACCATCGTTGTGATGTCTGTGGTTGAAAATCTCCTCCGAAAACCAGCCACGGTGGTGAGGTTGTTGAGAGTCTAGATGAGGCGTAAGCTTATAATCGCAGTTATATCATTCCAGATGCCTGGCTTACTGGACGACATGGTCTGAGGTGGAAGATCTTGAATTAACTGTATGGTGTACGCTTTCTTGGTAGATGAATTGATTCCAGGAGATACTAGCAACGGGGGTTCGAGTTCCCTCATTCCATTCAAGACCAAACTCAGCACGCTTTATATACCTTGTGCAGAACTATATTCTCCGTTATTCATGGTAGACATCATTTCCGCAACCAGGACGGAGGGGCGATGGCGGGGGGGATCCGGGGAAAACGCAATAAACTTTTCTAGATACATGTTCTCACATATACGAGATATATGAGAGGGGTATAGTCCCAAATACGAGCCAGAAATTCAATTATAAGATCGAAGAGATCGCAGATAGGGCTCTATTCTGTGCCCATACTGGCAGAGACTGGTGAGCCTTTTCTCTACATACTACCGTAGACCTTGTTCGGATTGTTCTGGACTCGATGCGATGATTGACATCTGCAGTTTGGGCATAGCGATCGATCTCCATGTTTCTTCTTCCATATGACATGGATGATATTGCTTTAGCTCAGCTTCCAAGGTTGTATGCGTCATTAAGTTATCCAGGATCACATGCGGGTCGAAGAGTGGCCGAATCCGGAAACACAAATTAGCGAATCAGATGCCGAGGATTTTTCCGGTATATACCATAGCGATCTGTTTGCTTCACGACGCGCAAGAGAAACATGAAAATAATCCTTTGAAGAGTGGTATATTTGAAGTACTGGAATTGGGAATCTGATGTACTGTATTTGGTTGGTGGGAAGTTAGACTTGTGGATTTTAGTACATGGGGATTGCTTTTGCAAAAGGTAATCTAGCCTATCGGGGAGTGTCACATCATTTTTATTTTCTCGTTCTAATAACATCATAATCAAGCAAGATTTCGTTCCTATTGGATGTTTTCCTGGGTGCGTATTGGAGCAGCGTATGTGCAATTAAATCCTATCGATTATGTCGAGTACAGCTACCTTGTAATATACCTTGATGTTTGCAAGCATTGGTATAGCCATCCTCAAAGACCTCAAATTACAATTTATTCCGGTAGTTGAGGTATATTCTGGTCCAACAGTAATAGCTTACGCCTCAACAGAAATCTCGCCCAGAGGCAACCGCACCCACGTCGTCTCAGGAACCACCAGACCTGACACTACTGCATAGAAAGCAGCAGCTACACAGATCACTGTTAATGCCCCTCCAGCTTTATTAAACTGGACACTCCGAGCCGGGTCCAATGTGGTCATGAAGTTTGCGATAGCAGAGTCAGAATGCAAATATCAGGGTGAAGAATAACAGGATAATAGTGATGTTTGTCTTGAGCGCTGCTAATAAGAATGCCGCAGTTGAAAAGCACCAGATGATGAGGAATATCCCTAGCGTGTATGTGTATTCGTGTCGGTTGCCCTTGTACCCTCCTTCATAGTAGTGCTGGAATCGGAAACATGGAGTAGCTCATCCAGAAGACCGCATATGTGCTGCGGACTCTGATTCCAAACGTGTTTCCAACTCGAAACTCCACGAGTCCGACAACGAACTGGGCGAGTCACTCCTATGAAAACAGCGAGTCCGAATACTCTTTGATTAGAGCTTTTACCCCAAAACTATAAAGACCAAGAACAAAGGTAGTGACTGCGAATCCAAAAAGCCCCAAAGGACCGGAATTTTCAAGTTTTATGTACGGAGGAGCCAAAACTCGGGAGACAGTGTAATTGCAGTTTCTCTCCTGAGAACCAGGCTGGTTCCTCCCGGTCATTTCCTGGCATGTCGAATCTCGTCTCCTTCTGTTTCTCCGACATGCGATCTGCATGCGAAGACATGGGAGTGTCTTTGGAAGAACTGATACATAACTGTAGATGTGTATCATTCGGTCAATCTCCTCTGGACTTCAATTTCACGTTAATATAAATTTCCTAAACACTAACCGGTCCTCAAAACCTAAAAGTTAAATAACCTTATTTAGTCTACATTCTCCAGATTAGTGCGGAGAGAATCTGCATCCACTGTCTACAAAAGCTGCAGGATGATTCATAATCGTCTCCGCACTCCGATCACACTAGTGGTGGTCGACGATATTAAAATAGGGAAGTCAATCGGTGGAGAACCACATATCGTATACAGAGAAAAGAAACCTACTTCCGTTGGTCTTGTGGCCATTGCTAGATGTAGTGCTGAGTTTGATACCGATCTAATCTGTGGGCGCATAAATTCAGAAAGATAAGAGGTCTGTATTCGTCATCATCACAGCAGCGTCCCTTGTTCGTTCTATTATCTCTTGAAGTGTTGCGAACTGTAAATCCACAGTTGTGAGAACGCGTTAATAAATGATGTTCAATAGTTTTGTCTAGCAATTATCTCAACAGCAGATGCACCTCAATGTTTACATCATAAGTACCTATATAATTGCTGTGCAAGTAGGGGGGAAGAGTGATATCAAGAAGTCTAGGTTCCTCTAATGCTAAAGATGTCGCTACATATATAAGGTTATATGACCTATATTATATGCCTCTACACCAGATCTGGCGTAGTAGGGTCCCTTCTTAAAGAAGACCTATCCTAAGGCTTAGCAATAATATAAAAAATCTTAATATAAGAAAATACTAATATAAATATTAGAATACTAATATAAGAACTATTCCTTTTTAATAAGCGCTTAATAAATCTCTTTTAAGACCTGTATAATCCTATTATTTAGAGCTGCATTTATTACATCTATTAAATTAAATATTTCTAGAAAAATTAATATTAGTATATAGTGGGCTATATTATCTGCTATTATTAATAATTAATATACCTAATCTCTTAAATTATTAATATATTGCTAGTAACAGATCTTTATATTCTATATTATATCTAGTATAAAGAAGTTATTATCTCTTATATTAATACTTTAATTAAATAATATAAAATAATATTATACTTAACTACCTCTTAATAATATAGTCTTCTTAATAATTGCTGCGGGTTTTATAAAAAGCTTTTTTAAAGTTCTTATACTTGCTATACCTTATTTTATTCTTATATTTATAAATATTTATTATTATATTATTATATTTGCAATTATTATATTATCTTTAAGTATATAATTATTAATTATAGTAGTTATATTATTGCTATCCTTATTATTATTTATCCCTATATTATTATTCTATACTTAATGCTATAATAATAATATAATATACTCTCTAGCTAGTATTTTATAGTTAGCTAATATATTTTAATTAATTCTAAGTCTAATACTATAGCAATTATATTATTTATTATCTTATTTTATCTAATACTATATAGGATTACCTAGCTAATATATATATTTATTACTTATCTCTAAGATAGACAGTAGTTTATATATTAAAGCTAATATCTCTTATTATACTTTATAGGGGACCTTATACTTACTAAATTAGAAGATTAATATTTCTTAGATTATATAAGTACCCTTATTTATTATCTATAGGCTATAATAATATAAAGAAGAGCTATAGAATATATAATAGTAATTATACTTAGGGTAATATATCTTATTATTATATTAAAGCTATACTATAGAATCTATTAATATATAAGAATAATAAATATACCCTTAAGTATTAAAGTCTATTAGCTATTTTATTGCCCTTTTTATTATAGAGACTATTTTAATAATTATATAGATTCAGGTATTATATAGCTTTATATATTATAGTAAATAATTATATATATCTAGGTCCTAAACTATATTAACCAGGCTTTATATATTAAATATTGCTATATCTATATATCTTAGCTTTAGATATAATTTCTCTCTAGATCTATTTTTATTTTATTATATATTAAGAATAATAATACCTTTTATTATACTTAGTATATTAGATTATTAAATAAATATATTATAATAACTAATACTAGCAATATTAATAATTAACTATAAAATATAATATATTAAAAAGATAGAGCATAAGTTAAGGTATAAGTTAAAAAAATAAAATTATAATATATAAAGAAGTATAATTATAATATAATATATAAATTAAAAAAGTAAAACACAGGTTAAAGATATTAGTATTTAAGATAGAATAATTAATATTAATTATATAAGATTAGTAGTACTTAAAGCTATATTTTAAAAGATAAAGTTATTATAGAAATTAGTGAGGTATAAGTATAATAACTATCTTATTTAAGTAATAACCTAAATAAGCGGATCTATTAATTTCTAAAGCAGTTTTATCTTACTTCTAGATATAATTTATCTAGTATTTATTTTATACTACCTATTAAAATCTCTATAATAATTCTAGGATATCTTTCTTAAGATTAATAACAGGTTCCTATATCTTATTGCTGTCTTTTTATTTTATTAAATATTAATCCCCTGTTTAATAAAGAATATAATAAATTTTATATTTTTTATAACCCTATACTATAATTAGAGCCGGTAATTATATTATCCTTTAGTAGGTATTAATATAGGCTTACTCTAAGTAAATAATTAATATTATAGGATAAATATCCTAGTCTTTTAAAAGGTCTAACTTATAAGCTAATTATTTAATATAGTATTTAATCTTAAATAGACCCTTTATTACTAGCAATAACTTTAATAATTATAATATTATATACCCTACCTTTCTAAGATATCTAGTTAAGTAAATATAAATATTATTATATAATAATAATAGCTTATAGGTAGTATTAAATATTAAGGCTATTCTTACTTACATAAGATCTATAGTATTTAATATAGTAGTATAAATCTATTCTTATATAGTAATAAAATTATTATTAATATTAGTTAGACCTAGTAGAATATAAAGATAAATACTATATAGAATCTTAAATAGCAATATTTTAATAGACTTATTAGGCAGTATATTATTAGCCTATTTAATATTAAATAGTATTATAGCTTAAGCCGCCTTATATTACCCGATTAAAAGATAGTATAATATTATCTCTATTATAATATTAGTTCTTTCTAACTAATTATTAATATTAAGATAATATACTGCAGTTATTTTAAGCTTTATATAATATATCTTAAATATCTCCTGCTAAAAGGCGCTTATAAACTATATATCTTAGTTAGAAATAATAGCTTTAGGCAAATTTTAATCCTTAATAACTATAATAAATAATACCTATACTTATTTTATTATACCCTATAACTTATAACCTAAAATAAATTATATATATTATAAGAATTTATCTATTATAGTTAGAATAATATTATATTCTTAACTTTTAAATAGTCCTATAATAAAATCTATAGCCTAGATTTTAAATAATACTAATAGCATAAGAATAGGTTAGCATAAACTATATTCCTTATATATACAGCGCTTTACTATCTAATATACTAAATATAATAAGATATAATCCGCTAGCTCTATATATTCTTTAGGAAGGAAAAAATTATTCTTTAGCAGAAAATAACTCTATTTAAGGCCTAGATAGCCTAAGCTATTATATACAATTTTAAATATTTCTTTATATAATATATAGAGAATATATAGGCAATATAGTTCCTTCTGCATATTATATAATATGCTGTCCTTTATAAAAAATAAATAATATAAGGCATTATCTAATACTGCTAATTATTTATTAATCTTCTATATAATAATATAAAATATAATGTTTTTAATAATATTTTCCTTAATATATTCTATAAGGCTATTATCTAGCCCTAGTAATACTATAATAGATATAACTATCCCTATAAATATATTTACTATATCTATAAGAACCTAGTATAATATCTATTATTTATCTTGCATAAAATCCTTATAGCTAGAAATATAAGATAGCCTATTAATATTAAAGTAAACATACTCTTTATAGTATTTAATAATTATACAGGGAAGAAATCTAGCTAAATAAAATATTTAATTATTAAGTCTATAATTCTATTATATTAGGTTCTATCTTTAAAGAGCATTTATTAATACAATATAATCTGTTACTACTATAAATAGTCCTAAATTAAAATATTAGAATAGCTTAAATAATGCCTAAACTAATATACTGCATTTTAACTCTATAAACTAATAATTTTATTTAGCTTTAGTAAGCTCTTTTAATAAAAATAAGATTAGATATTTAATACTATTATCTTCTATCTAGTATACTATAATATTATAGCCTTATTTTTTACTTCTATTAATATAAAGCAGAAATAGTTTAATAAAATCTAGGTATATTAATATAGGAGTTAATATAATATAATCTTTTAAAAGCTATTATATTGTCACAGTGCTAGTATAGAGAATTATATAAGGAGTTATATAATCTCGCGAAGATATCTTTAGCGCACAGCTTAATCTAAATTTAAGTTCCTTAAGCTATATTTTATTTACTAAGCCTGCCTATAACAGCCTATTTTAATCTAAATTAGCTAAATAAAGATCCTATAGCTAGTCCTAGTATTAACTATCTTATTCTATTTATTCTAACTTATTCCCTAAGCCCGCACTTTAATATTATATAGCTCCTATCTAAGAGTTAATATTATTAATAATATTTACCCTAATTCCCCTATTCCTGCCAATAACTTTAAAAGAGTTTATTAAATATATTATTGCTAGCTATAGGCTAGAATAATATAATTATTATTACTTAATATATAAATATATTAATAAAGCTAAGACTGCTATAAATAAAATAAATTATTAAGCTAAAGTATACTTCTAAGAGCTTTAGTAAGAATTTATTGCTGTTTAATAAAGACTTAAATAAGAAATTACTAAATTTAAGGCTATCTAATAATATTAAAAGATCTAGCTCTAAAAAAAAGAATAGCAATATATTTAGGCTATTTTTAAAAGGGATTAAGCCTGTTATATAATTATATCTATTATAAATATACCTCTATTTATATCTAAACCTAAGCCTAATATTAAGAGATTTATAACTGCTCTAATAGAAGCATCTAAAATACCTATTATTATATTTTTTTTCGCCCTTAAATTTTTAGAGAGACTTTTTAATCTAAATAAGTTTAAAGGTAATTAAAAGGACTTTTAGCACTTTATAGCCTAGATTTAAGGGAAGATAATAATTAACTAAGACTAATTTTTAACTCCCTAGAGCTATATAGCCTATATAATTAATTACTTAAAAAATATATCCTATACCTAAGTATTATTATATATTAGAGATAGGACTTATATTCTTAATAATTACTAAGAGATTCTAAATATCTTAAAGTATATATTTAATAACCCTAATTATATAAATAATATATATAATAAACTATTTAATCTCTATTAAATTAATAAGAAATTTAAAATCTTTTTTATTAAATTCTAATACCTAGTACTAGAAGGAGAAATATCTAAAAAAATATTATTTACCCTGCTTAAGCAAGCTATTAATTAAAAATTCTAAGGAATATTATTATATAATTAGCCCCTAAGTTATAAATATTATTAATTTGCTAAATTCCTATAAGATCTTAAGAACTATTATTATTAATATATTATAAACTAGCTCTCTGCTATAAAGACTTATACTATTATTTTAAAATCTATTTAATATATTTAATCTTTCTTACCTACTTTAAGTCTTGCCCTAATTATAAAATATAATAATTAGCCCTAGAAAAGCCCTATATAAAAGAGTAAATTAGCCTTAATATAGCTATATAACCTAATAGACCTAAGTATTTTTAAATGCCCAGGTAAGAGAAGATATAGCCTATTATATTATAAAACTAGCGCCTGCTTTTACTATAGCTCCCTAAAATATTATATTAAAAATTACTTATATTTAGATAACTGCCAGAAGATCTAAATTATAATTATATATAAATTTTATCCCTAGACTTCCTAAGCAATTTAATTCTTAAACTTATATAATTTATCTCTTAGCTAGTCTTTAATAAAAAGAGTAAGCCTAAAGTAAATTATAGCTAGGCTTAAAAACTATATATTATCTAAATCTTCGCCGCCGCTATTTATAAAATTAATCTTAAGAAATACTTATAATAATTAAAATTAATAATATTATTTATAATATTAAAAAAGAAGAAGAAAAAGATTTATTTATTAATTTATACCCTGCTTAATACTAGAGCTAAAAGATAAGAATTTATAGATTAAGAATAGGCTAAAGACTAAAAATTAGAGTCTATCCTCTTAAAAAGCTTAATTACCCTATATATATTTAATAAAAGAGAATTAAAGGATAAGAAGATTATATATTATATTTAGATAGATATAAGAATTAAGGATTATTTTAAGAAAGATATTAAGTTCTATATTATCTAACTAGCGCATTACTCTATTATTTTAGAACTCCCCTAGTTAAAGTACTATAACCTATACCTATAATTTATTACTTATAATATTGCTTTTAATAATAATTATTATTAAAAGAATTATAATATATCCCTAAAGCTAATTAAGATATCTATCTTATATAATATTCTTTTAAAGACTTTGCCTTAATACCTGCCCCTAAGACTTAGAAGACTAGAAAAGAGAAATATAGCCTTTATTTCTTTAGCCGCCTATTTTACCTATACTTAAAAAAATGCTTAAATATTTATAATTACCTTAAAGGACTTAGATGCTGCTCTAAGGATTAAATAAATCTAAGAAGAAGACTCTGCCTATCTATTGCCTAAAAAGTTTAAAGATTATACTAATATCTTTTCTTCTAAAAAGGCTAAGCGCCTGCTATTATATTATTCTTATAACTATAATATTAAGTTATTAAAGAAGAAGTTACTCCTCTTTAAATCCTTATATATTATATTCTAAGATAAATTAAAAGTCTTAAAAAAATAGATTAAAAAAAATTTAAAAAAGAGATTTATCCGCCTAAGCTTATTACCTACTATATCTCTAATTCTATTTATTAAGAAGCCTAATAGAGAGATATAGATTTATATAAATTATTAAGCCTTAAATACAATAACTATTAAAAATTAATACCCCCTACCTTTAACTAAGGAAACCCTAAATAATTTAAAAAGAATAAAGTATTTTATAAAGATTAATATTATTTCTATATTTAATAATCTCTATATTAAGAAAGGATAAGAATATTTAACTACCTTCTATACCTAATTTAGCCTATTTAAATTATTAGTAATATTATTTAGCTTAATAAAAGCACTAGCAATATTTTAATAGTTTATTAATAATACTCTATAAGATTACTTTAATATCTTTTATACTATATACCTTAATAATATCTTAGTATATAGTATAACTTATTCTAAATATATTTAATATATCTGCACTATCTTATAGAAGCTATATAAAGTAGGCTTATATATAAAGATCTAGAAGTATAAGTTTATTATCTCTAAGACTAAGTTTTTAGATATTATTATTAGCTAAGACTATATTAAAATAGACCTAGATAAGGTAAAAATAATTGCTAAATAGAAGACCCTAACCTATATAATTAATATATAAGCCTTTATTAAGTTTAGCAACTTTTATTATTAGTTTATTTATAACTTTTCTAAGATAATTATACTGCTTATAAATTTAACCTAAAAAAAGTCCCCTTTAATTAGATACCTGCCTATTAGTCTAGTTTTAAAGCCTTAAAAAAAATATTTATTTAAGCCTTAATCTTAAAACTATTTAACTAGATCTATAAGGTTATAGTTAAAACTAACTTATTTAACTATATATTAGCTAGAGTTATATCCTAGTATAATAATAAAGGAATCCTATATCTTATTATATTTTTTTTAAAAAAGCTCTTTATTATAAAGTATAATTATAAGATTTATAATAAAGAGTTGCTAGTAATTATCCGCTGCTTTAAAGAATAATACCTTAAGCTTAAAAATATATTATTACTAATTAAAGTTATTATAGACTATTATAATCTAGAATATTTTATATTAATTAAGCTGCTGAACTAGTAATAGGCTTATTAGTTTAAATTCCTATCCTAGTTTAACTTCTAAATTATATATTAATCTAGAAAGTAAAGAATAAAGCTTAATATCTTAACTAGGAGGTTAGAGGACCTCCTTAAGAAGGGAAATAAATAGCTATAATATTAGAGCTAGATAGTCCTAAAGAAGAAAAACCTTAATTTATAGATTTAAAGATCCCTAAAACTAGAAGCTATTATTAAGAATTAAATAGCAAGATATATCTGCTTTATTAATTTAATAGCTTAAGAGGTTAAAAATCCTGCTAAACCTATAGAAATACCTGCTTAATTTACTCTAAGAAATTAACCTATTTAGCCTAGAGAACCTATTTAATCTACCCTATTGCCTAATTAGTCTATTAAGATTATTTAATCTATTAAAAAGATAATTTAGTCTATTAAAAAGACTATTTAGCCTATTAAAAAAATAGCCCAGCCTATTAAATAAGATTAGTTAAGTCTTCTTGCTGCGCTTAATAAATTAAAGTATTTATCTAATATTAAAAACCTGCTAAATATAGCTTACCTATCTAATAACTTAATATAATCTATCTTATAAGCCTTAGATTATAAAGCTAACTAATATCTTAAGATTATATTAGCTAACTATTAGTAAAGAGGAAAATATCTATATTATAAAGATTATCTATATATTCCTAATTATAATAAGCTAAAAGCCTATTTATTATAAGAATATTATAATAAGTATATACTTAAATACTTTAGAAAATATAAGCTTTATAATCTAATCTTATAAGAGTATTATTAGCTAAATATATACTAATATATAAATTACTAGACCTAGAATTACTATATCTGCTATTATATTATACTCTTAAATAAAGGCTGCTAAGGAATCTTATATTAGCTCTCTATCCTTAAATGCTCTTAATAAAATATCTTAATAGATTTTATTATTAGACTTATACCTTATTAAGATTATAATACTATATTAGTTACTATAGACTAACTTATAAAAATAAGATATTTTATTCTCTATTAGGCTATCTGTAATATTAAAAAAATAGTATAATTATATATCTACTATATATAAAAGCTTTATAGGCTATTAAAGACTATAATATCTAACTAAAGCCCCTAGTTTATTACTACTTTCTAGAAATACCTAACCTAATATTTAAATATTATAAACCTACTATCTACTGTCTATTACCCTAAGACTAATAATTAGACTAAAAGGATAAATACTATCTTAAAATAATACTTATATGCCTATATTAGCTATTTATAAAATAACTAGATTAACTAGCTATCTTTAACTAAGTTTATATTAAACTCCTACTATTTTAAGACTATTAAAGTATTATCTTTCTTTGCTAACTATAGATTCTATCTATATATAAGATTTAAGCCTATTTAGCTTATAAACTAGCCTGCTGTTAGAGATACTAAAGCCTTTACTAAAAAGATATAAGATATTATAGATTATATCTATACCTAGATTTATACTGCCTAAGCCTATTATAAAGAGCAGATTAATTACTATTAAATCTTAATTTATTATTATTATATAAGATAGTCTATTTAGCTAAATACCTAGAATATTTATATTTAGCGCCCCTAGAAGAAATTTAACTAGAAGAATCTTAGCCTATTTTATATTATTAAGATTATTAGCCTATATATTTACTAGCTTAACCTGCCTGCCTTAATATATATCTATTCTATATTTAATATTAGCTTGCTTCGCCCTATTACTAAAAACCCTATACCTAGATAAAAATAATCTTTACTATTGCTTATTAAAGTTAATAGCCTTAAAGAATAAATTATTAAAGATATCTTAAATTCCTAATAAAAATACTATAAGTATAAAAGCCCCTAACTATAATATATTATTAAGTAGTTAGGTTATAATAATTTAATTAAAGAGCCTATATATTATCTATAGTATATTTAGGAAATTATTATAAACTTCTATTGCCGCTATCTAAATAAGCTAAAGCCTAGAGATAGTCTTAATAGAGCTTAACTTTAAGAAGAAAAGTACTATTATAGTGCTAATATAGGGGATTATATAAAGAATTATATAATCTTGTAAAGATATCTTTAGCGCATAGCTTAATTTAAATTTAAGTTCTTTAAGTTATATCTTATTTACTGAGCCTATCTGTAATAGCCTATTCTAGTCTGAATTAGCTAGATAGAGATCTTATAGCTAGTCCTAGTATTAACTACCTTATTCTATTTATTCTAACCTGCTCCCTGAGCCCATACCTTAATATATATATATTTAGCTTCCTCTATTATATTTAGTATTTTCTTAATTATTATCTTAGCTATAAATTACTAATATACTTACCTACTCTTTAGAGATCTTATAAGACCTCTTATTTTAAATATATTAAATAGCCTTATAATTATTAAAAAATACAGAATAAACTTTTAATAATAATTTATAAAGGCTAGCCCTGCCTTAAGTTACTATAGCATTATAGGGAATATTATCTAATATATAACCTATATCTTTTCTTCCTAAATAGTTATACTAAGATAAGATATATAGTATCTTAATATTAATATTAAAAGGTATATAAAATAATATTTTGCTATAAATAGGGAAATTATTATAAACTAGGGCTATAATACCTAATCTAAATCTGCTAAGACCTAGAATAGATAATAAAGGATAATAAGATAATTAGATCTATATATAATAGTTAGATCAGCTAGTTATAGATAGAGCTATTAAGACTAGGTTATTTAAATAACTTAATAAAATAGATAGATAGATAAATAACCCCTAAAGAAATAGAAGTTAGATAAATTAGCAATTTATTCTAATTATTATAAAACTTAACCTTTAATTCTATTATATATAAACAGCTACTTACCTATATCTCTACCTCTTATCTTATATTCTGTTTAACTAGTTCTATTAGTTACCTCTAATAAAGAGCTTTTTTACCCTAGCTCTTTATAGTTTAAATTGCTTAATTAATAGTATATTAGGAAGAGAAAAGATATTAAGAAGTAGTACTAGAGATTAATATAGAGAATCTAAATATAGCCTAAAGCCTAGCGCTTAACCTAAATTAATAAATACTATTAATCCTAAGTAATTAGGATTAATAAATAATACTAGTCCTAATTAGCCCGAACTAATAATTATTATAGGCCTAGGAAATCTAATAAATTTAAGAAATATTATAGACCCTAAGATTTAATAAGAATTAAATATTATTAATACTAGACCTATTATCTTGCTAAGTTCTTAATATTAAGTTAATAGCGCAGTAATAGGAGCTTTATAAGATATAACTTAAGAATTATTAGAAAAGATAAATATAGCTGCAGTTATAAAGCTAATAAAATAAATAAATATAGCTCCTAAATCTAGGTCTATTATTAAATTACCTAAACCTTATTAATATTAAGCTAAGGATCTAGATATTTATTACTGTTAGTACTACTATATAAACTAATACTTTACCTATAATATATTAATATTTTAAACTAAAGCTAATAAGATAAACTATACTGCTGCGTTACTTTTAGATAATTATAAAATAGCTTAGAGTTATAGACCTCTTACTTTAGCTATAACTTTATAATAGAGATTTTAATAATAACTATTAGATTATCTTGAGAATCTATAATATTAACCCTAGACAGCTATTATATAATTCTAAAGGCTAAAATAATAACTAGAATAAACTGCTTAAGAATTTTATAATAAATTTAAGCTTTATAGAGCTAAATTAGCTTTAAAAAATAATATCTAGAGCCGAACCTTCTTCTCTATATTATAAGAAAATATATAGAACTAGTTATTTAAATATATATATATTCTGACTAATTTAGACTAACTAGCTTCTAAGACTATAATTATTAAATAGAGTCTTAAAAACTTTATTAAATCTTAATTAAAAGACTTTAAAAAGAAGGAATAATCTTAACCTTATATGAGAAAAAAGGACTAATTCTATCTATATATATAGGATAAGCAGAAGGATAAATTATCTTAATTAACCTCTATAAAGACCTATTCAGAATATAAAATAAGGAGGTTTAGATTCTTAAAAGAGTAAGAATAATTAATAAAAAAAGGGCAATACTTTAATTATAAGAAGAATAAATATATTAATAAATAATATCCTAATAAGATAAGGAAAGACTCTAAACTCCCTAAAGATAAAGGCATTAAGCTTAATATATTTTAGTGCCTTAAAAGTATAAAGCTAGAATTTATAACTTTAGTAGGTATATTAATTAAGGGTTATACTATAAAAATAAATATACTTCTTAATTCCTAAGTATATACTAACTTTATTAACTATAACTTTTTATTATATTATAAATATAAGGAGTTTTTATAAAGGCTAGTAGGTTATACCTTATAGATAGAAAACTAAATAATGCTAATTTATAGCTACTTCTCTATTATTATTAAGGTAAAGGACTTAGAAGAGAAAATAAAATAATATAAGATTAACTTCTAGATTATTTTTATATAGGAATTTAATATAGTTAGAAAAAATTAAAACATAATTTTAAGATTATTATAGTTATACTATAATAATCCTATTATAGATTAGAAATGCCTAACTTAAAGATACTAGTAAGAGGCTTTACCCTAGGTTAAGATTTAAACCCTATAAGTATTTATAAAGATAATGTAGAATTAACTAATCTATTATATATAAGGGGAATATATTAAAACAGATATAGAAGAAATTTAACTTCTCTTATATTATATATAATTCTAAGATATCTTTTTAGAAGAGAGAGCTAAAATATTACTTTTATTAGAAAATACTAGAATCTATATAATTAATCTAATTAATAATAAGTTGCTATTATAGGGGCCTCTATACCTATGCTTTACTAGAGAATTAGATATATTATAAAGGTATCTAGAAGATATATAATAATAAGATTAAATCTGGGCTTTAATTAGCCTAGCTAGATTACTAATTATTTTTATTCTTAAGAAAGATAATAAATTATATTTATACGTTAATTATTAAGGATTAAATACTTAAATAATTAAGAATTACTATTTACTGCTATAGATAAATAAGATACTAGATTAATTAATAAGTATAAGATTTTTTATAAAACTTAACCTCTAAGAAGCTTATTATAGAATCTATATATAAAGAGAAGATAAATAAAAGATAGCATTTAAAACTAGATATAGCTATTTTAAATATCTTATTATGCTGTTTAGACTATATAATACTCTAGCTATATTTTAAGCCTATATTAATATAGCGCTAAAGGGCCTATTAGATATCTGCTACATTATATACTTAAATAATATCCTAATCTTCTTAATAGATAAGAAAAAATATAAATAGTATATCTCTAAAATACTAGAAAGACTCTATAAATATAATTTATATATAAAGCTGAGCAAATATAAATTCTATAAGGAGGAAGTTTTCTTCCTTAAATTTATTATAAGATATAATAGGATTAAGATAAATCCTTTTAGGATTAAAATAATTTATAATTAGCCTATACTAAAGATCTTTTATAATATTTAGATCTTTTTAAGATTTATAAGTTTTTTTAAGAGATTTATCTATAATTACTCCTTTATTATAATACTATTAATAGACTTGCTTAAGGGCAGTAAGAATAATAAGAAGATAGGCCTATTAAAATAGATATTTAAAGTATAAAAAGCATTTAAAGATTTAAAAACTGTATTTATTAAACTATTAGTATTGCAGTATTATAATCTAGAGAAGCTAATTATAGTAGCTATAAATGCCTTAAGATTTATTTTAACTGCTATTCTATTATAGCTTATAAGTAAGGTAATAAGATAATAGTATCTAGTTATATACTTCTTAAGGAAATTTACTAAAATTAAATATTAATATAAAATATATAACTAGGAATTATTAGTAATAGTTAAAGTTTTTAAGTAATAAAGATACTATTTAGATAGCAGTAAATACCCTGCTTAAGTATAGACTAACTATATAAACTTATGCTACTTCTTTATAATAAAGACTTTAAATAATAAATAGGTAAGATAGGCGGAGTTACTAGCAGGCTATAACTTTTATATTAAATATAAGCTGGGTTATTTAAATATAGTTAATATACTATCTTAAAGATTAAACTATAAACCCTTAGAAAAAGAGTAAGAGATTAGACTGCTACTTATCTTATAGAAAAAACTAAAACTATATGCTTTAAATAAAGAAGATATTATAAGTAATTATAAATATTTACTGTTAAGACTATTAATATTAAAGGTTACTAATAGGGAGATAATCTAAAATCCTCTAAAACCTAATCTTCTAGAATTGCTTAAGCAGCTCTAATAAAGAGACGCCTTTATACTAAAGAAGATTAGTAATTTAGAGACTAATTAATCTAAAAGCTCTAAATAGATTATAAATAATAAGGGTTTGCTATAAAGATAAGATTAGATTTATATCCTAGATAAATATTTATTAAAGCAAGAATTACTATAAATTTATTATAATAATCTATATACTAGCTATTAAGAAGTTAGAACTATAGAAGAACTATTTAAGCAAAAGTTTTATTAGCTAAATATACAGAATAATATATAAGAATATATAAAGACCTATAATATTTATAAAAGGAATAGAGTTCCTAGATATAAGCTATATAAACAGTTAAGCTTACTATCTATAGTAAAAAAACCCTGGCAGAATATATTAATAAACTTTATTATTAGCCTGCTATTATTAACTTAATAGAGAGTTAAATATAATATAATCCTAATAGTTATAGACTAATACTCTAAGATAACTCTCTATATCTTAACTTAAGAAATAATTATAGCAGAAGACTTGGCTAACCTAATTATAAAAAGGGTATATTACTAGTTTAATCCCTTAATATTAATTATTTCTAATTAAGGATTAGTATTTATTAGTAAATACTAGACTAAGCTTTATTAGTATATATAAATTACTTAATTAATAAGTACTACTTTTTATTTATAGATAGATAGGCAGATAAAGCACTAGAATTAGATCTTAGAGTATTATCTAAGGATATATATAAATTATTATTAAGATAACTAGGTATTATTATTAGGTGTAGTAAAGTATATCTATAATAATATAAAGTATTCTACTATTAGATACTTATTATTTAAGGCCCTTTATAGCTTTAATCCTAACAGCTAAGATAAATATAATATAAGAATAAGATTAAACATTCTTGCTGTTAAGAAATAACTTAAAGAATTATTAGATATTAGGGCAAAGTTAGAAAAATACTTATAATATGCTATTAAGGTGCAAGCGAAGTACTATAATAAGAAATACACACTTAAATTATATAAGATAGGGGATTAAATTCTTCTATTAATAAAGAATCTATAAACTAATTAATTAAATAAGAAGTTAGATTATTAATTTTTTAGACCCTATAAAGTAATAGAGATAATTAAAAAGTAAGCATACTAATTATAACTGCCGAAGAGCCTAGGCAAGATATATTTAGTATTCTATATATCTCTACTAAAACCCTATAATTAATAAGAAGGGATAGAACTTAAATAGCTAGATCTAATTCTTATTAATAAAGAATAAGAATAGGAGATAAAAGAAATCCTTAATAAATAGATCTTTTATAAGAAGAAATAGTTCCTAATAAAATAAAAAGGATATTCTTTATATAAAAACTTATAGCAGATATTAGAAAATCTTATATATATAATTAAAGCTCTAAAAGAGTATTATAGTAAGAACCCTAATAAGGCTCTTAATATAGATAAACTGCCTAAGTAAAGGCAAGGTAAAGAAAAGCTAAAAACTAAAAAATAAAGTAAGATAGATAAGTAATAATACTTTTTCTCCTACTAGGTTTTTTTAACTATTATTAAATATATTGCTATATATATTATTCTTTCTCTAATTTTCCTATAGAGTTTAGAAGTTTTAAAGAGAATATAAAAGAAAAGAATTTTAATAAGAATAATTTAATTTAACTGGGTTAGCCCCGGCTAATAATCTAAATATAAGCCTATAAAATTATCTTACTCAGCTATTTTACCACTATAAAACCCCTTAATAATATCTTCCTCCTCCTTATTAAAGAATAGAGGCAGTCCCTATAATTAAGCAAATATATTTACTATATATAAGATATTACAGTTTAATAAACAGATTATTTAATAAGACTCTTAAAAGAGATATAATAATTCTAATTTAAAATATAATAGGGTTAGTAGAATAACAGCAGCACTAAGCTAGTATCTAATAATCTTAAATATAGATTTCTATATATATGCCTCTATAAAGAAAATATATATATTTATAGCCTTATTAAAAGACTCTAAATTATCTAAAAAGTAAGCCTTTTAGCTAAAACTCTAAATATAAGTTAACTTAGCCTTATACGCCAGCAGTATAAGGATATATAGCTTATAAAGGCCCTTATAATAGAGATATTTCGCATTAATATAAGAATAGACATACTATTGCTTTAAATCCTATACTAGGGCCTTTAAATAATAAAGATATATCTCCTATAAGATAGGAGGAAAGTCTTTAGTTAAACTCTCTAGGCTAGAAAGATTTATAATAGAGTCTGCCTTAAAGATAGTAAGATAATCTATTATTATATTAATATTAGTAATAATAATTAATATTATTATCTTAGTAAGAGCTAAATTAATTTAAAGAAGAGATATCTTAATAATAGCCTTAACTCTAGGAATAAGAGTTATAATAGTGTCTTAGGTTCCCTGGGTCTTTATACTAAAAACCTCCTTTATCTTTAACTTTTTTTATAGTTTTTTAGCTAGCTAAATAGAAGTTTTTTTTATTATAAGTATAGTAAGAGCGGTATTATTATAACTATATTTTAATCTCTAAAGAGAATATAATAGACTAGCCTATACCTCTTTATATATAGGAAGAACTATATTATTAAATATAAACTAATCCCTATATATCTTAGGTAGAAGATACTCCTCTATTAAGAGATTCTTTATAGACAACTTTAGTAAAAATACTTTATTATTATTATTAATAGCGGTAAATAGAGTAATCTATAAAAAAAAAGTTATTAATTCTAATATTATATTAGTAGTCAGAGATATAAAAAGAAGAGATAGCTTATTAAGCTACTTATTATCTATATTAAGCTAATAACTAAATAAATAATCTTCAGTTAATAGCTATAATAGCTTAGGGCCAGCTATAGGGGCCTTATTAAGAGAGCCTAGAATAAATAAAATATATTTAAAGTATTTAAGAGGTATTACTATATTAATTAGCATTATTATATAAATCTAAAGGGTTATAACTTATATTAAGCGCATGCGCAGGACCTATAAAGAAAATAACTTAAAAATCCTATTTTTAATATATCTATATAATTATTAGCTATTTCTATATTTAAACTATTAAAAGCAGTATTAAATAAGCTATAGAAACAGGAAAAGGATAGCTTAATATATAAGTAAAAAAATAGGAGTTAGTTAGTAAAAAATAAAAATACTCCTAATCTCCCAGGTAAAAATATTAAAATAAAGCTAATATTAGATAAATTCATATAATAAGCATATCTTAATAGCGACTTATTACTATTACTATAGCTATACCTAAATATTTAGATCTATATAATAAACTTTATATAGCTCGGGATAAGCCTTTTAAGGGGGGGAATACTGTTATAAACTAGGGCTACAATACCTAATCTGGACCTGCTAAGACCTAGGATAGATAATAAAGGATAACGAGATAACTAGATCTATATATAATAGTTAGATCAGCTAGTTATAGATAGAGCTATTAAGACTAGGTTATCTAGATAACCTAGTAGAATAGACAGATAGATAAATAACCCCTAAAAGAATAGAAGTTAGATAGATTAGCAATTCATTCTAATTACTATAAAACCTAACCTTTAACTCTACTACGCGTAGACGGCTATTTGCCTGCATCTCTATCTCTTATCTTATATTCTATTTGACTAGTCCTACTAGTTACCTCCGATAAAGAGCTTTCTTACCCTAGCTCTTTACAGAAATACTTAATCTCTCTAATATAGTAAGTACCTTATTAAAATACTATAGATACTATTCCTTTAACTAGCTATATATAATAATATTATTAATATATACTAGGATAAAATCTTATAGATACTATAATAACAATCTTTCTATATAATATTAGAAAAAGCCTAGAGTTATTAATAGGCCCATTAATACTATTATTAATTACTTAAGGCCCCTATAAGAAATAATAAATGCTATTTTTTAATAATTAGATAGTTACACTAACTATTAAAAGAATCTCTTAATAATATTAAATAATAAAAATATAGTAGCGCCCTTATATTTAATAAAAACATTATCTTATTTTAGTAATAGATATATATTTAAAATAAGTTTTTTATTAATATACCGCAGGTTAATAACTATTTATAGCTTATTCTTATTTTATATAATAAATGCTAATAATATAGCTAGCGCCTTTTATATTAAAAGAATATATTTTACCTGCCTTTTAATAATTAATAGATTAAGAATAAAGTCTATAGCTTTATAGTCTCTTAAAAAGAGGTAAAATAGCGCCTATTTTAACCCTTTAATATTGTTTTTATTGCAGAAATATACTAGTATATTAATCCTATTATTAAATATACTAAGGCCTTTATAAAAAAGATTAGTATACTTATTTAAAATATTGCGCATCTATAATTTATATTTCTTACCTTATATTAATAATATATCTGCTTATTCTACTATAGCACTAGTATTATTTATATTAATTATCCTAGTATCTATTGCTATTGGCATAGGATAATTAATATTGCCTATTAATTATATTATACCTATTATTAGAATAAGTACTTAAGATAAAGATATATAGCTAAGGAGTTAACCAATTCTTATCTATATAAGATAATCTCCTATATTTATATATAATAATCTTATCTTATTATAGCAGATTAAGACTACCGGCAGATTATTCTATATGCCTAAATTATTATTTCTCTATAGAATAAGTATTATCTAATATAAGTATACCTCTAGTATAAGATATTAATAAATATTAATTATATATCCCTAAGCGGGCTAAACTATAACTATCTCTATTATATAGATTACTTACTTCCTTTATAATAGTTATTTATAAGATCTGTCCTATAAGGACCTTACCGGTATTTAATATCTGCTAATAATAGCTTATTATCTAGATAAGTTAAGGATTATTTTATTTTCAATAAGAGTACTAGTATCTGCTATTATACTATAGGCTAAGATAGGAATAATATAATAATATCTAATAAATAAAGTTATTTTATTATTATTAGTAAGCAATATAATTATAATATTAAGTTAATAAGTAGAATTTACCCCCTAGTTGCTAATTCTTTTTAAAATCTTTATATATGCTATTAGAATAATATCTGAAAAATATTTATTATAATAGGCTTATAAAATATATAAAATATTTAACCCTATGTTTAAGCATATAGTTAATTTCTCCCTATTATAGATAAAGTTAGCTTATAAATATCTATACTGCTTTTAGGCCTATATAAGGGCTAGAGGCTATCCTTCTATAGATTATAATACCTCCTTATCCTTAATCTTTTTTAATTTTCCTTATTAGTAAGGATAGCTTTAAGAGCCTCTAAGGTTTTTAGATCTTTAGTATTTATATTGCTATCTAATACTATAACTATATAAATATAAGTATTTTTTTATATAGGATAATTATTATCTTAATACTAAGCTTTATAATAGCAATATAGATATAATAATAATTATCCTTTATAGGGTTATTATAGCAAATATAATAATTAAATATCTTTATCCCTACTTTTAAATACTACTAGCAGTATTACTCTACTAATAGCTATAATTAGCTCTTATATCTATATTAATACTTATACCTTTTAATAGCGCTAAAAGAGCCTATTTATATACTCTTATATAAGTAGTATTAATAATAGTCTATTATATATATACTAGGATTTCTCCTATTCTTAATATATATCTATCTTAATATATTATATCTAATAGCAAAATTGCTCTATAGGCTTATTTAGCTTAATATAAATTAATATTGCTAGCTTTAGATTTAACCCTTCTTATAGCTTACTCTTAATAGTCTTATTATTTATTATACTTACTTCTTTTAACAATATAATCTTTTATATAAGATAATTATCTAGTAGAAGTTTATCCGCTATAATAAATAAGAAAGTTAAGTTTTATATTTATTAATAAGCCTTAACTAGGTTATAATAAAACTTCTCTTTTAATAACTAATATTATTTATCTAAAGAATAAACTAATTTATTATATATCTCTTTAAGTAGGTTTATATATTATATTAATACTCTGCCCTTTAGGTAAAAGAGTAAGATATCTAATATTATATATACTCCTTTATAAGAAGCTATAATCCTAATTCTCTTAGTAAAAAATTAAATATCCTTATCTACTAGGTTAAAAATTATAATATCTTCTAGTTTTAACCGCTATTAATATTATTTATCTTTATGCTAGGATTTAATATTATAAGGCTCCTTCTTTTTATATGTCGGTCTCTATAATCTGCTGCTTTATATATATTATTTATATAATAAGTAGTTATATAATTAGTATTAGCCTAATTTAAAGCTTAATTAATATTAGCTTAATCTAAAGCTTTTAGCTAATTATTCTTATATTAGTTATCTTAGTTCTAATTCTCTAACTACTGTATTTAACTGCTTCTCTAACTTCTTAATATAATTTTCTAAATAATATTCTTGCTTTAAAAAATACTCTGAGAAATACTACTAATAACTTAGTTACCCTATTACTAATAATAATAATGCTTACTCTATAGATTAAATATAGTAATCTAGTCCTATACAGAATACCTATACCTATTTAGGTAGAGATACTATTAGAGTATTATAACCTATACCTTACTATATTTAGTATTTCTATACTTTTATATAGAGGTTCTCTACTCTCTTTAATAATATTATAACTAGGATATTACTTACTTATATTAAATTAGTTTATATTAAATAATTGTTAACTAATTTATAGAAATTATCTATTAGTTTATTATAATATATAAATAGCCTATTAATTAATATTATATAAAATTTAAACTGCTTTATAATATATTATACAGGCATTTTTTTATTCTTTCTTAACTTATCTATATCTGCGCTTTTTTCCTATATTAATTCTTATTAGTCACTATATAGATCTAATATTATATTAGATATTATATTAGCAATACCTATAGCAAGCATATATAATTTTATCTTTTAATCCCTATAGAAAAGGATATATTATCTAAGTATTATATATAGGATTAGGATTATATATAAGTAATAACAGTAACTAAATTAAATATAAGATTAATTAAAATTAAAGATAAGATAATATAAAGTTTTATACTGCTAGCCGCAGTATTATTTTTTATTAGAATTCCTTTTAATAGTATAAAATCCTAGCTAGATCTATTATTAGAATATACTACTATTTTACTATATAAATAGGGGGAAAGAGTAATATTAAGAAGTCTAGGTTCCTCTAATGCTAAAGATATCGCTATATACATAAGGTCATATAACCTACGTCATGTGCCTCTACACTAGATCTGGCGTAGCAATAATCTCTTGAGTGTTTCGTGCTCACTCATAGATGGCAAATCAATTACAAATTGACACTTTTTAGACCACTAACAAATCTTATGCTCATATGAATATCCTGCGAGAGCTCAATTCGATAATTCACTTGGAGAAGGAGGAGTTGGCAATGTTAGATTTACGTAGCTCTCGGGGATGTACCCCACATCAAGTGATTGGCCAGCTACTGCTTCCAAATCTGTCCCGATCCGCTCCCGCGCTCTGCTCACATCATTCTACAACTATGAGAATTGCTACATCTCCTTACTCTCACCGGTACTGAATGACATCAGTAATAACGAACTTCCCCTTCTACATCCCGAACTCCCTTCTGGTCTGACTGCGTGATCAGCATACCATACCGTGGCTGCCAAGGTCTTACGCTTTGATCATACGGCCATATGGGCCGGGAAAATGGAGAGTTCGTTCGGTAAATGATACTTCCGGTATTATCGCTTCTATCGCTCAATACACCTTGCTCCAGTATCTATACAAAGACCATTAGTAGTGCCAATCAATGTTCGCCATGCCAACTCCATGCTCAATAAATCATGTTGCGCAACTCGTGTGCGAAAGTCCCAAACTCATAAACTGCCCAGAAACGAATGCATGCTCGAAGACTGATCCTCATAAGTTCAGAATTTTTTTCATCCATAGAAGTACTGCATCTCGAGAGGCGCGTAATTGGTCTTTCTCCTGCGCCCCCGCCGGCAATGGTACGGTTTCCTCGACCAAGTATGCCCGACGCAGGTCATAGAACTTTCGCCGGCATATCGGGCAGCTCCCATCCCTTGTGCAAAGCCATCGATCGATACATGGTCGGTGGAATATGTGGTTGCAGGGTAATCGACGAAAGACTGTACTTGAATCGGTATCTTCGCAGCAAAGTTGGCAGCAGCCTGGAAACTCGCCAGCTAGATCGAAGGTCAGCTATTGCGGTAAGCAGTAAGTGAAGCTGCGCATATACTCACCGTCATCTGGGTAGTCATAGCCCACGTAGCAGGGCATACGGGCTAATTCAATATCCCGTTGACGCAGTGGTCCTTTGTCTGTCCGCGAAGGAACTCTCAGGTATGTAGTAGTAGACATTATGTATGTATGGAGTACAGTGATCAGGTTTGAGGAGATTTTGTCAGCTAGGAGAGACGGGGGAGGCTATATAATAGTATCTTTCTATCATGATTGAAGTTTTTGTTTGCTAAATGGACTGTTCCTTATGGTAGCAATGCCGTCATAAGCGTGAAATGGACGCACTTTTCCTCAAATCGCCATAATTACCCCATACCTCAACAGCGGACTTTTCTCGGAAACGTGTCACCGTATGCTGTCGCTGCAGATGAGCCACTAGATAATAAGTGGTTGCAGATCCGGCCTCGTTTTCAGCTTCGTCAGACGCGAAGGTGATTACTATCAGTCTTGGCAGTCATATGATGGTTATCGGCCGAGAGATCCTAAAATTTCGAGTCAATCTACCTCTGTCGTATTTACTTATCATGTATTCGACTCTCTAAATGATAATCTTTTAATTATTCCCCGAGATTAGGCACTATGGGATCAAAATGATTCAAAATTAAAGGGTTAGGGCATCAGGAATAGTCAGAATAAGGATTATCCTCGTTGGGGTTTAATTAATTGCTAACCATTTAAAGTAGAGCTACCTTAATTACTTAGCTTCTTAAAGGCCCAAGTAGGTAGGAATCTATAACTGCTTAGCAAATACATAATAACCGCTTAATAACTAACTGCTGGAGAAACTTGGCGTATAACTTAAAGAAATTAAAAGTAGAGGTAAATAATAACGGATTTCACGATATCTAAGAACTTAAAAAGCTTATTAAGGGTCTTGGCAAGCGGATATGGGTCATCTGACGGTCAGATGACCTGTGTACTTGTACTCTATCTAGCATCCCGGTGACACTGACTCAAGCAGGATTTGGGATAACTATCCAACTAATCAATTGACAGTTATCGTAATATGTTCTGGTCCAGACTGTTCCAGCTCCGGATACTCTTCGTTATTAGGTGGACAGAACGTCGGATGATGGTCTAAGTAACGTTTTCCAGTCATACGAGTGTTCCGATATTCCAAAATGCTATCCGTCCTCTTTCCCGCGTTGACTAGGTACAGATTGAAGATAGGGACCTCAGATATAGACGCAGTGATACTGTGCAATGAGTAAGCCATGGGACTCATGCCCGAATATCGAAGTACTATACTATTTCTTTACTACTAGAAAGGAAGGAATAGACATGTTGGGGTGCAATCCTAGAACATGCGTGTTTCATAACTCCTAGACTGTAAGCTGGGAATTCTACGACCGTCTTCTCAAGGCACTTCCAATCGAACACGTAGAAAGGCAGATCTGGTTCCAATTTATCATTTACTCTAAGGCCCAATATAAGAAAGTAGCTCCATACTCAATCCAGTCAACAGTCCCCGAAAGAAAGAAAGGAAAATCACCATAAAGAAGACATTCTGGAAGTTCAAAGTAACTCCACCCCTTGAAAGGACTCTCTGGCTAATGGCTTTCTCCCTGAACTGTTTCAACAACAGTCCCACGCTTTGGCCATGACTCTCACGTTAGGATGCTTTTCCTTGAACTGCTTCATCCAGTCCTGTCCCTCAACGAGGTCTTTGTACCTCTGCGCGCGCCCTGCATCATACACCCCTATGTCCAATATAACAGTAGGCACTGCATCCCTCACTGTTTCTCCCTCTCGATGCGTCATGGCCAAAATTGGACCCACGCAAGGCAGGACTGGGCCACCGTCAAGCCTTCTGATAGTATCGATCTTCAATCGGCCAAGCAAGTGGCAGATCGGGCCTGCGATCTCTTCGAATATAGCGACTGCAAGGTCGGTATTGGAATATACGACCCATCTCTCGTTGGAGTCGTCATATAAAAACCCCCAGGGTTTATCGCAGCAGTCTGCGGGGTTCGGGAATTGCGTTGGTGGTGGCATATTTATCGTAGTGGTTTTTTGAAGCGGGTTAAAGTGGTTTCTTGGTCTTTGTAGTGGACCGTTGCGGAATAAAGAGGATATATGGAATGATGGTCTTGGTCTCCGTGGTTCTTGCTTTGTATAATGCAGTGGAGTTGTCTAGTATTGAGAATATAGAATGTTGCTGTTCTGGTCGAGCTGCTGTATTTATAATGGCCATGGTAGCCGTGACTCAACATGAGAGTCATGGATTGACGCATATTGGTGGTAAGATGATTGAATATCCCATATAATTGATAATCAATGAATGGCTTTTGCAGCACAGTTTTTTATAAAATCATCGGCTGTTTCCTACTAACTGACGCATTGAAAGAGTATGACCACTGACGGTCGGACAGCAGAAAAGTTGATTATATTTAATTGCAGAAAAGATTTTATTGTACACTAGAACACAGGACGGGGATTCCCTATCTTTAATACCTTCCTTGAGCAAACAACGGTCTATGTATTACGTATATAGAAAATTCTACAAAGAAAATTATGTGTACTAATGTATATGCGGGTACTTAACAGTCAAACAAGCAAAGCAAACTACGGCTACCGGCCTCTACAGCTCTTTTACCCGTGGAATAATCAATAAAGAGTCTTTCAGTAGTAACCTTTCTATTTCCAATACTGTCAGAATATATCAAACAAGAGAATCATCGATGCAAACTTAGCAGATTGCTACTCTAGGTACAAATCGAAGTATTTGTTTAGAGATGCAGGAACAAACACAGAGCAAACAAACAAATTTAGAGCTAATAGTAAACTCATAAATCAAGAGTAGGGTGTAGCAGCAATCTATCTACCCGAAAAAAGGAGCAAATTATGATGACGCCACGCTCAGTAGAATAGATATCGAATACTCAATAACCAAACAATTATCGACACCAGATTCCAGACTCCCCAGGTTCCAACCCAAGCTCACTTCCCCTTCCTTGGGATCATAGTTTCGAGTTGCCCGAGCATATATTCAGTATCTCAGTAGGGGGATCTCCCTCACCACGTGCGAACCTCGGGGCTCCACAAAAGTGCTTCGCAATCTTGAAACCATTCCTAAGTAGCAATGAGGAGAGTTGAACAAACTCTGCGCTGCGTGACATAACACCTCCTAGAGACCATAGTGGCATCAATCTGCCGGTAGTGGTCATTCCAATAGGCATCCAGTTGCGATAGACTGATGGGAATTGTGGATGGTTCATTAGGTCGTTGAAAAATTTGTCCCATGGTTGGCCGGGACCATCTAGTTCGATGTAGACAATTGGGTGGACCATCGTAAGTGCCATATTTGGAGTGGTGGATATAGGAGCTTTTGAACTTTGATAAGCTAAATAAGTATTTAAGTGGATCCCTGTGGTTGTCTAGAGTAGAAGAAAGTACTAAGTATATAGTTTTTAAGTATGACCTGAATTCTGCATCAATAATATAGCTCTTCTTGAGTCAGAAGATAGGTGAGTAAGAAGTTGAGAGAGTTATTGTATGTATACATATGGATTTCCTGACTCAATGCACTGCATTGGTGAAAGCAATAACATAGATTCCCTTTCGTGGTTATCATTAACACAGTATGAAGAGATGGTTTAACTGACACATATGAGGATCATGTTAATAACTGGCATAAATACTCCTAATTGGAAAGAATCCCTTCACCAATAGGCTCAAAGAATAACTGAAGCTAGCTGCGCTCTATACAACAGACACAGTCAAGATGTAGGTTCAGAGAAGATCGTTAATAGAATTATCTCTATGTTCTATCTACACATTGATGTTCTGAATAATACAATGCTGTCACCAGGACACAGGATATCATAAACAGAAAGATAATGTCTGCCAAAACGAATAACGCCATAAAGCCAACCGGACATTTCTCATAAAGCAGTAGGTACTGAGTAGAAACACTACTGTATGCAGACAAGTCACCAGATATCTCGCTATGCCACATATATCGGAGGCTCATCGCGTGTTCGTAGTAAAAAGTCAGCCTGGTTGGACAGCGCTTCCGCCCCCAGACTTAGTCTCTCAGCGAGTACTGCTGACAGGCTCTCTAGGAGGGAAGGTCGTCGATCCCAAGGCTTTGCTGTATATCGAATACTAACGGGGACTGATAGGTCGACAGTGGTCCGGCCACAGCCTTCAATCTCCATTGACATACAGAGTGCATATCGCCGCGATGCCAGGGAGGACGCAAATGTGGGTTCTGGGAAGGTGTCTCCGGAATATTCAACCACGAGCGTCGCCTCTGATTCCCATTCACTGCCCTGACTCATTAGAGTGTTCCCATTCGGCTTTGCTGGCTTCCACGGCGAAAATCTTAGTTTCCGCTTATGGTTCATGTGGTAGGTTGAATGTTTCGTCATCCACGGTGATCTCTGCGCTTCTTTTCGAGTAGGCATACGCTGTTGTGGCATGATCGATACGAACGTTGTCGAGCGTAGTCTGGAAATAACTGTTCCATAGAACGGTTCCGGGGGCCCACAACTATGACACGCGCGACTATATCGCAACTTGATCTTGACAGACGCAGAGGCGCTCTGCTTCTCACTGGAGAACTCGAAAGGTGTCGCTTCGCTTGTCTCGACGTGCAATTCTCCCACGCGACGGAATGGCCACAAGGCCCGTAATGTTTTCTTTTCTGACAGAATGTACTCTCCTGGAAAATCGCTCGTGCAGACTGGTGGCTCCTGGTCCAGAGTTGGAAACAACGATATCGGCCGCTCCATCTCAACGGTCACAGTCCCATTGCGAACCAGCTGGGCGCGAATGCCATAACTGATCTTAGATTTTCCGCGGCAACCATGAACGTGCGAATTCGGACTCCGATTTTCAAAGGCGACGTTCATCGAAGATGGTAAGCATTGCACGAGATCCGTGCCCTCTTTCAGGCCGTTTGGAGTCAAGACCTGACGAGGAACCTTGAAGCAGAATGGAAATAACCGGGTCCCCTCTGTTCCGTATGCTTCTTGTACTCCTCGGCAGTCTGTTAAGCGGACAAGCTGGATATTCCATCAGTAAGCTGGCAGGAATCGCAAAGGGATCTTAATACTTACGTCTTGTCCCATCCGCATCCGATAGAGCTCCGTCATAGGTCAGTCAATATCCATCACACTCAGAACGTTCAACACATTCCCTGTAAAGATCAGCAATATGTCAAGCAATTTCCGTATATTTGCTTTCACCCACCAAACAACGTGATTTTCACCGAGTCAAACTCCTCCGTAATGTTCTCGTCGAGACCGGTGACCACAACTGTCCCGCTGACACCATCATCGGAGAGGAAGATCGGACTCTTATCTTTTGAGTGGTGATACTTGAGCGCCCCATCACGGAAGATGATATCAACTTTGACCGTCATTTCAGCGAGTTTTTCCGCTCTTCAAATCGTTTATGTTCGCGGACTTAATTTCGTCTGGGGGGAAGTGTGCGCTCTGCCTTTTTTTTAATCCCCAGTGGTAGCGCCACTTTATCATGGATAAAAATAAATCTACCCCAAGAATGCAGCGCGTTGTATTTTTAGGAGGGTATCACAACAGCAGATGACCTGAAACCAGTCGGGAACACAACGCAGAATGTTGACCGACGTCAACTCAGCGCGCCCACAGGCTGCTTGAGGACAGGGAAAAGGGAACGAGAAAGACAGCAGCACAACCGGTCGCAACAGGTGGAGAACGTAGAATCTACAATATGTGCCCTGGGAGACCACAGTCTATATAAAGCATTTCTTTTGTTTCTAGGTACCGTATGGGGCACGCGATAGAGCTGGTGGAGACGGACAGCCCGTATGGCCTCCTGCAGGACTGTCATAGATACCTGCAATGCCCGATCCACCATCGGACATGCCTCGCAAAATCAAGCTAGCAAACGCCATTTTTTTCTGCTTCACGAAGCCCTATGGAATGTCTAGACTGGATGATGTCCGACTGATTTCACTAAACTTGCTCGCCACTGTCCGCCGTCGGTGCCGGCTCGGAACTCAACGGGAAACTGTCGGTGTCTAGTCGCCGATAGGAGTATGACCAGCAAAGAAAAAGGAACATTTGGGACATTGGGCTTCCGAATATCCCCGATTTATTATTGTTTTTCCTTTCTTGTGTACTCGTGATATGGAGAACTTGTCGATCATCTTTTTTTTTTCGGTGGAGAGTATGGATGCCTGATAAGGCTGATGGCCGATGTAAGATAAAAATGCCGTTATCTTTTATCGGTCGCCAATTATTACACCGGATCAACTTGTGTCTAAACACCACAACATCTCTTCAGCATACAGTATACACTTTATTACAACAGCTAGGCTCAGTCCATGAGACTTTTTATTTTACTTCTGCCACTATAATCCCAAACTTATCGAGATATCTATCATGACAACCATGAATATACAGCATACCGACGTGCATGTGATTGGCAGATCAAATACAACATGACCACATAGATCGTCTCGCCTGATGAACCTCGGTGCGAGAGGCTCTGATAACAGTCTCGGCTAACTTGGTTTCAGGTTCCTTCGTTCGTTCCAATCTCTAGCCGCTTTGGTGTTTGTGAGGCTGGAAGACGCCTAACGGTACCACATGATAGACGCCACCAATTGGCCGACGGATGACAACATCTTACTAGTGAGCATGGGCGCATTCATAGATGCCCACGATATATGACCTGATATTGATATCTTGCAAAGCGGGCCTAAGAAAAGTTGAATCACTGACAGATTCGTGGGTATCTATGAGCAGGAGATGCGTCTCTATACTGCTTAGTCGTCGCTCATCATTCTTCAGTATATCCTTCTGCACGGATGATCATTGTATACCTGAAACGCATCAGCCTCCCTCAAGGCCCATGCCTTTTCCAATCTTTCGAATCAGAGCCCGTTTAAGGAACGCTTCTCTTGCTAGACCTCTCGTGTGTCGCGACCATGTATCTACACCAATGATGCCTTTAACAAGAGCAGACTGCAAAGCGTAGATGGCCTGCTGAATGCCGCTCTCATCTGCCACGAGGTCGTACAGTTGCTTGCCAACAACCGTAGGTGCGACGAGGACATCATCGATAGGCGGGAGCCCTCTTCTGCTATCACCGCTCGCATTGGACGGTCCTTCCGTCCCTGGTGGTGCCGGTGAGGAGATACGGGCCTGCGCATCTGCGATCACGGCGTCTGCACGGTGAAGGGACTGCTGGAGGATAGAGGTGTTGGACTGAAGCGTCGCATTAAAGTTATTCAACGCAGCGATCTCGCCTTGCAGGGTGGCGATAGCCCCTTGCAATGCTTTGGATTGGGATAGGAGAGGCTGCACTGCAGACTTCGACTGGCCCACGTTGGATTGAAGAGTCTCGGTGAGTGTCTTGGAGACCGCGTGCAACAGTGCGTCCTTCTCTGGATTCGGTGGGATCGGTGGCGCAGGACCCGAGGGTGCCATCGACGGTAGTTCTAATTCGAAAGGCGATGTAAGGAGATCCGGGGTCTGAGGTTTGGGAGCTGGTGCCGGAGCTGGTGCCGGAGCTGGTGCCGGAGCTGGTGCCGGTTGATTTAGAGGGGCTTGTGGCGGAGGATAGTATTGTTGCTGAACTTGGTGGGGGGGTACTTGCGGAGGTCGATAAGCCGGCTGGTATTGTTGGTAGGTAGGCTGTGAGGGCTGCGAATACCCCTGAGGCAGTGGACCTACAGGAGGTTGCTGGTGCGCGTATGCCGTAGTAGGAGGTAGGGGACTACCAGGAGTAGCCCTCTCGTCTGCAAACCGCTGGGGAGGTACGGCTGCGTTGCGTAAGCTGCTCGAACGCTGCGGCGAGTAGTGGAGTGGTCTGTTCGGCGCTGTATTGTTCGGTCCATTCTGATATTGGAAGGATAACCTCCTCGAATCGGCCGTCTCTTTGGGAGGAAGCGGTGGAAGCGGAGGCGGCGACTTATATCTGTCTGGTCCAGGCTGCCTTTGCTCCGGTGTCTGTGTTCGACCCGGCTTAGGAGGGAGCTGAGGAGGAGCTTGGGGGTTCGACGGTGCTGGCGCAACTGGGCTTGGCGATGGGTTGAGTTCCCGCGGAAGGGGAGGCAGCGGAGGTGGAGCGGGAGCCTGCTGCTGTTTATATTTTACCGGTGGTTCTTTTGCGAACACCTCTCGGAGAATGGTCAGAAAGTCGACAATGGAGGATCTCTGCTCAAACCGATAGTCAGTGTCTTGTTCTGATGGGCCATCGCAATGCCACGAAGTGGGTAATTGCTCATATGTTCTCTAATTGTTTCCGCGTCAGGAATACTCACATCCCATGCCTCAGCCCAATGCGCCAGATAATGATGATATACTCTCCCCTCGAGTGTGACATGCTGTCCGACGCGGATGACCATGTCCTGCGTAGGCGTCACGTAGACCATCGGTGGTTCCATAGGATAGGCCGTAGGAATCCATAGCTCAATGGGAAACTTGTATATAGCACCGCGAAAGTTCACTGGCAATGTTCCCACGAGGTGGAGGAGAAGGGCGGAGATGCCATTCTCGAATGCTATCAAGTCGTCAGGATCCGATCAGCAGTAGAGCGGGGCAAGACTACGATGTCTTGTAACTCGAGTAGAGGGAAGAACTGACTGTAAACATCCGTCCGCGGGCCCAGCGAAGGATACTGTGCAAGAGCTGCGGCGACATCGTAGTATGTCCGGTTCGCATCGCGGTAGGTCTGGTTGGGATCGTAGTGATCCTGCGAGGACGTTGTTAGCGCAAGGTAGTTGTAGGCTACACTGCAGCATCGGGGGCCTTACCTTGGTCAACACGCCGTAGAGCCAGCTCAGCGTGCTCTGTGGCACAGTAGCCATGGTGAGAGTGCCGTTGCGAGGTATCGACTCATGGTGGTTGGAGTCGGAGCTCGCGTGCTTGTCGTTGTTGGAACTCCGCATGCCTAGACTCCCCGCAGTGGGTTCTTGGCTGGCCACAGCTGGATACCTACTCTACTTACTACCTACTTAGGAGCATCAACATGCTATAAGTATTTGGAGGATTATTCGATGCCTCGGTCGCAATGCGACTTCTTAACGATATTTGTTATTGAATTTTACCTCTCTTGATGCTCTTTCAAATAGATCCTAATTCATGAACATTACGTGGTTGAGTGGCAGACCCGATAAAAGAAATAAAAACACGCCTCTTCACCACCTCCGAGCTCGCCCTTCGTCCTCATTAGCTTCTCTACACCGTTCCAGAAGCAACAGTCACATCGTGTTTCACACCAAGCGCATTACCCGCCTCCAGATCAGAGTGAAGAGCATGCATATGCGCCGCCGTCGGGCTCGAGCTAGCCCCGGAGGTCGAATTGGCGGGACCCGACGTCGACGACTGTCTGCTCTTCTCTGAGCTTCCGAAAGAAATCGGCTTCCAAAGTCTGTGGCGTCCAGTCGACCCGCTGGATGGCTGGCTACCACCTCCAATCAAAGACGTCGCCCACAGAGAGGTCAGAGGAAGTGAAATCGCAACGAGAGTGAGAACGAAGGAGTCCATTTCAGGGACGTTGACGCAGTACTGCAGGATTGCAAAGATGGCTGCATCGTGAGTTAGTACGCTTTATCATCGCATAGGTACAAATGACATACATGGAACAATCAATGTCTGGCAGCTCATGATAAAGATCACCTGCATCGCGCCGAAGCGTTTGATTCCCATCTTCTTGCGTTTCTGAATGGCATGCCCCAGCTTGAAGATGAAAACAAAGCTGAAGAAGCAGATGCTAATAATTGTGGTGATATTGGTGGCGCTTTCTAACCAGACAGCATCGAAGTTGGCCGCTTGCACAATAGCAATCGAGTTCTCAACAGCCAGACCCAGGCGGAACCCTATCGCAAGCAGAGCGACAATCACCGAGATACCCAGCAGTATGTTCTTGTGAATCTGACGAAGCGTGACGCAGATAACTTGGGTCTGCAGGATGAGAGAACACTCAATGGCAACCAGCAGCATCACTTCGAAGACAACGGCCAGAATGGAGTTGGCATAAGCGCTGGCTGGGACTCGGGAGTAGTCGCCAGAGAAGTAAGGATAGACCTTGGAGAACTCTGTCGTGAAATAGACGCAATCGCAGATCAAGCGGCATGCATTCAAGATCAGAGCAGAGCTGTTGAGCAAGAAGACCGGAGATAGTCGCTTGTCGCTCTTGGTCAGGAGAAGTAAGAGGACAAGCAGGGCCAAAGATGCACCAAGCTGAGAGCTGTACACGATGCAGATCTTGATGCCATACTGAACGAAGTCGTCCATTTCTCCGACGGAAACATTGAGAGGAGATCCGTCCGCCAGATGGAAAGTCAGGCTCTGCGTGAAGGGGTCGAAAGGTTTCTGCATGGTTCCGTTGATGCACGCCATGAGTTGATTCAAACGATGGATATCGAGAACGATGAGATGATGCGTTTAGAGTCTTCAGTTGAAGCTTTGAAGCAAATATTGAGTAGCTACTTGGTAGAGATGATAACGGTCAGAGAAGAGGTCTAGGAAAGTGATGTAGGACAGACATATCTATAAGTACGAGAAGAAGGTTACACGAGGTGTGGTAGATATACAAGAACAATATAAAATGCTTCGTATTCATGGAAGCATAATACTTGTCCAGAAGAAGAGTATATCTCATGTAGCCTATACACTTTCCGCTTTAGGCAGTGGGGTCGTGGGGAGAACAATGTGTGAGTGAAGGAGAACAATCCTAAGGGAGGATTTAGTGGAATTCGGATTGTCTATTCTCTGCGGACTGGGTCACATTGTAGTCCAAATAGAACAATATCAAGTATAACGAGACTAAGTGTGAAAACAGTATTGAATTTTGAAAGGCCTGGAGGTGTCCTTGGATCTCCTCTAAGTCCGTGGGGAGGTTAATCCCGTATTTATCTCTTGAGCATACAAAGAATCCAGATCCGGTATGATCTAACTATCCTATGATTAGCATAATCAAGTAATCAAAGAATCTGCTGCCAATGGATGATATGATAGATCACCTGCGCCTACTGAAAGCTCCCACTTAATTAAAATCCCAACTGAGATCCCACATGGGATTAGGATAGAACAAGGCATCTGTTTGGGGAGTCTACTCGATCATATCGAATTGAGTAGCCTATCTGTGCCGATTTTCTGCGGACTGGATTTACTTCGAGGGGGATAATTAATATATAGAATAGTTAGAAGCTAATGGCCATGAGAGAGTTTGCTGGGCCATATCCAGGCACCAGCCACGGTTAGATCTCACTGTCATGGATGATCCTTGAACATATCGACTCCTGCGAGGATTTCCTAGTTATTAATTCTACTTTTCATACTACCTAGTCACTCCGTAGAAAGACTCAGCTCGAGACGAAGAATGAAATCACGTTCCCCCGATATTATTATTTTATTATTTCTCCATCTGTAGTACAGCTGCTGCGGGGCTTGCAACTGTACGTGCCCCGCAATCGCGGGTCCGAAGGAGCCGAACATAACAGCATCGCTTTTGTGAATATATGAAGAGGTTGTCTCCTTTATTTCTCCATAAAGCTGTGGAAACGTATGAAATATATCAGGCCATCTCTAAAATTATTTGAATTGCTTGTTTCGACGAATTGTGACGATTGTGGTTCGTTCACGGCCAAGTGTTCTCCACTGTCGTTTTTTATGATATCATCAGGAGTTCGTCCATCATCCGCCCATCTACCATCCGCCATCTACCGTGTTCCAGCCTTTCCATACACCCGGAATCATAACTTCAAAGCAGTCATGGCGTCTTCTCTCGATATTCAAACTAAGTACAAGCTCAATTCGGGATATGAGATCCCGGTACTAGGATATGGTGTAAGTCCTTCTTCTTCTCCCTTCGCGTTGATCATGCATGTTTTATACGATGAATCCTCCGGAATGCATCAGGACAATGCTGATACGACAGCGATTTTCTAGGTTTACCAAACGTACGTATCCTCCGTGGATGCTGATAGAACAGAAATCTAACATGAAACAAGCCCTGCCGACATAACGGAGGAAGTGACCAAGAAGGCCTTCAAAATTGGTTATCGTCACGTATGTTTAAGTCCCCCCACTTTTCAATTGAATATATAGTTCTACTCTTAACTTGGTCTGACTCCCTGAGCCTTGATAGGTGGACTCTGCCCAAGCGTACCGTAACGAGAAGCCATGCGGTCAAGCGATCAAGGATTCAGGACTTCATCGCTCGGAGATTTTCTTTACTACGAAGATATCAAGGCAACAGATGGGATATGAAAAGGCAAAAGCGTCGATCGATGCCAGTCTCAAGGAGGCTGATGTTGATTACTTTGACCTGTAAGCTTGCTTTCGTGTATTTCAACGTGACGACATGATCACTTATAAGGTGAAAGAATTCTCATCCATGCACCATACGGTGGGAAGGAAGCCCGCCAGGGTACTTGGCGAGCCCTTGTCGAGGCCCAGAAAGAAGGCAAAACGCGCTCGATCGGAGTGTCCAACTATGGCGTTCACCATCTAGATGAACTTGAGGAGTACATCAACAGTGGCGCAGGAGGCAAGATCGATGTCGGACAATATGAACTTCATCCCTGGCTTCCTAGACCCGACATTGTCAGCTGGCTCCAGAAACGGAACGTTGTCGTGGAAGCGTACAGTCCTTTAACCCGAGCACAGCGTCTGGAGGAACCAGTTCTACTGGAGCTAAGCAAGAAATACAACAAGACGCCCGGTCAAATCCTCCTCCGCTGGAGTCTGCAGAAGGTATGCTACCCTCGTCATGGTGCATTATGGTTTACTATATGCTAAGTCCTGCCAATAGGGTTTTGTTCCCCTTCCGAAATCTGTCACCCCTTCCAGAATCGAGGAGAACGCCAACATTTTCGACTTCCAGCTCACAGTGGACGACATGAAGGCCCTTCACACGAATGAGTACTCGCCAACTACCTGGGATCCGACTGTGGACAGGAGCTAGACGTACAGTGGTGAGCAAACTTTACATGAACATGTATAGTGGATTGAGCTGGCGATGTTCCGTGTTCCTACTTTTGTCAGCAGCAAACATTGTCGTATCAGCAAATGAACTTGCCACTGCATAACGCTTATACTAGATGCTAAGATAAAATACATCGCCTCAAAACGTCTCTCTCTGTCGAGTCTTCGCTACAAGTGATACAAATATAATTGTAGCAAATTCTACGTTGGCAAAAGCTAGTTTCCAGAAATTTGCTAGCAAAGCTCATTCTATCCGACAACTCGGAAGCCACCAAATCTATATTTAATCACAAAGACGGAGGCTACAAGATTAATGCCGGCTAGACTAGATACTTAGCGAGTCGGCTAACTAAGTAGTGCATCTAGACTCGAACTTCCAATCGGTCTTCCCCGAGGTCGAGTTTTTGCCCCAACTGTTTTTTTATCTACTAAAGGTGGGCCTTGTCTTATCCCCGTCATAAGGATTATTTTGAGATTATTCGCGATCTATTCATAATACCGGATCTGTACGGGGCATTAACATTGGGGGAAATATGATATCGTAGGAGCGGTATCACCTTCGAACTTTTTCGTCTTCTCTCCTTTTGTTCCAAAGGATCAAGATCACCCAATGCCAGCAATGGCCCCAGGACCATTACCTCAACAAGCCCTTCGACGACGGCGCAGATGGCTTCCCATCCCATCTTGCAAGAGGATCTCGATCTGCCTCGTCGTCGCCATTATCCCTCTATTCCTGGTATTAGTTCTATTCGTACTTCTCCCCGCGCATATTTCCCTACACCACGATGCGGAATACTTTCGTACGCTTGAAAGTTACAGAGAATGGAAACATCTCCCTCCAGAGTTGCGGGATGATCCGCTTTTTCGCCAATCGGATTCGTGGAATGAGCGGTCTGTCGTTCCCTTGATTAAGGATATCACACAGCTATCCAGCATGAATTGGTTGCGGCAGATGGAGTTTCATGATGACTGGACGGCGGAGTATCCAGCGCAGGAGTTCTGGATCTATGTCGGCGGGTCACCGAAGGGTGAGACTCGAACTGTGGTTGCGAAAAGCAAGGAAAATGCCGCGCCTCAGCGGCAGAAATCAATTTATGATGATGATGACGACGATGGGGATGATGGCTACGACTATGGCAGAGTGAAATTGTTCTCGTGGAACTGGATTCTCGAAGGAGTGAGGAACCTCATTCTAAACACCGAGACTCTCCGCAGAGTATTTGGGTTTATAATTTCTCTTCCGGGACCGAGTTGTGTCGATTCACCGGAGATCTGCCACTCGTTCAATAATGGCTTTGATCGATTGCTGGAACTCTATCATACGCAGAGGCAGTACCAGAGTGCTAATACGGGTCTTACCTTTGTCGATTGCGACGTCAGTCCGTATATCTGTGATGAATGGGGCGTTGATCCCGTCATGCTGATTCATGTGAGGACATCGTCGCCGTGTCGCATGGAGATGTCTCCCTTCCGCTGGTACTGTTCTGTGAAGTGGCATTTTGTCGCGCTGCCGTTGCGGAAGATGCCCATTCAGCGCACGGTGAGACTGTCGGATTTGGTGTCAGCCTCGTCTTCTATCGCTCCAGTGTCCGGTCAAGCGAAGGGTTCGGGTGGGAAATCATCGAAAGCGTTCGATCCTGTAGTGCCTGTGTTCCCAAGTGCGTTTGAGCAGTTGCATTCGATGGTCAGCTATTCAGGTAGTGTCGAGGCGTTGAAGTTTGAAGACCATGAAATTCTCGAGATTAAAGGCGAACCGAAAGATGAGTAGGATAGCATCTCTTGTATATTGTTATCGATAACTGTATAGATATTATACATGTTCCTTGATAGACTACCCAAAGTAGACAAGTTTACGGTGACCAGACCTCACGATCATCCGTACAAAGTCGGTCGATGATGACATAGCAAGAGATTAACTGATAATAGTCACATAGATAACAAGCCGATAATGCTTTGGCAATATACCTAATCTAACAAGTGAAAAGGCATATATACCGTGGAACACGGGACTAAAGAGACTGCAGCGCAATAAATATAAGCCGTCGCGCGTTGGCAATGCCAAGGAGACCTCTATGGACAGGCAACAGGATAACAAGTACATCAGTACGCCGCAGGAGGCAGAGCCTTTCTGCGCATCACTGCTAATAGCTAATAACAATGCTAGAATGAGGACAGACGGAGAGGATGTAGGGGACGCTAGATTTTAGACCATGACAGGTCAAAAACACCTGCATGAAACTGTCCATGGGGAGGATGGGTGAGGAGGGGATATTAAATAAATACCGGACTAATATAGCAGTTTCCTACTCGCCTTTGAAATAATATCACCAATTTTATCGATCCACTTTTGCGTTTCTTCCCAGTCGCCGGCATCAATTGCATCCCGGATAGCTGGGAAGAAGGCCTCGTCGTAACCAGACCAGGCCTGAGGCCCGAAGATGACATGTTTGAATTGCGTGCGATTGGGAACCTAGTAGATGACTGTTAGAGTCGGCTTCTTTAAGCAAGAAATATCGCAAGAGTACTCACACCACCGCCTTCGTCCAAGTCCAGAATATGGGTCTCAAAATTCGCCATGCGAGTGTTATGGCTCATACGCTTGATCGCCATAATATTGGTTTCAAACCCACCAGCACCCCATACCGTATCATGCCAGAGCTGATCCCATTCGTGAAATCGTGCAGCGTTCTCTTTGAAGTTGGTTGCAGCATCATAAAGTGGCGTCATGTTCAAGGCTGGTTTAGAGCCACCCAAACTCCCGTCCCTCGACTGCATCGATTCTATTTTAGACTTGGCGTACTCGTCCAGTTCGGAAACATAACTGGAAAGATAGGCAGCATACGCTTCCATGTCAAATGGTAGAATCGGATTTTCAGACAGTTCCAGAAGGAGTAAACCCCAAATTTCACCCAAGGACTTGTGATAACGGAAACCCGGATCACCAAACTGTGTCATCCATTCATAGTTGTCGTAACAACTGTGGTATGGATACGGTTCTCCAACAAAGCCAAAATCGATGCTGGAAGTCCCAGCAATGTCTTGAAAGGCGACGTAGTCACTGCCTGCTCCCAGCCCGCTAAGTCTCTGATTCTTCGACTGCCAGATTTCTTTCAAAGTCTGGTTTGCTACGGGGTCGGAGCACCTATTCAGGATCTGCAGAAGAATGCGTTCATAGAGAGGGGAGCCTGCCGCTCGAAATTCGCCGCCGCTCACAGCAACGTCAACATTGAGATAGGCATACCCATTGTTACGAAGTGCATCAAGTTCGTTTTCCACATGCTCCGTGGAGCCTATGAGGTTGTATTCTTCGCCGTCCCAGCTTGCGAATTCGATTGTGCGGAGTGGACGCCACCCAAGAGCAAGAAGCTCACCAAACACTCGCACCACCTCCAAGAAGACGGCTGTGCCACTTCCCGGGTCAACGCCTCCGAAACACCAAGCATCGCGATGGTTTCCGACGACAATCTTCTTCTCCGGTTGCTCTAAGCCGATAATGCGACCAATTACGTTGTATATTGGCTGCCTCTCGATGTCGTCCTGTAAATTCATAAGGTTGACCTTAGGCGACGAAGAATCTCCCGTCCACCATTCACTGATATCGGGAACCCCTCCCACCCATTTCTTAGGTACCTTTTCGCCGTGACCCCTTAGCACCTGGAGAAGTCGTTGTGCATCGCGCCAGGCGATAGGAATGCTGGGAATCTGGTTAAGACCGGGGCTCTCTTCCGGAGACAGTCTCTTTTTCTCATCAGGTGTTGAAGCAAATCCGGGGGTGAGAACATCTCCAACAACCCAGGACATCAGGCTCACGCCACCTCTCTGAACTCCATCTGCAGGCATAAACCGTCCGTCGGGATACGTTGGTCCCAACACGAACCCATCTTCAGCGGGATCCGAATATATGATACATCCGGCTGCACCCGCCATCTCTGCAGCTTTGATCTTAAGCGCTCGATCTCCCTGAGTGCCGTAATAGCGCACTAATACGATGGCACCTTGAAGAGAGATGCCCTTGTCTGCGAGGAGTTTAAAGTCTTCACGGGATCCATAATTCGCGTAGACGAGCGGTCCCGTCACGTTACCGGATTTCGAATGGCCATGGAAGACTAAGGTCTGCTGTTGAGGGGGATCCTTATAGGCTTGTTCCTCATCCAAAATGGCCTCCCAGGCCAACTCAGGCGGGTCAACGATAGCTACCCTTCGTCCGGTGGGTTTCGGATAGTTGAGGTATACCTGGAACTCCTCCATTCCAACTTCATCCAAGCCTGCCTTGCGGAATTCCTGCTCGATCCATTCTGCAAGCACGTAGCTTCCTTCCGTACCAGCCATATGGGGAAACCTAGTTAACCGCTCGAACTTCTCCGCGATGCTTGTCTCGTTGATATGACCCTGGACATAATTCTGTACCGAGGACGGTGTATAAGACTGGCCTATACTGAGACGAGTTCCTCCTATCGAAAAGAGATCCGTCGCAACGACAAGGTATACAATAGTGACGACGATAATCAGACCCACCAGGCGCAAGATGATCAAGCACACTTGATATTCCCCGCGCGATCGCCAGCGATCAGTGAGGTTGGAAATAAAACTAAAATTGAATTTTGGAAAGTATTTTCGTAGCGGAAGATGAATCGAAGAGAGTGTACGTGTTAGAGTATTGAAGCGTTTCGAGAATCGCTGCCCTAGGTGTGAACGGGACGATCCTGGATGCGCCGGGTCTTCGACATCCATCTCTTGCATCTCCCTCTGCAGCTCCTCCATTGAACCCCGTGTTGATTCCCCATCATCAGAGGCCAGAAAGTCCAGACTCGATCGTGCGGACTCGACGGTTGGCGGGTGATAGCCAGCAGGATGGGAGCGCGAGCTATCGCCGGCGGAGTCGCCACGGCGAAGGAGGCCCTGTCTCTCTGCATCGTTGCTTATCTCGGTCGAACCGCGATGCGACTGGGAGGAGATCGGTCGGGAAGAGGTGGCTTCTTCATATGTCGGGATAGGAAGGGATTCATAGTTGAACTTGTCGTCGCTGCCCATGGCGGCGGTCGTACCGAGCTCCGCAGAGCCCCTGAGGATCGAACGTCACACAGGCAGAGATACGCAGGGTCATGTTCTGAAGGCAAAAAGAGCGACGGACGGAGGCAGACTCATTGCTCCCCGGATCAAGAAGGACACCACAGGCGTTGACGGTAGTCAGATTGAATCTTGTGGAGAGTTTCTTCTCCTGACGGATATGGACTTCTCTCTCCGGACCGTCCAGACCGCGTGGCGCAGTCGGTCTCCACGTCTCGAGTTGCTGCGCCGAGTCTTGGCCTCTCGACGGTTCGTGCCCTCGACTATTACTCCAGACTCACCTTTCTTCTCCGCGGGGAAGTTCATTTGAGATAATATAGACCTGTTAATAGCCAAAAGTTTGACTGTCTGAAAAATGCAGGTACTGGCATATTTTACTTGGTGCTACAGAGCGGTATGGGATTCCATCCACTCGCCCGGAGATTAACTAATAGCTCAATAATAACGACGATAAGCCACTATCCTATCGAGTGGCAGACAATTATGTTGTCCAGTAATTAAATCATACAATATGGCTTGTGGGATAGACGGATTGTTCTCATGATCTTTCTCGCTGAGGGTATCTGGTGGTTATTGTGGTTGTCCCGTCAGCCATTTATATATTTTGAGATTAGTGCCGTAGCATGCAAACATTTGTATGTTTTCAGATACAATATGGCACGGTGCTAACATTGCAGAAAGGCTGTTTGGTTATCTGGTATTTATCTTTGCATCTCTTGATAGGAACATCGAATGAAGTACCCCCATACCCTATTCTTTGTAGCCCCCAAAGGCTACCAAGGCGCTTACAGGCACGACGAATTGAACTCTGAAAGGACGAATTGACAAGATACAGGGAAGATAATAATCACATTACAAAAAGACTGCAAGGCTGTCTCACATAAGCAGATACGACGACTAACCAATACGCGAGTCAGACGAAGTGAGCACGATCATTTCTGAGCTCAGCCGTAATCCAAATTTGGAGAATGGTGATTAGTCTGCAGCAGGATACGAATTGTCTCCAAACAAGATATCTACGTCTTAACTAGTTATTCTGTCGTCTTACTAAAAGCCAGAGTAAGAGAAGGGACTACTAGCTACGAGCGACTCTGCAGGCCATTCTGCGCTTACAAAGCTTCAGAGATCCAGATGCTCCAAACCGCATTATCACCGAAGGAATCTGTGGTATCCGCCGAGGAACGGATGTGACCCCGGTTGACGGCTTTGGAAACGGCCAATCGTAGGAATAGCCACGAGAAACCAAGTACACAGGTCGTATTTCATCACCCCACTCCGATGAGATTAGATTAGATGGCTGCTGGCTGTACACGTATTGGAACTTGGAAGACGCCGCTCGTCTGGGCATGGCACGGATGGGTCTGCGTAGCAGAAGCAACGAAACGAAGTACATACATGCGTAGTACGAGACGCATGGCGAGATTGCAGCAGCTGCTTCGCTTTAGCATCTGCAACGTGATCCTAGTGAGATCATAGCCCGTTCCAGTCTGCACTAGAATCGTTTTTTCTTTTTTCTCGAATCCCTGCCAATTGTACATACCTAGTACACACGTCCTTCCTCGTGGAGGCAGCTGCATGTAAGCCCCTCTCACACGCGGCGTGTGCGGTAGCAGCCGGAAAAGCAGGACATACTATATAAGTTTCCGATGATGGGGCCTGTCAGTGTTAGCTTGGCATTATTCATGCGATCTGATCTGAAAGGGTTCTTCAAGTCTCTGGACTGGCTGGTCCACCGTCGAGATGAGATGCGATGCGATGATGGGTCGAGATGAGATAACGGGAGAGCTCCACTTGGCCGGCGATGGCACGTGAGGCTAAACCGGCTGCACGTTTGGCCGCAGGAACGCTCCGTATTGAGGCGGAATGAAGGAAATGAAAAAAATATTAGGCAGACGAAGATGGGATTGTAGCTGAGAGGAAGGATCATTCTGACTTGTAGGCATTCCAATCCTCCGCCCCTGCTAGTCAGGAACGTAGAGAGTCAGCAGAATCTCGCTGCCTGCGGTTGCTGAACTGTTGAGTTGCCCTGTGCTCCTCCCGGTGCCAGTATCGGCCATCAGCGATATCGGGTTCGGGACGCCTAGTCTGTCCACTAAGACACAAAAAGAATAATTAGTTCAACTTGGTCGAGTTAGTCGAGCGAAAGCCATCCAGGGGAGAAGCAACGCCAGGGGCTGTTTGATGGCGGGGCGGTAAGCACACCGTGTGGCCACCAAAAAAGGATCGTTGGCGGTCTGTCGTGGCCATCAACGCTTGGGGGTTGCTGCTCATAAATAACACTTCTCTCCTGTGTCTTCTCCAGTCCAGCCTCGCTGTCGTCTCTATCCACGCCGTGCAAAGTCCCAGGAGGTAGGTCATTTTGCGCTCTTGTGCCTCCCCGTTTGCTCTCCTTATCGCCTGTGTGCAATGTTGGGGGATTAGGACGACGATCCTCGTGGTCCCACAATCTCGACCCTCATCCTCCAAGCTGTTGCAACGTGGTGCAGACGAAATTGGAAACGCCTGCTGACCATATTCTCCGTCCTTATTAGGTGCTCAGAGTCCCTTCGTTCTGTGTCTTTGCAGCGTTCTATTTCCTTGCGCACTTTGCCTACACAGAAAGTTTCCGTATCCAGCAGACCTCCTTTTTCGCCGCCACCATGTCTGCTCGTCCTCAGAACGTTGGCATTAAGGCCATTGAGATCTACTTCCCTGGCCAGGTATGTCACCTGAATTCTCTGGCGGTACTTCGCGCAGACAGAGTGGGACTGAGCTCTAACTCTCTGGATAGTGCGTCGACCAGAAAGAATTGGAGAAATTCGATGGCGTCAGCGAGGGGAAGTACACCATTGGTCTGGGACAGACCAAGATGAGCTTCTGCGATGACCGGGAAGGTGAGTATCTTCACCTTGGGAGAACTAGACGATTTCCAAACTGACAGGCCGAACCCCCGCAGACATCTACTCCATGTCCCTCACCACCCTCTCCTCCCTCCTCCGCAAGTACAACATCGACCCCAAGTCCATTGGCCGCCTGGAGGTTGGTACCGAGACTCTGCTCGACAAGTCCAAGTCCGTCAAGTCGGTCTTGATGCAGCTGTTCGAGCCTTCCGGTAACACCAATATTGAGGGAGTCGACACCGTGAACGCTTGCTACGGTGGCACCAACGCCGTCTTCAACAGCATCAACTGGGTTGAGTCCTCTGCGTGGGATGGTCGTGACGCCATTGTGGTCTGCGGTGATATTGCCCTGTACGCCAAGGGCGCTGCTCGTCCCACCGGTGGTGCGGGCTGCGTGGCCATGCTCATCGGCCCCGATGCTCCCATCGTTTTCGAGCCTGGTCTGCGTGGATCCTACATCAGCCACGCGTACGACTTCTACAAGCCCGACCTGACGAGCGAGTACCCCGTCGTCGACGGCCACTTCTCCATCAAGTGCTACACCCAGGCTGTGGATGCCTGCTACAAGGCCTACAACGCCCGCGAGCAGACCCTGAAGGCCAAGAACGGCACCAACGGTGTCGAGCACGACGACAGCAAGACTCCTCTGGACCGTTTTGACCATGTTGTCTTCCACTCCCCCACCTGCAAGCTGGTCTCCAAGTCCTACGCGCGGATGCTCTACAACGACTACCTGGCCAACCCCTCCCACCCGGCCTTTGCGGACGTTGCGCCCGAGCTGCGCGACATCGACTACGAGAAGTCGCTCTCCGATAAGAATGTCGAGAAGACCTTCGTCGGTTTGGCTAAGAAGCGCTTCAACGAGCGTGTCCAGCCCACCACCGAGGTGGCGACCATGTGCGGTAATATGTACACCGCCAGTGTCTACGGCGGTCTGGTCAGCCTTCTGAGCAACGTGAAGTTCGACCCCAGCCAGCCGAAGCGCATTGCATTCTTCAGTTACGGCAGTGGTCTGGCTAGTTCTATGTTCAGCGCGAAGATCGTCGGCGACATCTCGACGATCGCCCAGAAGCTGGATCTGCACAACCGCCTGAACAGCCGGAGAACGGTGCCTCCTCAGACTTACGACGATGTAAGAGCCTTCTAGTCTCTTTCGTAGGTGGATAGACAACTAACTTTGTGCGACAGATGTGCCTTCTCCGTGAGCATGCTCACCTGAAGAAGAACTTCAAGCCGGCTGGCAACATCGAGACCATCCCCTCAGGCACCTACTACCTGACCGAAGTGGACGACATGTTCCGACGGAAGTATGAGATCAAGGCGTGAACGAGATAAACGTCCCGCGAGACAAGGTTGCGGTTTTTACGAAAAAGGGAAAATAACCCGCTCTTCTCACTTCTCTTTTTCTTCGTTGGTCTTTTCCATATTCCCCCTTGTCGCGACATGGATATCGTTCCTTTTTACGATCATCTCTGCGATGGCCCGGGGTTGGACGTGCGAGCGAGAGCTGCACCGAGATGTGCAGCCATAGACGTTGCTTGCAAGAACAGGCGGATCCTCGGTGGAAGAGGGCTGCCAGTCGAATAATCTAATCGAGTAGACACTTGAATAGAGTGGGTGTCGATGCACATAGGACTTTCATTTTCCCCGGTCAGATATGAATTTATAATAGTTTAGATAGAGAAACCGCCATTTGTCTCTTGAGTAACCTCTATCCTTGTGCATGTAAACCCCTGTCCGACCTTCCATGATTATCATATTTATCGTACGCTCGAAGTTCTCGATTGTTTCACGTCGTGGGGAAGAAGCGTACAGAAGTGAAACACGGCACGAACACGACAGACAAAAAACGAGATATCTGCAGAAAACAACCAGATCTAGATTGGAAGATACTATTGCTTCTTCACCGTCTCTCTGACTCACGCGATGGTGGAAAGAAACATGAAACAACGATGAAGCCAATCGCGATCGTTGCTGAGCACGGGACGCAGCTTGTCTGGAGCAGAATCTCTTCCGTTCCCTGCGAACTTCCTCCATCTCTCCCTGCATGAACCGTCTCCATCATCCCTCCGCACTGACTCACGCGTAGTAGTGTGCTTCTTTACTTGACGTCCATCTCCAATCGTTTCATTTATGAGGTTGTGTTTTCTGCAATTCTGCCAGCGGGCGTTGCGCCTACCTTCGATCAGCGTTCGCCAGTTCCTTCGCGCGCCGGGGGCTCATCATGGTGGCAGCCATTGAGCGAGCGTGACGCCGGCCTTCACGGCCAGCGCGTACTGGAACTGTTGACCTCATCGGATTGGGCATTATCAAAATAGTATCAGCTTGAGACTATTGCAACCGCTCCTACTAGCAAAAAAATGTACCAGTGTCATTTTGCTGCTGTCCACTTGGAGCCCTGGGCGCTTCGGGAGATTATTCTCCCCACCATGGGCGGCGCTCTGGACAAGAATAACCTGGGACTAAACTTATCTGCTCCATTACCATAATGATATATCATTCTTGCCGCCCAGGAGCAGCCGGGCCGGCCAGACGCCGTCCTCCAGATGGCATGGACCACGTCAGGACCTGATAGATTATGCTGATGTTGCTAATTATACTCCCTCAAGCAATTCTGGACATGCTAACCGCCGGAATTACGTAGCATAAGATCGACACGGGGATGAACTCATGATCAGGTATGCAAAATATAGGACTTTTGGCGCGCGACTGCTGGTGATCATTCCGCCCCGGCCAGCGCGCCTCTCCGGACGAGCCTCGCGTCGTTTCTCATGAACTATAGCGGGCCCTTGAGGTTCCAATATGGATCTTCAAGCTTAGCTCTGTTGCGCCTCTATGGAGAACCTGGCTGCTATGGAGTTGCTTTCATGTTTCATGTTATTCTGGTTCCACTTACTGGATGGATAACTCTGTCTTTTCTCTACATGGTGGACTCCTCTCTTGGGAGCATTTAATATCCAAGCATTCTCCGTTGGTCCTTCATTATCTTTTCAGTCCATTCAAACGTTCCCTATTTCCTTTTCCATATCAGTCAGTCTATTGTACGCATTCCACCAATAATGTTCTGATGGCCTCGTTGTTCAGCCTTGTCTCCAACCCAGTTCTTTTCCTGTGTCTCATTGTCTCCAATCATTAGGCGTTACCGTCGACATACACCGAGGAAGCAGGCCCTTCCTATATTCCCGCTTTGACTTTGTACCTTTTCTTCTACTTCTCTCATCGAAAAAACTGACATGTCGAGCTTTTACGCTGGATCGTTTGAGCCGTCGTCACCCGCTGATGGTACCATTAACGGTTACATGCATTCGGATTATTACTATACCAGACCCATGACACCTCCAGTTTCGGCAGCCATTCCTACTTGGAGTGAAACTGGCCATGCCACTTCTGGCTCCTCGGCCTACTCCAACGACTCTTCTCCTGCGTCTGTGGTCACTGGCACAACTACCCCAAGCAGATCACCAGCTAGACAACATGTCCCAGCTTTACTGCCCAAGATCAGACCACAGGACATCGTCGTTGAGCCTGCATCCGCTGGTGGACCTCAACGTCATCGTCGAGTTCTGTCTAATACGCGCAACCCGCCTGGATTCGTTCCTTATCCGTCCAACCGCCCTGCCATTCAAAGGGTGAGCTTTATCGACTCCTCTACCGCGGACTGTGCGGTCGTGTCACCCGCATCGACCACTCCGACAATCACTGCTGGTCGTGCCTCTCTTGCTGGGTCACCAGTAACCTTGACGCCTTCTCATAGACGCAAGGTCTCTGGTGGACATTCTCGTTCCGGCTCTGCTTCGAGTATCGATGAAGCAACTCTAAGCCGTTACGGTTATCCCACCTATAGACAGCTCCCGAAGTATGTCTCCCAGTCACAAGTCACGCCTACTACCCCGGCCACTCCTGGCCTTCTTGTCAACCCAATCTATTCTCAACCCCTTGCCAGCAGCTTAGCTCCGCCGCTGGACGGCCTGGCTCAGCTGCAGCCCATGTATAATACTACTACTGCCCTTACTGCGCAAGCGAACTATATGGGTTCTGCTCTGAACGTACCCATTACATCGCTGGCCCGGGTAATTCCTACAGCGGAGCGTGCACCGTCCACCACGCTTCTTGATTATCTTACCGGCCCAACACAGGCCATTAATTTAGTGCATAATTTGAGTGTTGTCCCCAGTCGCGGTCTGCAGAGCTACTTCTGGTGGGACATCCGGAACCTCCGTAGCTGGTCGTCTTTCTCACTGGAGACGATCAACTGCATCAGCGGACTCACCAAGCTATTGACGACGGAAATCCCAGAACACCTTGCCCCTCCAGCTATCGTTCCATCTTCACGTCTGTCTCCTGAGTCTGAAACAGCTCTCGTGGAACTCTTACGGGATGTCTATGCCCTGCGTGTTAATGCTGCATTGGCAGTGTCTCAAGGTCCAGACCATTTGTCTCTTTATGTCTCTCCAGATGCAAACAGTGCGGGAAACAGAGCTGGCGGCCCCCATTTCCTCGCAAATTACGCCTCGGACACCGAACGTACGACTTCTGGCTCTCCGCGCGGTCGAGTCGTTGGAGTCGTCAAGAGCTTCGATCGCTGGAACACTGGAATGCGCAACGAAGCGCCTCATCGGCGAGTTGAGTACCTCAATGGACTGTCCCATCTTCAACGTTGTATGCGTGAACATTCCTGCCGGTATGGCTTCATCATGACGGAAATTGAGCTTGTCTGTGTCCGTGCTGGTTGCGACGAGGGCGATGACGTGCCTTATTTCGGTTTTCTAGAGCTGGCGACTCCAATAGCGACAAAGACATCGTCAGCCAGCTTCGACAATGTCTCTGGCAACACAGTGGACAATTATCCTCCTTTTCACTCCCCCGCTACCACAGACTCCTCACGCAGCGTGTCTCCACCGGATTGCAACGACCCCGACGGGCAGCCAGACAACCTGAACGTCCCCATGACCGCAAGCATGGCTCTATATTTTCTTCTCATGCTTTCGAAATCGGTCCCATTGCCGGATCAACCGTCCGGCCATCTGAATGTCGGCGGGCCCGGCGCACTTACCCGTCAACGTGTTCTGCCAGAAGGAAGAGACAAATGGATTCCGGAGCCACAGCTCTCAGAGCGTCGCGACGCAAAACGTTCTCGAGGCTGGGTTTGGCCCCAAGATGCTTGGCATCGTCGTGAAGGAGGTTCAGCTCGTGCCAAAGCTAGTACGGCAGAAGGGAAGACGAAGAAATGGCACAAGTGAATTGTGAACATATTTGACTATCATGCAGAAGAGGTTTTATGTTTCTGGTTTCTAGTTCTGTCCAGATAGTATTCGTCTTCCGTTAGTTCAGGTCCATAATATTATGCATAGAATAATACAGTATGCCCAATATACCATCTCTGTTTTGGACATATTTAATTTCTCTGTCTAACATCTCATAAACATGGTCACTGTTCCACCGCAAGCCCTCTCGATATATTGTTCTCAACAATATACTCATCACGTCTGATATGTAATGTAGATGTATATGGGGGCTTTCTTGCATGTATTTCTTCTCCATGACACTGGTTGTCTTTTTTCCAATCAGTGCACCAAGAGCTACGGAAAAGCTGAACGACTTGGCCGGAATTAAGCCGGCTTCTGCTAACGCCAGTCATTATCACGTAATGTGTATACCTCAAATTACCCAAAGAGAGCAAAACTCCATTTTGAATTACGCCCACACGAAGTATTCAGGTAATCTATTCTTCGATATGCAAAAACCTCACATCATCTACCATCGTATACACTCTCTCTACTGCCGCGAATGAGGACAGGATGTTACGAAAACCCAGGACGTGATACCCGAGTCTTACTACACTGGAAGTGGACACGATTGACCTGGACTTAGTTGGTCATCGCTCCAGGACTCGAGTTAACCCTAGAGCATGCAATGGTAGTTAGTAGGCAGATAAGTAACTTGGTAGTTCCTACCACTTCACAACGCCCTCTAGTAGATCCACAGAGCTAACTGGAATCAGATCGTGATTTCTGAGCAATCGAATATTACCATAGTTAGTTATATGACCTGCGCTAAGTAAGCTTCCGATTTCCCAGATCGATCGATTAGATATCATAGCTGGGACCTTGATGGACCGATTGGGGATCTTAACTAATGGGGACCTTGGGAACTATGAGAGTACGAGTACCCGGGGAGTTAGGGCCAGGCAGGTTAAGAGACCCCTTTAATACGTAATATGATATATTAATCGATTATGGTTTCGTTGAATTGAATCTGTTTCAGAGGAGATTGGTTGTGATTCTCTTTTTATTTGCGGTTTTTCTTCGAAAGAGCCATCACGCGAGGGTCCCGGACCGATCCGATATAGATTCGAAAGGACTGCACGATACAGTTAAAATGACGACGGCACAGAACGGGTCCTTTAGTCCTGATCTTCCTGACGTCCTTGATGTGTTGATTGTCGGTGCCGGACCATGCGGTCTGGCTGTTGCGGCGCGTCTGCAGGAGGAGACGCCCTCTGCGATATTTACGGACGAGGAACATCAACGATATCATTGGATCAAGCGGCACAGCGGCCATATGGCACTCGTTCGGGCGCATAACAAGAAGATGAACGGCGTCAAGGCAGAGAAGTATACCGGTTCCAGAGGGAGCAGTTGCTGTGGTCGAAAAGGTTGTCAATCGCAGCCGGAACCACCGTCATCGAAGTATTCGACACTCGTGCTGGATGGGTCTGGAGATCGCTGGATGGAACGTTGGAACAGGTCTTTCCGAACGCTGGAGATAGAGCAGCTTCGAAGTCCTATGTTCTTCCATGTCGATCCGGGAGACCGAGACGGCATGCTCGCCTTCACCATGGAAAATGGCAGGGAGAAGGAACTCTGGGAGATTCCTGGATGTGTTGGACAGGAGATGAGCAAGCATAAAAAGAAGAAGAGGACCAAGGCAAGGTATGTGTTAACTCCTTCCTTGCGCCGAGTATACTGCAAGTCTGACACCGTGAAGAATAACGACCGGTGAAGTGGAGATCAACGAGCGTGATCGCAAAGATTACTTCTCACCATCCACGAAACTCTTCCAAGACTATTGCTCTTCTGTTGCTTCGCGCTATGGATTAGATAACCCTGGTCAGGTATTACAGCAAGAAGTGGCGGATATCAAGTTTGATATCGTGCCCGAATACTCGTCAATCGACAAGATCTTCACCGTCACGACAAAGGATGACAGGAGATTTTATAGCCGCACTGTGGTGCTGGCTATTGGACCTGGAGGTCCTAAAATATTCCCCTGGCAGCTCTCAAGTACGGAGGAGATGGGAGCCTGTCATAGTCTCGATATCAAGACTTTCCCGAGTCCTAATGTGAAAGCTCGGATCAAGAATCACCAGGAAACGAACGTGGTAGTTGTGGGAGGTGGACTCTCGTCTGCGCAGGTAGTGGACATGGCTATAAGAAAAGGGATCACCAAAGTATGGTTTTTCCTGCGAGGAGAACTGAAAGGTAAGGCTCATACCCGGTTGAGGATATGGTCTGAAAACAATTTTGACTCTTGGAGCAGTCAAACACTTCGACATTGACCTGCCGTGGATGGGAAAGTTCAGAAACTTTGAAAAGGCAGTTTTCTGGACCGCCGACGATGAAGAAGAAAGACTCCAAATGATCCAGAAGGCACGCAATGGTGGCAGCATCACGCCCCGATATTACAAAATATTAAAACAGCATGTCGCTCGCGGAAGACTCTCCATCCACACGCACACGGTTATCGTCTCCAAGGAATTCGACCCATCGTCAAAGACATGGACACTCACCACGGATCCTCCGATTCCTGACCTCCCCCGCATAGACTATATCTATTTCGCCACAGGCGCAAAATCCGATGTCAGCTCGCTTCCATGTCTGCAGAACATGAACCGAGATTATCCAATAGACATCCGACAGGGTCTGCCTTGCATTACTGATGATCTTATGTGGAAACATGGCGTTCCTCTTTTCGTTACCGGTCGTCTAGCAGCACTCCAGCTCGGACCTGGGGCGGCGAATCTCGAAGGAGCTAGACTTGGCGCGGAGAGGATAGCATGGATGTTGGAAGAGATCCTGGGAGATAAGGATGAGTCCAAGGAAAAAGAACCGTCATTGATGTCCTTTCCAGGCTTGGGAAACAGATATGCAGGCCTGTTTGATACCAGAGAACCTGTGGCGAGGGATCATCTCACGCGAGAGTTGTAGACCTTGAGTTGAGTAACATCAAGGACGATAGAACCAGTGAACTGAATGTGAAATATATTTTTGAAATCAAAGTAGTCTTATCGAGAGCTATGGATGCTTGTGATAGCGTCTGTTAGAGAAGTAGTTAAGAGCTCATACTCCACGACTTCGCATCTGTCAAGGTACTTGGACGAGAGAAGGCGGGGAAGATAAGTAAGGACCAAGGTGGTTCCGCAGCGGAGATACTTAACAACCCAATCACTGAGCCGACATTACAACGTGGGGAATACTGATCGCATCGCAGCGAGTATCAAACCCAAGATCATTCAAATCCATGCTTTCTTCCCTCTTCTTCTTCCTCCTGCTAACATTCTAGGCCTAACTGGATACGACAGAAGTGGACAGATTGTAAGAAGCCATGGCTGTTCCAACCGACGGCGCCTCCGGATCCAACGATGCCGTTCCAGCTTCCTCAGGGATGAAGAAGCTTCGATTTCTTGTCATCGGTGCTGGATCTCGTGGAAATGCATACGGTCGAGCTGTGACCGTCGCGACGCGGGGCGTCATCCACGCCGTTGCTGAACCACATGCATTCAAGCGGCGGGAGTTCGGGAAGAACTATATCTGGGGATCTGGAGGCGAGGCCTCAGAGGGCCAAGAATTCGCTGATTGGAAGGACTGGCTGAGATGGGAGACCGAAAGAAGACAGAAAAAAGCTGCTGGGCAAGATGTCCCAGAAGGCATCGATGGGGTTTTCGTATGCACGCTCGATGAGATGCATGTTGAGATATTAGAGGCTATTGCGCCTCTGAATCTACATATCCTCTCTGAGAAGCCTCTGGCAACATCGCTTGATGATTGTCTGTCCATCTACAATGCCCTTCGCACTGGTTCGCCGTCGAAGATCTTCTCCATTGGACATGTTTTGCGGTATAGCCCGCACAACATACTTCTTAGAGATATCATCCTGACGGATAAAGTCATCGGAGATGTTGTCTCTCTCGAGCACTGCGAACCTGTCGGCTGGTGGCATTTCTCTCATAGTTACGTGCGTGGTAATTGGCGCCGCGGAACACCCAACGGGGATGGTTCCCTTCTTACAAAGTCATGTCACGATATTGACTTCATTCTATGGCTTCTGTGTTCGCCCCCACCGGGCTCAGCGGTGAACCATCCTCCTCATGAACCTCGATCCATCTCTTCTATGGGCGCTTTGACGCAGTTCCGTCCCCAGCGGAAGCCCGCTGCTGCAGGGACGGCGACGAACTGTCTCTCGTGTCCTGCTGAGCGGGTTTGCAACTACAGTGCTCTCAAGATCTACCGCGATATGCACCTGGCCAAAGGGCATACCGATTGGCCGGTCAGCATTGTGTGTCCAGACATTGAAGACACGCTGACCACGTCCGGCGCTGCGGCAGCGGAGGATCTGCTCCTCAGCCATCTCCGCCAGGATTATGACCGAGCCAAAATGTCTGACGAAAGCATAGCCTCCCGGACCTGGTATGGCCGCTGTGTATATGAAGCGGACAATAATGTTTGCGATGACCAGGTAGTTACCATCTCCTGGGACGACGACACAGTACATAAGCGCCCATCAAAGACTGCAAGCTTCCATATGATCGCTCCGACGGAGAAGCAATGTGAGCGTCGTGGCCGTGTCTACGGCACTCACGGTGAAGTATCTTACGACAGCCGCACAATCACCATATACAGCTTCGCCACGCGCTCGACCACGGTGATCGAAGTCCCGCGCCAACCGCCTGAGGAGGAGAAGGCACATGGAGGCGGAGACTACGGTCTGACGCGGGCGTTCGTGGCAGCTGTGGATGCTGTTGAAAATGGCGGAATGGAAGTTTCTGAAGCCCAGATGAAATTTGTCGGCTGTAGCTTAGAAGAAGCCGTCCGCAGTCACGCAGTAGTATTCGCTGCTGAAGAGGCCAGGCGGGAAGAGAAGGTTGTAAAGTGGAAAGACTGGTGGGAGCAGAAATTGGCAACTGTGGGCACTATTTGATGTTCACCAAGGTTCTTCATGACCACGTTACGATTTGACGATCTGGACATTATTATTATAATACTTCTTTAGCAAGAACTTATATTAATCAACACTGTTATGTGGCGCTACAATAGCCGTTCGACTACGATGATAGAACTTCATATAGTTGACTGGTTATTATTTGGAAAGCACATGTGCTTGGTTCGGAATAGCCTCGTATTCGTAGTAATTAAATCAGATTAATGGGCGTCTCCCATGCTCCGCTTTGATGTTCTCGGTGCGTATTACTAATGCTCTCTATATCCATATCATGTCATTCCCTCAGTCATCAGAATCCTGCTCCTATCACAGGGAAGTGACCGACGCAAAAGAGTAAGCACATTAAGCTACTCGCGGCAAATCATAGCCATCACGTTTAGGTCCTGACGTCAGGCTCCTCACGTCCAATGTACTCCTTGAACTTGAGCAGAGACATAGCGAGGGCGATGTTGTCCTTCAGGTAATCCTGAGCATCCTTGGAGAACTGAGACTTGTCATCCTCGTGCTTCTCGATGTACAGACGGATGGTAGCACCGCTGCTGCCAGTACCGGACAGACGGACGACAATCCGGCTGCCATCATCGAACCTAACATAGAGACCCTGGTTCTTGCTCACGCTGCCGTCAAGGTCGGTGTACGCGAAGTTACCAGCATCGGTCACCTTACGGCCGGAGACAGTGGAGCCAACAAAGGAGTCCTTGTTCGAGACCAGCTCAGACAAGTTGGCAACCAGCTTGCCAGCAGCCTCACTGTCGACATTCTCGTAGTCGAATCTGGTGAAGAAGGTGCGGCCATAGGTCTGCCAGAAGTCATTCTGGATGGAAGCAATGCTAGGGGTCTGGCCGGGCTTCTGCTTAGCAACGCCCGCAATGATGTTCAACCACGCAACAATGGCCCAGACACCATCCTTCTCACGGATGTGGTTGCTTCCGGTACCGAAACTCTCCTCACCACAGATGGAGATCTTCTTGTTGTCGAACAGGGCACAGAAGAACTTCCATCCCGTGGGGACCTCGTAGCTCTGGAGTCCCTGGGCCTTAGCCACCAGGTCGACAGCTCCCGAAGTGGGCATGGATCGTGCAAGACCATACACACCCTGCTTCTGGAACCAGGGGATCAGCTTAGCATGGTGCGCGATGATAGCCAAGCTGTCACCGGGGGAAACGAAGGTCTTCGCTCCATAGATCATGTTGCGGTCTCCATCACCATCACTGGCGGCACCAAAGTGAATACCGTTCTTGTCCACAGCCTCGACCAGACCGTGGGCGTAAACGAGGTTGGGGTCGGGGTGACCGCCACCGAAGTCTGGGAGCGGGGTCGTGTTCTGGGTGCTGCTGGCAGGAAGGCCCAGCTCCTTCTGGAAGATGTCGACTCCATAGGGACCAGTCACACCATGCATGCCGTCGAACAGAATCTTGAAGTCCTTGTGCGTGTTAAGGAAGTCCTTAATGAGGTCGAAGTCGAAGATCTCCTTGAGCATTGTGACGTAGTCAGCGGTCGAGTGGATGACTTCGACCTCGAGACTGCCATAGGTCTGGGTGCCAATCTTGGTGATATCGATATCAGGGATCTCAGCGATCTTGTATGAGGTGAGCGACTTGGAGACCTCGTAGATCTTGTTCGTCACGGACTCAGGAGCCGGGGCACCGTTGCCAAGGTTGTACTTGATACCAAAGTCGGCATTGGGACCTGCGTTGGGAATCGTAGGTCAGTCTACCCGTCAAGTAATTGACCATTTTGATAATGAAGATGGGATATGGATATGACATACCACCAGGGTTGTGACTGGCAGTCAACAAGATACCACCAGTAGCCTTACGCACACGGATCACATTGCTAGCGGCCGGGGTGCTCAGGATACCGTTCTGGCCGACCAGCAGCTTCTTCACGCCGTAGGCAGCGCTGATCTTCGCGATCAATTGGATGACCTCGGGGTTGTAGTAACGGCCATCACCACCAATGACCAGGAAGGCGCCCTCAGCACCCTCAGGGATGGAAAGGAGGATGCTAGTGATGAAGGATTCGGTGTAGTTGGGCTGCTGGAAGACGGTGACCTTCTTACGGAGACCAGAACTGGGAGAGAAAGACGTCAGCATTGTCCATAGCTACACATAGTCAGGGATGCAGTTCAGTTCTCAGTTGTATACATACGTTCCAGGCTTCTGGTCCGCAAAGGGCTTGATGTCGACGCTCTTGATAGAGGCCATGGTTGCTATCGTAGGATTCAGAAAGTTATCACCCAGTGGATCGCAGTCCGGGAGGACTGGACGGTGCAGAGACAATGGAAGTGGCAGAAGAAATAGAAACGAGCAACGCTGAAGTGGAAGGGGAAAGAAAGAGAACGACGTTCTTGTCCCTGATCTTCACGTTGTTTTGTTCTGCTGTCGAGCTGGCCCAAGTGGGCCATGGGAGGGGCGAACAGGAAGGAGGGGCAACTGGCGTCATGTTATCGTGTTTCCCGCTTCAAGTCTGGCCACTGGATGTTTATTCTTCTTATTATTCTGCTGCCCTTCCTACAGGTGCAAATACCATAGTAACTAACTTATTATTAGTACGATACTCTCTCTTCGAGCAATCGATCAATTTTGATCCAACCTCTTGACTGACCACCTGTTCTTTCTAGCATCTCGCTACAATCATCCAACAACCGCAGCGGTGAGCTAGTGCGGGGTCACTCCAAGCCGCCCTCGAAAAAAAGCGGCTTGCTTCTAGGTCCTTTGCTACAAATCAGAAGAGCCATACTCGTCCTGTGCCACAGTACCGTCCAGCCCCGAGGTTTCATCGTGGTTGCGCCGAGCGAGGACCTCTGGTATCAAGTTCCCGAATCAGACGATATTGATATAGAGTACATAATCCCAACCCAGCTTTTACTCCAGACGGGACTCCCTTCTTGGAAGCAGTCAACAACTGCTCGCATCATCATAAGTTAGTCGTGGGTCTTCCAAGACCTGGTGCGGAATCTTAAACAAGGCGAGGAAGCCAATTTCCCCGTGGACTGAAATACCCCGAGCTGTATCACAGAGACATGTCGAGCTTAAAGCCTTTTCTGGTCACTAATGATAACTTCAAGGACGGTGGTGGGGTGGTAGCAAGTTGATTGATCAACGCCACGACCTCATCAGTTGTGCCCAAAAAGCCTCTCCTTGTAGAATTTCATCTCCTCGATACTCTCTAGTATATCATCTTTTGCCAGGTGCACTTCCTTTTTGGGCGGGACGTCGCTCAGCAACTCATCGCTTCCCCAGCGTCGCGCCGCTTCCTTGATCGCGCTCACGTCCAGGATACGATAATGGAGCCATTCGAGAACTTGCGCGTAAGGACCCCGGGAGAGAAACGCTCGGTCTGCGTGAACGCTGTTTCCTGCCAGCAATGCGGTCCGCGGCTGCGGGACGTATCTCTTGATGTAACTGAGTAGATCGGTTGCGGCGGCAGAAGGGGTCGTGGAGGAGGAGAGAACAGCAGCTGTAAGCCCAGTACGACCGTGAGTGTCGATACACCACTCGTTCATGGAATCCAGAGTAGACTTGGGGTGGTGAATGACGGCTTCGAAGCCATTGGGTTCAAGGAGCTGAAGTTGCGCGTCGGTGATGAAGCAACAGATTTGGAGGATCTGGTCAGTGGAGGGGTCGAGACCTGTCATCTGAAGAGGATCACACAGTCAGCTTTTGCGGTCACTAGCAATAAAAGAGCGACACGCAATTCGCTAGTGGAAGCGCGGTTGGCTATGAACGACGCGAAACCGTGTTGTGAAGGCCTCACCTCGCAGTCGATCCACACGAGTGGACTGGAAGAACGCGTTAACGGCATGCTGCTCTGCCTTCTGCAAGCCCAAGGTACGGTGTAGACCTGTTTTCGTACAGTCAGTCCGCCTTTGTGCAGACGCCTGTGGACCACGGAGTTGGAAAAGAAACGACGCGATCACAAACCCGAGATGTGGGTTGTGGTCGTAATAGACCCTTGAAACCACAGAACGTCGATCTGGCTCGCCAACCGTACAACATCGCTGACATTTGAGACTCGATCTGAAGAGCAGCTGCAATCAATGTTGTTTTTGATACGTCTAACGTACATACAACTATAGCTCAAGTCGGTACACTTTGATCACGAAGAAGCACCACCTCCATTGATAGTTAGTGTTTCATACTTAAGCGATGCTCAACAAACAGGATTTCACATATACGGTTCTCGTTCATGTTATTATGCTTTCTAGAATAGACTACAACCAAGAAAAAGAATCAAAAAATCAATAATCAACGAGCTTAAAACGACGCTCCCTATAGAAGATCTACTCTATAAATATTACGGTAAGGTCGCCATGAAACTATATCGGCTCGTCCCGGGGTTCGATCAGGACTTCGTTGACTGCAACATGCGGGGGTTGGCGTAGCGCGTAAACGATCGAGTTCGCAACATCTTCTGGGTCGAGGATCTTCGCACCCGACGGCTCGCCATATTTCTTGATAGCCTCAGCGTCAGTGGACATTCCCAGCAGGTCCGTAGCCGTGTTGCCTGGCTGGACACTGGTCACACGCAAGCCTGTTCCCGCTGTCTCGAGACGCAGTGATTGAAGCGTTGCCTCAACAAAGAACTTGCTCGCCGAGTAAACGCCCAATCCGGGGAAGACCTTACGTCCTGCGTCGGACGAGATGGCGACGATGTGGCCGCTCTTACGCGAGATCATGTCTGGCACTGTGGCAGCCAGACAGTGAAGGAGACCCTTGCAGTTGACATCCACAGTACGCTCCCACTCCTCTGTCTGCGTGTTGGCCATCATGGTGAAGTACATGACTCCAGCACAGGAGACGAGAATATCGACAGGGCCAAGCTCGTCGTTCGCAGCACGGATGAGGGCGTCTACCTGCGCCTTGTCCGTAACGTCTGTTTTCCGGATGATGACCTTACCTTCGCGGACCACTAGCCGGCGCTTGACAGCTTCGAGAGCGTCCAATCGCCGAGCTGCGAGCGCTATGTGGCATCCTTCTTTCGCCAAAGCCACAGCAACTGCCTCGCCAATGCCAGAAGACGCGCCCGTTATAACTGCCACACGTCCGCTTAAGGGACCTCTGGTGATGGGCTTTGCAGATCCTCCGAGGGCATGCTGACGTGAAGGAGGGTGCGGTAGCCAACCTCTGGCAAACCAGTGGCGCGTGTAAGTCTCGAGCAAGACCTTGTCCACCTTGGGCCGTTCAACGACCGTACGGAAAGGCCTGGTCGCTGCATTGTCGAGGACAACAATTCCCCGGAGAAACTCAACGCTCGGCATACCGCTGCGAAGGATGTCGACGGTAAATGCGCCGTCGCCGCCCTTCACAGAGCCTCTTTTCTCGGTCCAGAGTGCAACCCATTCATCCCATCCGATCCTCTGTGTCGGGTAGCCAAGCTCTGCAAGGTCCTCGAAGACCGATCGGGTGTCTACAGGGTCTGGATCACCGAGGTGAAAGATAGTTTGTTCTGCATGAGTTTGGCCGGCAAGGTGGACGATGGCTTTGCTGACAAAGTCCACCGGTGTCATCTCAGCACGCCAGCCTTTCACATCGGGAGCATGACCAATTTGGATCGATTCTACGATCAATGCCGTGAGCAGATCCCACGCATTGGCAGCACCAGTGAGACTGTGGCCGCTAATGGTTCCTGCTCGGTGTATCTTCACCGGCAGTCCGCGACGGCCGGCCTCGAGGACGAGCTGCTCCGCCACCCACTTGGTCTGGCCATAGCCATCGAGCAACTTTGTTGGGACGTCCTCAATGTCCAATATGGTATCTTCGGGCCAGCCTTTCTCCCCAGACGGCGGCAGAACACCGTTTGTGGACACGTATTGCACCGTTGCGTCGCCTTTGCAAGCCAAGCGGAGAATCTCTTTTGTTCCACCAACGTTCGCACCACGCAATGCAGCATATGGATACACAAGGTTGACTGTGGCAGCTGCGTGGATGATGACATCAACGCGAGAAGCGAGCTCTTCGAACGCTTCCGTTGAGAGACCGAAACGGGGTCGAGACAAGTTTCCTGGGAGGATCTCGACGCGTTCCATGATCGCATCGCTCCAGAGCCCTAGGTCAAGCAGGTTTCTTCGTAGCCTGGCAATTCCTCCAGGCTGGTCGTCATTTGTAGGTTCATTAAAACGCACAAGGCATACAATATGAGCAGAGGTGTTTTGCAGCAGGTCGTTGAGTAGGAAAGCGCCCAAATATCCAGTGACACCGGTGAGAAGCACCGTGTTTGCTTTGTTAACTGAGCGTATCGTGACACCAGAGGATGGTCTGATATCGTCATCAAGAGTAGAATCCGCACGTAGTACCGCAGGGAGGTCTGCTTGCACCGCTGCAGCGTGTCCATCCCTCACAGCACGCACCGTTTCCAGATGGCCAGCAATGGTTGAATTCTCTGCGAGACGAGGGATAGGAATGCGGAAGCCAAAATCTCTCGATAGCCTAGAAGACAGATCCGCAAGCAACAAAGAGTGTCCACCCACGTCGAAGAAGTTATCGGTCGGTTTCAGCAGAGTTTTTGATGTCTTGAGAACCGCTGCCCAAGCTGCAGCAATGTCATCAATGCCAATCGGATCGTGCTTCTGGCCATTACCATTGACCGGGGTAGTGATGCGTGGTGGAGGAAGGCGTTTGAGATCCACCTTTCCAGAGACATCATGAGTAGGCAACTCATCCAGTTCAACCCATAGAGCTGGGATCATGTAATGTGCAAGATATGGTGACAGAACGCGACGCGCAGCTGGACTGTGTCCTGACTCGTCAATCTCTACCGCGGGACGGCCCCCAGCACCATCCTTCTCGCGGACAATATACGCAACCAATTGCTTTTCCAGACCTTCACCATGGGCAACTACTGCACATCGGCTGACAGCTAAATGCTTGACAATCTCATTTTCGACCTTTCCTGGCACCACAGAGTAACCACGGAGTTTGATCATAGCCCCAACGCGACCAGTGATCTCAAGGAGGCCCGAGGGCAGCAGTCTCGCTCCATCTCCAGTTCTGTACATACGGGCCCCTGGTGTGGTATCAAATGGATCGGGTGTAAAGGCCTTGGCAGTAGTTTCAGGAAGGTTGAGGTATCCCCGGGCTAGTAAAGGACCACCGATGAAGAGCTCCCCACTCACGCCATCTTCCACTCTGTTGCCGCTCTCGTCGAGAATATAAGTATGCTTGGGGTCCAAAGGCGGACCAACAGGACAATACGAGGCTTCATTGTCGAGCATATCCCGAATATCTCCACAAGCTATCTCATGGGTCTCACAAGCACTGTAACAGTTGAGCAGGCGTGTCTTTGGAAGGGCCTTGATAGATCGACGGGCTAGATCGGCTGTGACCACCTCGCCGTTGAACCACAAGACGCGTAAGTCTGGAAGCTCATCTCCTAGATTTGGATGGCGAGACAGGACGGTAGCCAGGAGTGTGGGTGTCATAAGCGTCTCGGTGATATGCTTGGAAGCAAGAAGCTCGACGAGTGCGGCAGGATCATAGCTCACTTCATCCGGCACTGCGACGACCGTAGCTCCTCGCAAAAGTGGACGTAAGATTTCCCAGATGAAGAACACATTGCAGGCCACGCGATCTCCGGGTTGAACGTCTTGAACTCCGAATCTGAGGTTGTACGAGAGCACTGGGGCCCGGTGGGGGTTTGCAATTCCTTTGGGCTTGCCAGTCGTACCGGACGAGTACGACACAAAGGCAAGTCGGTCCAAGTCATCGTCAGCAGGCAAGGGAGCCGGCTCCTTCGCATATCCATTGGCTTCTACCGGCGGCTCATCGAGAACGATGACCGGCACCCCGGCTTTGATCTTACCGACCTCAGCCCTATAGGTGACCACTACAGCCGGGTTTGCATCTTCGACCACATCGGCCAAGAGATCAGGAGGGTAGGCAAGCTCCAGTACAAGAAAAGCGCCTCCAGCACGGAGTGCGGCGAGGCAGGTAATCACATAGTGAGCACTCCGCGGCAGAAGCACACCGACTAGACTGTCTCGACTGACGCCGTAACGACGGAGACGAGCGGCTAGCTCACTAACCTCCTTGTCTAGCTCAGCGTATGTATAAGTGGTTGTCTCATCTTCCAGTGCAACGGCATCGGGGGTAGCCTGGACCTGTTGTATGAAGAGGGCGGAGAGGTCTTTGTTGATATCAATGGCAGGCATTGTGGGGTTAGGAATGGACAACGGGCCACGATCGAGTCAGGAGCTATCGACGATCCCAGGTCCGAAAGAGAGAAGGACGCAATTAGTCTCTAGCGAACGCGGTATATCAAAGAGAGAGGATGAATGACTGAAGATGGCAGTCCATGCTCGCTTGGTGGGAATATGAATTGGGCCCAATGACTACTGCCAACGCGGGGTGGATAAAAACGCAGCGATGGCGATCGGTGGGCGGAGGGGACTGATAAAAGATAAAAAGCAATTACCTCAATTCCTTGTGGAGAAAGTCAACCGGGACAAGGGAAAAAAGAAAAAGTCGAAGTTATCATTGGTACAGACGGGATCTTGTTGTCTGCTGCCAAGGTACCGCAGTGGCGTAATATTAAATAATAACCCCGATTTTTTGTTCTTCTTAGCGTGACTCCGATGTTAGGACATCATCTCTTCTTACTGCATGCTGTGGCAGCAAGCAGCTGGGAGAAAAAAAAAAAAAAAAAAAAAAAAAAAAAAAAAAAAAAGGCTCTTGATCTGACCCGATTACTTATTACCGGAAACAATATTTGTTCATATTGAAAATTGTCATAAATCACTTTCTTAATCCATCTTGCTAGTGGTTAGTTTTCCAATATGCACGCGACAGCAATTCCAAAAATAGTGCTCCGTACTGGACCGCTTTTTTACTTGTTATGTTCAATTGCTGTGGTTGACCTCAGTTATCTATAATATAACAAATCAAACGCTAGATGATCTGTCAATTGTCCGTATCCAGCAGCTCCTAAATATAGGATGGAACTGCATGGAACCTACTAGATCACTAGGATCTAGAATTTTTGTATGCTAAAGAAAAATATCCCTAAACCTAGAAGCAATCAAGCAAGAAAGCAAGCAAGCAATTATTCAAGTTGTTCAGGTCAGAACCTTGCTTGCGTGCCATTCGATATTCGACATAACATAATTAATTGATCAAGTATCCTCAGACGACTAGATCGAGGTTAAACCATTTCTTATGGCGGATGCCATCCTATCATGAGCTGACGCGATCTCTACACATTCAGTTAAGTTCTACAGATGCAGAAGAGTCCGTAGAACCTCATTAATGAATATGGATACATCGATTGGAAACCCGGCTGCTCAAGGATGTTGACTTCAGTGGTGTACCTCGTTCAGGGATCATGGTGACCTTCTTTCTCTGAGGCCAGCTCTATGACATGTAGGCAAGAACTCCAACAGGAACTCTCCATATATCCGACAGATATCAACATCAATCGACCGTCAGAAGTTGCTCGTAGAAAGCGCCCATAGTCTCCTCAGGGTCACGAAGATGGATCTCCAGAATCCAATGCCGCTTATGTCCATCAGGACCGGGGCTGTTTATTTTGGTCTTATTACCCTTTGAGATGTAAAGCGTAATTTTGTCATTTGGGATACGTTCATGTGGGAATGACCCAATCAGATGACCAGCCAGTTGGGCACCGAACCGAAACCCATACTGGTTGGCGACCTGAGATGCGACATCGTATAGCTCCTCGCCCGTCAGATCTGGGTTCTCATGGAAATGCGCCTTGACCGTATTGAACACGGGCTCTAATGCATCGCGTAGTTGTTTCTTCTTGGGGTCATCTCCGAGAACAAAGGTACGTCCAAAGTCGGCTTCCCAGGCTTCGAAGACAGGTCCTAAATCGACATACAAGATATCGTCCGGCTCAATGATACGGTCTGGAGGGTTGTCGGCGAATGGTTTCAATGTGTTTGGTCCGCTTCGGATCACTCGCTTATGCCAATGAGTTCGAATATTGTAACGTTTGGCTCCAAGTTGGTGGATTTCGTCACTCAATGCCTTTTCACTGATACCTGGGCGGATGAGATCCCTCTCGATCTCCTCAAAGAGTTGGACGGCTTTATTTTGTGCATCTAGAAGATGAGCCGCTCGCGAGACCTCTTCGTCGGTTAAGATATTGTTGCTCATTGTTTTGAGAAGTACAATTGATTGAAAAAAAAGAACACGACAGATGTAATAGTGGCTTAAAAGCTACATTGTAGGATTGCTACACGTCTCACACGAACTTTTATACCCATACGTCTAGAGGTGGGGTTACCGTTGGCTATGATTAGGAATTCCCGCGCTCTCTTGCGTGGCCAAGTTGTCGGGAGTCTTGACCTTATCAGGCCACCAGTTACGAATAATGATTAATTAGGCTATAAACAATTAAGCCCTTTTTCATGCTAGGCTTATCAATTCGGTTGTTGATGTTTCAAAGCTGTTCTTAAAATCAGCGAAGAGTAAGTTAATTATAAGATTTAGGAGGTGATAAAATCTGCTATTGCAAGACATATTCTGCACGAAATTCGATTCATGCCCGTCAATAGCTGACAATGGTGTGCGCTAGCCAACTACTTTGCTAGATGCTTGTTTCTGTCAACTTGGTTAAGGATGATATAAGCTGGTGGATAACTATATACTGCTCACTCTATACCCCATCCAGGGCTTATCTGATTAGATCCTAGAGACTATTATTTGAACTTCTTTGGGGAGTGACACTATTCTCTTGTAGCTGTAGACGAATACTCTATTGACTTCTAACAGTCACTATGGTTCTCATTACGGCAGTTAAACGCCTGCACTAGAGAGAGTATCGTTACACTTGAGAGCTATAGTAAATATAACTCTGCATGAAAGTGCAGTATATATCTTATATTGAGTTAATTTGGCTAGGTTGACAGCAGAACCTAGATGGAATCAACTGAGGAAGCAGAGATACGCAAGTGTCTCGAATGGGCTTGGCCGAGTGGCCTGCATTTATGGCTAAGTACTTACGCTGCACAGGGTCAGCTGCATGGACTCAGTCTAAGTGCAATCTTATTAGTTGGTCCGATCGTAAGCATCAGTTGCGTCAGAATATTAAATGTTATGACTCTGCGCTGACAATATTCAGATTGTCAAGTTACACTTTAACTCCGAAGCTGCCCGCAAAGAGACGGCTGGCGGGTCTTGCTTAGCAATTCGCAATTCCGCCAAAGGACAAAGTCACAATCCTTCGCCACACGCCCCGCGACAGACTCCAGGTTTATATGTACTACCATATTTACTATTATTGATCACATCTTCCTCAGACAAAGAAAATCAAAGCCTCTAGAGACGCGAGGGCCCGATCCAGGCTCTCCTCACTATCCGTCACCATGAAGCTCATTCTCTCCACGGGGTACGTTTTCGCAACCCCGCCATGTCACCCCACCATCGTGCTTTGCTGATCACAGGACACCGCGGAGGGAAATAGAAATATAATGAATGGCGGACCGTCGATCATACGGCGATTTACGACAGAGAAATCCAACGTCGAATTGATCAACTCTCTGCGATCGAACTTCGTCGCAGCACAGCACGTCGAGCCAGGGCATGCGAATGGCGCATCTGATCCGCAGAAGCACGGGATACCGCAGAAGATATCTTATACCGATGACTACTCATCGTGGACGTCTCAGGAAGATGATACGCTCTACATCCCCGCGATAGATTTCTCACAATCGGGACTTTCGGAGGAACGTGATCAATATGACATTACAGTGAAGCTATTCTACCTGCCAGGTATCCCGGCTTCGCGGAGATGTGCGCATACGCGGCAAGCAATTGACTTGGTATTGAAGGAACTACATGTTAACTCTATCGATCTCTTGATTGCCTCCTTCCCGGGTGTATCGTTCGATGCTGATGACGAGGGAGAAGAGGAAATAACCCCACAGGCTGAAGGTCAGCCGGATGACTTCGACAGCTTAGTTCAAACATGGCGATCGTTGGAAGACCTGCATGAGAAGGGTATGATCTCCCAGATCGGACTGGCAGAGTTTGGCAGTGACAGACTAGCCAAATTCCTTCCGCAAACGAAAGTCAAGCCCTCGGTCGATCAGATCAATGTCAAGGACTGCTGCGTTGTGCCCAAGTCCTTGATCCTGTACGCAAAGCAACAGAACATCCAGCTACTGACCCATAATGACTGCACGGACATCCTTCCGAGAGGGACCACGAGAGAACTTCTCGGGGCGGGTGAAAGCGGTGCCCATATTCTGGCTTCCTCTCCTGATTCCGGTGACGGTATCAAAGGTGACATCGAGCCTCAGTGGGTTGTCAAATATACAGCCGTCGTGAAGGACCGCGGAGTCATTGAGAATAAGGGATATTTTGCACTCGCTGAAGTCGGCAGCTGTATTGAACCAAGACCATGAAGACGATTCCTTGTCCTTTTTTGTCCCTCTTTGTAGCGAGGAGTTCTTTGTGATTTCTTTCAGCGGAAATATGCATCCATGTTGTTTCAGACGGTCGTCAGGGCATCACCCTACTCTCCGAGCACACCATTCGTCTCATAGATATACATCCATATGCCACTCATCCAATCATGCTCCTCTTGCGGCCTCTCATTCTTACGTCCTCCAGCCTCTTCAGCACGACGTTCGCTCCCCGATAGCTCTCCCCGTAGGCTTTCACAACCTCCTCGAAGAAACCCTCGGTCTTGGGATGTGTGCTGCCAAATGCCCGCTCCAACACGTAGAGATCGACAGCCCTATCTTCATCTTGAACACTCTGGCCAGCAAGCCCAAAGTCAATTAGGACAACTTCCCCATCCATACTTGGAGGGCCTGTGACGGGAGTTTCTGCGGATGGGGTGTCTGCGCTTTGGACTGGTCTCAGGATGAGGTTACTCGTCGTCAGGTCACCATGAATGACACCAGCCTTATGCATGCCACCAATTGTTCGTCCGATCTTCCTCATCAGACCCCGCACACGTTCTGCTTCCTTCTTGTGTAACTGCGAAAACGCATCCTGCGACAACTCACGGTGCTGTTGCCTGATCCAAGCTTCCCATCGCTCGAAGACAACCCGCAGCGCTAATCCATCGATCCATTCCATTAACAACCAAGCCGCAACACGCCCGTCCTCTCCTCCCTGGGCTTCCCAGTCCACCGCCAGCACTCCAGGGACATTGACTCCTTCGCGAACGAGCTTCGCCAAACATCTAGCTTCCTGCAAGACGCGCTGGCGCGTCAGTCGTTTATCAAGGATCGGATGCCTATATGGCTTCGAGGGACGAATCTTAAGCGCAGCTGGAGTTGACGGCGTGAGGAAGGTTGTCTTGTACAGATGGGCTTCGGCGCCTTGGGTCAAGAGGGCAGGCGGCGGGGTCGTGTTCGTGAAAGGTGCGGGCAGAGCAGGAGGCGCGTAAGGTGACGGTTCGGGTGCCATTTTGATGAATGCTTCTCAGTCGAATTATCTCTCCTTTGCAATCTCACAAGAGAGGCCTGGCCGGTCTGTAGTCAACAAAAAGAAAAATCCACCGGAACAATGAGTGAGGATGATGACACAGAAATGTGCCGTTCTTTTTGGTGGGGCAGCGGGTGAAAGTCCGATGGAAGAATTTCACCGCCCATGAATTCAGATGCTCTCGGATCTTTGGATCGTGGGCATTGGCATCAAAACTAGCGTATCCATTGTTCATCCATCTCAATAACCGACTCTGTTTTGACGATATTCACGCAAAGTGTTGTCAAATAGATCCGCTATCTGAGCCCGCAAACCCCCCTCAAGCAATGCAAACCGTCTCAGGGGAGAAAACCCAGTTCGATGGATGTCAAATGGTCAAATGCTGGCACATAGATATAGGTAGTACTTGGCTCTAGATCACGGTAGTGTGCTCTGGCTACTTAATAGCCTTCTAGCGACCAAGCCTTGACCTTATTTCGAACTTGGACAACTTCGTTTTGCCTGTCCGTCTTATTTCTAGGACATGCCATTGAACTTCAAGCAAACCTCTTGGATTGACAAACCTTGATCATGGCATATAGGATCTCATAGATATTGAATCGATGGTAGACCATGAAATACCTACTACTACCAACACTGCACTATTGAACTTGCGCAATATCAAGACAGCTGACAACCAACCTCCTTCAGTGCAGCTTGATTGTCCTCCGCATATCATACCAAATATAATTCATATTACATCTAATGTCTATTCGGACAGGCTCCATGAGAGTATCCGCTGTGTCCACGGTAGCCAAGCATTTCATTTCCGAAATTAGGTCTTTCACAATCCAAGTGTCTCTTCATTCTTAGCGCTCTCCGCGTTCATATCAGGCAATAATTCTCGGAATAATAAATAGCCTTGTGTTAATCGTTTTTTGGTCCCATCACAGTTGCCAAGACCGGTGTTGCGCGGCCGCAATCTGAAGTGTTGGGCTCAGAGCTCGTAGCAACCTTCCAGTAATAGATTAGCAGTGTTTCAAGATACTTACTGTATATATTGCCAAGACAGCGGGATTCTGGAGACGACAGTTCTCTTGGCATATGCACCCAATACTCCTCAGGCAAAGCTGCTCAGTGGCAGATCTAGAAGTTCAATTCTCCAAAGCCCACTTACTTAAACCAAACTAAAGCCACAACAGATCCACCACTTGTGTTTTCGCTCTGCTGGAATCTTCTTCATAAACACGCCCTGCATGTTGAACCAACAAGGAATACAAAGTCCTGAAACAAGATCTAGGGCTGTCATAGAAACATGGGACCAGTGAGAGGAAACAAGCATGTAGAAACAGCTCCCATTGATTGAGGGGTTGGTTCGAATGGAATACGAGCAAGACACTCCCTAAGCCTTGCCCCGCGGATATACCCTGGCGTGAGGTTATTTGTCTAGCTCTCCAGTAGACTCGATCTAATCGTAAGCAACCCTCTTAATCCCAAGTCTTATTCATTGAGTGACAATTATAGGACATTCAATTGGTCCCCTTTATTCTATACGCTGACGTACGTGTTTCCATGTTCCTCGAATCTAACCATGCCAGTGGGTGCTTCTTCTATCAATTTGATATGTCCATGCGGCGGATTGCAGCCTGTCTGGGATCTGCGGCCTGTCTGTGGAACGCTAGTTCAAGTCACACTCAATATTCGCAACGTTGTGGCAACCTCGTTATACCAGTTATGTTTGCTCAATATGTCAATGGAGTTAAGTATACGTAAGTTTTGACATTATTAACCTTGGCACATAAGTGATATATACTTACTGTTTTTAGCTGGGGGGAACGGGGGAAGGGGGTTATAAAAGGCACGTCCAGTACCAGCAGTGTATAGCAATTCTTCATTCCAGGGCGATTCCTCTTCACATCCAAATTTCCTTGCTTTAACAGTTACACTATTCCGTTCAGGCACAATGGTAAATATCAGCAAGTTAAACGCCGCCGCCGTGCTGGCAGCCTCTCTCTTCAGTGCCGCAACAGCTCATCCCGGAGAGCATCACGATGTCGAGCATGTCAAACGTGAACTCCAGACACGTGAGATTCTCGCTACTAGGGCCAGTAGCTCCCTGAGTAAATGCGCAAACTCCCCCAAGTTCCAAGAACTGAAGAAGCGGGCCGTTTCTCGTCGTTCCGCCACTGCTACGAGACTACGTAATGAAAGGGGTCTTGCAGCGGACGATGGTAAGAGAGCAACATTTATGTCTATTTGATGTTCCATTTGACTAATTGGAATTTTATAGCATACCTTCACCGTCGGGATCTTGCTACGCTGGAAAAGTACGAGAAGGTCAATCACAACATGACAGGATCAGTCAATATGGCCGATCCGTCTGTCCTCTTCAGCTCCAATACCAGCTGTATCCTTACTCCCGAAAACACGATCGGTCCGTACTACGTTAGCGGCGAGCTCCTGCGCCAGGACGTCACAGAGGGGCAGCAAGGTGTCCCTTTGCATCTGGAAATGCAGTTCGTCGATGTCAATACATGCGAGCCTGTTCCTGACCTTCTCATTGACATTTGGGCCGTACGTTGATTTCCCACGAACAACATTTTCCTTGCTTACATGTCTGACTCTATCAAAGTGCAATGCCACAGGTGTTTACAGCGGTGTCGACAGCACCGGAGAGGGAGGTTTAAATTCAACTTTCCTGCGCGGTTTGCAGATGTCCGACAATGACGGCGTCGTCCAGTTCGACACCATCTTCCCGGGTCACTACAGCGGTCGTGCTACACACGAGCACACTGTGGTCCATACGAATGCCAGCCTACTTCCTAATGGCTCATACACGGGTGGTACGGTATCGCACATCGGGCAGATCTTCTTTGACGAGTCCCTACGCTCAGCTGTGGAAGAGACATATCCGTACAACACAAACACGATCGAGGCTCTTTCCAACGACGATGATATGTGGGCTCCGTCTCAGGCGGATAACAACTATGATCCCTTTCCTGAGTATGTTTACCTCGGGAATGACATAACCGGTAAGATACTCTGGCGTCCTCCAGTGAAATTATTAAATAGAATCTGACGTTGTCATAGATGGTCTTCTTGCCTGGATCAGCATCGGTATTGATCCTAGTGCGAATCGCAATTCTAATGCTACTGCTGCTGCCTACTGGGCTGCTGATGGAGGCCACAGCACTGGCAACAATGTCGGTCCAGACGTAGGAGGCTCTTCTCCATCTGGGTCCCCGCTACCCTCATCCAGCTCTGTGTTGAGTGTCAGGGATTACAATCTTAAAAAGCTCTTCGGTGGCTCGGCACATCGCGCTTATTAAGGGCGTGATTTAGAAGGTAACTAACACAGGCTCTGTACATGCTTCTGCTGAAACTGTACTGTACTTGGGGAAAACAAGCTTTCGTGTATTATTTATCTTTTATATCATACGTCACAAACAGAGTATGCTATTTTGATCCTGAGATGTGGAATTCACATCACTGTATTCATTATAATCTGCTCTTGTGACATGTCGTCAAGCAACAGAGCCGTAGGACTATTGCTTAGCTGGATAAGAGGCCGTAGCGCGGTCGAGTGCATATTTCCCTACCACATCGGTGCTCACAACGACTTCACTTTCAAGAGCAGGGTCAATATCGGTCCTCAGAGTTTCCTTATCTTTTACCTCCTCATCTGGGACGTGTTCGTGAACGACTATCCACGTAGGAATTACACACAAACCTAGAAGGCGTCAGTTTTTTCGAAATATACTGGATGTCTTTGTCTTTCGCAGAAGAAGAAAAAGAAAGTAAAAGGACTTACCTAGTAAGATTGTGTTTACAGCCATTGGCACACGGCCACCATACCAGTTCCTCGAGTTGAGCCCGTAGGAAACAGCTTCACCAAAGCTCTCCTGGCCTCGAAGGATGCCGGTCAATCTAGTGAGCTCAGCGATATCTTGTGTTGTCGAGCCAATAACATAGTAGAGCCAGTTCTGCGCAGTCTGTTGCGCGAAACTCCACAGGAACAGCGCGAATGCGCCTTTCACAAAGCCTCGACTGGTGTAATCAAGCATTGGCGGATTGGCCGTGTATTGCTCCTGAATGATCCAGGCATAAATCCAAGTCGCGACATGTACCAAGATAACATAATACCAGCCATATGTGATACGCTTCTTTGGACTAACTCGCTTCCAATCGAGCCAGTGAGAGATAATCTGTGAGGCAAGTAGCGTCACAAAATCACCGACGAAAGCGATCAAAGCCCGTGCTCGTACACCGAAATAGTATGTTTCGAAATTGCTGGAATATTCGTTGAAGTATGCGGCCCAGAAGATCGGAAGCAACAGCACGACGTTGCGGTTTTTGCAGGTACGCCAGAGAGCCTTGAACTCTTCCTTCCATGACTCCTCGACTTGGATAATCACGGCAGATCCATCTGTCCGCTGCACTTTATCTGGAGGCGTCAGGAGTAAGGCAACCGGGACAGCCAAGCATTGAAGCACGATGAAGACGATATAGGTTGAGTATCCCACGCTGCCTTCGCCTTTGGCCTTGATGTTGAGGCCCAGCACAATGGCATTTCCGATAATAGGACCCATGGTCCGCCACCACACCCAAATATTGAGATATCTGGCCCTCTTTGAAGGCTCCGGGTATCCAATCGCAATAGCACCCTCGCTAGCCCAGAAGAGTCCGGCGGATATACCGCATGCCACTGAGCCTACCAGCACAAACCATACGTTTCCGAATCGATTATTCGTGTAAAGTCCAGCGGCATAAACGGGGTATCCGACCGCACCCAGTAGAAGAGTCCATTTCAAACCAATGCGATTTGCAATAGGTGCGCCAAGGATGCAGAAAAATCCCATGAGGGCAAAGACGAGCGCATTGGCAGCGTTGACCAGGAAAGGCTTTTCCTCACCACCTGCACCAAGCGAGTTCATTGCATTCCATAGACCTGGGGCGAGGAAGCCAACTGCTCCAATGACAGAGGCATTGAAGAGAGACGTCCGGTACCAGACTCGTTTGACCGGCGCTCTTCCTCCAGCACTACCTTCGATTTCAGCCATTTTCGCCAAGTTGGGCGGACAGTTTTGGCGATTGAGAGGAGGGTTGTCTGGGTAAGACGGGGAATAGTCTATAGGTCTTTACTACATTGCACAGCTCCTTGATTATATACAACATTTTCGAAGTAACATTTTCGCAGTCCTTTCTGATATATCCGACAAATAATTTCCCAATGAGGTAGGTGTAATATGGCCCTACACCGAAGGATCCACGTGCAAAGGCCAGAGCGGCGAAATAGAAGACATGGAAACGTTTCTCGCTGTCGTTGTCTGCCATTAAGTGTGAATGCTACTACTGTTGCAAGATATAGGGCATATGGCGACATCGTCAAACTAAAGCTCTGGGCAAATTGGCCGGCACTTTTCTATATCGGGACGACTAAGCTTCTTAGCGCATCGGATATTAGCGGCGAAGGCTTCTACTAAAGATTTACTCTAATGGCGATTGAAACGTCAATTTAAACGTCATGCTCTGGGATGTTCTGGCCGCTTATTCCATAATTTGAAATGGCGGGTCTTGGACTCTTTGAAACCCTCAAGTATATGGCATTGAGGACTATATATTAGAACATGCGCAGTCTAGAATTTCACGGAATATAGTTACAGATTGGTAGGATAGTTATGCAGCACCCAGCTTGAGATATACTATAGCAGTTTCTTTCCAATCCAGCAAGTCCTGGTGAGATTATTCTCTTTATGCCCAATTCTTCTTCTGCTAACTATAATTATAACATATAAGGGACAAAGCGGCACTTGGAGTATTAAAGTGGCGACATCTATCACGTGGCCTCAGTAGTAATAAGAGACGGATTAGCATCTATGGGCCTGCCTACGTTCTCTTCGTCTATATCTAGTGGACATTGGGCACTGAATGCATTGGATTCTTCTATCGCCTTAGTGTATTATACAATGAAATACAGATCACGTATGCTATCTTCAGATTTAGCTAACCCATGGAGGGCATGTCCAGACTAGCACGAGGCTGGCCCTGCGGTAGCAGGGGATATGATTCCGCTTTCGAGACTCGCAAGGGCAAGATCTCTACCCAGGATTGGCCCAATGCAGGTGCAGATTTCACTCCACGCAAAGCTGATTCTGTTTTAAGACAAGACAAAAACTGAAGACAGAGATGGGACAATTTCCCGTCATGCACAAATCTTCTTCTTTTTTGGGGGGGGCGCCAGGTTTTCACCGTCGCTTTGAGGACTTAACATCAGGACAAGTCTCCGCATTTTCACACGGATATCCTTACACCACAAGACTGTTTTGCGATGACGGAAACATCTCAGCTGGGAGGAAGGTTCTTCATGTCTCCCTTACCGTCTTTGATCCAGTTAGGGTCAATCAGGCGTTCCCTCTCGGCATAGAGTTGCTTGTAGGCACCACGGATAGTGCCATCGCTAACGTGTGCCACCTGAGAGATCTCCTTTGCTGTCTTGCCCTGGCCCATAAGATATGATGCCATGTATATGCAAGCAGCAACAATCGACAGAGGAGAGCGTCCGGCGAGGTCTCCCATCGTGGTGACGCGGTCAGACAACGCGGACGAGACGTTGGTGACTTGGAACGGAAGATCCAACAAGTTGCAGAAACGGTTGCACAGATCACTCGGCTTCGTCGAGGTGGTTGCAGTGTAGGTCTCATTCGGATCAGGAACACCTTCACCGTTGAAAATAAATGTTTAGTATGCCTGAAATTATCAACGACAGTGACATGGCCAACTCACCTCCATTAGAAACAACAGAGTTGATCCTCTCCAAGTTCTGTGCCGTAAAGAATTTCTCCAGTGCCTTGTAGATTCTGCCAATCTCCTTCCTGGTGACCTTGGTCACAGCAAAGATCTCGGTAAACGTCCGAGGCACCTTGCACTGACGGCAGGCAATGAAGATGCAACCAGCGATGATCACGTCCTGCGATTTTCCCTTGAAGGCTTTCGCATCATCCACAATTTTAAACAGGTACTTCGCCGTATCGGCCACGTTCTTCTGGATATTGAAACCGTCGCAGAGGGCACCAATCTCCTTGTAAGCTGCCAAGAGTGACTTGTTGGTCTTCTCACTGGACTGCTTGTTCTGGGCACGGTACAGCTGCCGAGACTGACCGGAAGCTCCACCGGCGATCTGAGTCTCAAGTTGGTTTCCGTTCAAAAGCGGGTTTGCTGCATCTCCAACACGAGAAGGATCGTCATTGTTCTGGTCATCATTGGAGAAGGTACGCCACTCAGAGTGCATATCTATCTCACGGTCCGCAAGGACCAACCCACAGGAGCCGCAGACTGTCTCATGCGAGTCGGGGAACTCCAGATTGGGTGGCACTTCTTTACATTCAGGACAGATGAGGTGATTGGAGAGGTTTTTCCTCCATGGCGTTTGATCCGCCCTCGCTCCTGGTGCCACAGTCGCCATTTTGCTCGGTTTCTTTTTTGTCAAAAATCGCTCTTGCTGACGCCTTCTGATCTTCTTGTGAGAAACTCTGAGATTATGTTTCGAAGCGCAAACACGAATAAACAGCGGCGAATACAGCTTGGCGGCTGTATTCGAACGGGGAAAGGGGGGGCTCTAGGGAGTGGAGTCTAAGAGCCAGAGTAAAGAGATAGTAAGCTGGCTGTAGCGCGTCTCGAGCCTGGCCTCTTATGCCACTGCTGTCAGCAACGATGTTAGCACTGTAGTCCACATATATTGATTGAGCAAATCTGAGAGATCGGTGGATATGAGGTCTTGGAAAGGCGGAGATGACCGTGCTATCGCCTCATAACTGTCCAGCAGCTTGAGGACTACCCATCAAACCCACAGAGGGCCGAAGCCGGACGGTGCTTTACCTTTCCAAGACGAGTTCGCCGATGAGGATGCCTTCACCAGCGTGTCGAAACCACAAAGCCTCGAGATTCTAAACGAGCGGAGAAAGCCCCGAGCCTGACTTGTCCGACCGCGATGAACCAGTCAAGGTCTCCGTAAGACGAGATGCGCAAGCGGATTAGTCTCACGAAAGGGGTCGCAGAACCGTGTCAGGACACAGCTGCCAGCGAGATCGAGCGGAGTCGAGTCGAGCACAGCAACGTGGGTGACGGGGTTCGATGACAAGAGGCTTGTGGGTTGTAAGAAGGTCGAAGGCTGGGGGTTCTGACGAGGCTGACAAGAGTTGAAGAGCGGCGAAGGCAGTCGAAAGAGTAAGAGTTGGCTGGCAGAGCCGCAGCTGAGTCAGCCAGCGCCAAGCCCTCCTGCCCGGCCAAAGTCGACAGTGCAAGAAACCCGTCCAACTTCACGGAAGAAGCATCCTCTGCCACTTCACGACGTCCACACCACCGCCGCGATGATGTCCCAGTCCCTCAGAGCTTCGGTAAGACTGCTTTCCCTGACGCTGCCGTGCCATTGACCCCGTCATTGACCCTCTACCAGCGCTCTCTCCTCACCCGCGTCAGCCGGCAGCAGGTCTCTGTCGCCCGCCGGACCTTCCTTACATCCGCCGCTCGTCAGGGTACGTGGTCACAATCGCTCCCTTCCTAGCATATCTGTTGTTTATCGTCCACTAAACCGATCTATTTGCAGCCGACCCCGTCCAGGACCTGTACCTGCGTGAGCTCCGCGCCTACAAGCCCGCTCCCATCAAGCCCGGTGATGCGGAAGCCCACGTTCAGAAGTTCTCCGCTCCCAAGCCGCCCCCATCGCCTGAGGAGGCCAACATCGCCAACGAGCTGAAGGACTACGAGGCCCAGCAGGTTGAGGTTGAGGGCCAGGCTGCCGCTGGTGAGGCCGCCCCCGTTGAGGAGAGCTGGTTCGAGGAGGACGAGGAGCCGGCTGCCGCCGCTCACTAAGCTATGAGAGAAAATGTTTGGACGCATGAAATGGGCTTGATGGGCTTTACGTGAACTGACGTGGTCCCCGAGTCGTGTGTCCATGGGGAGCTTGTAAAATAGACCTGCTTCGAACATTTTGCGGCTGCCTTTACAATACCAATATCATTGTGACATCTTTCAAATCCTGTGTTTCAACCCGTGAGACCTCAAGACTCTACGTCCCAGATGGTCATGATAGGCTCGTAATATATCGTGCCTCGCAAGCTGTCGCTATTGCGCGGACTCTGAGACTCTGGTATTGAATCACCGTTATCAGGTATCAGGTCCTGTAGAGTATAGCCATATCTCCTCAGGATAGTGTGTATAGGACATGTGACTTTTGGTCACTCTGTAGTTCTAGCACTGGTGCTTTATCCACTGCCTTTTCTTATCATAGCTGTGGCAACCTCCATCCGATACACTGGAGAAATGGTATCACGTTCCCGAAAACTGCACATTTTCCTATTCCTCCGTACACACTTAGATCCAGGCACAGAAGTGGTTCGAGTAACGAAGTAATAATCCACAGGTTACATTTTACTCATAGAACTTCTATGATTCCTGAAATCGGTCAGAAGAGTGGGATAGACGAACCTGCCAATGACGGTTTTGGGGCCATGCGGATGTTGCACAGCCGCTATCCGGCTGGAGTGAGACCTGGGGACACGAGAAACTGTGGGGAAGAGCATGGGTTGGCAGTTGGCAGTTGGCAGTCGGCAAGTCTTCTCTCCGTCCAGTTCCGTACCCGGTACCTGCCCGGGTTGGGAGAGGAATAGGAAAGGTAAGAGACAATATAATAATAATCTGTGTGAAGTTCTGGATACTTCGCATGCGAGAGATCGGAGCTTCAAGGGTGCGAGGCTGTGACAGGCTAGGTGAGCATGCGTTGTATGGCGTGCGGGATATGTATATCCATATATATAAATAGACGGATAGCGACCGGATACAGTGCCTCCGGAGTCCCAAGGGAGGGTTGGAATGTGCGAATGCCATCTGGCACAACAGCGGGCATTTTGATGTCGTCATCAAGAGACGCCCGTAATACGACGGTGACAAAAGTTGATTGATTCTGCCCTACGTGCACAGTGACTATAGTACATAAATCCTGCATCCGAGGAGGGTCAATAATATCACATCCACGATACCGATGAGGCTCACTCGGATCGGACGGAGGCCGGAGTAGGGTCGAAGTGACGGACCGAGATTGATGAACCCACGGGGAAGTCTCTAGAAGAAAGTTTGAACAAGGGGAATAATGCTAATGTGACAGACACAACGTGGGATGGTGTCGAACCGCAGGGCGATGCTCTTCCCAAGTTCCCAACCTTTGCGCCCACTTCAAGTTGCTGATGAGTGTCAGATCTGTTTCTCTGGAAGCGGGCACCTTTGACACTTTCTTTTTATTTTCATTTAATTCATCGGCATCATTGCTGTAAACTCCAACCACCAAACCTTGGGAGTTGCCGGGACACTGCGTCATTCACAGCCACGAGAATTTGAGTGTGGCGCAGCCAGATCTGAACCATATAATGATAGCAAGTCTGATTCGGAGAAACGGGTAGATATGGAACAATAACAAGTAATAACGAACGAGAAAAACAACGATACCTATTTACCGTGTCTGTTCCAAGATCGGAAATTTTGAGTTCATCCAACGTATTGCGCTGTAGCTATACAAACCTAAAGCAAGCTACTCACGAAGTTTAGCGACGGGTGTCACGATACAGTAGCTGCAAGCTGCACGCAGGGATTCTTTGGCTTCATGCACAATTCTAGCGAGTATGGTATAGCGCTAAGGCGATGCTGTATCTGAAGGCCGGCGAATCGTGTCGATCATGATGGCCAGATAAGTGTGCAGGAAGTAGTGCTTCGATTAGCCTCTGTGCTTCTGAGCTTTTTTCTCTTTTCTTCTTTCCTTATTTGGCTCTGCTCGTTTTGCATTGCCCTGAGCTGGAGGCTGTGGACGTCGTGTGGAAATTCCGCGCCGACCAACCTTGGGCGTTATCTGAAACAAGCCGCATGACTGACCCAGGGAACTGTTGCGGTCAAGTCATGTTTTCGCCCCCTTTGATGAAGACGAGAAGAGGCTTCAAGTATTAGGGATGACGACAGTGTTGATAAGCACTCAGCACTAGGAGATCCGTTAGTTTTGGTTGTTTTCTCCCTCTCGATTTTGCCTCTGCAAGAATGTGCCAGAGCCGTCCGTAGTTCTGTACCCGGATCCACCGGTGGACAACACTGGTTCTCAGCTATCCTCGCCGTCAGGACGTTAGTTTCTCCAGATAGCAACAGTAGTTTGTCCATGCGGCTTGTAGATGTCCCACTCAGCGAACGGAACAGCAGCACGGAGGGCCGGTCGAGCGAAGGGGGGCGCGGTCGTGGACCTGCTGGAGGGACGCAGGCTACGGTGTATCAGTTAGTTCAGACTGCTAAGTATGTGTTCTGGAACTAGCGAGAGGGAAACGAGCTCGAAATGCCCTATCTACTGGACTGTCGCTAGTGACGACGGGGCAGAAGAGAGTTCGAAGCTCAGAGAGGTGGAAAGGGAGAAGAGCGGCTCCCGTCAGAGAGATCGAGCGGTTTAGTCAAAGTGCCGGTCTCCATCGGCATCCACCCGTGATACTTACTCGGCGTCATTCGATATATGTAACTCTCTCTCTCTCTCTCGCAGTGCTCCAAGCTGCTGGTTAACTAACTAACTAACTAACTAACTATCAACAATCGCTCAGCTCCCTTGCCTCTGTTGTCGTCAAACAATTTCTCACCCCCCTTTCCCCTCCCCCTTCCCCTTCTCAGCTTCCCGCACCGCCAAGGGTATCATCCCCGTCCTGCGATCATCTATCGTCCTTCGTTCAGATCAGCGGCTGCCCTTTGCATTGCGACCCCCCGTGCACTCGCTCCTTCAGCGCGTCTCCTGCCAACAAACACTCTTCCTCCCCTCCCCAACCACCAGACTAGACGAAGGCAACCTTGGTCGACCGTCATCATCCATTGTTGGCTCCTGGTTGAGGCTTCATTACACGGTTCCATTGTGCCTGTGCGTCTGGGCAGAACCATTCTGCATCTGTTCCAGGGGACGCTTGCCCGGCCACGCTGTATCAGGATTCAAGGGCTGGTCCATTTGAAGATCTAGCTGCCGCGACTGTCTGGTATCCCGTCACCAGCGCGACGTGCTCTTCACGTCACCCGGTTCGAGTTCAATGTTCCCCGGAGGTCATCATAGTTGCTAGATGCGTTGACCCTTGCGGCGCTCAGCTGAACACGCGCTCGTGGGGGGCTGGCCTCTCCAGACGATTGACACAAATGGCTCACTGTTCGGGGGACGTCCACGTTCCCCTCCCCTCATTGCCTTCCTCCGACCCATTGGCGCGAGAGTCGTCGGTCATCATGTCCCAACCGCCTCCGGAGACGACCCCGGAGGACACTTCGTCCTTCCTACACCGTTCAGCCAGCTACAATCACCTACCCGATGTCCAGGTCGACCAAGAATCGACGGACATGAAACGGACCTTCTCAGACGTCAATCTGGCTGCTCTCAAGGATTCACCCTCCAAGGAGAGCGTCGAGACGGAGAAGGCGATCCTGCGGCGGGCTTCTCAGCGGACCGCAAATGGACGGCCCAAGATCGCAGTATCCCAGTTTACACTGTCCGCGGAGGAATTGAAAGGTGCCACCGGGGTCAATATTGAAGACGCAGCCACGGACCCCGTTCCGGAGACGAAGCCGCCTGAACCGGTAGTACGGCCTTCTCGGGTTCGTTCTATGTCGGGCAGACTGGCAACATTGGCTCGAAAATCATGGATCTCGACATCCTCTTCCTCCCGCTCTCCGTCTCCGACGAAGGACACCAAACTCAAGGGGATGCCGCTGAATGAACCGTCGCCGGTTAGACAGCAGGATCCGTCATCATTGAAAGCTCCTCCGGTCCCCGAGATCCGAGAAGATATCATCAGCAAGCCAGCTCCAGCGGAGCCTGGACGGAGGAGATCAGTACTGAGGAGGGGTCGACGACCATTGAGCGCGCTAGTGTCAAGAAGCAAGAATGACACCCTCACTATCCGCCCAATCCCATCTTCAACCTCGCTACGCAGCAAGACGTCCTTTGATCGGCTCGCCTCATCTGTGAATATTTCAACGCCCGTATTGCCTCCAGTGCCAAAGGCTCCGGCACTAGCTCCCACAGCTGGCATGGATCCGCCGCGCAAGAAGGACGAACTGTGGGGTGTCTTCAGAGGCCTGGAGGGCGATTACCAGAAGTACGTATGGGCGGGGATCCAATTATAGTGTCAAGTGGCTGACAAAAAGAGATATACAGGTTTCAGTCGAAGTCTAGTTCTCTTAAAGCGAACGTGCTGCGGTCGTCGCTGCTACCCTTCCTCCACCGTTACAGCAATCATGCGTCATGTAAGACATTGCGGCCAGAAGATCTCGACCGTCGAGTAAATATTCTGAACAAGTGGTGGACCGGACTACTGGAGATGCTCAATGGGAGGAATAATCAATCCATATCGGGGACGGATCGACCGGTTTACCTCGAAGCTGTTGCGGGTATCATGACACGGCCCGAGTGGAGAATTGCCTTTGCTGTATCTCAGTCCTGGCCTCCTGTCTCGCAGAGGTCCTCTACGGCGAGCTCTGACTGCTCAAGGGGGTCTACCGGGTCTGATTTCCTGGTCGAATCGATCCACCACAATATTCGAAACATCTTCACCCAGAACCTATTGTCCCAGATGGCATTTGTCGTCGAGCGGATGTCCATGAGACACGCACCTGCCAGTTTGGTGTCGTTTTGCGGTAAAGCCTGCGCGTACGCTTTTTTCTTCTGTCCTGGTATCGCAGATATTCTAGTCCGACTCTGGAACACACCGCCGGATGTGCTCCGGCGCGTGCTGGCCGAGTCCGCGGTGTACAGAGGGTTGGACACCCGTACTGTCGCGGGTGACCTAGCCTTGTGCTTCCCACCAGCCATCAGAGCGTTATCGTTTTCGGGACATGCAGCTATGATTCGGTATCTACGTCAAAAGCCAAACGTTCCCTTGAGTGCCTCTCGCATCCCATGGAATGGGCCTTGGATGTCTCGCTGGTCTGGCCGGGATACAGATCTTTTTTTTGTCTTCGTCAAGTATTTCCATGTACTTTTCTCAGAATTCGTTCCCGGGAATCTGGAAAAAGACAAAAGGATTCTGGCTCCAGGGTTATTGTCAGTCCACGGACAGCTGCTGGTCGTCCTGGAGGATACCCTGTATAAGCAGTCTATTCCACAGATGCCCGAGAACCCGCACGCCGTCGCCTCTGTTACTTTCGACGACTTTATGGAGGGCCCTGATGCATCTGCCTCTGCAATGCCCTTGGGAGTAGCCAACTGTCATCGCTCGATGGCCGAAAACCGATTGATAATTCTCCTCCGGGACTTGTTGTCCGAGTCTTCAGCAGAACCCTGTGCTGCTCGGCAACTGTATGCAGAGTCTTTCTGCAGTATCATGAAAGCAGCAGCCCGCAAAGTCTCGCGCTTTGACCACAACGCCTGTTTCGTCCTGTGTGATTTCCTGGAAGAAGTCGGTTCTATCTTCGTTCGCTTCTCTCAGTTTATACAGACTGAACTATTTGACTGGGACTTCTGGTTGGATGTGTGTAGACAGATGATGAAGAGTCATAATTCCCTCACCGAGGTCCGAGTCTTTTCATTCTTCTTTTGTATTTGGAATACTTTGACGAGCTGCGAAGAGCGGAAAGGCGATCTCTGTCACGGCATACTTCTGAACGAAAATTACTTCTACCATTACTTTAATCACTGGAGCCCGATGGTCCGCTCTTATTTCCATCGCCTTATATGCTGGAGGGTGGCTCGTTATAATGGAGATCGCTCTCCAATGGATTCGTGAGTTTCTCTTACTTGCCAGATCAGACCGTGTATCCACTTCTAACACTTGATCACAGAAGCATATATGAGGCGCTTGCAGATAGACTGGAGCAGATCTGGGCGTACTATCTTACTTTCCAGTCACGAGCTGAGAAGGAGCTCAGTGCTCCTTTATCGTCTGCTCCTTGCAGTCCGGCCCCTGGCCGGAGAATAATCATAATACGAAGCGACAATCTGCCTTCTCCCCCTAGCCTCTTTGTTTCCTTTGACCGTGTCGTTCCCCCACCTTCATCGGTGCAGCCTACAGCTTACCGAAACCATAGCAGTCTCAAACTACATACGAACGAGCCCCCAGCGGAACCAGCACCCGCCCCCAAGAAAAGATGGAGTATACTGCGGACGATGTTCGGTTCGCCTGCAAATCCGAAGCCGGGTGAAGTTACGCCTCCTGGGAGCGCTTGCGACGAGCTAGAATCACATACAGCCGACGAAGGGTCGAGTGGCCCCGGTAGCAAACGCGACTCCGAAGACAAAAGCCAGCCACAAGCTGCCCCTGCCATTCGCCGTCCGCGCACGCCGCATCAGCAATTTTGCTTTCGATTTTCTCTTGAGTGGCTAGACCGCCCGCAATGGCCTAGCAAGAACAAACGTCTCTTTCCCCCCCGCTTGCCTGTTGCCACTCAGTTACATCTCCAAGGTTGCCGGTCTATGTCTCGTCATCCCTCCACCGATTCGGTCTCTGATCTTGACTCGGATTCGGAGTCCAGGTCTGCTCGAGCATCTGGTTCCGAGACAGGTTCCGACGACCGATCGGCGAGACAAGACCACCAGCATCTCGGAAGGCAGCAAGTTAAGGGACCGGAACGGCCAACCAAAGAAGAACTCCTCCGGCCGCGGAACGAAACTCTCGTCGCTAGCAAGTATGCAGGACGTGCACTTGCGGAGTGGGCACAGGTCGTGTCTGAGTGTGACAGTTTCTTTGAGAGGAGACGCGACGAAGGCGTCCCATGCGACCGCCTCGTGGAGACACCAATCCTCGGTGTGGAAAGCTTTCGAAAGTGAACATGGATCATCTCTCCCAAGATATACCCTTTCGCGCTAGCGGTCAATGGATTCTTGAGCGGGGCAGGAAGGTCCCGTTTGTTTATTACAGACATACATTTTTCAATTTCTAAAATTCCCTTCTATCAAAGGCGTTGGGGTGGGAGTCTGAATCATCTATATACGTGATCATCTATGGCGTCCGGTGGTCTCTTATCTTTTGCTTTCAATGTCTTTTTTCCCACTTCCCTCCTCTTGGAATTGGAGGCTGCTCGGATTCGGTATTGCGCTATTTCACGCGTTCAATAATGACCTCTGTATATACCATCGGTGACGGGCGTTTTCTTTTTCCAGGGTTTGACCCGCTGTATGGTCTGGTGTTTTGAGTAGGCATTGCTGTTCGGACCGAGCTGGGATACTGTCGCCTACAAACTATGCATGATGCTTGTCGATCATGATATCTATATTTATCCTTTCGTAGGGCTTCTCTGCTAAGCGTGCCTGTCGGGTAAGTAAGATTAACCCATTATCGATGCTGGATGCTGCTGCATCTCCTCTCCCGAAAGTGCGTTGGAGCTTTTTGACGCGACGTGGGCAAACTCCATGCTAGCGTCGCTGCGCAATGCAATCGATGATCGAGCGTAGAAACTCAACCAGTAGAATCGTTTGGCACTATCGCGTGCGCCGATGCGAGGAGGGGTCCCCATCTAATATACATATGGGATGGTGGAAGGATAGCTCTTTCTAGATAACACAAACCAGATGAAATGTCCGAGCGTCCTTTTTACCGCGCATTCCGCTGTTATCCCGACTGGGCTCACGGGCCGAGCTATAATTCTCTTTTGCCGCCACGGCTGGTAGCCTCATGGGCCGACTTAGACTGGTATCTGATAGACGTTGCCGTCATGGAGGGGCCGGTCAGGAGCGAAAAGACGTACTAGTCTAACCTCCAAAGTGGGCATATGCCCTCGGATTTAAGAACGGCCTCCATCTTACCGGTCGTCGTTGACGGCCGTTTCGAAATGGGATAAAGAAGCAGCAACTGACAGAAATGAATGAGTTAGCAGTATCTAGATTCCAGCGGTGCTCTATCATTTTCACTGCTATCACTGACATGTTTGGTGGCGAGGATCGCCACCCTTTCTGTCTATCAACAGATAAGACATCTTCAACTGCTTCCATCCCCTCATCCGAGTCGGAAAGAACTAGCATGACCATGCATACTGGTAGAAACTTTAGTTGCCTGTCTCTCTTGGGTCTTTCGCATGAACCACACCGCAGACATCAACATGGCGGTATAATTCCAAGTTGTCAAACTTGAAGGAAGCGATGCATGGTGCATGATCTACGGTCTTCGTGGATAATCGCGCAATCCACAACCTGAACCAGGTAAAACGGCCTACAGAAGCCTCATGTAGATTAGATAGTCTGCAGTTGCAGCTGCGCCAGAGCTATTATAGAACCGGGTATAAGAAGGGAGGTGCAGTGCGGGCCATAGACTCCTATCCTCGCTATTTTGATAACGGATGAAGATCTTGGACACCGCTGCTGCGAGCCACGACAAAGCAGTAATGCAGGAAGAACACATAATGAAACCGTTGCACATACTGATGGGTCGTGTTAACCATGGGTTGACTGCATAAGTGAGTGCACTGACCTCGAGAGTAATTGTCGTGTATGTTTCAGACGATCCCATTGTTCTTGCATTTATCCGCTCTTTCTTCTTAGCGGATCTGGGACACTATATGCCGAGGACCCTTGAGCCTTTAATGCCTATAGAAGAGGGCAATTATTGAGAGGCTAACGCTCTGTGAGCGTTTTATATTGCGCCATCGTTGTACGGTATTTCGACTGCCCTGTTAGGTACAGACAGTAGAGAAAGATGCCGCGCAGAACAAGACAAGGGCACCTCAAATCGGAATAGATAGTGACTGTCACATGTAGATATGTTGCAGTTTATAGCGTAGATCATAGTTATAATATTTCTCCATAGAGCTACGGCATGCCGATCACGTTGCGGTCTCTTAAGCCTATCGGAGCACGGCCGGTGGGCTTCACTTAATAGCATTAGTATTCGCAAAGTGTCCAAGTCCTTCAACAAAAACATCCGATGTGGTGTAATGGCTAACATCGCTGTCTCTCACACAGCAGCTCGGGGTTCGATTCCCCGCATCGGAGTCATCGGAAATTTCTTTTTTTTCATCACCGCCATTCCTCTCTACATACTATCGCAAATATTCTTTTGTTTTGCATTTTTAAACGACTGTGGCCATTATAATCAAGGCTGTTTTTTTATAGAGTTCATGTTCATGCACTACCTATCTTTATCGAGAAAATTAGCTTTTGAGATGAAAATTGTCAGAATTCGTATCCCGATACGGTGCCACGTTATCGCAATTTATTATCTTGCTTAGGGGTTCAGCTACTAAACCTATGACCCGAACATCTCGAAGTATACACCCGGGACTTATGTGATCAATAGTTGTATAGATACTACATTAGCCCGTTCCTTCATAATATGATGAACATGCTTTGTTATTCGGAAAGACCTCGTCATTGTCAAATCCACTTCACACGGTAGTTCGAGGAAGTTTACTCTAGTAATGGCCATGTAAGATGCGGTCTTGTGGCGATGATGGTTATGCAAAATATGCAGGTGGCATGCTCTGCAAGATGCAATATACGCTGGAGGATGTTCTAGGTTTCTTTAAAAAGGAACTTTGGGCAAGTATCTTCATTGGTAGGAAGGGAGGAGCGATGGTCATGTGCAGGTAGTTGAGCTCAAGGGTTTAAGAAGCTGCCTGAGAACCTCAAAAAGAGAACCACATGAATGGGATCGCAATGGAGGTAAAGAGTATCATATTGTTTCTCATAAGCAAGTCAAAGAAACGTATCATCGAGTTCTATCTTCACCAGATCCAAGAGTGGATCAAAGAGCAACGTTAACTCGAAGCAAACATTAATTGCAAGGTATTGCGGATCGTCAAGCTTTCATAAATATAACTTTTTGTCTTTCCCATTCGTTTCGCGCGGCACAAACTTCTCCACAGGAGGGAAATATTTCAATTTGAAAAGCCACCCGAATAGAAGAACCACAGCCGACACAAGGAGCGACTCTAGTCGATCTGACATCGTGATTGGGTCCTTATCGGTACCTCCGCCATCCCAGTTATCGCAGATAGCCTTGAACACAGCAGGGTCATCCGTGATGACACCGTCTACGCCCTTGCGGATGCTCCAGCGCATTAGACTCGTCTTGTTGACCGTCCACACGAATACTAGGCGGTTCGCGGCTCGGGCTTCTTCAAGGAAATTGCGACCTAGTGGACCCATAAGGATCTTTTGGTTGACATTGAAAGAGACGTTGGGGATGGAGAGAAACTGGCGAGCGTAGGAAAGATCTATGCAAATCAACGCTATCGGATAATCTGGAAGATATTCTCTCGCAAGTGGTAGGTACTTTGCCTATACGATGCTGCTGTCAGAATGTGTTCAGGGTCCCATGGAGTCTGACTACTTTCTGGGGTTCCATTCGTCAATGGCATAAGATGGTGGTATTCTGTACTTACCGACCAGCATCCAAGCACGATTCGTTCACTCCACGGTTTCCGGCCTGGTGCAACTGCCGCTGCAGTTTCGGCGATTCGTCGCATAATCGTCTCCGGGTCATTGTCGATCTAAATCACGAGTAAGCAGGCACATACAAACAAGAAGAGTCATGGAAAATAAAGGGACTCACTTTGATATCCAGCAATAGCCAGATATCCTCCAGCCCCGGAGAGGCAAGATACTCAAGCAGATCTGATAATCTTGGCATGCTGTCGTATGGCTTCTCGAGCGTTCTCAGCGTACTGAGATACTCCCAGTCGCAATCGATCACGCGTTTGTCCACCCCAAAACAACGCTTCAAAGTAGCATCCTGGGGCCATCAAGGTTAGAGGACTTGTGAAGGTGTAGTTCAACGGGGATACGTCGTATGTACATGTGAGATTACTACAACTCCATCTTTCGACAAGTGCAAATCTGTCTCAATCGCGTGACTGCCTGCGTCTATGGCACCTCGGAATGCTCCCATGGTATTTTCTGGGAACTTGTTTTTGAATCCGCGATGTGCGATGATATGTGGGAGTTTCCGCCCACGCTTGTTGCTTGTCTTTGTTTCATAATTGGCTGGTAGATGAGGTCAACTCGGGCGCTGCAAAAGATAGGGGAGGATGATGAAAGCATACAGAGCGCCAGATGCTTGCGTTCCCTTAGCAGTGGGGTCTCCGGCGAGACAGGTTCTGTTGAATCCAATCCAAGAGAGGACGACATATTTTCCAGCAGCGGAGTATGTGCCTCCATCGTGGCCGTTGAGAACGATTGTTTAGATAGATATATGCGAAATCAAGTATCAGTAGAAAGGATGAGGATGGGAAGTAGTGATGTGATCTAAATGGCACTTCTAAGATAAGAAGCCTCGCCACAAACTTGGTACTTCGATGTGGGACTGTGCGGGGCTGTGCCTGTGCTGGCGCCTGGCGACTACTCGAGTAAGATTCTTAGACTGATGTTGATGATGTATGCTCGATCACCGCAGGTTGAGCATGGCGATGCAGAAACAGCGACCCACCGGGGTCGATTTAGTCCAGCCAGACAAGACAAACAAGTAGATACAGTTGACGAGAGCGTATGGTAGTGAAGAAGAACGATTTCAAGACGGGACAGGCTAAGTACCATATGTCTCCCCGCGACCAAGGGGCAGGAACCACTAATGTTTCGATATCCAGACGACCATAAGATGCCAACCTAGCTTCTCCAGGAGGGCAGATTCCAGCGCAGATGCTGATCGCGTCTGGAACAATACGTAATAATGTTCATCGAATATACCATACTGAGTCCTCTGCGATATGAATCATAAGGTCGGCTGCTTTGACGTCAAATGACACAGCAAGTGGAGAGTGTCGATAACTTATGGTATACGACCGTCGATGTATACCCGGTAAGGGGTTCAAGTTACTATCAAGTTGCTAACATAAACTCCCTATGAGAGCAGTCAAGCAATCAAGAGTAGAATAGGAGTTGAGAGGCATTCTAGAGGCTTATTCTCTGGTTCTAGAGTCCATCAGATGTTCATACCAAGCTGAGCTGATGCCAACGCGGATATCTCGGAGACGGTTGCTTAGCTTGCTTAGCGCGTGTCGGACTCGAGCGGATAACTGGAACTCCTGAGGAGACTGGTTGCATAGTTGTCATAACGACCTGCCGTAGTTATTATTAGAGGGATTTCGCAGCTCGTCCAGGCGTAGGAGGATAGTGGGGGGTAGGTTCCTTTAATAAGTAAAGCTTGACCCATTGATGGCGCTGAACTAGTAAGCAATTTTTGAAGCTTTTGAAAAACAATTACTGATTAATAATAGATTAATCATCAATAACTGAGCTGTCACTAACGTTAAGTAGGATTTTATCGCTAAAGGCTAATTACCTTAAATATTCCTATAAAAAGGGATAATTATAATGATTTTTTAAAAGGATATACTAATATTTATTATTTAGAATACTTTAGGAAGGTAAAATAAGCTTAAAAGGGGGGTTATTATACCAAATTCCTTGAATATCGCTGAATATTAGAGGTGCGGCGATCTAACATTATAAACTGACTTAATGTTGGCCTTAGGCTAGCAGTCTATACCAAATAAAGTATCCCTCTTTAGATGCAATGCTCCAACGACTGCCGTTCGGATGCTTCAAGATACGGCGTAAAACCAGACGCTAGAGGAAGTGGAGAACGGCGAACTATCCATAAGGGGTTGGCGTATTTTCATGCCAAGGCACGAACCTTCCCATATAAGGGATCCTACTGCTCCAAAATTACGCTGCGAAATCCCTCTATTTACTACTTTAGGGTAACTAGGTAAACAACTACATAGGAGTAAACTTCACATATCTGATCAAGACTCAAGCTATCAAACTAGAGGCTAGATAGCCCTGTCACTGGTGGTCCAAGGCAGCATTGACGATCCTCTGCTAAACATTCATTTTCGTCCCCTCGCTTCCACTAAGGTTTGCACTGATTGAGAGTGTGTTGTCCGTCAGAAGTGGCTTATTGAATCAAGTAGAAAAAGTCAAGTAGAAAAAATATCTCGAAACCTTTCACCGCTAACTAGAAATTGTATTGGAGAATAGATCTCTCAACTAGACATTAGGGGAGCCAGTGCATGAAACTCTATACCTGCAGGTATCGGCTAGGTGTACTCCAATTCCTAGTATAAAGGCATTCAGATTTGCCGTATCGAACAAACAGACGCAACTGGGGGCCCCTATTCTTCAATCTTTATGCATCGATGTAACATTCCAGATGTCGAAAATGGGTTGGCAATTTCCTGTAATAGGACAGGACTGCAAGATAAGGTCAGGGAACATGGTCACTGATTGCCTCTTCTTATGTTTCATATGCGTGATTATTGTTAAAAAGACATTAAAAAATATCGTTGAAATGAATATGGAATATTAAAAAACACCCAAAGGACGGTGCTGGTTTCTGTTCGGTTCATGCTTACGTGCACACGATCATATTCGCTCCTTTTTCTAGTACGATATTAGCTACATAATCGCATTATCCTCGGAGAAAGTAAGTGTTTTAATCTTGTCGAGTCAAGCTTGCAATCGGGGCCACAATCTATTAGCAGAAAACGAATATCATATCGTCGCTTGGCACTTCATTTGGGTCTGATATATCTCTGACAGTTACTTCTTTTCCAGGATGTACTTCACACAGGAGCAGATGGAGGAGATTCCGAAAATCAGGCGACAAACGATACCGAAATAGAAGTGCAAGCAAATGAAGTGCTAGATAGAGGTAGAACATCATCGAGACAGCCCCTTGTGTTATTGAAAGAGAGATCTTAGAATAGGTCGTCCTAGTACTAGCTACTGCAACGTCCCTGGTTCTGATGAGCCGGTATGATGCAAGAGTAACATTCGGCATGGTACATGTGATTGTACAGCAGACAATCATCCGGCCTCCTACACCTGTATGTCATGCAGTTCAGCGGGTTGGGGAGCTTGGGCGAGCCGGGGAACGGTAGAGGAGGAGGTTTATGTTTATGTCTTCCCTCTCCTCTGCTACTTAACGCCTTAGTGTTCGTGGATGTAGACTGTGAATTGTCCACTTCTCGCTGGTCGCCGTGCTTCGAATTCGGAGCCCATACTGGCATAGCGTCTTCGTCAGGATGCAAGAGCGCATTCTCGTCCGTAACGGTGCGGCCGTCCACACCCCTAAAGGTCTCCACCAGCTCTTTGTTTGTCTCGTCATCGTAGGAGAGGCTCCGGAGCATGCGGGTAATCTCGTCCGGACTGAGCTGCTTGTAAGAGACGACATTCCAGTCATCATCGAAGTTGCGCAGAACACCGTCAACTCCTAAGTGAAGGAGGCCACCGCGGTCATCTGTACCGTCGTCGTTGGTAGCTTGACTACTAACTGATGACCCAGTAGTGTTGGAAGCACCACCCGCGGTTGGCTATATCCATAACTGTCAGTAACTAAGCCTTGCATCCATCTGGATTTTAGGTGAGAGGAAGTGCATACGGTAGCTGATACCATGGAGAAGGCAGATAACCAGGCCGAAAGGATGAACAGGAAGGATATCATGGTCATTTTTATAACAGCGACTGATTTGTTTGACGATGATGATAAGAAGAGTCTCTTTTGCTATTAGATTGTTTATACGTCCAAATGCAAATAGTAAAAATAAGAAACTTCTGGAGCTTTATACAGGAAGAGGCGGCATTTGAACCTATGGAGACATAATCGACAAAGACAAAGAAAGTTTTGAGCTATCGAGTGGATTAGTTTTCCCTTGTGGATACTCAATCATCGAGGAAGCAGTTGTAGTAAACAGTTAGTGTCGATAGGTTCATCTCTGCAAAGTGCTGCTCAATGGCTTCTTTGTTTCTGTGACACATCGCCACCAACGCACGCAGAACAAAGAACGAATATGAGCAGCCATTTGTGTAATCTCATATATAGTCGAGAGTACGGTGGAGTAAACGAGATAAGGACAAAGCCATGAATCCGCGAGCTTCATTTCTTCCACCACACTTTTTCGGCGAAAAGTACGAGAAATAATCATGAGTCGATAACTGGATGTAACACAGCAGAGATCCTCAGTTGGTTTCTGAGAGGAACTTATGCGTTGAGGGGACATTCCGTGTCCTTGAGAATCTGAAAATTATAAACGTGTAAGCGGTATATATATAAGGTTGCTGATCATACCAGATGTTAAATAGGTACAATGCTATGGAGAGAGCATCAACGCTACCGGAAAATGGGATATGAGGAAGGGGATATCATTAGGTGAACCCTTCAAACGGTTAACATCTCATTTGTACGACATAAAACAAGATGAATATAGAATTATATAATTGAGCAGCAGGAGGTTATTATCGAGACGATACTCGAGCTAGGATAGACTCAGTAGTATAATAAGCGTTGGAGAGAAGAACTTCAGGTCACACAGAAAACATAGAGGAACTTCTGGTACTAAGAAGGTATATTTGTGTTACAGCATAAGATAACTAACAGTGGGGAAAGCCTCTTCGGTATTCATTTTCTCACTTCGTCTACTGAGAAGTGGCTGCAAACTTCAAAGGAGTGAGGAAAGGGCCCCCGGTTCTCTTTAATCTCATTCATTTGTCGACTAGTACTGTACGGTACCTGGGACATTATTATGACATGGACGATATATATTCGAGCAAAGCATAGGAACAGATTTACCGGAGAGAAAGCCGAGGCCCGAACAGCAACTTCAGCGGACGATGGGTCTTTATGGTCCACAATGGTTCGTCTTGAAATTATACGTTACTCCGTACTCCACGCAGGTTAATAGCCTAAATACCGAAGAACGCTGACAAAAATTAGTGTCCTTGAAAGCAGAACATCTCGACCATATTTCATGGGACTGTGGTCTCGAAGCAATAATATCCCAGAGGGTCTTCTCTTTCCTTTTTCGACTGGATTAGTTCTACAGTATCGGCATGGAGCTCTGAAAATAATAATGCCACACGTATTTATCCTGCAGCTGGTAAGCGCGGATATACTTCCCTTCTTCATCGAAGCGCACCCTAGCTCGGCCAATAGATAGAGTTTCACGCGGTATGTTAACGGCCGTTTATAGGATTAAGGGGCCTCTTTTCAATCTCAATCTACTTGCCCCGTACCGTGTTCCACCCCGTGGCTATCGAGATTTCCCGAATACCCTGACTTGAAAGCCGACTCAGAAGTCAACAAAATTGCATCGTAACATCGCATGATTCCCCTTGACTTCAACCGGGGGCAAACGATCCGACTGTTACTCGAGTCATAGAGGCAAAATCCGATCGCAAGTTAAGTCGCGATTACTTAGCGGACCGTTGCCCCGGCAGCTCGGAACATTTTCCAGATGACGGATTCGGCGATCGGCAAAGCAGCAAAAAAACGCCTCTCGCAGTCTCGCCTCTCTCGGTCGCTAAGATCCGCCAGGTTCGGAAACTCGGTCCGTCGTGGCTTCGTTGTCGACGACTCATTATTATTGAACACTATGGGTATGCTATGGTATGTTGTGTTATACTCTACATCCCAATAGTTGTAGATAGAGTGATTGTGATCGAAGCGCAATAATCCAGGCTTGTACTGTAGACAACATACGGCATGCCTCTAACAATAACCTTAAAAACGATAAAGATGGCCAGAAATGTGAGCTTCCTGAGACATCTCAAAACTCAAAACTTCATATAGTTCTCAACTCACACGTCGACCCAATAGTACGTCTCGACAGAAGACAAACTGAACTGTTGATAATAGCACCAGCGTAGATATACATTAGACTAGATCGAAGAGTGTAGGTCGACCAGATCGCGCCCCTATAAAAGCTGTCTTGTCACACTTTGTTGGGATCAAAAGGAACGCATAACTACCTAGTTCCGGGGTAGCGCAGCGTAAATATATAACCGTTGAGAGTCTCAAGTGACTTCCGGAGAGTCAATGCCATGACCTCACCCGGATATAAGATCATAAGATGGATGCAGGAGCTTTGACAGTCGACTATGCGGTATGGTATCGCTTTATATGCACCTAGTTGGAAAGAGAGGGACTAAGCTGTCCGTTCTCAGCTGACTCTTTTGACATCATATATAATCTCAACGACACGCTTTGAGGTCAATAGCCGAGCACGATGACTGGCTAGATTATCGACTGTACAAGGATAAGTGAGCCCATATTCATAGTTGCATCCACAATGGTGCATTCCAGACCCATTTTACGTTGTATTTTGATGGGAACAGCTCTCACCGTTTCTTCATTTCACTCGGTGCGTGGAATGAACTTCCCCGCACCCGATCCAACTAGGGTCTCAAAGACCTCACCGTGATACATAGCTGCATGATCTAGGTAGCTTAAGCGGTCCTTGTCGAAGATTAAGATCAGCAGATCAGCACCACGAGACATAAGTAAGAGAACAAACAACGGAGAATACGGAGTAATAATATATAATAATACTGATTGCAAACAAGAAGAACCATGCCTGACAAAGGCTCATGTCAGACCTCGTCCGCCCCCAATTGTGAATAGATAGATAGTTAAATTACTTACTCTCGCTATTGAAAATGACAAATCATAATAATGTAGCCCCAACCCTGCACAAGGCCAGGGAAACCAAGTTTTTATCCGGATCGATCGAAATTCGGCGCATCGGCATCCTCAGCGGCCCGGGCATGGCGCCGGATTTGCTTCACTTCCTTACAGACTCACACTAAACCAGCTATAGATACTCTATAGCGGCGACATTCCGCAAATCCTTTAAGCAAAAAAAAAAAAAAAAAAAAAAAAAAGAAGAGAAAAAAAGAAAATCACTTGTACTGATCGGCCCGGCCCTGCCAAGCCCGGGTCATCCGGTCTCCGCATTGAGTAATCGTGTTCTACCAGTAGCAACTTGGGATTCCATCCTGACTATCCCGTCCGCTGCCGTCCAGGGTGTAGCTTCTGTGGAAAAAGCCCCGTCCAGGTCGTATCCATAAGCAGAATCAGTGGCTCGCGATCGAGCTGATCTAGAGTAAAACTAGAAGGCGAACTGGTGAATAATAACGACGTTAGTCAGCGGGCCACAGCCAAAGAGGCGCCCTCCGCGAAATTCCTGACAGGATCCAGATATCTCCGATCATGCTTATAAATGGGACACCGGGCCCCCTCCTCTAGTCGCTGCTTGTATCTAATGGGTTCAGCTCCCAATCTCACACGCAAGCACCGTTGGCTTCTTCGCCCCCAGCTCTCGCCCGCATGGCATCCCAGACACTCCCGGCCACACGCCAACTTGGGCGGAGCTCCGAGAGTAATAGTTCGCTAGACGATGTTGCGAATGAAAAGCAGAAGTTCGCGACAGACTTACCTCGTGCGCGACATGGCAAGGCGGACCTAAAGCACTCGGCGGCCTCCAAGCGGTGGAAAACATTCTGGTCCGCCTTCAGATATCTACAGGGGCTGACGCCGAAGCAAGTGGATGACTTCATGGCATCCTACGTCATCTACAATCTAGATTGGTCAAACGAAAAACAGATGATCGAGGTTCTGGGGAATGATTATCAGGAAAAGGTCGGGGACTGCCTCAAGGCGTACTATGGGGTCCTCAATCATCTCTGCGCCCTGGGCGATGTCGAAAAGATGTATATCCCACCTTGGATGAGCCGGAAAGCGACAGTGCTCGAGAACCAATTGCTGTATGAGGAGTCCATAGCTCAAGATATCGGCTTGAAACCCGGCGACAGGGTATTGGATCTAGGTTGCGGTCGTGGCCGTGTGGCAGCGCACATGGCACGCTATTCGGGAGCCCACGTTACTGGATTGAATATCGACCCTAATCAGATCGCCCAGGCACAGAGTTTCAACGAGGAGCGCGGCATTCCTAATAACTTCGTCGTCCAAGATTTCAACAACCTGCCGCTCCCCTTCCAGGACGAGAGTTTCGACGCCTTCTACCAGATCCAAGCCCTTAGTTTATGCAAGGACATTCCCGCCCTCTTCCGCGAGGTCTTCCGCGTGGTCAAGCCCGGCGCAAAGATCTCCTTGCTTGATTGGGTCAGCTTGCCAGCGTATGATCCCCAGAATCCCGAACATGCCGAGCTCATGCGCCGTGTGAAGCCGCTAATCGGCGCGGTGGGGACCCCTACTCCCGAGAGCTTGGAGAAAGCCCTAAGAGACGCTGGCTTCGAGGTGCTCAAGTCTGATAACGCCAGTATTGATGGCCTGCAAGCACCGCTGATCGATACTGTTGACGGCTACTTCCGAGCAATGCGTCAGCTCATTCTCGGTCTTGTAAAACTGCATCTCATTCCACACCATTTCAAGACGTTGATTAACCGTTTCTGCTTGGATGGGCTGGCGTTCATCAAGATGGATAACATGCGACTGGCTACCACGAGTTATCGTATCATAGCGCAGAAACCAGCCAAGGACTAAGCTGAGGGGTTGCGGATCGGGTGTCGTGGAAGAGGATGGGCGCGATTGATGGTTATTGGATGGCTTACAGCAGGAGTTCTTTTCTTTACTTCGATTCGACAATACCCTTGACGGCACAGCGCGGACGGTATTTCACCCTTTCACGAAAGGACATATTGTATTATAATAATCCATGGGCTTAAGTACATAGTTTGGGCTTCGGCCTTTGAATCAATCATATCATAAAACACTGTCGTCTTCGACAGTAACTTCATATCCGCAATGTTCCTTCATGTGTTAAACTTTGTAATATACATTGTTGTACCCCAGGTCAAATCTTCTTACTTTACCTTATTTCCTTAGCGTATAGCCTTTGCCCCTGAAGGGTAACCGGTGGCAGACTTTCTCTTGCACTTGCAGACGTCAGTGGGACGTATCCGTGTGACCCCATTCGCTATGTCCATGGGAGGCAAAAGATTCTCGAAGGGAGCTGTCATTAGTATAGTTGGCACCGTAGCTACGTTACAGGATCCTCTGAAGGGGAATGAATGTATTGATATATAGGATTAGTATTCCGACACATAATTCTGGAGCGCTAATACATATCACATATCACATATTGCGTTGTAGAGTCGAGTGAGCTTGCAGTATACTTGTATATAGGCCTCTAGATACAGAACGTCTGTAATCCGTATCATAGTTTATTGCCACGGATGTGCATATTACTATCAAGGCACAACGCGGCAGACAAGAAGCTTTCCATACCGATCCGACCATTTAAAGATGATAGTCATCCTTAGAAAGAGTAGATGAGATTGTATGAGTGTGAGAAATCTAATTTCCTCTTCTGGGGACTCCATGTCTGCAAGAAGCTTGTCGGGTTCGACACCTAGGAGAGCACGCCATGCTTCGCGGGACCAGAGAATCGGTGAAAAAGCGAGATTTTTTGAACCAGAGATGCTGTGAAATGACTGGTATCTTTCATTGATGTTATATGACAATGGATATGAACTAGAGATGTTACCAGTTTCGTCGGTTAAAGCTCCAATCTGGAGGATCAGAGATAAGAGTCAGATTTTCTAAAAATGCACTGTCTGGTTGAATCCATTCAGGGAGACTCTGGCTTACTACTTGTAGATTCAACCAGAGCTTCAGAGATTTCCCACACTGACCGCAGGCTGCGGTAGGAAAGTTTGAAAATAGCGGCATATTACAGCTGCGTTTGGATTAGACACAATATGTAACCATGGGAGAGCTACAACAGACCATCCCGTGTTGTATAGCCTTCGACGCTTGTAAAGAGAAACAAGGTTTACGGCGGTTATCATAAGATTCATATAGCCCGTATAAGTCTCTAGTTCCACGTTAGAGTACGATACGTAAATGGAACTTGTAGTGTCACCATGAGGCTGGGCCCGAATGCTAAAAGAGCGAGAGGGCTCGATCGTCAGCGTACAAGTGGCTAACCCAGAGGATCAAGTACTCACGACTCGTCGAGATCGGCTAAGGTAAATCTTAATTTAACCACAGCGGATTCAAACGTCTTAATGTCGAAGACTCAAAATGAACGTTAGCCTCTTACTGTGCGTGAGGGTGCAATAGCAATACCATCTTCGGTGTATTGTTGGTTGACGAACTTCGATAATCTTCGAAGTGACTTGCGAAGCCATTGTGCCTCGAGTATGTCAGGATCTACTTCTATAGTGGTTGCTGCCGTCGTAGAAAGCCGTGAAGTAGGTTTCCATCTAGCCCCAGACACAAGGAGTACCGTGGAGAATGGTGTCCACTTCCTGGAAGACAGCATCATCATGCCATAGAGCGTTAAGATTGCTTCGCCCGATTCGTCACAGACTCCTATATCGACCTTCTCCGTCGTTTGTCCTCTGGAATTTGTAACTTTGCAGGAAGTGCATTAGGTCGTAATCTATCACGAGGCATTCACAGACGTACCGCTCGTGATATTCCCGACGACCTTAACCAGGACCAGAACGCTCGGTCCTTGCCCACTTCTGGCTGACTCTCGTAACTCTCCTAATGAGACGAGCCCGGAGGGTGAATGGCCTTCTCTGTATCCCACCGGTACCCTGCAAGCTTTCGGTAGTAATGTATCTGGGTGTACCGTCACATGGCAAGTGGAGTCGCGCTCGGGAAATAAACTAGTTGTGAGCCTTGCAGGATTGTCTTGAACTTTCGTTGTCTTTGGGGACACATGAGGGGCCCAGATCGTCAAAAGCGAGCCGATTCCGATCCTATATTCCGCATTTATATACCATAGGTTGATCTGGGGCCAATATTAATGAAGGCCCTGTTAAGGTCAGTAAAGATGGCAATCATACTAGGATGGATCCGGTATTGTCCTTGGCGAGAATCTTGAAGTAGCCCTTAGCAGCACGCTGATTTTGGGGAGAAGCGCACACATCGTAGATACTGATCACTCTAACGGTTATCTTCACCTTCGTGGGCCCTGGATCGAGGTTTCCAATCAACGAGTCTTTGTACTCGTGACGTGATTGCCATGCATTAACAGCGTTGGTAACTTCTCCATCATCTCCGGGACATTCCTCAACACTGATCACTTTTGGAGTGCTGCAACCCAGCTTCCTCTCCCGTGTTAAATAGCGTTCAATTGTGGCTCCAGGGCCCATCGTCGTGTCGTTTTGAGTTGATAGATGAGGCAAGCATACAGACTTCAGATGTGACTGAAGATATGTGGGATGACTAGTTACGATGTGAGATCCGGACCATGAGCGGAGGCAGGGTCACGTGGCGGATTACGGATATTCTCAGTTCTACTGTGGCACAGGAATTTGCAATATGTATAGGGTACTGCCTTTGAATTCAAAAGAGCGACTAAGGACCTGTACCTATAGTTGTACTAGAGAGAAGACCACCTTCTACGACGGGCGTCGTAGATGCAGGGGGACACTGCTTTTTGAGAGCCCGAGAGAGAGCCCGCAAGAAGTGAACAGCTCGATTATGAGAATCGAGTCACTACGCTAGCTATCAGCATGTAACGAGCTCAGAACAGCTTGTGCTCCAGAGTCATATCAGACTCGGGCTGAAGGCCCACGCAAGCACGGAAGATGTTCGTGAGAGCGCTACGCTGCTTAGCCAAGGCATTGACAACAGGGGTCCCGGGAGGAGTCAGAGGGGCTTTGAGCATATAGCTGAGAATGCTCAAGACACTGTGGAATCCCTTGTAATCCTTGGAATCCTCGCTGTCCGCATTCCAGCTGATACGGGTCATCATCTCAGCAATGATGACTAGGTCGATAATCAGGGGAGAGGCCAGGAGAGAATCCTCGCAGACGTTGAAAATACTGATAGTCTGGTGGCCCCCCAAGAAGATCTCGGCGTAGTATTCATCCAGAGCACGCTTGTTATCGCCGACAGCAGGCATGTACTTGATGACGACGGTGTGGTCAGGATGCTCTCCCTTCTTGTAAAGAACAGTGTTAGCGGCGACCATATCGTCAACCACATTGGACTTGGAAATCTCCTTCGAACGGAACTGCTTCTGAGAGCTAAGGTTCATTCCATCATTGTTGCCCAGGTGATTGTAGCTGGCGATAGAGGTAAGTTTGATACCAGCGTTGATCAGGAAGTCAACTAGCGCAGACTTCATCTTCGTCTGACCGGACTTAAAGTCATCGCCTCCGATGAAGGCGTTGTGCTTCTCCGCAAGTTGAATGGCGCCGGGCACGAAGGTGTTCTGGGGAGAGCCATTGATGAAAGGAACATTCTCCAGGATGGAAGCAACAGCGAAGACGGTTGACGGAGAGACTTCCTCATGGCCGCTCTTGATGGCATTGATCAAGTTGTCTGCGGTGTCATTCACGCCAGGAACGATATCCGCGTACCGCTCAGTGTTTGCGGTCCACAGAACAATGACCTTGTCCAGTCCGTTCTTAGACTTGAACTCACTGTTCACTTAATGTTAGCAAGGCTTCGCGCTTGTGCAGGGAGAATTTACACACCGGATATCGTTGCGGAGATGTTCTACATGGTCCCAGGATGCCTTGGATCCGTTGATAACGTTGTCGGCACGGGCCTCCTGATTGGCTGCGATGAAATCAGGGTAGTAGATGCTAGGCAAGGGCTTCATCTCGGCCATCTCTTTGCGCACGAGATCCTTCAGGGTCGGCTCGAGAACCTTGGCACGATCCATGGAGTCGGCAAGGTTCAGCGAGCTGATATCCCAACCTCCCACGACCAGATCATTGGGGTGCACCATCGGAAGGAGGTCGTGGAAAGGGATGTTGATCTCCTCACCGGACTTAGGGTCCGTTCCAAGCTTGACCGTGGAGCCCATAACGACCGAGCCGTAGTAGTTGGCCTCACGCTTACCCTCGCGAGTATCCCAGGCCAGACCACGGCGGTTGGCGATGATGCCCGCAGTCACGGTGGATCCATTGTTTCCACCCCAACCAACGAGCATCATGCCCACCTTTCCGACCTTCCTGTCGACCTTGAAGTGGTAGGTGTCGGTCTTAGGCTTTGCGACGAACTTGTTGTCGACACGAACCACCTCAGTGGTGTGGTAGGCGTACTTAGTGTTGATTTCATCATCGCTGTAGACCACGTTGGGAGAATCGACAGTAAAGAGAGGAGAGACTTGGGGGCTACCCGACCCGTTCACGGAGCCATTGGCCACATCATTCGCATGGGGAGCCATTGTGCAACGTCCGAATCAATCGAGAAAGTGTATGTAGTAGACGTGCTTTCTCGTTTAGGGCGTGTAAGGTAAATCCGATGCCCCTCCGCGAGCGGCTGAGCGTCGGCTTCCGTTGAACGGGTGGTGCCGCCTGGAAAAGGTCATTGTCAGCGGATGAATGTCTCGAGAACGACAGCAGAAGCAGCCGATATAGGCCTCCCGTGGGCTCGAAGAGGTCACAGGTCTCAATGGCCAGACAGGAGGAGGCGCGTTATCGACACCAAGACAGCACACTTGTGCCGCGTGGAAGGGCGTGGGGCTACTTACGAGTTGAGGAGTGTGGAAAACGTGGTGGCGGTTTTTAGATGATCACTTTAGAGATAAAGTGACCGAGACTGGGGGTAAACAATCGATATCGAGGAACTGGGAAACTGGGGAGACAACCGACTGTTATGGTGGTGAGGGAAGAAGCAGGACTCGGACTTGGACGCGGGGAGAGCGAGCGTTTTGTACTTACCGGGACGGGACCACCGCTCAACCGTTCTCCTGTCCCTGGGCCTTCCGCGAGCTTCCACTCGGCCATTAATATTATTATTCCTGTCGCCTGAAATCCAAACACATCTAGCCTAGAGTTTATGGAGTTAAGCCCGCGTTAGTCGATTTCGTATCACCGGATGCTGCTGCGCTGTCTTCTGGCCTCTGGCGGGTGTCAACGTATTGCAGTGGGCTTTCTTAGCGTCGCTTCTGTGCTCTTGCGCCAATATCCACAACAGACCAACCGCGGCGGCGGGGTTGAATAATGGACCCAGTGTCCTTCTTTGGATAGGTATGATACGTTGTTCATGAGAAGACCCAGAGCACCCTGTGAGATTCTCGATGGCTAACAATAATCCCCCCTCGCTAGAGCGGCTACATCTCCAGTCCTGTCCATGCCTTTCTACTCCAGCTTTCCTACCGTACCTAATAATAGGTATTAGTATGCTATATGTACCTGACAAAGCCTACACTTTACGACGTGTCTGGCCAAATACTAGTATGTGCACGAGGGCAGGATGCCGGATCACCATTGCGGAAGAGCGCTACTGCGGCGGTATTTCTTTTCTCCAGACACGATCTACAGCTCTACGTGAGCTAAACGAAACTCTATTGCTGGCAGTCTCGCTGGGATAGATACCACATGGAAGAACAACAGAATGCTGAGGGCGCGCCGATCAGCAGTAGTATCTTGCCTGAGAGTGTGGACTTGTGTGCTCTCGTTGCTGTTTGTGGAGGACATTATTATCATCGCTGGCTTCTTCCGCCGGGGGCAGAGATCCACGAAAGTTGACTTGCAGGAGATAGTTAATAATAATGTAGCGGTCTGACATAGTTACTCTAACAAACCTTGGTACGGAGTACTCCGTAGACAGAACGGAACAAGAACGGTAATTACTAGGAGTACTGTGATGGCCAGAATGGACCCTGCCTTTTCCATGGAACGATGGATCTGCTACAGTCTTTGTGCTTCCACTTTATACACATTACACACAGTGCAATTGCTAACTATCTCTCGTATTCTTACCCTCGATCTCTCGTATGATGCCCGTGGTTTGCTGGGGAAGTGGGCCTGGGGTACCATAGTCCAGGAGACGGAAAACCGCCGACGTCGGAGATGGCAAAAACAAAATAAACGATCACAACGCACGTGGTCATAAATCTGGCGGGCGGATTCATGCCTGAAGGACGAAGTTCAATAAATCATACAGAAAGAGATAGAGAGAAGAATGGAGACACAGCGGAAGTGAACTTGCCCAAGAATTATGCACTTTAGAGAAACTCAGAGGCTCTGTCAACCGGCAGCAGCTTGGACATCTGCAGCAACTTAGAAAGAGACACTTCCTCTTTGGACAGCTTTTACATGGAAAGTACTCGAAAGACTGGGTGACAACACTACATACCTAGTTGGTTAAACACTCCGGAAAGAGGGATGAGTCTATCTCCAGAGCAAGAATAGTAATAACGACGGTAATAACGATGGACGTTTCTAATTTTACGCTCCAGATCGATCTTCAAAGGGCTTTCCACCGTTTCCACGGACCGAGTCATCACGGGACCTGACAACGATGATCACGAACAACCGGAGAAATTCAATTGCTGCCTCTTGCGATGATGATGCTTGTCTGTACTCCGTACTCTGTACTCTGTACTGTAAAACGGAAATCTCCATGGTCCATATTATTCTATGTATCCGTGCTTCTTGACTGTCTCGTGTCGCTCAGACCCTCAAGTGGAGATATATCTACTTAAAGTACCGAGTATCTGCTGTAAATACACGCGGCTCTGCCGCTGACCGCCACCTCCATTTCTCTAAGTAACAGTTGCTGCTCATGTTCTGACCAGTTACCGCCTTAACTGACCGTTTTGGCTGAGGTCTCATGTGGTTGTTTATTTTGCAAATGCTGAAAACCTTTTTCTCCTCTTCTTATTTTCCCTCAGTCACGTCACTGACTGTTGTTGATGGCGCGAAGATGCCTGGCAGATGCAACCCTCCGATCGCTGCCCCGTGCAATAATACACAACACGCTTGACAGCGCCCACACTCAGACGGGAGATGCAAGACCGCTCCTGAGCAGATCACCGAGTTTGCCGTGTGAATGGCTGGATGGCCACTTGCCCTCATCCCTCAATCGGAAAACCAGCCAAGCTGTCGACCCAGGAACGGGTTGAGTCGCGGGGAGTTAACTAGGGATAGCTAGTGAACTCCCGTTAGCTTTGACGCCGTTGTTACCCCTGATCTTCCCCGGCGTTCTGTTTGGCTCGTGCCCTCGACTCTAGTTGGCGCCGCAACGTCGATTCCTCGCAGGAGTTTCAGGGGCTACAGCCTGGATCGAGCCTGGAGGTGCACGAGACTCCTGTCGTTGCCGCGTCTGGTTAACATGGGAAAAGGAACAAGGCCCGCCAGCTGTGACAATTACTATATAGCGGTCGAGGAAGGTTACGGTAGAATTGCAGTATATCGACCTCACGACACGCGAGCAGTATTGCGGCGGGACATTTGCCCACGCATCCCATCAGAACCGCCAGTGAGTACTCTACCACAACCTCATAGCGTCTATCTAGATCTCTTACTGGATGGGATAGAGTTGGCACGTTTCGCGCAGTTGGTCCGTGAGTCGCTATCCTGATTGGAAGGCTATTATCAGACCCATTATCAGACCCATTATCGACCGATTCATCTCCCGTAGGGCCAAACAGGTCCGTTACATCGAATGCTCCGACTGGAGCTTACGCACTGTCTCGAGCGCGCGCAGACCCCCCCTCTATTATTCTTACCCCCGTCTCTTCACTGTGAAAGGTCCTATTTCTTTCTTTTCATGTTTTCTTTCAAAGCAAAGGCTTAGGCACTGGATTGCCCGACCTTTTCGCGTCGACGGAAAGTCGTACACCAGCGGAGGACCTCTGCACGAGAAGTGGTGTCGCCTTCGATCACTTAATTGTTGTGCAGTCCAACATAGCGTGTTTGTGCGAGCGTCGCGCTGGACAGAAACCGCAATGGCGGACATGGCGGGCCTTTTGCCCACTATAAAATGCTCTAATTGCAATGCTGAAGTTGAGATATCTGCGATGGCGGAGCATGTCTGTGTTCAGGTGCCACAGGGTGAGACTATGTGCTTTGTGTGGTGTGCAATTGTCTGTCAATTTACTTACGGTCTCTCGCAGCTTCGCCTGTCTCGCCGCCTCCAGATCCTGAGGATCCAATTCCCTACGCGCCCCGGTCTCCAGATGCTGGACCTGTGCAGGGGACTGCTTCACCGAAAGCCTCGAGATCAGGTTTACCCCGAATTGACCCTTCAGTAGCGAGTACGTCCGGCTTATTTCTTTGATAATGGAAGAGCTACTGATGCTGTATCTAGACCGGCCTTTCTTACGCCCGGATCCACTTACTCCCGCCAGCAGCAGTTCAAGATACAGTCCATTCTCAGCGGGAAATAAATCACCCTTGCGCAGGCCAGAACGAACCGTGACCTCTCCGCTGCCGAGACCTCCTTCGCCGGAAGTCCTCAATCTGGATTGCGCATTTCCGCCCTTTCCACTACCTTCCAAGTCTAGAACTCTACCGCAGCCGAAGATGGCATCGCCTGTTGCGTCTAAACAAGAGACAAACTCAAGTGATAGAGGGGAAGGCTCTGTTGGCACCAGAGGCAGCTCTCAGACGTTTTCATCGACTCCTGGTGATCCAATCTCTCGGCCATCGACTTCAAATTCCAGTAGACGTCCTTCCGTGAGCAGTGTTTCACGGGGAGCGCGCGGCTTTATGGATGATGAAGCGCCTCCAATGCCCTCTGGTCTTCCGACTGGCTTCACATATGAATCTCCATCCGTCCCCGGAAACGAGCAGAAACGAGCAGGATATGGCGGTCCAGATTCGGAGATCACCGAAGAGCCTCAAAGCTACGATAATGAGTATAGAAGTAGTTCCGCGGGCCCATCTCTGGCACTGCACCGAACCAGAACCTTGCCCGTTACCCAGGACGGAAGATACAATTCCGATTCACTTAACGAACTTCCCCAGAAACCATCTGGAGCATCTGATGCATCCCAGCTAAGACGGCCGACCATCTCCGAGAGAGATGTGCTTCCTATCCCAGAAAATAAGGAATACCGATCTTTTGGTTCCTATGCGACTTCATCGACTGGCTCGTCGCCTTCGGAAACTACAAGTCAAAGCTCCTTCTCCAGCGCGCCGTCGGTATCCTCTAGATCATCGAGACGGAAGCCTTCTGATCTCAGCAAGCTGGACATGGTTCTCAAAGAACTACAGCCTTTCCAAGAGAACAAGCAAGAAGCTTCCTACAATGTTGATACAACTGTCCTCAGTGAGGATTCAGTCCTGGCGCCTCCCAAGATTGGCGAAAGCTTCTATATGCCTGACTCCCCCACGGATCCTGCTATGGAGCAAGGTGGATTGTCTTTTATGTCCAATAATCTCCATAAGCATGACAATGCTCCTGCAGTTCCCCGTCCATCGATGACGAGGTCAGCCACAGAGCCTCTGGCACGACGACCAGTGGCACCAAGGAAGCGTTGTCGTGGATGTGACCAGATCATTACAGGGAAATCTGTGTCCTCTGCTGATGGAAGACTTACCGGTCGGTATCACAAGACATGTTTTGTCTGTTATACCTGTCGTGCACCATTCCAAACAGCCGACTTTTACGTCCTAGACGACCACCCATATTGCGCTCAGCACTATCATGAGTTGAATGGCTCTTTGTGTGCGACCTGCAATACTGGGATCGAGGGACAATATCTAGAAACTAACGAAAGAGCGGGTAGGGGCTCAAGTGACCGCCCCAAGTTCCATCCTGATTGCCTGAAGTGTCGGACATGTCGAATTGTCCTCAGAGGAGAATACTTTGAATGGAACGGCCACGTTTATTGTGAGCGCGATGCTAGGAGAGCCGCAGCATCTACACCTTTACCGGGACGCAGACGACCAACAATGCCATCGTCTCCTCTTGCGCAGTCTTATGGCCCTCCCCCTGGCCCTTCGTCCAGAGGCCCACGGCTTCGCCCTGAGCCGAGGGACTATCTAGGAGCACCTGGTGGTGCCCGTCGATTCCCCGAACGAAGGACAACTAAATTGATGGTAATATGAACTCCCGTTGCGCCGACCATATTATGGTGCAGGTGTGCAACATTTATGAGCACGCCTATTCATGCGATAATCTATGATACCTTCAGTATTCCCATTTCTTCATAACCTTTGAGATTATCTACTTATTCTCAACCCCATGTTCATCTTGCACTTTCGTTATTTACACTTCGGCATCTTACTCCTGTTTAAAGACACACGATATCTATTCTATCATGTTCCTGGACGTTCACCTTTCTTTACCATGATCATTTACCAGCATTATACCCATTCCATTCTTGGCGGACTGTTTGTCCTTGATCTTTAACGGAGAGCCGCATCAGGTTTATAGCTTTCTCTTTTGTCTTATCATAATGGCCAATCCCACCCTGGAATGTGTGGGTGGTATTTGAGCCTGCTTGACATCGATCACTCTATTAGCCTAGGTATTAGTTAGACCTTTCTACTAGGCGATATACCTTACACCTTAGTGTCTAAAATATATTGTTCAGACAAACACCATGTACCTTGTGTAGTTCACTGCGCTAGATAAACCTGACCGCTTTAAAAATCAGCCGAAGTGCCTTATGTATACAACTCGCAGAAACATCAAATAGGAGAGACTATTAATTTTCCAGTAAGTAAAACTTCATCGACGTGCTAAATATTATGGGGAGACACTGTCTTTCTTGACGTGAAGTCTTAGCCAGAAGTCTGCAATTTAGTCTCTGAATTATCGACTCTTAAGGTCAATGAATGACGTGCTGCGTTCGCCATCAGAGAGACATCCCGATAAAATAGGAAGGGCTGGATTAACAAGACCATAAAACGATAGCTACTTGCAAATGATCATTAGTAATACATAGACGTGTACATCTAGAGGTTTGTGATGGATCAATAGAATGTGGATATACAAAACAACTACAAGAAGAGTTATTGTTATCGTGTGTAATAATAAATAATTTGTACAGTATGTGTTATTTCAGGACTGCGTCGATACTCATGATATGGTAAGGATTTAGGTAGTATCTTAATACTAATATAGAGGTATAAATCATATGATGAAACTGTGAGGTATAGATAAGCGGCTGGTTGAGTATATATATGTTCGTGGGATGTATGTACATACATTCTGAAGGAAGTCCGCACATCTAGGGATTTCACTACCAGAAAAGGCTAAGTATGTTCTCTCCGATGAATAAGGTCTGACACCTTTGATGCATCATATCTCCTGTTGATCCATGTCACAGGCCACATCCTGCCAAGACGGCTCGGTAGACGGTTACAAAAGCCGGCCTATACAAATGCAAGGTGTCAGTATGGCACGTGTTCAACCAATCTGTGCAGTTTTAACTTTATTTCCGGGGTGAATCTCTATTATTGTCTTATTTATTGTATCTGATAAGCTTATAGTTGATTTACTATACTGGCTATCTCATGGAAGACCTTTTTCTTTCCTAATGGACACGGAGCTAAGTATGCCGACTCCTTCATCGCACACCATGTGCTTAGGCATCAAATCTGCACCGAAGGACCTGGTCTAGGATGGCGGTTCAGTCTTCGTACACAAGAATAAGGACATTCTCACTGAGCGAAAGGAATGATTGCCTCGATAGGGTAAATCATCAGGCCCATGAGCTATTACCTGCTTATAGCAACTGTTAATTCGAAATCGGTACAACCCACATTGGCACCAGACCCTTCCCCAGGTTCATTTTGGTGAGATCGGATGGCGAACCGTGAAGTGAGCCGTGTCTGGCGCCACTCCGGTTCCACGAGACCACTCCAAAAGAGAGGGCTAGCAAGCTTGCATTACTACATGGACCAATAAGGGCAAGTTTAACCCCAAGAGTCCAGTATTATCCCAAAACATCGCAGGACACTCCCACACGGACAATAGCCCGTTCCTGTTCTCTTCTTGCTATACCCCCGGTAGTTTGGAGGTCACAGGCAATGGCTAATCTATAAGAGACCTTCTATAATGATATGTCAAGGCACTCATCTTCGAGAGATAGGTGAGAATCCCGACGACCCAAAGTTCCTCCAAGTGCTGATATTATCGATCTTCTTCAGACTATACTCATTTTCCACCACGATGGCTGCATCACTCTGGAAATACCTTGGCGGCCAAGTGACGTCTGACTCACCGAACGAGAACAAAGGTGATTTGAGGGCCTTACCTGCGTCATGGTATACTTCTCAAGAGATATTCGAGCTTGAGAGACGGGCTGTATTCTCTAGAAATTGGCTCCTCACGACCCATAAGCTGAGGCTTCCTAACGCAGGTGACTGGTTACGTTACGATGTTGCTGGCTATCAGTATGTACTTGTTCGAGATCGCGAGGGAAAGATTAATGGATTTCACAATATCTGCCGACACCGTGCGTTTCCGGTAGTCACAGAGGAACAAGGATCATCCAGGATCTTCTCGTGCAAATATCATGGCTGGTCTTACGGTCTGAATGGCAAACTTGCGAAGGCACCGGGATACCAAGACCTGGAAGGCTTTGACAAGAGTCAGAACGGACTCCTGCCTATCCATGTCCATATAGACTACAACGGATTTATTTGGGTCAATCTGGATTCCGGTGAAATGCCACACATTTCATGGGAGGATGATTCCAAGCGTATCGATATCAAGTCCCAATTTGAGGACATCAGATGGGATGATTACACGTTTGACCACTCATGGGAAATAGAAGGAAGCTGCAATTGGAAGATTCTGGCTGATAACTACAACGAATGTTATCATCGTCAGACGGCACACCCTGATGTTCAATCTTCGACAGACCTCGCCGGATCCTCCGTTGATACGAAAACCGGGGGTATTATCCACAAGGCCCACTCCAAAGCAGAGCAGATCGCCACTGGACTCAGAACCGCTAGCACTTACTATTTCCCTAACGTCTCTATGACTGTCTCGTATGTACACATATCTATAAGATGTTTACTGTTACTGACCATACATAGGCCGCACTCTTTCTTCATCCAGAGACTTGTGCCCATCTCGCCCACAAAATCGATCACGAGGTATGAGGTTTATCGAAATAAGAACTGCAGTGACGCGGACTTTGAGCTTATAAACTCAATATTTAAACGTATTATGTCAGAGGACAAACGTCTCTGTGACCTCACGCAAAAGGGTTTCAATGCCGGTGACTTAGTCAACGACGAAATTCATCCGCGGATGGAGAAGGGACCATTGTACTTCCAGGGGTTGGTGAGAGACATTCTGGTTGAGCATCATCAGCGCGAAGAGAAAGCGAAGAAAGAGATATGGCCCGCTCGACAGGCTTTGCCAAAAACTGCTTCAGTTACCGAGCAGGATCTCCAGTTCTGTTCAAACTTGGCTTGTCAAGCTAACAGTGAATGTCGTTCAAACCTGGCGGCTCAGCCTGCTATGAATCTTGCTTGGTAGAGGACATATGTATCTGCCCGACTTTCCGCGTTATACGTATTAACCGATCTAACTACATTGTTTCTGCGGTCGTTGGCTCTTTTAGGATAGTGTATTGAGGAATTACTATTGCTATTGATGGACGTATCTACCCTCTTCCCTCGTAGCCTGAAAGATGTAGTTTGTAGGATAATAATTGTAAAGAGTCACTGCAGGTACTGCCTATGGCAAGTATGGCCCCGGTAAAAGAGGTATGGAAAACCATAACACTTCTCAGGGATATTATCAACAGACATTATTAGCGCTCTATTGATGGATGGACTACAACAGTCCGCGCAATATGGACTGTCAATAAAACTAACCAGCTAACTAATTCTCATTAGTGACTGATATGGCGCAAATTAGTGGAGAGAGAATACGGGGCGTATGACTGGCAGTGTACGCAATTACCTAGTAACGAATGCATAAGTGGCTGGTGGAGTGATCTTCAGACTTTCGTTGAACTTTTGCTGTATCGAGAGAATGAGGTTACGGGTATCTTGCGGGGTAAGGTATGTTCTAATGCTGCAAAGACCGATACATTCAAATTTTCCACAACCCCCCCTCTTATTTGGATCAAATCTGAAATTGGCATCATAATATCCCGCTGGTTCCGTTAAAAAAATCGAGTATCTAACCCAAGATGGACAACAAATCCGCCTTTAGCCATCGCACTCTAGAGGTCAGCCAAAGCGTCGAGAATTTCAGACGCTTCTCTTCGGAGAAAATGGTCAAAGCACGGACTTTCTTGTATACCTAGTATACATACAACCAGCCTCTTTAGCAGATCTCAACAGAGAAACGGGAGACTCGTGGTTTTCGTCATCAGCTGTAGCTTTCCCATCTCTCGGCTCTATTGTCGGATCGTCCTTCTTGCCTTTTAACCTACCAAACGCCTCAAGTATCTATATCTTGCTGCATAACTATCTCTTTGTCTGATTGTGTTCTGTTCTGCGATTTGAAACTACTCCAATAATGACGCCACCGGAAGGCACACGTCGCAGGCTGCGCTCCAACCATGCTTGTCTCAACTGCAGGTTCTAGCAGTTCCGCATCCATTTTCACTGTGCCAAGCTTAACTTAATCCAGGCGAAAGAAGACACGTTGTCCGGGAGAGAAGCCTGCCTGTTCGTGCTGTGTACGGCTAAACCAGCAGTGTTTCTATACACCTGTGGCAAGAGTCTCGTCGATAGATAGTCAATCTGTATATGATCTCGTGCCTCGCAATTTGCCATAAGCTAACTGGTTTCATAGAAAGATAGACTTGCGGAGCTCGAAGAGAAGGTCAATCTCATATTAAACGGTAACATGTATTACCATCTAGGACTCTGATTTCGCAAAGCCTTTTGACAAGTGTCATAGACCAACTTGGACGACACGTCAACGACAAGTATCTGAAGAAGCTAGCGAACGCCCAGGGATACAGTCCTCGGCCACTGCTAATTCTGCAACTACTGGGTCAAGCTACAGTACCAATGATACGGCTCTCGTTGATTCTGGCTGTGACTATAGGAGCCCGCAACATTCATCAATGCTAATTGCTACGGCAATAAGTCTTTATCTCGATCACTGCCACAGACAACCGATCTGGTGCTTCAACTTAGAAGAGCTCGGAGATCTAGCGTCCCACTCCGAAGAACTACTTTGCAGTGTTTTGGCGCTTACAATGCGATTTTCTGACGAGCGCGACCAGGAGTATGACTACGCTGAGAATGCGAGGGGCCTGGTCATGCTCCGCATTGCAAACGGTACGGTGGAGCTGGCAACAATTGAAAGCTTATGCTTACTGTCTTATTCTTCTTTCGTAGGTATGAATGTTGTGAGCTGCCTTCTTTAGAAATCAAGTTTGATGTTGACATTGCGACAGATGGACAGATGCAGCTTGGTCGGTTCTATCTCGGCCTTGCTTTTCAACTTTGCCGATCAGCGATGCTGGACCACGACAGAGCATACAGTCTCAAGGATCCACATATGGAGCGCAAGAAGAGAGTCTTCTGGAGTCTCCAGTTACTAGAGCAGACGTATGGCCAACAGAGCGGTCTACTCAGTGTCCCAACGGAGACTTGGCGCCCTCCTTATTTCCCCAACTGTACGGATAGGCAACTGGTGAATGAGCCTGGGCCAAACCCTCCACCTCTGCCCATAGACACCGTCGACTGCCCAGCAGGAACCGAAATAGGGATATGGAGCATGACAATACATTGTGGATGGGTCTGGAGTAAAGTAAGAACATACGTATCTTACTGTGCCAGCAATCGCCTAAAAGAGCCCTGGCGGCATGAGTCGATGTACTCTATGGTGCTGTCCGACCTCACCGAGATCGAGAACAGAACTCCACTTTGCCACAGATATGATTCCGTGCGGTTCTACGAGCGCAAACCAGAGGAAGTAGCGGTCAATCGAGCTTATTGGGTTCCCTGGCTGAAATTTCAGTTCATGTATCATGCGATTCTTACCGTCTTGAACCATCCATTTCTGTATATCATGGCATCGCAGCGAAATTCTAATCTCGCCATTCCAAACAGCTTTTGGAGGAGATCTTCAGAGCAGGTCCTGCTGCATGCGACGTGGATTGTTCGCATGATTGATATGGTTTCGGAAAAGGGGTTGCAACTCTCCGATCCTTTCTTTGCACACGTTGCTGCGATTGCAGCTACCGTTCAACTATATTATTGCTGTGCGGCTGATTCTAGACTCAAATACAAGTCAAGAGCAGACTTAGCAAAATCGAGAGACTTTTTGAGAAGCTTCGTACACTTCTCTCATGCTTGCGAAATTTTGGTATGTCCCCTGCGATATCTATGGATTGTAGCTGATGGTATCTAGAGCCATACTGTCGACAGAATAACGCAAATTGCATCCGGATCAGGCAACGTGAACCACGATGACTGGGTGACATCAAAGATTCATCTCAATATACCACTGATGTGGGATATATTACAATTCAGCTGCACTGACAAATATTCTCAAGCGACGTCGAATTCCAGTATACTGCACCCCTCCCTCATCCCAGGAGGCGCCAGTGAGTCTTCTGAGGAAAACTCCGTCCTTGAGATAATCGTTACAACATCACCGGAGGTCACAGTCAACACAGCTGATGGGGGCCAGGCTGTGCCTCTACCACTGTACAAGACCACCACCTCTTCAACTTCAGATCGTTCCGGTAACAATACCTCCCCAGACAGATTAATTGCACCTGTCGATAGTCTCATGTTCAATACGCCGTGGTTGTGGGCCGATTCCGCACAATTCGGTGATGTGAGCGATATAGGATATCATAGTTCAGCGCCTGCGGTAGGAGATATTGAAGGATCGGCGTGGTGGGATCTTGGAAACCTATAATGAAATGCGTCACACAAGTGGCGATTTGACTGAAGGCGCAGCTCCCATTCCCCTTATCAGGCTTTCCTTCTAGGACTAAGTCGCGCTTGTTACTCTATCTTGGCCTATCTCAACCCCTGAGAGATGACAGAGACATAATTCTGCAGCTGATCATAGCAGGGTCGTAGCAACTTGATATACTTAATTATCCCATGCAGCCTGACACGTCCTAACACAAGAATGACGAGAGCGACAACTTGCTAACCGACCACCGCTTCCAGCTGGCGCACGACGACAATGTCCCACAAATCAATCGAGATTGGATATCAAATACATGTATCCTGCGCGTGTCCTATGCTCCAGTCCTCACTTTATACTACATTCATACAGTCGCAAAGTAGTAATATCGAATTATCCAGTTAGCTTTACTTTTGGGGATAAGATATATCGAGTAAAGCGGATAGCCTTATGGATATCCACTGCTATCCCACTCCCTGATTGTCTGATATAGCGTACTTAGCAGACGAATTTGAGTTGCCTGGCATTCGGTCTAGTGCACCATTCTGATAGACTGCATTAAATAGCTTCGTTATACTCAAGTTATCGTTCTCCCAACATAAGAGGCGGTGCAAAGTGCAACCGAACGCATTTTTAGGCCTAGATTCATCTTCATTGCCTCCTTGAAAGCAATATAAGCAATGGCAGAATCAGCAGATATAAAGTGCCATTCTATAACCATATGAGTAAGTAGGGTTATTTCGTGCTCGTGACATATATTCAGTAAACATGGTCAGAAACTATGATAGGTTAACATTAAAGAAAATATAGTCTTTCCCTTTATAGATTTCTTTTCATTTCCCCTCATACTCTGTAATAGCCTGAGAGAAAATGAATACAAAAGTGGCTGAGCTTATTTCTCGAGTATGTTTGCCGCGTTGTTTTGGCGGACTGCGCATCGTATGAGACCCATTGAATAATCAAGATTTTCAAGGTTTTTGGTTTTTAAGAGCCTATGTGTGTCATCGCATCCAGTTCAACTTTGACCTTGCGTTAATAATTCAATAACTTGATCTTTGATGAGCTTCCATTGCCCGTACTGGTGCGACAGGAGACTGTGCTGGATGTTGAGACAAGACAAAAAGAGAGTGAGTAGAACTGCTAGTAATAGTTAACCAATCCTGGTATGAGGAACCCGATTCCGGATCAGGAAAGCCTGTCCCCGCGAAGGTTCTCATTTCTACTGTACCTAGACTACTCCGTACTCTGTACGGCTTCCCCACATTGAACTCTCAACCCATAATAAAACAAACCATTATGGCATCCACGCTGAGCTTCCTCGTCCATCAGACTTGTGATGCGAACGCGAGTAGACTGATATCGTTCTTCTGGTACGAAATCAAGCAATGCTCAAGATAGGAAAGAACCAAGAGTCGTATGTCATTCGTACTGTACTTTGGAGAGTTACTCGATCCCCAGGCCAAGCCCCAACCTTCATTAGACCCAGATCATACAAAAGGGGACATATGCCAGAAATTGCCAAAGAGGCCACATACGGCCGTTTAATTCGAGATCCCAGCTTGATAACCCGCACGGTCCGTTCTGCCGTTGAAACCGCACACGTGAGCGGTTCTGAGCTGTACAGTCCTGTAAATTTCTGTCGCATAAATAGGACACTCGTCACAGATTACAGCGCTGTCCCCCGAGTTGGGTAGTGTATCGATATATTCCCAGCAATAATGGATCCCAGCCAACATGTTGTCATTGTCGGTGCCGGCATCGTGGGTACCAACCTCGCTGACGAGCTGGTCTCGCGAGGATGGAAGAATATCACCGTCGTCGAGCAGGGTCCGTTGCACATGCCAGGCGGTTCGACATCGCACGCTCCTGGCCTCGTGTTCCAGGCGAATTCATCCAAGACAATGACACAGCTCGCGCATTACACAGTTGAAAAGCTGTTGTCCCTGGAAAAAGATGGCCAAAGTTGCTTCAATCAAGTGGGTGGGCTGGAGGTAGCTACCACACCAGCACGACTTGAAGAGCTCAAGCGGAAGCATGGTTATGCCTCATCATGGGGAATCGAGACGCATTTTGTGAGCGCCGAGAAGTGTAGGGAGATATACCCTCTCCTGGACGAGCATATTGTGCTCGGTGGCCTACACATTCCCAGCGATGGTCTGGCCCTAGCTGCCCGCGCGACGCAGCTGCTCATTGAACGCACTCGCAATGCTGGCGTTCGCTATCTTGAATCCACGCCTGTCACGGGAATAGAGAAGACGGGCCGTAAAGTGACAGGTGTGGTAACACCCAGCGGCACCATCCCGGCCGACCTTGTCGTCTCCTGCGCTGGATTCTGGGGGGTTGAGGTGGGAGCGATGGCTGACGTGCGAATTCCTTTACTTCCCCTGGCACATCAGTACGCGAAAACAACCGCCGTGCCTGCTCTCACTGGCCGTGATGTCAACATCCGCCCGAATGGAATGAATGCCAGCCTTCCGATCTTACGCCATCAGGACCAGGATCTCTATTATCGTGAGCATGGCGAGCAATACGGCATCGGTTATTACGGTCACCGTCCGATGCCAGTTCTTGCTTCCTCGTTGGGCCTAACCTCTAGGGACGTCGACGAGAAGAATATGCCTTCGCGCCTCAAGTTCACCCGCGAAGATTTTGAGCCAGCCTGGAAGCTATCCCAAGATATCTTACCTGCTCTCCGTGAATGCGAGATCGCGGACGGCTTCAACGGCATTTTTTCCTTTACCCCGGATGGCGGACCTCTTGTCGGCCAGGCGCCTAATCTTGACGGCTTCTATGTAGCAGAAGCTGTCTGGGTGACGCACTCGGCCGGCGTCGCACGAGCTGTAGCTGAAGTACTTACTATGGGTTACTCCACAGTTGACTTGACAGAGTGCGAGCTGTCTCGCTTCGAAGAGGTCCAGCTTAGCCGCGATTATGTGACCGAGACATCCCAGCAAAACTTCGTCGAGATCTACGATATCATTCACCCACTACAACCGAGAGAGTCTCCCAGGCAGCTTCGTGTTAGCCCCTTCTTTACCCGTCAAAAGGAGCTAGGTGCCGTCTTCCTAGAGGCTGCAGGTTGGGAGCGCCCTTACTGGTACGAAGCCAACGCAGCCCTAATCAACCATCTCCCGGCACAGTGGAAGCCTATACGCCGAGATGCCTGGACAGCACGGTATTACTCGCCAATCTCTGCAGCAGAAGCTTGGAAGACACGGAATGCAGTAGCAATATATGACATGACCTCTTTCCACCGGTTCGAGGTGTCAGGTCCAGGAGCCGTGTCCCTGCTACAGCGATTAACCACAGGCGATGCTACTATGACGCCTGGTACAATCATCTACACTTTACTTCTAAATGACCGAGGTGGGATTCGCAGCGATATATTTGTCGCTCGACTTGATGATGATCTATTCCAAGTAGGTGCAAATACTGCCATAGACTTGGAGTATCTCACACGAGAAGCCTACCACCAAGAACAGCGAACCCCGATGTTGTGGGTGCGAGTGCGTGATATTACCGGGGGAACAAGTTGTATCGGTCTTTGGGGTCCTCGCAGCCGGGATGTCATGAGTGCCGTCAGCGCAGACGATCTTTCCAATAAAGGACTGCCTTATTTCGGTGTGAAGAGAGCAACCGTCGCGGGTATCCCGGTCATAATAATGCGCAAGTCCTATGTAGGAGAACCAGGTTGGGAGATTCATGCTAGTACCGAGTATGGTGCACGGCTATGGGACGCTCTTTGGCAGGCAGGCAAGCCTCACGGGCTCATTGCAGCTGGCCGGAGCGCCTTTAATGCGCTACGGCTAGAGAAAGGCTATCGAACTTGGGGAACCGACATGACTACCGAACATGACCCATATGAGGCTGGTCTTGGCTTCGCAGTCAATGCAGATAAGAAGGAATATTATGTCGGAAAGGACGCACTCGGTCGGCGCTCCAAACAGACTCCTGCCCGACGACTGCGTTGCCTAACTATTGATGACGGCCGGTCCGTTGTTCTCGGAAAGGAGCCCGTATACTACAATGGCATGTCTGTGGGATATATAACCAGCGCTGCATTCGGATATACGGTACGCAAGCCTATCGCCTATGCCTGGCTACCTAGCTGGGTGAGTGAACGCTATGCCGTTCAGATTGAATACTTCGGCCGTCGGATTCCGGCTACTGTCGCAGCTGAGCCATTGTTTGACCCCGAAATGATCCGTTTATACGATGAGAATACACCCGTCGTATCCAAGGACCAGAAACCCCCGAGGTGCCTTCTATAGAGCACAAATGACGACCACATGTGGGGACTGTCAACTTGTTGTAACTTCAAACAGCAATACATCGTCATGCAGATGACGGGAAGGGCACGAAATTAGTATAAAGTCTCGGACTAGTAGCTAAGCATTCCATCATCCTCCGGGAGTCACCAAGACAAAACGCGAGAAAGCAAAAATAGGATTAAGGGGGGGAGAGAGATACAAATTATGAGCATCGGTGATGAAGCTTCATAGCTCTGATAAATGATCGGTGTATGCTTATTGGCGTAGGTAATACAAAGTAATCTAATTAACACTCTGTGGCATTTTAGTCATAATTTTCGCTCTCATTCCCATTGTCCTCCTCACTTTCACTCTCGCTCTCACTCTCACTTTTATCGGCAATATGTGCGGCAGCAGCATCTAGAAGGATATTCGGGCGACCCCGGCGCCTTGACGCTGCAATAAGCAGGTCGCTGTGTTCGTGGCCTAATTCTTCCACAAAAGCAAGGAGCATGTTTTTTGGGATATATCTCCCAGATGTTGCCCAAATGGGCTTTCCCAGCTCGTCCTTCAGCGTGAATGCAGCATGTTGGCCAGGTCCTGCACGCCAAGCCCGACGTAGGACCTGTAGACAGTAGTGGAAGTATAAGTATCTTGCCGCTGGGCGGAATTTCCCAATAAATTTCAGCTTCCTATTGTCTAGATCTCTCCATTTTATTCCGCTGTCCTTCTCCTCAATGCCGTGGTCTAGTTTGGACCATTCTCTGTCAATGATTCGGATCTTGAAATCGCGGATGTCCTGATTCAGCCAGCGCGTCAACACTTGCTGCGTTGGCTTGTCTGGCAAATCTGGAACAATAACCAAGACTCCTGTATCCAACACTTTCTCGATGACAGTGCTGATTATCAAGCCGTTCTTCTCTGAAAAGAGTTCAGGGGAGGATTGTTTCCCAAAGATTGCGTCCATAGACACTTGGCCATGTTTGTATGAGAATAGATGGGCTGCTGTGGTATTTTCCTTTGCGATAAATTTGTGAAGTATGGAGCACCAGGCATACTCTCCAGTCTCGTCCAGGGATTCGTACTTTTCCAGAAGTCTTGACCGAAAACTGCTCTGGATGGTCGAGTCTCTCTTTCCTGCCCCGGAACCTTCTTGGATGCCGAGGCCTAGAGTACTCGTGGTAAAGAACTTCATAAATGACCCGCGCAAGGTTCTCTTCGGGTCATCGAGAGAGAGAGCTTTGCTATGAGCGCTGAATGATCGAACACGATATTCCTGAGCGCGAATTTGCTCAAATAAGCTGCGCGCTTCTTCACTCTTTGCCCATGCCGAATCTGGTCCTTTGAACTTCGACAGTGATATTTCAGAAGCCACCCGAGTCTTTCGAAGATACATTTCCTCGACATCTGCAGCAGAAGTCCAAGAGTCTCCATCAAAAGACCCTTTGGCCTTTAGCTTCTTCCTCGCTAACTTGGCGTCCTTATCTAACTTCTCCTTCTCCTTCTCTAACGCGGGTATTTCTTCCATTTTCCTTTTTTTAGGGACATGAAGGCGGGGCATATCTACGAAGGCAGGCATCCTGGGCGGAGAAGACAGGTTTCAGCGGTGTACCTTTGGGAAGGGGATATAGTGGTGGTTATAACGATTCCGACAGTAGAAAAACGGTTTTCGAGGTTTGGTATCCGACAGTAGATACTTCGGAAAAGGGGGGATTTAACTGTGATTATGAGAAGGCTGTCGATGTTCAATCCCTCGACAACAGATATCCTGGGGAAATTGATCTAATCACGATTTTAGCACGGTGTTTCAATAGCTTTATTCCGTGGCGGACAGAAAAACTTGATTTATCTCGGAAGCTCGGGATGAAGATTAATGGAATGCTTGGTTCTCGTAGGAATCGAGCTCGAAGCTCTAAACTTTCGTCTGGGCCGTTGAGTATAGACTGATGTAAAGCGGAAGATGAAGGAGGAAGATGATAGAGATCACCTGCTAATCATTTACGGCGAGTGCAAGGCTCACGGCATAAACGGGAGAAGAGGAGCCTGCGGTAGCTAGGCAGCTGCCAGTGAGAAATCTACTTTCCCTAAACAGCACATAACGCGAAACAAGCCCTACCGAGATTACCCGGTTTAAATCCTATAATACAGGGTTCAAGGCATCACACTATTTTCTGTATACTCCGTAGTCAATTTAGTAAACAAGTTCCTCATCTACACTACAAGTCGCACTTGCCGATACTTGGGGATTACCCACAGGCGCACATGCCGCTATAATAGAGAAACAGTAGGATCAAGATAATAGTATCTCACACTGCCTAGAGTCTTTCGATGCAATTCAGTGGTTTAGGATATGGTTCTTAACCTGCCCCGGCCTAAGGGGCAGACAAACACAAAGAGTCTCAAAAGGATGAAGGCAGTGCTCTGTATATGACTATGTCCAACCAGAACAATTGGAAGATGCCGGCTATGGCAATTGCTGCGCCTACTCGTTAGATGTAGGTAGCGAGTTGTGTGAAGGGTGACAGACCCACTACCGCTATCAAAGATATTAGCCTGCATCCTGATTGTCTCTAACGGAAGATACAACACATCCCTGTGGTCTTCTGAGGAAGGCTGTAGAGTACGGCCCTAAATCTTGATGTGCACCTTCAGTCGAGCTTTGTTTTGCAAGCTTCTTCTGGGTAAGCTCCGATATTCTGCGCGGGAGGGTCGACGCAGTTTACCCGTCCGGGCCCGGAGAAAGTCACCGGTGCTGATGAATCTCCAAATAGCCTGACGTGATGCAAATGTTACTTTCTGGGACTATCGGTCGAAACTGTCCATCGGGGGTAGGAAAGGGGGTTCCTCTTCCCCCAGGAGGTACAGCTGACCAGTATGGGATTGTTTTGATCGCAAGGAACGACGACTTCTACTCTTGTTCTCTCATGCGTTTCAAGATACCACGCTGATAATTCTCGATCTCTGCCAGCTCAACCTTGTCTGCGAACCTCGATCATCGTCTTTTTGAGGCCGAGCAGACGGACAATGCTATCCTTGAAATCGTACCCTCTCTTACTCCTTCTACCCCATTCAGTTCAAATCAAAGCAACTTCGAACATAGTTAGAACTCAATAGGAACGTATCCATGGATCGTGTGCCACGTATTGTGATACTGATCGTGCTCGTTCCGCGAGAAATGTAGAAACGTCTGATCGCGGCTTAGGCTCAACCTTGCGATATCATCCTCAGTCATCTCAGGAGGATAACCATCCCGTGGCCGAAAAATGCCGAGAGGTCTAATGCGTGCCTCTGCTGGGATAAGCACTGCTTCCGAAGTGCTGGGTTCAGTATCGGTAAGTGGAAGGTATGGACTTGCGCCGAGTTCGAAGTCCATGTCAAAGGGACTGTGTGGGCCCCGACTGCCTTGACAACGGGGTTTGTGTTCAATGCATGCATCGTTTGGTTTTCGTGTAGTAATGTTGGCCACGCTTTGGGCTGCACTTGACGTTATTCCGTACATTTCTTCCACCATGATAATTCTTTCGCTCATGGTGGCTGCGTAGTCGCGCTTATAAAGCCCTTCGATATGATGCGCTCGACGTAGCAAAGCTAGTGCTGTGCGTCGAATTGTGGGTTCACGACACCTGATACACGTAAACCAAAGTGGCAGGCCAACACTGAGTTCGAACGTGAACGGTGGTTGTGTACCATCACGTCGCGCTGAACCTGTCAAAGCGATGCGGGATTGTTCGGCTATATTTTGAAAATTCGATGTATAAGCGTCAGTGGTGATGCGCAATGGCGATACGCAGACCCCGATGATAACGGATAACATTTCATAGTAAGTGAGGAGAAGGGCACCAGTGCTAGCTTGCAGCGCTGATAAGCCATCCTTCGTGCGAAGAGATTCCATAATGTTAGTGAAAGCAGTGTACCAGCTCTGTAACCTGCTTGACAAGACTTTCTGCCGACTCATCAGTTCTTCGGATATGTGGCAGGCATGCGACTGTATTAGGTATTCTTCGCAATCTAGTTCGAAAAGTGGGATCTCTATGGCTAGGATAACAATGGCTTCCCGTGCGGACTTGAGGGAGGTAAACTCCGGCGCGGATTCATGTTCGGTTTCCTGCAATAGCGGGCTCATTGAAACGCCGGTATTGAGAGTGACGGCTCCAATTCGGATAAAAATCGGGACAATTGTATCCTTTAATAAGGACGTTTTGGTTTCTGTCATAGCCGCATATGCACTCTGGGTCTGTAAAGCGAGTATGAGATGTACTCCTTGACTATAGAGGTGCAAAGCCTCTTCCATACCACCCCAAAGGGCCTCAATGCAGATAAATAAGATGCAGGTGATTAATCCGACAAAAGAGTCCACACTACCGCGCTCGATTCCCCGGCGAACAGCAGATACCGAACGCGAATACCAGACTAACGCGTCTTGTTGGTTTTGATTTAGAGTGCGAGCATGTCCCCGGCGTACAGAGACGAGATCCGGACAGGGATCGGGACTCTCGAACAGTGAACTTATGGAGATCAGGGCATCCCACACGGCGGGTTCACTCCGGCAGACCTGCGGGACGATGGTGAGCCAGAAATCCACATCCAGTCCACCGCCGACAAACGTTGCTGTGTTTTGGAAATAGTAGGCAAAAGCGCGACGCTCTCGCAGTACTGCATTGGATAATAATGACAGAGGGGTGTCAAGGATGGAAAAGGTGGAAGCCGAAGACCAATACGTGCGGGCAATTGGATTTTCGTACTCGCACTTGCGACCTGTGCTGGTGCATCGGAGGCAATTAGGCTTTTCTTCTCCACACTTGACTCTTCGGATTCTAGGGCATGATTAATATTTCACTCCTTTTGCAAGAAGAGAAGAGAAACTTGCTTGCAGGTTTTGCATCCGAGTCTCGATCTCAGAGGTCTAATTGAGGCGTCGTCCAAATTGACTGACAGGCTAAAGGACATATTGGCGATGTTCCAGACGCGGTACTTCCAAACAATATCTAGTCTTCAGATGAGCGTCTGTAGTACCTTTTCAGGGGAACATTAAAATCGTCCGGAAGATCATTCAACCGAAACCGAAAGGCATGTGATGCCGCACTGACGCAGATCTACGCGTTGTTTAACTTGTAAGTATTCTTGATATCTTTCATGTAGTTATCACACAAGAATTAGATGACGCATAAACCCCAGTCCGCGACAAGACTGCTCTCATTTTAGTCCAGTCTAACTGAACTTTGAGAGGAAGTCACTGGTAGAGTACTTATGCCAGGCCCTTTCTGCCGGATGCTGCATCACAATATATATCTGTGTATGCCCCATCAGGATAGCTATGCAAGTTGATTTTGGGGAGTTCGCCTTCTTGCTCTACAAAGGTCTCTGCTATAAAGAATAGTAAAGCGGCAATGTAGTGATGGTTTTTTAGGAATAAGATAGTCTGTAAATATTTTCTTTGGTAAATGAGGTGGATATCGAGACATGTAAAACCGGGAAGTGAGGGGATATTTGCGGCCTCTTAAGCGAACTGCCTGTGCGAAATCGGGGGAGTATAATCTGGGAGCCGATCTTCACTATGGATAATTAACTTAGTCAAGTAGTTTCCTACCTAGCTATAACAACGAAGTCGTGACTAACTAGTGGTGGTGCAATTCGGAGATTGGATTTAAATTTCATGAGATGCCGACACCTTTACCTTTGCCTTTCGAAATTCAAAACGCATAGACTACTTATATATGGGGCGGGCTAAATATAAACCAAGGAAACCGAGCAAGGAAATTAGCCAATAGGAATTGTAGCTTTTTGCTTATTAGCTTTTAGGGTAAGATGGTTATCGGGTGAGTTAAACGTAATTCATTAGTAGACTTCGAAATTTCAAAAACTTTCTCTTTGCGAAATTTAAACCCGAAGAATCATGAAGTCCATAAGAATTTTAAATTCAAAATACTACCCCTATAGTTTATAGTACAGTTTGAATGCTAGAAGTGGACGCACCCATCGTATTAGTATATCTTCGCCGACTACTGTACATGGCTGACGATAATCTTCCCTTACCTAAGAAACCGTCGGCTCATTGCGCATGCTTGCCTCCTCTACAATACGCTCCCAGTGAGTCGTCGCCATAAAGGCCCCTTCGATGAGGGCGACTAGCAATAAAGCTAATGTCGTTCCAACTGCCAAACCCAGAAGATCCCAGTGAAACCAAAATGCCAAGGCAAATGAGATCGGAATCCCAACCTGAACGGAGCGATTACTTAGCAGATGTCCTCCCGATTCGGGCAAAGTGGGATCATGGAGATAACGCAAGATCAACTTACCCCGTAATAGCAGAACAGGGCGGTGACACTTCCAACGTTCTGCTTTCCCAGTCCTCTGAGAAGGCCGTTACAGGACGTTGCCAGCGAGTCAAAGACCTGCGAAACTCCGACCATCGGTAAAACAGCACTGACGAAATGGATGACATCCGGGTTTTCGGTGAAAAGCGCAGGAAGCTGGTTCCGTAGCGTTCCTAAGAGAATGGCCACAAGGATTCCGAAGACAAAAGCAGTCAAGATCGATACCTTCGCTGCCCTTTTGGCTGCATCTGCGTGGCCTGCGCCGATCAACGTTGATATCCTAGTCGCCGCGGCAATAGAGATCGGAAAGTGAAAGTTGAAAGCGATCGCACCTAGTGTTGCGATCGTTGACTGTGCGGCAAGATGCTCCACGGAAATGAAGCTGGATGCCAACGTGAGAAGCTCCCATGCGAGCAGTTCGGCTTCCACCATCACCATCCCTGGAAGAGCAAGTCGAACCATTGGCCACCACCCGTGGAAAACAGACCGCGTGAAGCCATTCCAGCATTCGGATCCTGCGATGCAGGTGATGTAGACGGCAAGGATGACGGGCATCAGAGTCTGGGCAATGACGACGGCCATTGGGGCTCCGAGAAAGCCCCAGTTGAATGTCTTCAGGCTCAAGTCAGTGACCTTGGAGGGAACCCTGAGCAGCAAGTTTGAGGGGTCGGGGACATACCCAGACGAAGAGATAATTGAGAACTGCATTGAGTGGTGCGCACAAAATCAGAACCCATACGGTTGCCGAGAAGAGACCTTGCGCCAGCATGAATCTCTTCCCACACTCAAATGCCGCATAGCCCGGCGCGCCCAATACCAGGACGCGGAGGTACAACCCAGCCATCCTGGCGATCTCGGGCTGGATAAAGAGCTTCAAAAGGCGATCTGCGCAGAGCCATATGGCCGCGATCGGGATCGTCATGAACCACAGGAAACAGGTCATGCGCTGGCAATAAAGGCCGACGAGATCCTTCCGGCCTGCGCCGTACGCGGACGGACACAGCGTGTCGAGGCTTGTCGCGAGGCCTTGGTAGATTGCATAGCCAGTAATGTTTGCCGTGAGGCCCGCGACTGCGGTGGCTGCTAATTCGATCTTTCCAATATGGCCAACGGCAAAAATGCTCGCCGCCGTGAACGAGTACTCGAGCAGAAACGTGACAATCAGGGGAGCAGACCGGGTTAGAAGCAATTTGCATTCCTCGGAAGCGACCGCCTCGTCTCCAGGCGGCAGGCAGAGACTCTCCCCGGAGGACGGCGAGAAATCTGGGGGCACATCGTGGTGGTGGCGGTGGTGCTTCTGCCGTGTCTGGGGTGATTGCTCGGCGAGAAGAGGCGACGTCTCGGAGGGAGTCATCGTGGGGTGAAGAGGAAAAGAGCTGCGAACCGTGGGGCTAAGGAAAGGACAAGCCCGTGAAAGACGCAGAAAGTTGGATGTTGGTCATGCAACTAACACTACCTAAAATATCCAGCGACCGCTACTTACGGAGTACATAGAGGTTGCCGTGCGTAGTTCCAATCTCCTAACCATTGTCCACGTAGTGGAGTATCGCCAAGGGTGAAACCTAGCGGAATCGAGTTCAGAGATTGCTCGATGATCTCATACAAGACTGTGATTGACCATATCCAGACAACAGAGAACGTGAGCTGGGGGACTTCAAAAATATTGATTCTGATGCTTGACAAATGCAGACGGATCTCTGCCACCACGCAAGGGCGCAACTGCTCTAGGTACGAAGTACTGAGCAAATTACCGCGGAGATCTCGGTCGATCATGTCGATCTTGCATAGAAAGCAGATGGGTGAGCTGAACGAGTCATGATATATGTATGTATGTACGTACACACATACGTATATGTATGAGTGTATTGTACGCTAAATGTACTGTACTCTACAGCAAAACCTGATATCATGTGGGCTTTTGATGCACGGAATAACGGAATATTCCACAATCACCTGTTGTGCGAGGTGAGCTGTCAATGGAATGAACACATTTGACGATCACAGCTGACCTCCTTGCAGGTGTACTCGTGAGTTTGGAAAGTAGTCTGGTCTCACCATTCTTACCCTGTTCCATCTGAAGATTTTCAGCCCACAAGTCGCTTTGGACACAAGCATTAGTATTTTTCTTGTTTCCCTTTTTGAAAAGTAATAGCTTCCATAGGGCGCATATTGTACTGTACCTATTTAAACAGGGGCACAGCTTCCCCACCGCCCATTGATGCAATATTTAAGAATATGGAACATGCTCTAGGATAAATGCCTCGTCCAAGCCCATTGCACCTCGTTACTGAACCTTTGACGACGCCATGGCTGTTCAACGGTCCCTCAAGTTTTTGGACGAGCAACGCCTCCACTCTCGTCCACAAGACCTCAACCCAGCCAAGCGTTGGGTGATTGGCGCTGCGATCTTCCAGAATTCGAAATCGGAGGACCCTACTCTCCTTCTGTTGAAGCGAGCTCCCCACGAGACAGCCTTCCCTAACGCCTGGGAACTTCCTGGCGGACACGTCGAAACCACGGACGAAACTGTTGCCCACTCCGTCACGCGTGAAGTCCTGGAGGAGACCTCCCAGGTCGTATCAGAGATCATTGGCGAACTCGAGCCGATGACGTGGGAGTCCAAAACGAAATCCAACATCCAACTCAACTACGTGGTAACAGTTGAACCGGGGGTTACTGTCAAGCTGAATCCCGACGAGCACACGGAATGGTTGTGGGCTCAAGAAGGACAAATAGATTCACTTTTCATGACCGAGGAAATGATAAAGGTCGTTAAGAACGCATTCAAGTTTGCGGCGCAGTCCCTGTAGACGGCTGCTTCGCACTATTGCAATGACGGGGATAAATGGTGAAATCATGTACCTAGGTATAATCATTGACGACGCTTCATGACCAAGAGCATCAATATTGCACCAAACTCACACATGTACATGCGGCACCGATGTCTATATATGGGCAAATACTTCACACATCGCCTTTCAGTGTGAAGCTGCAGACTCATAGTTGAAGACACGTCAATTAACCATATAACTGAAAATTTCAACTGGACCCCCAAATATAATGCAGTCTATTACAAGTACCAGCACAAAACAAGATTCTGGTAGTAACGTTCCTTATACCCATGAAGGATGTGTTCTAAGCGCAGCTACCTCTACTGGCTCCAGGCCTCAAGGTGAAGCATGGCTATTTCTTTCTGACATGATGGATTGTTGTGATACAGCTATCCTCAAGTAAGCGCAGTATCCTCGGATAGTCCAAAAGCAACGTGGCTTACACAATGGCTATCATCAGAGAACACCAAGCGCCCTCCTATCAGAAGGTTTCAATAGAACCAGAAAAGAAGTCGAAGTTGTGAGTGGACAAGCTGCTGGATGATGTCTCGAGACGATGGGCGGGCCTAATCGACTTCAACGGAGATTAACACAGTGATCTGATAGCTGCACTCCTCTCGCAATCGACAGGCTTCATGGTATAATCGTCGAAGAGTTTGAAAAGCGTCTCTCGAGACACTGATGCGGTGACCTGGCATGGCCGCAGAATTCGCCCGAATGACTGTGCTGAGGGGACAGCAGCGCACATTATCGGAGGCACAGTGACACGAGGAAATCGCAATCCTGCTGCCAAAAGAGTTACTGGATGATGTCAAGCGGAGAATGTTGATCCTAAGCTCGTACTGCTTGCCATCCGTGGTAAAAGCCCTGCCAGCAGTGTACAGTAATACCTTGCACTCACCGTAAAGCGATGTGGGACGCGGCGAGGGGTGAATGATTGCATAATAGGCCTGTGTAAGCTATTGTATACTACTTAGATAGACCCGTCCGCTTTACAATTATAGATGGAATGTGTAGAAGTTGATAGCCAGAGTCAAGAATATTCAGCCCAGTTATAAAGTAAGGTAGCTCGTACGTAACAGAAGACGGAGGACGACCAATGAAATTGGCAGCGCCAACTAATTATTCTCTGTAGTAGTGCGATGTAGCTGCACGTCTCAGCCAGCCAGGCCGGGCAAGCAGTGATTCCTCAGCTCTGCCACATCCACAACAGGTTCTGAGGATCAAGACGACCGATTAGCTGATTAGCTGGAGAGATATAGCTCGAACCCTCTATGAAATTCAAATTCAAAACACGGCTGATGAAGCTTTCATAACATCATCCGTCATTGACGCAATTATACGGTGTAATATATGTAAGCCAGATCGACATTATATCCCAATAGATTCACTGACTACGGAAGATCATACTCCACCGAAGGGGCCATGTGGTTAGACATGTATGGTTAAGTGAACAATTGAGTACCTTGAGTTTAGGCCCTTGCAGTGCGCGAGAGATGGAAAAGCAGGTTGTCAGTCCTATGACTCGGAGGTCTGGGCTACAAGACTCTGCAGAGGAAGGATAATAGCTCACTGTAAGACCCACATGAGAATTCCTCGAGGTTTCTGGGACATCAGAGTTACAGTTCTATACGTGCGTTCTGTGGCTGTTTCCGATAGATTGATGATTACATGATCACTGTAATATTTTGTACGAAGTATGATGCCTGTTCCTCTGAATAAGATGTTCCTCCAGAAGCTTCTCGGTAAAGTATAAGTATGTCTATGTTTGTTAGACACAGCAAAGGTCCTGAACAATTTCAAGCCAGCAAGGAAATTAGTTCTAGAGTACGTGTTGAATCATATTCCTCCCATCACGATGTCCCCAATTCTCCAATTCCGTGAACAGCGTCGTCTTAGCAGACAGTCCAATGGCAATCCCCAAGGGGAATCTTGCTTGATAGTGGGCTTGGGTCAAAGAACAAAGAAGAAGGCTGTTCCCTCATTGTTGAAGCTTTCCAAGGCAGGTCTGGTACGCATTGCCGGCGCCGTGGATCCTTTCGTGAAGACCGCACCTATCGACAATCTTCCCATCTACCCCGGAGTGGACGATTTTCTTCGCAACAATGCCACGCCGTCAGTGGCCTACGTGGCGATCCCCCATCATGAATATTCGAAGGTGCTGCCTCAGTTGTTTCAGGCCGGTATAAATGTGTTGAAGGAAAAGCCAGTCGCCTGCAACAGCAGCGAAGCGTTGGAACTTAAGAAGCTTGCCGCAGCACATGGTGTTAAAGTCAGTGTGCTCTGTCAGCGACGATTTTCCCGAAGATACAACGCCTTGGAAGGATGGCTTCCTCTGCTTGGAAAGATCAGTTCTGTCCAGGTCGTCGAATCCATTGATGTCGCCGAGCTTGCGGAAGGTTGGCGAGCACACAAGGAACTTGCCGGAGGCGGTGTTGTGATTGATATGGGCTACCATATGCTCGATCAGCTCATTGGTCTCTTTGGTCGACAGTTTGAAGTCCAGCATGTCGCGCTGATGAAAACCCGTCACGGAGACTATGATGTGGATGATACTGCTCACATTTCGGTCAAATTTGGCGATGCTGTGAACGCGACGATCGTTATATCTCGCTCTGGCGCAAGGAATGAAGAGAAAGTCTCTGTCATTGGAGAGGCAGGCATTTTGACCCTGGATGGAGACCTCGTCCGTCTTTCCCTGCGTGATGAAACCGGTAGACTCTCACCACAAGAGGAATATACTGTTCAGGAGCCGTCTTCCCTTCTTCTTGAGCGAGGCCTAGTCAGCTTCATCGAGAATAACAATACCGACAACTGGGATCTGGACAGAGATATTGCTGTGATGCAACTTGTTGACGAGATTTATCGGGTGGGAAGTGATCAAATCGAGTCCAAGTCGGCACTGAATCCGCTCGCGAAGGCGTGGTCATGGCCAAAGGTAACACCAGATGTCGAGCGCGCCGTTGACAGACAGCTCCACGATACCCTGAGCATCTACAATAATGGGGGTGTTTTCGGCCGTTTTGAGGAGGCATTCAGGACTTTCCATGATACCCCAGGTCACTATGCCCTGTTGCACAACTCGGGCACAAATGCACTACACGCCCTTTATTATGCTTCTGGGCTCAGCGCTGGGGACGAGGTCATCGTTCCTGTCTACACCTTTCATGCCACCGTTTCGCCACTCATGCATTTGGGGGTGAAGCCGGTGTTCGTTGACGCCCACCCTGAAACCGGCAACATGGACCCAAATAAGATTTCCAGCGCAATCACATCGAAGACTAAGGCCGTCATTGTTACCCACATGTGGGGTGTTCCATGTGCTATGGAGGAAATTGTTGACATTTGCCGCAAGAATGGTATTCTTCTGCTTGAAGGTAAGTACTAAGCATTTACTCCTATCATAAGCCATGGCTGAACTGACGGATTGATAGACTGTTCGCATGCCCATGGTGCATCAATCAATGGGAAGAAAATTGGAACTTTCGGCGATGGTGCCGCCTGGTCTATTCAGGGCGACAAAGTACTCAGCGGCGGCGAGGGAGGAGTTTCCTTGACCCCCCATCCGGAAGTTTATTATCGCCAGCTGATCCACGGCCATTACAATAAGCGATGCAAGGCGGAGATCCCCAAAGATCACCCCCTTCAAGATTTCGCTGTTACGGGCGCCGGTCTGAAGAACCGGGCGCACCCGCTTGCGATCTCCATTGCCAACAACCAATTGGAGAAACTTCCAATAATCCTTGAGCGCAAGTCGCAATGCGCAGCCCACTTCATCGACGCACTTGCCCAGATTCCTTTCTTGAAGGCGCCCGTGCTCGAACCGGGTGCGAAGTCGGCATGGTACGCTCTGATCTTCCGGTTCGACGAAGCCCAGGCTCCGGCCGGGTTGACCCGTGAGATCTATGTGCGAGAAGTGATGGCGCGTGGGATGAAGCACATCGATATCCCCGGTTCAACTAAACCCCTTTACGATGAGGCCCTGTACCGACGTCCGTGGGAGATCTTAGGTCATTTGTATTCACCAGACGCATATGTTGCAGAATGGAGAGCTGCCGATTTCCCTGGAGCCGTTGCATTCCACTCTAAAGTGATCAAATTGCCGGTGTGGGCGTATGAGGAGGATTGGGATACGGTGGAAATGTGCGCTCAAGTGATGCTTGATGTTGCCCAAGATTTCATGAAAACTCCCTTGAATTAGCTTCCGGGAACAGAGGCAGATGGGGGTCGACTGATAGAAACCAGAGACCGGCTAGTGCGAGCATAGTTTGTCACATATAAACGATACTAGTAGACGAATGACTGCTTTTATACCTGGCTTTTAGCAGTAGCATTTTTAGGTAGCTAGTGTCTGTTTCAATGTGGCTATATGCCCGAGCTTCCCGGAAGAACCTATCAAGTTCGTGCACTGCATCGTCTAGCATTTGTGGAACATGGTTCGACACCCTCAGATGCCGAAGTTGCTATCGAGCCTGCTCTTTGGTATAGTCGGGAAACTAAGTAGGATGCGATTAATTTAGGTAAAGCGTACAATGACCTTATCGACTTACAACTTTGCCTACGTATTTTCTGGGACCATTGCTCGAAAGCCAGAATACCTGTACAGTTTTCTCATTTGTCACTCTTGATTTATCGACTAGTTTTCGAAGCGTCCAGTTCTCGGCTTCGGGACGGAAATGTCAGAACTCTTTTTCGTCATTGGCTTTTTCTCCTTTGAGGAACTCCGGACACTTGCCAGAGAAAAATAAATCTGGTCAGGATTTTTCTCCATCCGTGACGAGTACAGAGCAGGTTTCCAAGTAAATCGACTATAACGCTAGATCACAGATCAAATATCTGAAGTTGTTGGCGAAAAAAACAGCTGGCATTATCCACGCGTTCAAGAAGGTCGAGGAAGACAGTCTTTTTAAGAACGGAGATCGCTACTTATCCTGGCGTAGTTCATTCATCCCAATGGTCTAACTTCGTATCGGCCCCCATTCTGGACCCGCGCGCCAAAAATATACTCTCTCTCCAACCACTTATCAGCTTACTCCGTATAATAAATATACCAATTACTGAGTAGGGGTCCTGGCACCTGCATACCATAGTTATCGGGACGACGGGACCTGACTTCGGGAGCCCCACTACCTTAGAACGAATGATAACTACAGTACAATACTCTTTCATTGAATAATGGGCTTCGGGTCTGCATAAGACCTGGTGCATCCTGCAGTGCCCGACCTGGGGTTGTCCCAAGTTTAGATACTACTGTTGGGGCGCAGTGGACTTTTGCAAGGAATACGGAGTAGTTTAGGTGGTGCTGGGGTGCGGTGATTAGCGGCGGCCAATAGTTCTCTCGAGTGTGTTGTAGGGTTCTTCCTGTCGCGATTATCTATACCCCACTTTTAGTTATTAGTTCACACAAAAGAAACAAAGAGAAGTTGTCAAGGATTAAGTACAGGATAAGACAACCCAACCAGTAGTAGTTCAAACACCGAGTCCCAATGAGAGGTTCTTTCGTTTCCGGAATAGTGCTATCACGGAACACTGATCAGCCATCGGAATACCCTCTCCATATGGCGATGATATTCCAGCTAGATAGACGGAGTCACATCCCTATTTAAATAAGCCACAGTTCCTGCATATGCAGGAAATCAAATGCATATACCGCATGATGCCTTCGGTTGTAAGTAGATGATGCCGGCCGACGTACATTTTCCTTGTCCATTTAACAGGTCGCCTCTGGCAGGCCTATCCGTGATCAAGGACTAGCAACTCTCATTATTTCTCCCCATCACATGGTGGTTGTTTTCACTTCAACATGGTCACACCGACGCCATGCGAGCATCCAATTTTCAAGGAGCTTGCTGCTCTGCAGGAGGGAATTGACGTTTTCCCAAACCCCGAAGTATCCGACTATACATCATGTCGAGCATACACCAAGACTGCAACAAGGTGCCAGCTGGGGCTCAAGGGGAAAGCACCACGGGCGAACGCCTTGCTCTCTGAATTTAGAGAAATGGACAAGTGCCCTCGTACCGACATTTTCTATCACCAACTTAAGGAGTTTCTTACCATTACACACTGCGGCAAGCATCAAGAAAAGCCTCTAGCCCGACTTGACGAATGGAGGAAGCAGCGGGAGCAGGCCGCATCTTCGTTATCCAAAGATACCTCTTCGACTGCTACGGGTACAGATTACTTCAGTTCCATAGCGTCCCTTTCCGAAGCGGGCAGCACGGCAACCTCTATCCTGCCGCTGAGTATCGAACAACCTACTGAACAGTGTACGGATAGGAGCCCAAATGACAGCATAGACAATATTGTCATAGAAGACACTTTGGATATCACTTTAACGGAAGGCCCCAGCTCTCCGGCGTGTCAATCTATAATCGATAGCTTGTCATCATCTAGTCGGTCTCTAAGGGATGCACCGAGTAGAGAACAAGCCCCGGAGATCACCCACTGCGAAAGGGTCGAGGAACTTGAGACAAGTGTTGAGGATTTAACGCTTTCCACAAGTCATCACACCACGGCAAGCGATGGCTCATGTCACGACGAGGCCGAAGTTAGAATAACAGGAATCGGTCTAGCCTCTCTCCAACGTAAGGGAACACTGCGAGACACTTCGCCGGTACTCAAGGAAATATACAAGTACCTCACCGGGGAGGAACAGAAGGAGGGCATAGTTTACGTCCTCGAGCACGTTGAGATCAAGGGGCTTTTCAAGGTCGGCTGTACTAGAGAAACAGCAGCAAAAAGACATCATCAGCCTGGGAACTGCTATGGGACTAACACAAAGGTCATTCACGAGACCACCGACGGACCCTTTGTCGGTGCCCAGAAGGCGAAAAGGCTTGCTCAAGCTATCCTCCGGCATCATAAGCTACAGGTCATCAAGTGCGAGCAGTGCGGAAAGGGACACAAAGAGTGGTTCTGGGCCCAGAGAGAGGTAGTGCTCGACACAGTGAAGATTGTAGAAAGGTTTGTGCAGTTGCCGGCATATACTTTGCAGGACGGCAGGATGAAACTATCGCCAGTTGCAGAAGAGAGGATGGAAAAAATGTGCAATTTTTCACTCCAGAGACTAGAAGATCTCACTGCTGCTTGGGACGCTCAATTCGAGGGTGAGACGCACGGCCCCGTCATAGAAGAATCATTGCACCACAAGGCCAGAGAAGAAGCTCTTCAGGTTCAGAATGACTCAGGATCACCAGGCGCAACAAAGCATGGCGGTATAAAAAGCAAATTCACCCAAAATGCGCGCAAAGCCCTATGGAAGCCGGTCAAGGAATCGATCGATCGATTACTGAACCGATCACGGGAAGCTACTCCTGAAGCCGGAGAAACTGAAACAATAGGGGACCGAACATTACACCAGACTAACGTCTCTAGCTTACGGTAAAGTTCGGGAAGCCTTCGTCGGGCTTTCATGGGGCTTGTTTCCTGAGGAGATCAGGGCTTGCCAAGGAGAACCGAACTGCACCATGACGATAGTTCGTGTAACTTCTCTAATTTATATACTAGAGCAGCAGAAAAGGCGTGGAAGGATCTAGGTCAGGATTGTTTTGATAGTTTGATTCGGTCTATGAAAGCCGAGTTCGCACATGTCTGCAGGCAAAGCAATGGTATTACTAGATACATACTAGATGCTAGAAAGATTGCCCTGCTCCTATAACATACTTGGGTCAAATAGCTGCAACAATAGTACCCGCCACTGAGAAAGCAATCCATATTACTGCGAGAACCCCAAGCCTAGGAGGACAGAACCTAAGTCCGGTTAGCTACTATAAATCAAGTAACTGGGTGCGTAAATACTTACTCTTCCGAACTAAGCTTAAGAAATACACCCCAGAAGAGCCACTGCGCGATCCAAAGGAAAAACATGTAAATAACCGTAGCCGCATATAATTCCACAAATAGTTTCTGAGAAAGCCAGTGATCTTGACTTTCGACAGAGAAAGTGCCATACTTCATATCGTCTCTTCCTTTGCACTTTGTCAGCGGTGTTTCTTCCGAGCTCATACACTGATCTACCCAATAGGGTGCGAAATTCTCCTTGAACCGTGCGTAACGTTAGGTCATCAGCTCTTCCGCAATGCTCCATATTGTCTGCTTGCCTCTCTGCCACTTTAGTAGATCGAGGCTACTAAATCTGACCAACCGATTCATCCTACGTGTAGTCCGCACCAATTGAGCGAGTGCCAGGCTAATGCTCAGGAGCCACATGAGTGCTCCATCATACATAATTTTTGCTAGCCCTTGTCTCTCCGCTCCTTCCATACCTCCAAGATAGAGGTTATGCTCCCTGCCATAGTTGATGGTTGTAGACATATAATATGATGAGGCAAACTGGAGTAACACTTCTGCACATAAAGAAGACCCAGCGGCAGAGAAATTCATCGTTTCAAAGGGTTGTACACCAACCAGCAAAATTGTTAGCCAGGCGGGTCGAGGTATTGAGCACCAGAGGAGCATTAATTGGAATAAGGGGACATCCTTATAGCCAGGGGTTGTCTGGACGAGAAACACATTGAACCAGTTTGCAAGGAGTTGAAGAGCGGTTATGATGATTCCCTTGAACAACCAACACCACGGGCGTGAATGTCGTGGAAAATCGCGTGCGATTCGACGCATAACTTTTTGAAGGCTGAGGAACGCAGCAAGAAACGTAGCTATATTGACTAGAGCAAAGCTTCTGAGCTTCCATCCATTTGAGGCGCATGTTTCCGTTGGTCTGATATATCCCAAACGGGTAATATGGGCACTGTTTGAACAGTTAGACGGTTTGACAGTCCATCGCCATGGAATCATGTCGAGAGACGTGGGAGCGGCTAATTGACGCCAGTTATGAGGTAGACCATGCCAATCCTTTACATTTCCACAAAGGTCGCGAAGCCAATTGATATAGTCTATTCGGGTCTCGAATATCTGGCACAAACCTCCGCAGGAATCGTAGCTGATGTCGCGGCAAAAGCAAGCCCTATCAACTGCGCGCTTAACTTTGCAGTAACCATCTAAGTCGATCTCACAAGCATCAGTCGCACACTGATCAGGAAGCTCGATCACCTGCTTCGGCATATCCGCGACACACATGGGCCAGTGCCAGTCCTCAATAGGGATGTACGCAAATTCGGTGGTTTTGAGCTTGTCCGTCCAGTTACCAGGTAGGGACATCGACCCACAAGTGGCATTCATCCATAGCCGCTCCTTTGTCAGGTCCATTTGCCCTGACCCTAAGCAGGGTTCGCTTTTTAGATCTACAGTAAAGGCGTTGCAGAAGCACTCTTTATCAATATAGTCGCCGTCTCTGATGCTATATCGGGTGAGATCGTAACCAACAGTTTCGAAATCCAGAGCGATCATTGACTGTAGAAATTCACTATATTCCCAAGGACGAGCGGCATTTCCGGTATGTTGGGTAGTGCCAGTGAACATACAGGAGGCTACCACATGTTGAAATCGTTCCATCGACTGAGCGGAAACCGAGCCAGTCAGACATGATGGTGCATTATAGATCACGCTCAGGTCCGCATAGCCTTCAGCTAGGGAGGCTGGGGAGAGATTCTGCAGCCCGTTCGCGTCGCCAACATCGACAAGCCACGTTCGGCCGGTTACATTCCAAATCCATAGATACAACTGCGCCTTGGCGAGTACTGATCTACCGCAGTAGGGGAGATAACTCTCGAGAACATCAGAGGGAAATGCAATGGTGAGACAGCAGAGCTCAGTCAGCCATTGCTGATGGGTGCAAATAAACCCAAAGTATGAGGTACACTGTTTGGCCGTGCACTCCGTTATGGCATTCAACCAGGCGGATTGATTCTGCTGAGCAATGCATTGTGGCATAGCAGGGAGGTCTTCAGGGTTGACCCAGCCATTGTAATTGTTTGGGGGGGTTAAGGTACGGCTCTTCTCATGATAGTGAATGGCGGCGGTATGGAGAGCTTCTGACAGTACTGCTGTTAGTATTAAGGATGATAGAGTTCGTGGCAAGAAGATACCTACCTCTTGCCATTACCCCGTAAAGCCTAGCCATCAACAATACCAGACACGCGATAGATATTCTCATCTTACTGATGATGTCAAAATACCTTATGCTTCAAAGTGGTGCGAAAGGATAGTCGCTGTGGGCTTCTTGATTGAGTTGTGAAATAATGCTTCTTTGAGGCGGGGTTGCAGCACCTTTGTGACGTTCTGATTGGTGGCTTGAACTCCTGTAGTATCCCCCATCAAGATCGAATAGATCGTAGTTATTACTCTGCATTCTCAGTCTACGATAATATGCCTTGGTGGGAACACAAGTCACTATCTTACTGCTGTATAAGCTGGAGTAACAGCCGTAGAACTAATAGCGTTATTTCTGATCGTGACTTCCTGATGTGGGAGTATTCCGATGCCGTGACCACGTCACCAACCTCCTCGAAGAATCGCGGGCGGCTCCTTGGTTTCATCATCACCATCACCAGCTTCCATGGTACTTTCTCACTATATCCATTTCCAGACCCTTAGAGTATGGAGAGCTTCTAGATATTCAAGGTCGACGTAATCCACCTACGAGCCGGCTGTACCACCGAATCATTATCAATCTAACTGGGGGCAAATGAAGATAGAATATCATTAACAGATTTTCAAACTAGTCCCCCACAAGTCGCTTCCTACGCGACCTCAGCCTCGATGAGCATCTCGCACTCTTGAGGGTCTGGCCAAATCTCAATAATCTTGAGACCAGCATCGCCCAATAGCCTCTCCCACGCGCTTTGAGTCCTCTCAGAAGCCGATAACAACGACATCATATTGACGTCCATAGTGGCTTGACTAATGCTGGCTCCTGTTGGTGGAAGGACAATCTCGTATACGAAAAGCTTGGAGTAACCCTTTACCATAGCCTCTCTGGTATTCGACAACAGTTGTTTCGCTTTGTCGTCCGGCCAATCATGGAGGACGGCGTGCATGAAGTAAGCACGACTCCCTACAGGCTGGGTGTGAGTATATACAAAACTACCTATATGAATTCTTAAGTGCAGCCTTACCTTGCACGGGCTGAGGTAAAAAGAAGTCATGTGCCATAGTCTTGATCCTTTCATCGACCTTGACATTGGCAATTACTTCTGGAAGATCTTGCAAGACGAGTGATCCAGCTGGAAGACCTGGATGCTTGGCAAGGACATAGGAAAGATCAATTCCCGTATTGCCACCGACATCAACCACGAGAGGAGATAAAGCACTTATGTTGGCGCCTTCCAGAAGCTTGTCCGTGTTGTATACCGTCGTCCATGGTGTCTTCCATGCCGTCCACCCCCGCATGAATTCAGTAAAGGTCTCATAATAAGCGGGGCTTCTCTGTAATCGCCCGAAGAAGCTAAGGCCGTCTGGATCACTGTCCGAGTAATTATTGACGTTCGCGTCTGTAGGTTCCCTATAAGAGATCTTTGCCAGGTACTTTGGCAGGTTATGGCCAGCAGCAATAAATTGATATGCTCTGGCCAACCGTTAGCTCACTTGCAGCGTGGAATAGTTGCTCGGAGTATCCATACCCTTCTTGAAGCGCGGCGCGGACCTTGGGACTCTCGTCTCCGATAGCTAATGAAAATAAGGTAGGTTTGAATCTGTCTTCTCTCGTCTCTTCAACTATGTTGACGGTTGCTAGCAGGCGAAAGAAACGACCTATATACCCGTTGTAAGCTTGATAGACAACAAGAAGGTAAGTATTAAAGCGTACGTAGCAGATTTGTATCGACCTTAGGAGTGGTTAATTCGACCAATTCGTCGATAGACTTCTCACCACCCCCAACAGCAGTCCAGGATTCCCAAAGGCTCACATCGATAAAAGTCTGTAGAGCGGCAAATACCACAGGATGTTCGAAGCTAAAGCCCCAGGCGCGCTCGTAAGGCGTCTCCAAACGAGAAAGCAATCGACGTGCAGCAGCGCGTACTTGTAGGCGTTCTACTTCATTGCCGTTAAGCTTCTCTAGGTGGATTGAATCAAGAGCTGCGATAACTTCCTTGGTGTAGAAAGCCATGTTGTATTTCTAGATCTAGAATCTAGTGTTCTAGGGCACAAAATATCAGGAGCTTGGAAGATAACACAGAAAAGAGCTACAGTGTCATTAAAGCAATCCGATTCTCCTTTATATCTTGGTTCAGGATATACCATACGGCTCTATAGTTACTCCGCCGTTGCACGGTACTTATAGTGGGGCAGCGAGGTGTTAGTTCGGAAAAGCGGAGTAGTTGCTTGCCTTAGTATCTTACATTGGACGCCCCCAGTCATCTGGCTGTGCCAGAAGTCACTGCATAAATGCTGGATTCGGAATAGGAATAAATTATCGTTGACAATCTGCGATAGAGATTGACTTAGCTCAGTAGCAGGAACTTTTGAAGAACTGCGAGTGATTAGCTCCCCGAAAGAACTTCCCTATGGGCCTACTTTGTGCTATTATTATAACTTCCAGAAGTACCTGGTTCATGTTGCTATATAACTGTGTCTTGGATTCGTTCCATCGATGCGAAGATAAATAAGCATACGTTGCAGATGCTGCTTCCTGAGTCGGACAGAATCTTAAAGGGTGAAGTTTGGAGCCGTTCCCATCAAAAGCAAGCATACAGGACAGTCGCTCTGTAGTGATTTAATTGGTAACTAACTAACTACCTTTCCTTTGGTTAATCAGCCTCTTGGTATCCTTAACGGCTGTGTTGGCATCATCCGCAACTTCAAAAGAAAAGAAAAGAGAAGAAATAATAAACCCCGTTGGTGGAGTATATAGGATGTACTAGGTAACTTCCGCCCGTTCCGTAACCTTAACCATCTAGGGACTTAGTCCATGTTAGGTATGGACTGGAGCAGGTCTACCGACGGATAAGTACGAGCAGAGAATTCGCCTGACCAATTATTACCTCCTTCAAATCAGGATTACTATGCCTAAACTTTTAACGTTAGAGGGATATGCCATGTAAGGTAGCGAAAACACCCATCTTACCAGATACAATGATATCGATGGAATTATTGGTCATTGGTGGCTATACAGGTCTTATCTGGTGTGTGCATTCTGGACTTGGGCACTTGAGAACCAACAGTACTTAGCACAACCTAGCAAGTGCGTTAGCTATGAGGATCCAGAATCTGCGAGAAGATCTTGGGGGAATTATCTACCTATCCATGAAGTCTCTTCTCCCAACCAGCTTCCAGATACCAGCTCTCAATTGTGACCGAGATTCAAGCTGCCCACGGTGGTCTTGTTAGTCTGAATCTGGTTAGACTGTTAATAGTCACATGATTCTAAGCTCGTTTTTAGTGCTTGGGACTATCCTGTCAATAATATTTGAATACCTAATCAAGCTTTATGGACTTGTCTTGAATTCCCACCCAGATACTCAACATTGTCAGTCAGAATACGTTCCACCAAAAAAGCGAGCGATGCATCATGACGCCATACAATACGATAAGGCGTGCTTTACGGCTGCTAGCTGGGTTCGCAAGTTACGGGAGAGCCTCCCGATGACAGTCCAAGAACTTACGGATCGCTTTAGCGTCAAGGTAGAATATGAGTATCTATGCTCGGGCTCGTTCAACTGCTGTTATCGATTGAAAGGACTACAGAGCATTATTCGCTTCCCGATCCTTGGCAAGAGCGTTTTCCGCTATGAGAAGACTAACGACGAATACATGGTCATGTCCTACCTCGCTCGACACACATCAATTCCTGTTCCCCAAATCCTCACGGTTGGGAGCTCCTCACAAATAGGGCCGTATATGGTACTGTCATTTGTGGATGGAACGCGATTGTCGGATCATCTGAAAAGATCATCTGACGCCAGGATACCCATTCACTTACAACCGGACATCGACTGCACGTTTTTGGTCTTTGTCTACCGCAAGATGGCCAGGGTGTTGATTGAATTATCGCGATGTCAGTTTTCTCGCATTGGCGCGATCCGTCAAGACAGATCGGGGAACTGGATTGCTAGTAAGAGACCAATCACTTTCAATATGAACGAACTGGTTTCCTGCGGGAACTATCCCCCGAAGGCGCTACCGCAGCAGGCTTTCGAGACCGCGCGATCCTATTTCACTGCACTGGCTGAAATGCATATCACCCATCTCCGAACACAGCGGAATAATGCCGTGGTGAATGAGGAAGATTGTCGAAACAAATACGTGGCACGCCAGCTATTTCTCAAGATCGCCAAGGAATTCTCGACGCCCTACAATGAAGGCCCATTCCCCCTTTATTGCGATGACCTGCGTCCGACCAATGTGATTGTTGACGCAGACTTGAACATTCGCGGGGTCATTGACTGGGAGTACTGCTACGCCGCTCCGGCCGAGTTGACCTTTTGTTCTCCCTGGTGGCTCCTCCTCAAGCATCCGGATGAGTGGGACGACCTGACGGAATTTTGGGAGGAGTACCGTCCGCGGCACCACCTATTCATTCAAGCCCTTCAAGACGAAGAAAATGAAATGATTCAACGAGGTGACCTCTCAGAGCACCAGCGTCTTTCGCTCAGAATGGCCCGGTCACTTGAGAACGGCGATTTCTGGTTCTGCCTGGCGGCGACATCCAGTTACGGGTTCGATAATATCTACTGGACCTTTATTGACCAATGGCGCTATGGACCTCGTACTTCCATCGAAGATCGTATCAAGCTCCTCACCCAAGAAGAACAGGACGATCTCGTCGCGTTTGTTCGGGGGAAGATCCAACAGGCTGAGGAGGGCGAATTAGATGAACATTGGGACGCGCACGAAAAGTTAGTTGCCTAACCACAGCAAGGATCAAGTAATTTAGTTCCAATTGGTGTCGCTTCGACCCAGGTGTCAACCAGACCAGATAAATTGTAAGTGGTCACTTGCTCGGTCTCTTCTCTCTGGGGTTATTTCCTATGGTGACATTAAAGTGCAATGGGAGGCAGCCAAGAGACGTGTTGGTTCTATTGTTGGTATGGAGGCATATGTGGAGCAATTAATATCACGCTATTATTACATATAATATGACTGCACCAAGGAATATTGGGTCATAGTGGCACGCAGTTAGTGACGCCGAAGCTGACTGTATGGTTTCACCACGTTGCCCATCCCCTCCTTTTAGCCCCGTTCCGCCTGATTTAAGAGGAACCGACCGGTCTTAAATGTGGCCTAACATGCCCTCATAATCTGTCAATTCAAAAACGGCAAGAGAGAACAGTACGTCTGAATTATCCAGTTCAAGGTCTTTACTCTTCTGCTAATACAATCATAGTTGATTAGAATACATCACTCGAAACCGCGATATCGAGATGCCGGACTCAGGCATCCAACAATTTCGAGATAGTCTTGATGTTCTCTACGATCGTACGCAGACCGACCTGCATCGAAGGAGGTTATTCCAATCGGCATCCGTGTCGGCGATATACCGGACAGAGATAAGACCAAATCGCTTCTGGAATTTCTTCGCCGAGAAGCAGAAAACAGGGAGATCGCTGATAACCTGAGTAAGGAAGAAAAGGACTTGCTATTTGCGGCAGGAGATAGTAGCCGCCGGAGGCGTGCTGTCGCCAGACAATAGATGACTAGCACTAAAGGCATTCGGCTAGGAGGGTGGTGTGCGGCGCGACCAGATTTATTGAATATCTATACTTTATGTATTTAACTTGCACTGTGTAAGCCTACTCACACTCATTTATATAAAGATATATTATAAATACTATATTCCAGGCAGAGAGTTCCCTATAATGTTCTTTGGGCGCATTATATGTTGCTAATTCTTTGTTCCCATGGACAGATAGTCTAGCCTAAAACTTCTGTGTTTGTCTTCCCCGCTGCACATGTCATATGTATATAACTATATTAGCGCTTATGCTTCAAATATCTCTTAGACAAAAACTATATAAACTTTAACTAAATATGTTAAATATGCATGCGGTTTGTATAAAGTATCTAGCTGCTATTCAGCTAGGCTAATACTATTGCAATTATGCGAGTAAGCCTTTTTAGAAGTATTTCTTAGCAATTCTGCTTCACTGAATAAAGGGGATATATAAATTATCTTCTGATCTAGACAATAACATATTTAATTTTTCTAGTTTCTTACAAGTTAAATATATTAATAAATGTCAGAAGTTGCGACAGAGACTACCCCATAGTACTGACGTGGGAAATGATGGAAATGGCAGGATAGGGCCCATGGTAATAATTACCCCACTCTAGCACCTCGCACCTCGTATGCTGAGGTAGCATCTTGAGCTACTACACCTGGCTTTGGCGTAAGCAGGGTTCGCCGAACTATCTATGACAGGTTGGCGCATTTATATGCTAAGGCGCGAACCTTGTTATACGAGGGATGCGCCAATGCCGAAAATAAGTTGCAGAATCCCCCTGTTGGCTATGTGTCGCGAAAGTTAAGGTGAGAGATCTTCCAGGCGGGGACGGGCGGGACTTCTTAGACTTCTTGATAGCAACGTACATACAAGAACAGCAAATACCGAGTACGGTAAGGCGTGGCATCATAACGTTCCCGAGATATTCATGTTGCATAACTCGCCTATGGTCACGGCAGTTGATAGCTAGCTTCGATGCGATAGTGTCAGGTTCAAGGTCATATAAGGTACATCCTAGTTCTTCGGTCGTTTGGCATTCATCTGTCTGGGAGTGAAACCCAAATACTGCATTATATGGTACGGTACATATTTTTTTCGGCAGACTATCAAAATGGGAAGCTACACGATCTCGCAAGAGAATTTTCTAAATGAACTGCGTCAAGTGACTGCAGCAGCAGAAAAATATGTCGAGACGTCTTCTAACTTGGATGCCGAACAGTCAAGGTATGAGCTGATGCTCAAGACAATGCGGCTTCTGCAGAGGATCCGAGGACCGACTGATGAGCTCTTCGCCAACTTCGAGTGTGTAAGTTAGAGAGAGCAGTTTAGCACTTCAATAAGATATTGTCCCCTTACACTTTATAGTACTAATATTCAATTAGATGGCACAAATAGGAGCAGTTCGGACGCTGCTGGCGGCTGGCGTGTTCCATGCTATCCCAGCAGGCGGCAAGAGTATAAGCGCTGCAGAGATCTCGGCGAAAACGGGTCTCGACAAGGAAATACTTAGTGGGCCTACCAGCCTGGTTGAGCATATCGGAGCGAGAAAAATGTTGCTAATACCCTTCTAGTCCGTCTGATGCGTGCTCTGACAGTCTACGGACCTTTCCTCGAGACGGCAGAGGAGACATACTCGCACACAAGCTTGTCTGAGGCCTATTTGGTCCCGCAGCTAAATGCTGTCTTCACATCAACGTAGGTCGTGCCCCCGATAAAGTTGTAGGATATCCATCGTTGACGACACAGTAGGGCGGATGAATTTCTAGTTCCCATGGTAAAGAATTATGAATTCCTTGCTCAGAACAACTGGAAGGATCATATTACTACGCGTCACAACCCATACACTTACGCCCATGGCTGCGAGGGAAATATCATGTTCGAGTTCCTCTCTGGAATTCCCAGTAGATTCACTCGCTTCAATGAGGCTATGGTCGCGCAGGACTCCGGTCAAGTTACTATGGGCATCTATCCTTTCGCCCTGGAACTGGCTAAGGACGCCGAAGATGATAGAGTTACCATCGTAGATGTCGGTGGTGGTCGGGGCCATATTCTTCAGCAGATCAAGGAGAACTGCTCGGGGGTGAAAGGCAAGTTTATCTTGCAAGATCAAGCGGCGTTGTCGCGGAAGCAAAGGACGAACTTGCTCGTACTGGTATTGAGGCCATGACGCATGACTTCTTCCAGCCTCAGCCGGTCAAAGGTAAGCTTACGTCGTCGTCTCAATCATCGCCTCCATCACAAGGCTCGATTAATTACCAACACTTGACTTTTACTTTTCTAGGAGCTCTCGTCTACTACCTCCGCCGCATTCTCCACGATTGGCCCGAGTCTGAAAGCAAGAGTATCCTCCAGAACCTCGCTGCATCCATGGATCGCCAGAAGTCACGGGTATTGATTACCGAGTTTATCGTCCCGGAAGTCGGCAGTAGCATGCTTGCCGCTTGGATGGACCAGGCTATGATGACTTTCGGTGGGACGGAGCGAACAGAGAAGAATTTTGAGCGTCTGCTTGATATTTCAGGGTTAAAGCTAGTTAAAGTCTGGAAGGCGCCAGGGACCCCAGTAGGCATTATAGAGGCTATATTAAAGTGAAAGCAGTACAGTCTTTTTCGCCGTTAGCTATTATAGATGTATTACTTATTATACTTTGTGCTACAGCCACTGCTGCTAGCCTTCTTGAGCATGCCACTCCTTAACACTATAGAAGGTCTGAATATTGTATATTATATTCTGATTATAGAGTAATAGTAACAACAGAAAAGTTGTCAAACATGTTATAGATTGCCAAGCTCTCTTAGGTCACATACAAGACTCTTGACATTTCGATTCCCGAGACTACCACCAATCTGTCTGAAATAAACTCATGTAATAGAAAATAAATTAAGCAGATGCTTGCCAATAAATCCTCATCAGATATTTACTCGGCCTAGGTAGAAAATAATTAGATAGAAGATAGGGCGAAAATTGTAATCAGAGTTGCGGAGACTGCAACCCGCGAGGTACATTGTTTGAGCAAACGAGTAACCCCTGACTGGCTAGAACCATTGCCCTGGACGAAGCCAGTAACCGATGAACCACTGCTAGTGCCAGAAACCCCATCAGATCCACTTGTTGCAGAACTGCTGACTGTCGCTCCAGCAGTCATGTTTGTCCCGGTTGCCTCGAACGAACTCAGCACCGTACCTTCATTGGTAATCATCACTGTATTGTTGGTTCCAGCTGAATCAATATAAATGTATGACTTATCGCCTTGTGAGTTGGCCCCGGCGGGGGGATCGTAGCATGTGATATTGACCTCGCTGATGGTGGCGTAGTAGTATCCGGGGTCCTTAATATCGGCAGTGTCCCAGCTAATCTCGCCACCGGCCCATGCTATGGTCCCTGGTGCATTCGTCGAGAGACCACCGGGCCACACAGACATTTCCAACCGAGAGGGGGTCTGAGGAAACATGTAGTCGCCAGATGTGGCATTATAAGTGTCCTCTCTCAGGAGAGTGCGCACCGATTCCCCATCGACGTACCAAGTGATCGCGTCAGGAGTCCAGTCCACCTCGTAAGTGTGGAAGTTTTCGAAACTATCGGAATCGATGGTAGCGTTTACTTCCAAGTGTTCTGGTATGCCATATTAGTGTAATCCTTAATCACCCGAAGTCTCTTTACATACGGCCTGTGATTCCTTGATAGAAGTAGTTCAACTGAGCGGTTCTGAGATCGACTCCGATGAACTCGACATCGATCTCGTCTTTCACATCTGATAGCAAGATAAACGCTGTTACCACACCAGCGTCTCGAGAAGTCTTCATTTTCGTAGACACTCGGCCGTACCATATGTAGTGATTGTATGACAACACAGTGCCAACAGTGTCCTTAGCCATAGTCAAAAGGAGATTGCCATCGCTGACGAGAGGCTGACCGCTGTACATCCAGTCTGAGGCAGAAGCGTTACCCAAGTACTTTGTGTTCAACGTAAAGTCACTCAAGCTCTCGAAATTCGTGAATGAATTGCTTTTGCAGATCGGTTCAGGTGCGCACGAGTTTAAAGTGTTCGAGTTGATGGGGTCACAGCCACCGAGGCAATAAGATCCAGTACCGCATTCTCCATATTCTACAGATTTTCAGAGTGCATCGCCCTGGTCAGCTTCCGGTCATTCAACTCATAGCCTGATTGTTCACCAAGTGTCTTAACGTACGAGAACAGCAAGGTGTGTCCATGGGACATTTTGTACCGCCCCCACAAGTCAGGGCAGTGCTAACTACTGCTCTGATAATGAACAACGCGATGACCGTAGTCAAAACAATTGGCCGCATTTTGCTACTTTCTGATTTTCGGTGTAATGTAAGGAGTGTTGTTTTTCTCACTGGCGAAACTAGATGTTGGAAGAACAGTGGTGACTGTTGAATATGGACAAAACAAATGTAACGATATAAACGATAGGAGTTCCAACAACGGACAGAAAGAATATACAAGCGAGTGTTCGAATGCTAAAACTATTCAGAGGAGGAGAGAAATATGAGAGACAGAGAGACGGGGGGTTGAAAAAGGAGAGATAATCAACAAAGCTAAAACGAGTTCTGGAAGTGAATAATATTAGACATTAATATTTCCACCAGAAGATTCCCCTTTCATGTCAACGCCGGACCTAAACTTCCGCTTGACCAATAATTATCGCGTGCAAGTCAGTCTACAGGCACTCTCTCGGTAGATATCGAGTTCCCGGTTCATTCGGAGGCTTATCGGGCCCGAATCGCCGAGACCCTCCGACAGAAACCTTCCGAACGGACGTACCTGAGTATCGCAATCACTTTTCAGATCACCAGCATTGTAAACGCCCCTGCTCACCAACGAAATCTGGAGCCTGAATATGAGCTCAAGGCCCCCAGATGAGAACATGACCTTGCCAGCTGTACGTCAGAGTGATTCTATCATGCATCATCCAATAGCTGCTCCTACCGTTGACAATGCGGATCGTGGATCTTACTGAGATCTATGGATATTAATGCGATGTTGCTATCACGAGACTAATACATTTTCAGTGCGATCTCTGCTATATCAGAAAGGTTAGATTAGGTCAACATCTGCGCAGCCATAATGGAGATTTCTCATCGCAACCATGGCCCAAGTATGCTCATTGCAAGGACCACGCTTTTAGGTGAAATGTGACAGAGAAAAGACATGCAAAAACTGCGCGAATGCTCAAGTGAAATGCTGTCGTACACGTCCTAAACGTCACGCTCCATCTCGGAGATCGCGGTGAGTGTGTGCTAAGAAGCCTTCTTGCTTCCCAAGGGACTTACTGTTGGTAGCATGTCTACGCTAGCTGAACGGTTGACGAACCTCGAAAATACAGCACACGTCATTTCACAGTGCGTGACTCCAAACCATTTGTTTATTTCTCAATAGTTATAATGACTGTTTTATGCGTATAGGTTGGACAGTCCGTCTTCACCTCCTGAAGCTGCACGTCGGAGCCGCAGGGAGTCTTCTGCGCCGCGCAGCCACTTGTACAAGGGAGGTTCGCACCCCGACCATGAGAAGACTTCAACACGCCCACAGCACAGCCATGTAGTAGCAGACGAAGAACCCAGTCATCGGACAAATGAAGCGCGAGAATTTATCCAACAGGAGCTTGATCACAACATTCTACCACAGGAGCGACAAGCAGTGTTTGAGTCGGCACTGCAATTAATTAATCAGCTTCCCCATCTATCTGGGGAATCAAATGCTTCCGGATTGCTTGGTACTTCTGATCTTAGTCCATCGGTGATCTGCACCGCAGCACCAGCAGAGTTACTATATATGATGCTTCCCGGTATGAAACCAAATTGACCCGTATAGTCAGCAAATCTCATGATTTCAAAGCTTTTGCCCGTCGAACAGGAATAGGTGCATGCATGGAATGGCCAGACCACATCTCGACGAAAACTCTCGAGCGAATGACCCTTACTCTAATAGAAGGGCATCCAAGCCAGCAACTTCTCCTCCAGTATCGTGTGTGTGTCTATATAAAGGCATTCTTTTTCACTATCATGCGGGCCAATCCTCCTCACAGTAATTCTGTCCTCCAGAGACTAGAAGAGTCAAGAAGTCAATATGCAGCTACCGCTCTGGATTCCTTGAGTCGCATCGGCCTTCTATCACCTCCGAGTCTCCCACTGGTTCAAGCACTCTTATCAGGAGTAAGTTCCATCCTTCAATATCGCAGTCACGGGCAAGTTCCCTGTCTATCTCTGTCAGAGAAACTTATAAACTTCAAGGCAATATTCATGCAATATGTGGGAAATATGTCCCAGAGCTGGATGTTAACAGCAGCGGCTGCCCGTGCCATTGTTTCTCTAAATTACCATACCACGTTTCAAAACCCACCAGTACATGAAACAGATGAGGAAATCCGGTTCAGTGTCTACTGGTGCTATTACCTAGACAAGGTACTCAGTCTACTTTTGGTGCGACCACCTTCGCTTCCAAGGCTAAACGCTTCTCCTGTCTCATTGATACGCGGAGACGTATCCGACCCCCCAACTATAATGCTTCAACTTCTATTAACTGTGGCGGAGACACAAGAAAATGGTCTAGATTTAATGCAGGGTTTCGGAAATGAGGGGAAAGAGAACATAGACGTGCAATTTGAGAGGCTTGATAAAAAGGTCAAGTTGCTTCGAGAGAGAATTGATCATGTATACAAAGTCAACGGTCTCCTGGCGTATGTACCTGAACTAACTATCATTCCTAAAGGTCAGATCGACGATACCTGGAGCTCTCGCTACGTCATGGATGGATTTTGAATATGGGTATTATGCTATCCAGACCAATGTGTTCCAGTACCGCTTGCGAAGGCGCAGGTGTTATCTGTATCAAGGAGATTGTCTGTTCTCAGCGCGAAAAGCACTCAGCATATTGCTATACCTTCAGCATCGCAGTGCTGAGGATTCTGAAGTGATGGAGCCTTTTCCATCGTTTCTAACATGGTGAGTAGAGATGCTATATCGAATCCCTTCCGTATCCTACCCTCACGCAGCTCTTAGTCCTCTTCCGAACTAACTATCTATGCAGGACAGTCCTCCTTTACCCGCTCAGCCCCTTTTTCGTTTTATTTTGCAATGTTGTCAGCATATCCAGCATCGAGGACTTCGCCCTCTTAAAAGATGCCACTCTTCTCCTCTCGCGGTACAAGAACGCCAATCCATCCTTATTGAAACTCCACAATCTGCTCAACGCTTTTCTCAACTTATGCAAGAACTTGATAACCTCCGGAGGAAGCAAATTGGCCTCTTCGCCAATAGAGAATCATCAAACGATCAACATTGGAACGGACCAAAACGGAGACTCCTCGCGCCGAGATAACACGCCCTCTCTTGCGATGCTGCAATCTCTATCAGAAGACAATGCGGCCTCAGTGCCTGTTCCGCCAATACGGCCATTCAGCACTGACAGCCATTGTTTTTCCAGTGTTCAAGTTCCAATCGCTGTTCCTTTTCCAGGCACTGGACACGGAGCAGCTACTTCGCTATCGACGGATGATCTCATGTGGGAGCTCTTCACCAGTCAACCATCAGTAGACTGGCTCGAGTCAGGGGTATGGAAAGACACGTCTGATTAGGGATTGATAATAAATACGATCTCTGAATAAAGAAATTCACGAATCCCTTCGAGGGAATTTATTGCCATTCTCTACACCGTATAGCAATAGCCTGACTCCCAAGTTATCCAGTCCATGAATCATTCCCAAGCGTATCGTTGACGCGTCGGGAATGTCCCCATGGAACAAAAAAAACATCTCTTACTCTTATTCAATCTATACTTATAATGTAACTAATCGGTTTATTAGATCAGACAGTCCGATTCTATTGTGAATATCTATTTGAGAGTTATGCCATCTTGATTCGTATAACGTTATTCTATCTCCTCGTTGGCGATGATGGCGAGCAAGGCGCCTTGATTTCTGTTTGGTGGCGTTAATGCATAGTTAGTAGATTGACTGCAATGGTTAGGCGAAGTACTGAAGTTGCAATTTATGAAGTCATATCTGGACGGGTATAGTGTGGTCTCTGGCTATATTACAGATGCATATGCTGTACTACAGCAAAGTTATCATCACACCTGACTATATCGAATCGCCAGAAAAGATCGGGTCTCCCCATACGCTAAAGAGTAGAGTATTCCAGAAGGATGAATATTATTTCAGAAATGCGCTGTCATATTCGTTAGATTAATATATATTTCAAGATATATAAACTAGAATGCGGCTAAGAACCGTCGATCGGTGTTCGGATAAGAGATTTCGCTGTGCTTTCTTCTTTAGCTACATCCTGATATCGTAACCAGCATTGCATAATGATGCGATGAACAGGCATTACCTTTCTTAATAGCACACTGTTCGATACGCGGGCCGGAGCTCGGGAACCATCTTCTGTGCAAAGAATAAGGGGGTAACTGAAGAGCTTTGAATTCCTATCTGGATTGAGCTCGAAATTCCATAGCGGAAGGCCACAGACGACTGCCATCAGGTCCTGGAGACCCCCAAATAAGTATCATTATTCTGTGTTATAAATTGCGACGTCGACTAGAGATGAGGGATGCGACCGGCCAGTCTGGGGGTGTCCAACCCTCATATTAACTAGGTAAAAAAGCCGACCAATTACCTAAATATTCAGACGCATTTGAGACCCATGGAGACTTTTAGCAAATAAAACCGAGGGTTGTACCGGTCTATTCACCGTCCATTCTGGAGCCGGTAAAAATTGGAACTGAACCACAACTTCTGCAGTATCAGGCGTTATGGATGTGGAATATATTGCTCAACTCAGACCCTCAAAGAGTCCCAGCAATGCGGATACTATTGGTTTCAATATCCCAAGGCCAAGATGCTGTCTATTGTCTTTATTCTTGCACTCGTCCTCTGGCATATCCGAACAGCAGTCGCTCAGAATCCCAGCGTCATAGACAGTTTGGAGATCGATTCGCCAACAACTGGGTTTAGCATTGTGCCCGACAGTAGCCGCATTTTCCTCCTGTATAACCGCTTCGATGGCTCGACTGGACCGCTGCTCGTTGAGCGCTACGAGAACAACTCCTTCGTCCCATATCCAAGTAATGCCTGGAATTCTTTCGAGAGCACTCGAGACGCGGCCAATACATTTGTCAATGTCGCTGCCCAACGAATCGGTCCTGATGGCCAGTTATGGGTGCTTGACAATGGTCTCGCCAGCAACGGAACCCTTCATCCTGCCGGTGCGAAGCTGGTCACGATAGATATCTCAACGAACAAAGTGACCCGTATCTATCCATTTGCGGACTTGATTGCTCCTTCCAGCCTTCTCGATGACTTCCGGTTTAATAGGCGCATAGCATACCTTACCGATGCAGGAGCCGCCAGCATCATAGTGATAGACCTAGTCACAGGTACCGGGCGACGACTCCTAGAAAACCAGCTGGCGCTCAAACAATACATGCCCACGTCAGGGGAGGGCAGTCTGATGCGTAACTCTACGGGCGGATTTAACTTCATCTATGTCGACCAACTTGAAGTTTCCCCGGATGGGCAATATCTCTACTTTCAGCCCACAGCAGGAGGCATGTCACGCATCCCTACCAAGTACTTGAACCAGGCACTGCGCAACACCTCGTTTCCCGACATTGAACTGGAAAAATGGATCCAGCCGTTCTCGCATACGCCTTCAACCGGCAGCACGGCCATCGACGCCAGAGGCAACATCTACCTGAGTGACACGGACCGCCAGAACATCTTGAGAATATCCCCCGACGGGAAATCGGAGATTTTTGTACATGATTCTCGTCTTCTCTGGGTGGACGGAATGTGGCTTGATGGGCGGAACCGACTGTGGCTTCCAGCTGCCCAGTTCAATCGTGCCATGCAGTGGCATAATGGAACGAGTCAGATTGAGAAGCCGATAAGGATCTTTACGGTCGAGGTTGATGTTGGACCGTCGCCTCTTGACCATGCTTAGTACGACTGATGACTGCTTGATGTGGCGGGAAAATGGTGTACAGTAGTGTCAATTCCAGAAAGATCGCGGCACAAAGGCTTGCCGTCTCGCAGATTTGTATCCAATATTGACTCTACGTAATCATCAAAACCGAATATGAAGCACTCCGGTGGTCGACCGGGCCATTGCAATAGCCGGTATTCAGAATGACAAGCCCCTTTGGATTTAGCAGCAGGGACTCAAGTCTAATCGGCTAAACTCGCCTCCTACCCCTCTGAGCTGACCGGCGGGAGAGCCAGCATAAGTGTCTACGACGTAGTCATTTTCTGCCAATCCGTTTTACACGATGCCAGAAAAAGACACACCTTGGCCATTTCGACCTTTGGCTGGCCGAGTAAAAATGAACGAGGAACTGGAAAGACTACTGAACTACTCGGCATGCGAGGTATGAATACAGACCCTAGTCCCTGGAACCTTTCTCATAATCGACGTAGATCTCTGACGCGCTGCTGACCTTGGGCGTTCCGGGCGCCGGCTTCCTCCCTGACATTGGTATGGGTCCTGAGAGACACCGTACTTAAGTTGGTTGTCTACTTTTCTAACCGTCGAAGGGCCCATAAACACCGGGAACAAAGTGGTCGCTCCAGCAGTGACAGTTCTCTTCGTCCCAAGAGCGTCGCCCTCCTTCCCCACTCTCATCCCATCGGACTTTAGTACTACCCCGGACTCCAATATCCCCGATGGATCGATCTACGCCGACATGGCCCTCCCCGATACAATTGTCGTAATGAGCCAGCCTAGGGGCACGAGGACTGCCACAATGGGCGGGCTCATGGCGGCGCGCATGAGGAAAATCGGAGTGAAGGGTATACTGGTCGACGGACGGGTAAGAGATGTGAAGCAACTTAGGGAACTGGTGGACATCCCGGTCTGGGCGCGGGCAACGAGCATCGTGGCAACGAGGGGGGAGTGTAGAGCGCATGCAGTTAACGTGCCGATTCATATTGGAGGCACAAGAGTTGAGCAGGTGAGAGAAACACACTTGCTGTTCTGCTATAATGGATTCTTATTGGTATCTTTGGTGTGCTAATGTCTTTCCTAGAGAGACATTGTCATGCTTGACCCGGAAGACGGCTGTGCTGTTTGCATTCCAAAGGACAAGCTCGGTTTAGTGCTGGAGATGGCCCCTAAGTTTGCAGTGGATGATGAGACTAAGATGCAGCGGGTTATGAGGGGAATGAAAGTCGAGGACGCAATCAAAGAAAGCATATAGGGGAAAACCGTATTTGGTTTCAAGAGCCCAATACTTTTTCCCTCGGATTTGGTAGAGAATTAGGTTCGCTGCCACGGTATCTGACGTTATAGTTCGAGTAGCTACAAGTTCAAAATGCCCTGGCATAGAAACTATATTAAAATTATAAAGTCCGCAGGAGCTATTGCCTTAAAGATGAAAGCCAGTGGTCACTTAAACCAGGATTACAATGTTATGACATAAAACAGCAATTACATACGCTAACTGTGCAATCCTTTTGAGTCTGTTGCAGAAGCACTTTGAAATATAAATGGGCGTTCCAATAAATCTAGCATTTTATGAGAGTCTGCATGTGTATCTCATTATTTACGCAAAATTAATCACTAAAGTAATGGTTGACCAAGGGATCGTAGGAGCTGTTTCCATACGCATTGCCACCGTAGTTCAAATAGCCCTCAACAAGACTCGGTCCAGTGTTGTGTGTGACTTCGGTTGCATTACCCATAACCCACAATGCCTGCATTCCCATAATCATGTGCTGAAGAACATGGCAGTGTATCATCCACACTCTGAAGGGAGATTAGTACATGCATGTCATGAACTGTCTGCAAGTTTACTTACCCCGGATTGTCAACCTTTAACCGCCAGGCACGCCATCCTTGAGGTGTATATTCAGTATTCGTTCCCACTCCGTCGCCGGTAATATATTTGTACAGTAGACTGGTGTCTCGCTTGATAGGAGTGTACCCGGTGAGTTTCTCTTCATTAGCAGTGGCGTTGTATTCTCCTGGGCCACTACCAAGGTCATAGATGTGATCGCCATGGATATGCCAGGGATGGGTGTCAAACCCACCACTCCGGTTGTTGTTGTTATTGATAAGGATAATATCAATAACTTCGCCTCTGCGTGCTGGGTACACATTTAGCCCAGGATCCCATCCTCCATATTTTTGAACTGCTAAATCATAGTTCGGAATAGCGCTCTGACCACGTCGATAAATATCAACTAGGTAAGGTACATCAGCAGACGGAGCCGTATCATTGTATGGATCCCCATGCTCGTGCTGGTCATTCTCTGTCCAGGTGTGATTGTTAACTGTCCAAAATGCACCACTCTTGACAACAAGCTGTGTAGATGTGAGATAGACCTGACGAGTAACCTGGTCGGCTGTTGGGAAGCCATTTGGTTTCAGCGGTTGCAGCTTATACTCCAACCAGTCCTCCAGAGCATAAGGAATGAACACAGGCTTCTCAGCTGGGGGCTCAGCCGGGATCGTGCTGTTCACATTCGGACCCAGGTCTGTCTTGTAAGATAGGATAGCGTAGAATGTGTTATTTAAGTTCCTGTAGCGCGTCTCGATCTGTATCCAAAACTTTGTCCTGCCTAGTGCCTTCAATTCTTGCTCTGATTTTGTTTCGAGGAGAAAGTCGTAGCGTTGTCCGCCGCCGAGCTGAATGAGGCTAGTGTTTGCAGGCTCGGTGTATGCCCCGTCAACATTAATGATAGTAAGATTGTCGTGATCTTCAAAGGCGAAAGCTAAAGGACTCATTGCGACACCCCCAATGGCGCGGAATCGATAAACCTTGCTCTGCTCTACCTCGATAACCTCCGGGCGGCAGGGTCGCAGCACTCCAGGGTCGAATTTACCATAAGGCTTCGAGACCAATGAGTCTTCACCGTCTCGAGCACGATATCCGTTACCATTCACGAGTATTGATTCCGCTTCTCCAGGCCTGTGTATTAAATAGTGCTACTGGTCAATCAAACGGACGAGTGCATCTATGCGTCTGTATAGACAAACGTACCATTTGTAGCTCACAAATGGACCTTGCAGGAAGTCCATTGCTGCTTGGTCAGTCACATTGAAGAGCTCGGAGAGAAACAGGACACGGTCTTCATAATATTCGTATGGCGGCAACCCATCAGCCTCCTCGACGATCAACACGCCCGCAACGGTGTCAGACTGAAAACCGACATGGGAATGGTAATAGTATGAACCGGCTTCGCCTATTTTCGGCCGCACTTCGTAGTCGAAAAAGTGATGGGGCTTTGACGGGCTTCCTCAGTCTCAGACTTCATTTCCAAGGTTCCAGAGCAGTGATTGAGAAGTCAATCTTACACTGATAGGCCATTGACTGGCCTGAGGTGTTCCGTCAGACCATGGAGCAGCTGACTGCGATATGCCGTGCCAATGCTTTGGAGTTAACAATCTAATCAGCTGGACTGGTCACTCCACGGAGAGGCTCTTCACCGTACCATGGTTAGATTAGAGGAGTTCATGGCATTGTAAACCCTAATCCATGTAGTTTGGTTTTCCTTCATATAGAGGGTTGGACCCGGTGTCGTTCCTGTGATATAGGCTATAAGAATCCAACATCCTCCAAATAATACAGGATAGAGTGCATGCCGCGCTCCTGCAGCACACAGGCAAAACATACCATTGACAAGCGCAGATAGCCTTGTGCGACATGCAATGCTGGTTTCTTCCTCGGTGACGCGCAGTATATAGTGTGGTTGAAATAAGGCATCATGTCTGACCTGTTGAAAGGCAGAGATCCTACCAAAAGTGGCCACCAGAAGACCTAGCAGGAAAAAACTGAATGACAACATCACCAAGGAAAGCTGTCTGCGCACGTATGAACTTAATGGTGTACAGGAAGCCTTGGTACAATTCAGAATGCGAAACCCCACAAAATTTATACCTGGATATGGGGCTCAGGCGCAATGGCATTTAGCAACAAATGACCATGAAGCTCTTCCTGTGAAGATGGTCCTACATAGAGTACTCGATAGTCGCTGGCGGTCAATTACAAAGCCTGAATGTCACTAGTGTGGCTCATGTTCGCCGACCTCCACTCCGTTTAGCAACTACACTACGGAGGAACTGTTGTTCTCCCTAGCTCATAGATAGCCGGTAGTTTAACAGGTCGGCCCTATCAAGGGCGCAAGTGCCAATTCGTTGCTCTTCGCGAAACCGCCAATCCTGGGTGTTGTAAGCGGTCACTAATGTACATTAAGGTGTCATAAAACCCCGGATAGATCCAAGGAAATAAACAAAATCCCCAACTTTCATCAGCCCCCTACAAGCTCGTTGCTGTTTTCTTCACAAAGCGAACACTATGGCCGCCCCTGTGAAAGTCGGTATTGTCTCCATTGGGGAGATGGGCTTTGGCATCGCAAATTTGCTCAGCGCCCATGGATACACCGTTATGACCAATATTACGGGTAGAAGGTGAGTGAAGTGTTCAACTATACCACGCAGAAACCCGCTCTAACAGTCACAGCGACTACACTTACAATCGCGCCCGCACAGCAAATATCCGATTACTCGACAGCGACGAAGAGCTTGTCAAACAGGTAGACTATCTCTTCTCGATCGTCCCCCCACGCGATGCCCTCGCTACAGCACAACGGTTCATGTCAGTCAAGCAAGCTCGCAAGAGTCCGTTGTATTACGTCGACCTGAACGCTATCAGCCCTAGACTTGCACGTCACATTGCTGCGGAGTTCAAGCAGAACGTACCGGGTATCAAATTCGTTGATGGTGGTATTATCGGCGGGCCTCCGCGCTTGAAGCAGTCAAGCTCCAATGAGAAACAGGCTTCTGAACCCGAAGGGGACATCGCTGCTACCTGGGCGCGGCCTGCGATTCCGATCTCTGGTCCAGACGGACTGGCCAACGAACGTCTAGCGAAGGTGCTGAACACGATATCCCTGGGTGCGGATATTGGGGCTGCAAGTGGGCTCAAATGCTGCTATGGATCGCTGATCAAGGGTCTTCTTGCACTGTCTATCCAATCTTTTAGCACGGCATATTCCATGGGCGTGTATTCGGAATTGCATCAGCTTCTTGAAGCCTTTCAACCGAGGTTGCGGAACAGTATTACAAAGATGATTGTTGAGACTCCACCCAAGGCAGGTCGGTGGGTGGATGAAATGGTGGAAATTGGACGGTGCTTTGGGGAGGAAGGTGGGTGGGATAATGCTGGGGGGACTCAAGGCGCGGATGTTTACCAGCGGGTGGCCGAGGTCTACAGAGCAGTAGCAGAGCAAACAGTGTTGGGAAAGGAGAGACAGGAGCACCGAGTAAGAGGAACCACGGCGGACGATCTCGCTGCTGCTGTTAGGGAGGGATTAGCAGAGAAGAAATAGGCGAAAGGTGTATCTCCCTTGAGCGGCCGTTAGCCATATGCTTGAGTATCAGTTCCTGACTCTGCTGAATGTTTATCCCATTATACCATAGTGCAATCAAATTGCTGGAAGATTCCTGTAGCCTAATATCACTGGCGAGGTCGAGGATTGAGTGAACAACTAGAACGGCCTGAGGTGGGCCTATCGAGGTATGGTATGTACAATATGATCGGAAACGTCAGAATCAGAGAAGCCCCGTATGAGCTGGGAAATCTCTGTCTCCGTTTCTGATGGATTTGTCCTGGGCGCACAAAGTCCGGCAAATCTTAAGAGACCGGTTGATCCTACGGCGTAACTCGATCTGGATGAGAACGTAGATCCAGGGGCGAGGTTGGCTTGGGGCACCAAAAGCGTTGTTCACAGAGCAGGAGCAGTACCAATGCGGCCCCTATGCTATGTAACGGGCTCCACGTGTGGGCGCCATGTATATTCAATAGTAAAGCCGGTCGTTAAAATTCCCCAGCAGCGTCCGGTTAGTTTGTCTTGTCCGCCTCATCGCGAAGGGATAAAGAGCCGGGATGGTCAAGTTTTCATAGCCTATGGCTTCAACACCATTTCCGCTATCACACTGACTGTGTCTCTTATCCAATCCGTCAATAATTTCTGTCCAAGATGGCCCCCTCTGCTACGGTTCTCCAGAACGAGGATAACACCAATGCTGTGTCTGGTGCACTCGGCTTGTCCAAGAACGGTCACAAACTCAGAATCCGCTCGTATCCTGTTTTTGGGACCTTAGATGAAGAAAGGCTCTACCGCAAGCAACATCTAGCTGCTGCGTTCCGTATATTTGCTGAGCGCGGGTTCGATGAGGGGATTGCAGGTCATATTTCGGTCCGCGATCCAATTCTGACTGACCACTTCTGTACGCCGTCTACGTCGTGGAATTCCCTAGGAGCGTCAATAATTCTGATCCAATGTCACAGGGCTGAATCCACTTTCAATGCATTTTTCCCAGATAAAAGTGTCAGACTTGATCCTTGTCGATGAGAACGGTCTGGTGGTAGAGGGAGAAGAGCCGATTAATGCTGCGGCTTTTGCTATCCATTCCGAAATACACAAGGCACGGCCAGATATCCACGCTGCGTGTCATGCCCATTCCGTTCATGGAAAGGCTTTCAGTGTTTTTGGCCGAGAACTGGATATGATTACTCAGGATGCTCTGCGGTTCTACAAAAGCCACGCCGTGTACACCGACTTCGGAGGCGTGGTCCTAGACCGAGAGGAGGGCAAGCGTATTGCCAAAGCACTTGGTAAGGGAAAGGCTGCAATACTGCAGAATCATGGACTACTCACGGTGAGGAAAGAGCCGTCCGCTTTACGCCGTGTATCTTTACTGACCTTCCCCAGGTAGGTAGGAGTATTGACGAGGCCGCATTCTGGTTCATCAGCCTGGAGAAGACCTGCCATGCTCAGCTTCTTGTTGATTCAGCGCAACATGGAAGTGGCCATGAAAAGGTTATCATTAAAGAAGCCGAAGCAGAGTACACGGCTGCACAGGTTGGAGGGCCTGAAAAGGGGTGGCTTGGGTTTCAGCCGTACTACGATGAAATTCTCGCGAAGACAAATGGTAGCTTTCTGAGATGAGAAAGTTCTATGATTGTCTTCTGAAGCTTTGTATTAATCGCACAGTTGCAATTATTACTGTACCAGTGTGCCTTGCATCCACATAAGTGCATTCCCAGTTGTATAAAGCGATGCTGAGAGGCCCGCTAACAGGCAACTGTTTGTTCCTGTGTGTCGGATCAATGCCCAGAACATAATTTCCTAGACCAGGTAATCATATAGCATGTACCCGGATCGTAGGGAATCACAATAGCTGTCTTCTAGTTATCCTGACAGGAGACAAGAAATCCGGCCGAATGGGTTAAGTTTATCAGATTCACTCCACGTCCCTGTCCGGCGTTTCTGAAAGTGCAACGAGACGATACCATAATTACGTCGGCTAAACCGCATGCTAGAATACCCCAGGTCTGGCCGATTTTTCCAACCGGGGGAAAGAACTTATCGAATGTCGCGGTGGAAGTCTGTGAGCTCGGAAGAATTAGGCAACACGCAACCTGTCCAGGCGCTGGTCTCATTGCATATAAGTTCTGCTCTATCCACATAGATGAAGGTCTAGAAGAATATCTTCGCATCTTGCTACAATGGCCTCTTCGAAGTTTGAGCGTTTGATACGGTTTGTCAGTTCATCCGGGGATATCTACTTTGGCGAGGTCCCTAAGGACCACCCCTACAACCAGAGTCTGATAGGAATCGAGGCGCCTGTATACCAGGGCGCGTCGCCTTTTGATCCGGACTTCAAGCTTAGTGGCGAGAATTCTGAGGTCAAAAAGCTTCTGAGTCCGTTGGTAGATGTCCCATTCATTTATGGCGTCGGCCTGAACTATAGACGGCACGCCGAAGAAGCAGGAGTATGCCCCTCAACCAAGAAGTGCGGCCATTGCACTCGAAAGACTGCCGAATGTTTGTTGACGATACTATAGGTTCCTATTCCACAACATCCCAAGACCTTCGTGAAGTATCCCGGTCAGTGATTTGAGCCGACAAGACTGCGTCGACTCGAGGATTAACATCGTCACAGATGCTATGACGGGTCCGTACGATGACGTCCATCTACACTCAGCGGCGCTTGATGTGGACTATGAGGTACATAATTCTATCCGATGGGACTGGACTGTTCTAACAATCCACACCAGGGAGAGTTAGTGTTCGTGATGGGTGAAAATGTCAAGGACATCGCAGAGGATGCAGACCCCCTCCTCCATGTCCTAGGATATACCATCGGCAACGATATCTCGAGCAGATGGTGGCAGGAAGCGGCTAAAGGCGGACAATCGAATTACGCGAAGTCCTTCGACGGGTTTGCCCCTCTTGGACCTGTTCTCGTCTCGTCAAAGCTCATTCCAGACCCTGCGAAGCTCACACTTCGCACATGGGTGAATAACGAGAAGCGACAAGAGTCGGGTATCGATGATTTGATTTTTGATGTCCCGGCGATCGTTCGATTTTTCAGTCAAGGTCGGACATTGCGCAAGGGAGCCGTTGTGATGACGGGCACGCCGTCTGGGGTTGGGAGTTTCCAGAAAGGGGGGCCCAAATTCCTCAAGCACGGCGATGTGGTGGAGATTGAAATCGAGGGGATTGGGAGAGTCAAGAACAGAATTATTCAGTGAACTTCGGTACAGTACTCTAGGGTTACGAGATTATATTATTGCTAGATGATATTTGCTGTGATTGATAAATATCTCGATTTGAACCACTCCTGAATGCTGATACAAGATTGCGCTCTAAGCTATATATTTTCGGGGCCTTACTTAAAATACTAGTCTCCTGCCCACCAGCCTGTTTAGCCAACCTGGAATTAATTAGCTAGCTAAAGCATCTCTAGACTCGATCCTCAATCAAGCACTCATAAGCAGTCTCAAGAATTCAGAGATATATCTTATCCGATCGCCCAAGAATACCATAAGTAGTAAAAGTTTGAGATTGTTCATCGGTTACCTTATTCGCCAGAGACCCGAACCTTATCCAAGCAATATGGGACGAAATGAAAGATGAAAGATCGAGATAGACATAACAATCCGAGAGAGCATATCATAACTCGCTGCGGCAAGCAATGCCAGATATATTATACGACTTGTGCGGCTTTAGCAGCTATTGTAGGGAACGCGTAACCGCTGAAGGACAGTTATGCGGGCGCAAAGGCCCTTCAAATCCTAATTGATATAAATCCTAGATATCTCAGATAACAGGAATAGATACAGTAGGATCCTTGCTGCTGGATATTTGATTCCAGTGCTTAAGCGAGAAGAGAGAGAACTATTAATCTTTATCCATACCCAGTGCAGTTACATTCTGCGCCAAATTTCCGACGCGGAATCTTGAATAGGTACTTAGTATGTATATCCAAATATTACATTTGCAGTATTCTGCAAGGTCCAGGGTTGTGGAAAGTACCCAGATGGGTATTGGGATATTGGGGCCAAGACTCTAGTTATACCATATGAGAGACGCTGCGAATCACCGCTCGTCAAATTCCTCTACTCTCATGCAATCTCGTCCCTTTTAACTCCTATTCCGTACTTGGCAGCTCCATTCATCAGTGGACCATGATCGGCCCCCCGCGCTTCTCCACATATTTCCCCGCAATATGTTGGCACGGAGTACGGAGTAGTTAGCTCTGGTCCTGATTTCGTTGATTAAAAGGCATCAACCATGCGCCGGGGAGTCGGTTGAACTCGTTTTCCTTCTTACCTGACCAGGTTCTTCCGCCCCGGCAGCCGAAGCTGCGACCACATCAGCATGTCCATCTTCCACCGTCTGTGTTGAAACCCCGTTCGTCTACACCTGGCATAATGACCGTTTGTGGAGGCAGCAAAAGAAAGAGAAGCGGCGTCAGTCTACGAACCGTGACTTGAATCAGGGATGGCACGACGTGTTACTAATGTATACTTCGTGTACAGCGCGCATGCGATCGGTGTCATCGGAACGCCTGCAGAGTACGAGCTGGCCACTTTGTAGACTTGACTGAATTACTCACGGTGCCTCGCAGTGTTCGCCCGGAGTCGAAGGAACGGTTTGCGCTCGTTGCAAAGATCAAGGATTGGAGTGTACATACGACAGGCCGGTTAAGCGACGAGGGGTAATTTGCACTTTTCTTCCTTCTCTATTCTCGCCAACTAATACACCAGATAGCCCAATCCGGCCCGGCGAGTCGCACGAGAGAGCGATGCTTCTTCTCCGGTGCCTTCGACCCAGCCTGCTCCACGACAGCCCACCGTCGCAATGGAGGATACGGCGGGGATACCAGCCCCTGCCCCGACCGGGGCTTCACCGATCCAAGTGAGTCCCGTTGACGGCAGTGAGGCCGGCCTCTCTACGCAGCTCTCGTCAATTTACTCCGCATACGAAGGTGTGATCCCACCCGACACCATTGAAGCCCTCGTGGATGTCTTTTATCATACCATATACCCCATGTAAGCATATCTCGCACTCTTCATTCGTTGGCAGGGCACTATATGCTTACTTCGGTATCCTTACCGTTCAGTCGACCCTACTTCCACTGGCCTACTTTCCGCGCCCAGATTTCTAACCAGCTCTACCGGTCGGACTGGGGCGTTTTTGTTGTTACAATGGCCGTCTGTGCCCTTACAGCCGGGCGACTGTACAATGGCATACCGAGTACTCACAACCTGGAAGGCCTTCGTTCCGATGCAGTGACATTGTCTTCTACATGCTATTTTGCAGCAGTAAGAGCAATGCCAAAAAACCTTACCGCCATCACAGACTACTGCCAGGCGATGAAAGCACATGCGCTGCTAGCATCGGTATGTCTCCAAAACGGGGATCTCAGAGGGCCCATCACCCACCTTGGGGATTACAGCTCGCTGTCCATATTGAATGGGTTCTACACCGAAAGCAGATGGCCTAATAACTTATCAGAAATCGAGAAACAAGAACGGCGACGATTGGTGAGATTACTCATGTTGAACAATCTTCGGTTACTTTCAGAACACGGCCCTGGCTAGCGACCAGCGGGATTCCCTTGCTAACGTCTTTTTCTGCAGTTCTGGGCTGTATACCAGCAAGAGCAATACATCGCCAGCAACTTCGGTCTACCTGCTAGGCAGAGCGAGGCAAATCGATCGGTTCGTTATCCTGTTGAGGTATTTGACGATGAGGATATCACCGCCACCCAGATCAACCTTCGTCAAGATCAGATTTCTTTTCTCCAAGGCTGGAATTTCTGCAGCGATCTATATCGCCTCCTAGAGCACATCCGGGCCGCAAAACACATGGAACAACAAGGGAAGACGAAGACGACGAATGAAAGCAGCAGTGAGATTGAGACATTGATTGCCGGTGTTCGACCCCCAAGGGATTTCGCCTCGGATAGTCTCCATTTTATATCGAAGGCGCACAAGGACCTACCACCGGTGCTCAAATCGGTCAAAACTTTGACAGGAGACCTGTCTACTGACCGCTATAGCTTTGTTGGTATGTACGCTTAACCTGGCTGCCACGATTACCACTCATGTTGACGAATCCCACAGCCGCCAACATTCTCTTCACAACGCAGAACATGAAAATGCTTATCGTCGAGAGCGAGCAGCCAAGCATCAACCGCTGTTGCGATATTGCCAGCGATTTACTCGATGAACTCAGCGTCGTGCCCCTCGAGTTCTTCCAGACTGTCAGCACAAGCTCGGTGGGTCTCCAAACATTCTCCATTAGCTATCATCCACTCAAGCTGACTATTTGTCTCCTATTAGCTTCACCACCTCTCCCACGTCGGCCAGCTGCTTAGCAGCACAATTCGTAAACCGTTATCAGCCTGGCGATACATCCAAGTCCACAACATTCTCCTCCTTCTCGCCGACTTCCTCGAAAAGATCGAGTCGTCCCGTTTACCCTCCGCTGGGCTGGCCATCAAGTTGCGCACTCAGATCAGCGCCATGGATAGCTATATGCAGCAGGTGTCACAGAAGAATCAAGGGCCAGGGTTGCTCTCGATCGGGCAGACGTTGCTCCTTGGAGCCCCAGATGCCAGTGCCGCAGAAGGTATTAGGTTACCAAGTACGGTCAGTTGTCCTTATCGAAAACACCAAGCGGGGTTGGTAATGAATGACACTGAAGTCTTTTTCTTGAAAAAATTATAGACCTCCCCATCTCGGTCTGTGGATAGTGCTAGGGATTTACAAGAGCCCAGAGATTCGCCGAATGTCTCCTCGCGGTTGGATCAGGTACCTAGGCTGGTGACTGCCAGCCAAGGCACATCAGAAAACAATCACCAACCACAAGTACACCGACTTGGAGCGCATTCATCGCAGCAGAAAGGCCAACTGCATGCGAGCACTCGTCTACCTGAGTCCCTAGCTGCCACGCAAGAGTCTGAGCCGAGTCCTACCAATGCGTTCACCTTTGCGCTTCAGACAGCGAACCTGAATTCCCAGACGGAGTTTGACTTTGGGTCTGGGTTGGACGGCTCTCTTTTCCCCGACTTGTTCGCGGAGAGTTGGCCTGGTTTGTTGAAGTGAGATTGCTCTTTCAAGTTAGCACGAGGGTAGCAAGCTGGATATAGGTATTGTAGAATATATTTGTCAAGAATTCCATGGCTCCAATGCGCTTCACATATAGCCACTCGGAAGTATTACCCGCGAGTGTATCCGTTATCCCGCTGACCGGCCGCTGGTCTCTTTCGTCTCGCGATCAGTGACACATTGACTGCTGTGTCTTAGCTCAGAAACAACTTTCATCAGCGACCTTGACCATACATCATGCCAAGGCCCGGCTGCACTCGCTAACCTGGGCGTTCGAGATGATGATCACCGTGTGTCGGCACGGACGACACAGATATGTTACACCTCTAGATATATCAAGTAGCGGGAGCAACGTACGACTTCTCTATTGACCATTAGATATGGATAGCAGTAGCATAAAATGTATATACGTAGATAGTCCAGCAAAACCATGGACTTTGCAGTCATATTGCTTCCGTGCCTTTCGGATTCGACGCATCATCGTGGTGCTTATTCTATCAAATAACGGTCACATCATGCAACTAGCTATCAGACTTCTATATAGCCCGTTGTCATTTCAACAAGCTAAGATTTGTCCACTCGGCATAAAATCTCCGCGTGAACGAGAATAAAACTCCCCTCATCTTGGGCACCCCACTCCCTCCAAAGTCTCGCGTATCTATCCATATCCTCGTTGGTACAGAAGCCACGGGAGACTGCATCTCTCCTAAATGCACTAGTTAACATTCGATCAGCCCAGTGGTCCCCCCAGTACTTTCTCTCCTTCTCATCGCAGTAGCACCAAGCACTTGAACTGGAGGTCATCGCATCCCTGGAAAATCCCGCTTGACGCGCAAATACATGCAACATCCTCCCTGTTCCCGGATTTGCACCATGGGATTTGACAACTTGGACATAGAGGTCCCACCACTCCTTCTTGTCTGGTGTTAGCGGATACCACAAGAATCCATCCATAATGGATTCACGGCATGCAACCAGGCCTCCTGGTTTTGCAACGCGCCGCATCTCCTCGATTGCCGCGGCCGGGTCGTAGATATGTTGCAGCACTTGGTGTTCATGCACCACGTCAAATGTGTTGTCCGGAAATGGGAGATTGAAAATATCACCGGTAGTGAAAGAGATATTCTCAATCCCCCTTTGCTGCGCGTTTTCTGCGGCCTTTTCGACACAATCTACCGACGCATCAACGCCAGTGACGTGGCCCCGAGGTAGATAGTTGGCTGCTAAGTCGCACGATATTGTCCCCGGTCCGCATCCAACATCAAGCACACGCATGGACGGCTCAAGGTGTGGAAGCAAGTAGGCACAGCTGTTAGCGGCGGTGCGCCACTCATGACCTTTGGTCACGGAGGCGCTGCTGCCAGCATACTTTGCGTATGGGAAGATGATAGCGGCAGGACTCATGATTCTGTAAAGGGTGTTAGTTTGATTATTGATTTTTCAGAACCTGTCCGTATTATTGAATTACCATAGATTGATTATATGGCTATAATTGGTGTTTTGAGATAGCCTTTGCACTTGCTTTGTCTAGTGTCACAGTTACACTGCGAACAGTAGATGGTCTCTTGCCAGAACAGCTATCCTTATAGCTTGCTCAACTCCGCGAAGGTACTTATGGGCGGCGCATAGTATGTGAACGGCGAAATCCTCTTGTAGATGCTAAAGTTTCCCACTCCTGGGTCTGTGTAATCGTATGTACAATGCTGATAAGACATCCTCAGGAAATTGTCCGGGGACTCATCTACTCATTTCGCCGATAATGTATAGATGGAATAATACTTCTATGACCTCCCATATAGTACAGAATTAGATTTGGCAATATAAAATTACGAGGACACTCTTGTTTTGCCATGTTGATCGTCGGCGTTTAGACTATCAATGCTGGCTTAAATTCCACCGGTGCCGTGTCGAATCTCGTACACGCTGCGGAACCAGCGCATTAATTATTACGCCGCCGGTATAATTAATAGTTACGACTTGAATACTACAGTTGATTCGCTGTCGGTCTTTCGGTATATTATTTTGAAACTTGCTGATCACCAAACAAAGCAGTAATTTCCAAAATCTTCGTCTCCTAGTAAAACTTGAAATACCAATCAGCCGATTCAGAATGGTTTCCCCAGTACGTAGGTATGTAATACAGTCCATACCTGCTAGCACAATGTCTTGGGACGTCTTATAATTCAAACAGGATGCCTTGGGGTTGACAGCCGCAGCAACAAGAATTAGAATGCAGTGTGAGATTCTCGTGGCTAGATATTGGTAACTCGTTGTCTAGCAAGTGACCCAAGAACCACCGGTCTACCTCATGAAAGCGTGCAGACGAAATTACCAGCCAGCTGCAGATCTTATGGTTGACCTGCTTTGAAGATTCCCAGCCCAACCCTAGGAGTTTAACCGACACAGACCCGAGGGCCGCCCGCCTTGCAACACCGCCAGAATTGGGGGGAAGCCCGGTCGCAACTATTTGAAACTTCTATCGAACCCGTTGACCATTCCCTTCCAGAAGAAAAAAGAGAAAAGAGAAAAGACAGAAACAGGTCGTCTTATCACTCGCAGCGTAGAAAGCGAGATAGATCGTGATATATATAAAAAAAATGGCGTCAACATTGGATCGAGGCTCACAACTTGATAGGATTGCGCCGAAAGATGGCCTTGACATCTCATTCGAGCAGATGAAGACTTCTGGTTTCGAGAGCATCAATCGAGAATTGGCAGACCAGACAAACAATAGTAACTTCGACAAGCTGGAAAATATCGAAAATGTTTGCAGCACAGAGGAATCATCAGCAACACGACCAGATCTAAACATTGTTGATTGGGCACCAGACGATCTACAGAACCCGAAAAATTGGCCTCTAAGAAGAAAATGGATTATAATATTCGTCGTGTCTGCCAATACTTTGATGACCGCCTTGGGGTCAACCATACCTACGCCGGGCGTGCCACAATTGATGGAAGAGTTCCATTCCGAGAATGACCTCTTAGAATCATTTGTGATTTCCATTTATGTACTGGGGTTCGCATTTGGTCCACTGAGTAAGTTTCACATCCTCCATTGCCAATGCCGGGATAGTTAACTCATGTTCCTCAGTCATTGCACCGCTATCAGAAACGTATGGCCGATGGCCGGTTTATCTCGCGTGCAATACGTGTTTCCTCTTCTGGTGCATCGCCAGTGCTCTTGCTCCAAACATGGCCTCGCTCGTTATCTTTCGCTTTCTTGCTGGCGGCTTTGGTGTCGCGCCGTTTACGCTAGGAGGTGGCACAATCGCAGACATGGTCGAACCAGCTCAAAGAGGGACTGCAATGGGTATATGGATGTGTGGACTCACCGTAGGACCCGTTATCGGTCCTACCATCGGAGGCTTCACCAGTGCCTATCTTGGCTGGCGGTGGACCTTTTGGATCCTTACCATCATAGCCGGGGTGATATGTGCTCTCAACGTCACTGTGATGAGGGAAACTTTTGCACCTGTCCTACTTGCACGAAGAGTCAAGAAGCTTCGAAAGGAGACTGGGAATATGAGACTGAGGTCCAATCTGGAAAAAGTCGAATCAACGAAGAATATTCTTCGCTTGTCCATTGTTCGACCCATGAAAATGCTATTCACGTCTGTCATCGTGTTTATGCTTTGCGTGTATGTGGCTCTTATATACACGATTATGTTTATGTGAGTTCGTATAGACATACTACATCTAAGTCCAATACTAATGAGCTGTGCAAGACTTTTTACTACCTTCACCACCGTTTTTGAGGGCCAGTATAACATATCGACATCAGTTTCTGGGCTTGTATACTTGGGTTGGGGCATTGGCTCTGTTATTGGTCAAATTGTGTACACGACCGTGTCGAACCGCTTCGTCGCGAGACGACTTGAGAAGGGCAAGTTCAAGCCCGAACACAGGCTACCTATAATGGTACCAGGCGGTTTATTCTTGCCAATTGGTCTCATTTGGTATGGATGGTCTGCACAGGCTCAAGTATTTTGGATTGTTCCTATAATAGGCACTGCAGTTGCTGCCATAGGGCTAACCATAGTATTCGTGGGTAAATAGAAGTTGAGATGGCAAAGTTGCTTGTGCTAACAATCTTTCAGGTGGCACCCCTGGCATACCTTATCGACGTTTTCACAATATACGCAGCATCAGCAATCGCAGCAAATGTCATACTTCGATCTCTCTGTGCTGCTATCATCCCCCTCTGTGGTCAGAGTTTGTATAATCACCTGGGGCTGGGCTGGGGAAATTCATTTTTAGGGTTTATTTCACTGGGATGTGTACCAATACCCCTATTCTTCTATTACTATGGCGAAAAGCTTCGGCTAAAGTATTCTGTCAATCTATGAAATAGAGTACCACCTTGAAATCTAAGGTAGCTCTGACCATAGTTGACGTCGGTACGGCGTGGCTGATATAGAGCCAAGGCCACGTTAATTTTCTAACCGAGAGTCGATGTTCCATCCTAGTCTGATGATGTATTTGATCCTCTTTGTATTTCACTATAACTAGACTGTGAGAAGTCCTAGCGTGTAAACCCCCGCAAACGGACCTGCTCTCGGTACAACTTTGTATAAATCATTACCAGATTACGTGCCATTCCTGATAATCCCATTCGATAGAATACAAGTTTTTCCGCGGGATCACCAGGGTGGAGGCATGCTACCCCGCATCTGCAGGCATATGCCGTCTTTGCATAGTGGAAGTATAGAAGGTCATCTGGCCGTCCAGTCCATAAGTTCAACGTCTTGCCTGAAAACAAGCTCATGTTATTACATTTGTTTACCAGGGCTAAAAAGACCTTTTTGGTTTCTTGTCTACTGGATCTTGACAATATGCTCTCGGCCACTACAGACGGGACAATTCCAAATCCCTGCGACGACGATTTATCTCCTACCACTGCGGGTACGGACAGCTCAACTCGCAAGCGTAAATCTGTGAGTATTCCTGCTGATTTTGATGGAGCTCCCAGTCGACCTAATTGAAATGTTTTACTGACTAGAAGCTCGTAGCGAGCCTGTGACCGATGCCATCGCAATGCCTGTAGGGTAGGTATACCCGTTAATGCTTGCTCATCTGTTTGGTTCTGTCTAGGGTTGAAGTGCTGATATTAAATATCCTAGTGCTCGCCCGGTATTGTGGGGACGACCTGTGGACGTTGCGAGAAACAGGCAGTAGAGTGCACATACAATAGGCCGGTGAAACGACGAGGTTTAAGTCCTTCGCCACTTATATGTTGTCTCTTCATTCACAACTTATCGTCTGTCTCCTCCTTTACTTACAACCAGATTAGCCTCCGGTGCGCCGAACTCGACCGGCGAGTGATGTGGAGGCTACAACGTCCCTAGAGCCTTCAGATAATATTCCGCAATCAGACTCGACCATAGACCGTATCGATAAGGCGCCTGCAGCCCCGCCTAGTGAGCCTTCTGAGCCTCCGAGAAGCCCAGGGATCAATGACGAAGCCATGTACAACGGACCCTCCACTTCAGATCTGTACTCGGCTCACGAAAGCCTGGTCAGCCCTGAGGCAATTGAAAGTATTATGCAAGTATTCTATCATAATATTTACCCCATGTATGTATTGTTTTTGTATTAGCGCGGATGAATTCAATTGTCTTTGGCTTAGACTATGTGCTGACAATATCAGGCTGCCATACTTTCACTGGCCGACCTTCCATTACCAAGTTCGTCAGCAGCTCTATCGGTCTGATAGAGACGTCTTTGTCGTGGTAATGTCTGTTTGCGCCTTAACTTCTGGGCAGCTACAAAACGGTATCCGGATACCCCAAGACCTCTACGATATCCGGGTCAATGCCGCCACTGTCTCCTCCAAATGCTACTGTGCGGCAGTTGAAGCCATGCCAAATGACATCACTAGCGCTTCTGACTACTTGCAGGCAATGAAGGCGAGTGCTATACTGGCTGCAGTGTGTCTGCAAAATGAAGACATGAAAAAGACCGTTGCACACCTAGGAGATTATTTATCTCTATCTGTCATGCATGGTTTCTATGCTGAAGCCAACTGGCCTGACGATCTTACAGAGATTGAAAAACAGGAGAGACGTAGACTGGTAAGCGTATAATCCGGGTTCTTTTCCTTCACAGTTCCGAGTGATATTGACTCAACTTCTCCCAGTTTTGGGGCGTATATCAACAAGAGCAGTATATCTCAACCAACTTCGGCTTGCCATCTCGTCAGTGTGAAGCCAAGACAACAGTGTTATATCCGGCTGAAGTATTTGATGATGAGGACATATTCGCAACTAGTATTCAACTAAGGCCAGATCGAGTCTCGTTCTTGCGTGGATGGAACTACTGCACCGATCTATATCGTCTGTTTGAAAACATGAACGGCATGATGAGGGCGTGGCAGCAGGCCTCGGTTGAAGAGCCTAGAGGTCTATTAAACTCATTCCTTACTGGTGTTCGCCCCTCAAAGAATCTCACTTACGAAATTTTGAATCTCATCTCCAGATTGTATGAGGAATTACCGCCTGAGCTCAAGGTAGTGAAAGATATAACAGGAGATCCACAGAAGGATTGGTATGGGCTCATCGGTATGTCCACTTCTATCTTGCGTAACAAGTGCGAAGTGATGGTACTAACCATCTTTTGTAGCCATGAACATCGTCTTGACAACAAATAAGATCAAAATGCTCCTTGCTGGGACTGAGAAGCCTAATGTACACCTAAGGTGTGCCATTGCAAGCGAGCTACTTGATGAGATCGAGGCTCTTCCCCGCGGATTATCCAGCGCATTAAGCATAGGCTCGGTGAGAAAACATTCTAGTCCCATTTACTCAACCATTTCTAATTCTATTCCAATAGTTGCACCACCTGTCTCACATCGGCCACATTCTCAGCTCCACCATACCAACTCCTCTCTCCACACGGACATACCTCTTAGTTCGCAACATCCTGGTCGTTCTCGTGGAACTTTTGGAGAATGTAGAGCTGTCCCGGCTGTCCATACCAAAGGCTTCCATCAGGCTCTGGGGACAGGTTGACCAGATTGACCAATATATGCAACAAAACCCCAAGCAAGATCCGTCATCTGGTCTTCTAACTAGCCAGATCTTGCCAGATACAAGTGCCATAGGGAGCATAAACTGCTCGAGCGCCGCTGAGTCCTTGAACTCCGCTCAAGAATCAAATTTTACCATATCGCAGCAATCGACGATGCAGAATTCAGGATCTGACTTCATATCTGCTCCCATATTAAGCACTTCTCACTCAACCGATCTGTTCAAGGACTGGCCGGTATTACCTGGGGAGACAGATGCCTTGAACTCAGTTGCTACACTTTTATCTGCCGGTAGCGGGACTTGTGGCCCGTAAGGACATGCAACATCCCCAGGCTGACCGCAAATGGGATATGCTTTGTTGATTAGTGACATTAGTGTATAACTGGTACAGAATTGTATTCTCTCTGTCTAGTAAGATATCGTGAGGCAACTATGCAATTACCATGCATCATATGAATAAGAAGCCCCGTACCCTAAGTTACAGTCCTCCTTGAGATATAACAGTAGCCCAAGGCATCATGCTTGTGTTATTTCATTTTGAGCAACCCTGACGAGTCAGGCCATGGTAACTAAACGCATCTATTCAGGATATTCAACCTATCTCGGGCACGCAGAGCTAGGAGATGAAGATGCTTGAATTCCTATCTAGGATCGAGCTCGAAGCACTAGGCTCAATGCGGAAGGAGGCAGGCGATATCTGCCTGGCCTACAGGCCCAAAAACTTATATATTAACCTATAATGAAATATTCTGGTTGAAGACATCGTGTCGATATTTTCTTTTACCCAGGTTGCTCGTGACTTCCATATGTTATCTACATTCCTCATTGAATGAACACTCTAGACTAGTTAAGCAGATTCATGCTCCCAGTCACCAATGCATTAGCGATTGCTGCACATGATTCAATTCCAGCTTTTCTCGATAAGCTGAGAGTATAAATTCTTCTCCGTGTCATGTATCTCATTTCATTGGGCTCCTCACATTCGCCATATGGACCAAAAGCAAACGTGGTTCCTGGAGACACTTCTCCCCACGGACTCTCCCAATGAATGAAAATAACCCATCTCCTTCTCATCTCCCTATCCACCCTTTCCGCTGTAGATTTATGCGATATATCAATACCCCCACATAAGAAAATCAAGTCAATTGCATAGTGAGCACGAGCAGATTGTTGCCATGGATTCGGCTCGTCGAGGAGATATCGGTATACCCTTTTATTGGCGGTAGCAAGCTTTTTACACAAATGCTCAATCGGAAGAGTATATTCGACATCATGGACAAAGTCCAACGCGTCAAGTATGTTGGGCGTCGGACGGTTTGGAGATATACCGTGCGCTTTGCGTAGTTTGGTGTCCAATTCAATATTTGTATCTGTGAAAATGGATATGATTCCATCAGGAGCAAGGTCCTGGAAACCCCGCTTGCGGACTATTTGTGAAATGTTAGATTTCATTATGGCAGCAACCACCTGAATTGAATAATCGCAGCCACTACAATTCCTCAACCTGTTCTTGTTTGGTTTCCCAATTGGTGCGGATATCTTCTTCTTGGATTCAACGGCGGGAGATATTATTCTCAGTAAGGATTTGTTGAAAGGCCTTTTGGCTATATTCGCGAAGAGATTTATCCTCCAATTCATGGGCTCGCGCCTCAAAAACCTCGACATTTCCTCGCCACGAAAACGAGGCATCGGGGCGAAAGGTATAGCGAGCCTGACATAAGTATAGCTCTCTTCACGGGAGTTCCAGTGCGCGTGAACATATGTTGCTCCAGCACTTTCTCCGCACAGTGTTTTTTTTTTTTTTTTTTTTTTTTTTTTTTTCCTACAATAAGAGTCCGAGGTGACTACTAGGACGTCTCTATCAGGCAGTGCCTTGCTTACAGGGTCGCCACCGAATCCAGAAATATGCCTCCTTACCCAATAGATAGCCAGTTCTTGATCTTTCAAGGACAAATTGATCTTCCCTGATCCATTTCCATCCCCAAAACCGAAAATATTGAGTCGGTAGTTTGGAGCTACTGTGATAAAGGGATGCCCCGAGGATATTGAATCTGCAACTAGTTTGGTCGTATCTGATTGACGTTTTTAGTCAGCAGTTCTTGCGCAATAACAGCTAGATAGCTCTGACCATATATTCCCGAGGCAGCGGAGCAGAAAGTAATGGCTTGCGTCGCCGCCTATATCCAATTTCAACATATGAATGAGTGATATAGCTGAGTTTCATACATTGTACCATGTATCCATATGAAAACTGGCAAATCCTGACCAGGTCCTGTATCGGATGGTACAGTCACATCGAGATTCAAGTATTCAGACTCGTTCTCGGCCTCATCTTAAAGAACGTAGTCCTCGGGTATGCGTAATAAATGTCGTACATCAATGTCAACCTGAGGACATTTCAGTCTGAGCGGAGCTGGCTGAATGATGCATTAAGCTGGTGATGATGATGTACAACAGTAGCCATTTCTGGCATACTGTTAAGTTAGTAGCACTGACGTGGTTTTGCTTATTTTTATTTTCATTTTGTTTTATTTTCCTCATTCACTGATAAGCAGGTTCTTCAAGGTAAGTCACTCTCTCAGAGCTTCTGGGAAATGAATTCCCCACAGAACCAGCGGCAAAACTCACAGAGTTTAACCGATAGCTCTGGATGCTGATCTTTCTTGTATCACTGCGCAAACAGAATGAGAGTGCTCAGACTACTTATTTCTCGTTTCACCTTCTGTCATGCAGAGAGAGTAAGCAACCATGGATGAATTATTCTCAAAGAGGACATCTGATAATAGCATAGGCCACATCTATATCTGCTCCCTTTGCATAAATAAAAGGTGCTTGCTGAGGGCTAGGCATGCTTTTGACTATCGATAGCTTCTCCATTATAAACTGCACACATCTGGTAACGTTTGGTCACCTTACGTTTCTAATGGAAAGTTTGTCGGACAGCATGTGCTATGACTGTAAAGAACTTACTACAATGATGCTAAAACATGGGTACTAGTTCAAGGGTTCTTTTAAAATATTTTTGCTCTGAACATAAGTATTCTAATGAAGTATTGATAGACAGGGCTCTGAGAAGGAATCTTCACGGAATCTTGCAGATCTTACAATTACCTAGATCGTATAGGGTCATCCCGTGCTTATCTAGTCATCCCAGATAACGGCCCAAATCTCGCCTTCAACGTCAACCTCTGCCACTTGTTCACTAAACAAGCCAGACCCAAGATCTCTCTGCAGGATGGTGATTCGTGATCCCTCCTGGATCCCAACAGCTGCCAGATTTCCAGCTGAATTTAGGTCATAGGTCCTGGCCATCAAGCCACCGGCGGGAGAAGCTTGCACAAAGTCAAGCTTACCGGCGAGATCCTGTCGAATCCGGAAAATAGACATCGAGTCCGACCTCCCATCCGGTGGATACTGAGCTGCGGTGCCATTGAAGCGCGCATCACGGCGATTACTCACAATTAGAAAGTCGCCGTCTGGGCTTACCCTGAGCTCACCTGTAATTCCTTTCCCCCCGGTGTCAGGTTTGGGGGTTCCTGGTTCCAACGAAGAGTATGTGCCATTCGGAAGTAAGTCGAATTGAAGGCCTCCCAAGTCAGGCAGATAAGTCACACGGTAGGCAGTGATGGTGCCCGCTATCTCAGCGGCAAGATAGAACACGTAACTTGCAATACCATCGGGGAAGAGAATTGGATCTTGTGTGAACACGCCATGTCGTGGCCCGGACCCCGGGGTGGCTTTGAGTGCTGCACGCTCATCTAAGAGGAGAGAATCGTGATCGATAGCATATACACGCACAAGGTCGGCTCCGAGATCAATCGCCAGCAAGTATTCGCCTAGTGGGTCGGTACGCGCTTCATGAATGTGTGGTGCGGCCTGGCGCTCTCCGGCGGGTCCTGGTTCGGCCATTTTGTACGTAAACGTCTGGAGAAGCTTGAGTGTGCCGTTTGAAGCGGTAACATCGTATGTCTGTAAAGCGCTGCTGGTGTAATGCGCCACAGCAAGAGCCTTCCCATTGGCATAAAAGTCGGCGGCGGCCCCGTCAAGAAGGCACTCTACACTATCTAACTGAATAGGAGGACCTGTACCGTTATGAGAACTCGTGCGGTAAGAAGTAAGGGTTCCGTTGCCGGTCGTCACGCCATCGATGAGGTAAAGAATGTTGTTGTGTTCATTCAAGGTCAACCATGCTGGACTCTGCGCAGGTGTCTTGAAGGTATGGACGACCGAGAGATTGTATCTTTTTTTCGGCGCAAAACCGGCAAAGTAACCGTCTTCAACAAAATCAGATGATCCGGTCGAGGAGAAGTAGTCGTACGTCAAAGAGAGAAGTGTAATATTCCCTGAAGAAGATGCAACATAAAGGGAAGTAGCACACGCAGTGGTGCACAGGAGCAAAACTTGCAACATAGACACCATAGTAAGATTCATGTTTCAGGAATCCGCAACGAAAACTGTCTTTACAAGCCCAAGTCGCCGACAAGAGAAAAATGCCGATTCACCTGTCAATACTTCCTGGTACCTTCTACTACTAAATACCCTGGCACGATTAACAGATGTTGAGCAATAAAACATAATCACAGTGATCTGTTGATATTTGGCCGAAGTAGTTTAACCGATTCCTCTATGTAGAATGTGTTCTGGGGCGGAGTAAGTAAGTACTTACTTGGTGTCTCCTGAATGGCCCCACCGCACCCCACGGGGAAACTAGGCGCAGTTTTGCTAGAGATTGACCAGTCGCCTTAAGACACAGGGTCAATTATTGGTGAACATACGGAGTGGCTTAAGTATCTAATCCTAATTCTGCATGTCCAGTTCGTGATCACTCGTGTTGGTATCCCGAGATCCAAACCCCTGCACTGATCAGACAAATCTTGAATAATATAATGAGCATGCATATAGACATTTCCCCGTAGCGCAGATCGTCGCACTTACAGGAAGGACCATCCTGCGCCTGTCGGGTAATCATTTCGTCCCTGTTTCCAATGGACCTGCTATCTTGGGATTCCAGAACAAACGACTCGACATCGGCCTGACTTTCTCCTTTTCTAGGCCGCAGGCACTATGCGGGGTATCAGAGAAGTAGGGCCTTTGTACGTATCTAGTCACTATAGATCCATAGACTATGAGTAAAATCGGCTTTGCAGAAGCCTTTTCAACAGAACATCGATTTCACCCCGTAAAAAGCTCCCCTGGCCTCATGATCCAATTGGGAGGATATCGTATATATCAGATCTTCCGTAGATGCTCACGCCTTGCAACTACCTGGTTAGGCATCTTGTAAACTAAGCTGTGGCGATGCGTGTATACTGCAGCCAATATGGGTCCACAGATTTGGCTACTGTCGAAGCAGGTGCCATGTACATATATATATACATAATAGTCTTGCGGGAAAATGGTACGAGTAGGCATGAGTAGAACATGAGATCCCTCACCAAATCGTACAGACCTTAGGATGATATTAATTCTCGTTCCGATAGACCGTGCGCTTATTGGCTTTGATGGATTCAGCCGGCTTTGGGGACCGGCTTAAAAAAATTTGCGGACTATTAAAAGGACGTTATAGCCATCGAACCTATACCACCAGCTACAACAAGTCGCGACATTAGAAGTATTTCTCCCCTGCTGCTACTTCACATTCTATCGATCCTTCTTCCATAATGAGACCAAGCGTCTTAATCTCAGCCCTCCTAGGGGTCTCCATACCTAGCCTGCTAACGTCCGGGGCTCCAACGAATCAGTCGGCCTGTACACGCGAGACAATGCTGGTCCGAAAAGAATGGTCGGTGGCCCAATAACATCTGTAGCAGTTATGCTAAGACTGGCGGACTCATAATCCAGGTCAAATCTCACTCCATCTGAGCGCATGGAGTATTCCAATGCCGTGACATGCCTCCAGAATTTGCCGTCCAGATTAAACAATACACAGTATCCAGGAGCAAAGAATCGTTATGCCGATTTCATAGCGACGCACATCAACTACACCTTCATTATCCATCTGGATGCTATTTTCTTGCCATGGCACCGCGGATACGTCTGGCTTTACGAGTCTGCCCTCCGCAACGAATGCGGCTACAAAGGCGCCCAGCCCTACTGGGATTGGCCTGCATACGTGCAAGGCGGGCTGGAGAATTCGACTATCTTCGATGGGGGTCCTTACTCGTTAGGCAGCAATGGTAGAGAGAACGACTCGTGTGTTTACAAAGGGCCTTTCCGCAATTACACCTCGCCATTTCCGAAGTTTCCCAATAGCATCATCATGGACAACATCGAAAACAATGGCAGTGGGACAATCCCCAGTTGGTCCTTCGAATATAGACCGAACTGCTTTCAGCGCGGCTTGAATGATGAGGCACTTCGGCTGAACAATAACTACAGCTGTATCGCCGATTTGCTTTCCCAGCCTACTATCGGTGACTTCCAGAACTACTTGTCTACTCGTGAGGGTGATGCCCATTATGGTCCTCATGGTGGCGGACACGTCGCGATGGGAGGGAATGGAGCGGATCTATTCACTAGTCCCACTGATCCTGTGTTCTTCCTGGTATGTCTTATTAATATTTTCCCCTTCTGCATGACATATATTGACAGCGAATCCAAGCATCACGCGCAGGTGGATCGCATGTGGTGGATGTGGCAGGCCATAGACCTGAAAACAAGGAGGTATGCGTTGAATGGAACTCAGACGCTGGAGAATGTCCCACCCTCGCCCGAACTCACACTCGATGATCAGATAACATTTGGTCCTTTGGGCAAGAACAGGACGACCAGGGACCTGATGGACATTCATGCTGGTCCTTTTTGTTACCGGTACGAATGAGTAGGATCAGGGTCCGAGTAACTCAGGCGTAAAAAGCCCAAGTTTATTCGATGCCAATTAGTTAATAACGCCTTGCTTTATATTCCGAAATGTATGCTACAAACAACTGAGATGGCTTTGAGGGCGGCTGGAGCTCGGGAATACCAAAGCTGCATGTAATAACGATCAATCTGATGATGTAGAAGACAATCAGCCTTACGTATCGTGGCGATTGGATGGCAAAAGAATCGACTTTGTATGTAGTGGAATGATAAAGACCATAGCTAGCAGCAGTGCAGCGCAGTCCACAAAGGCACTAGCGCTAATCCAAAAATGATAGAATGAAAAGGATATTCGAGTTGCTTATGCACTCTTTATACAACCCGAAGAAATTTTTAAACAGCTGACTCTCTACGAAGGTTCTAAAACTTACGGAGCCTCACTGTTAGAGATGCAGGAAGCTATAGGCTAAAACAGCCGAATTTGCGGTCCACTCGGTACTTTACGCTGCCGAGAAAAAAAGAGGAATAAAATTGCTGCCATTTCAAACAGGTTGTTCTATCTGTACAGCAATAACTTTCTCCTCATCTATGGCATCAGCATTCAATTCAACACTCTTGTTTGCCACAGACCCAAACAACTGATCCATCTGGTCCATCCGCAGACCTTTCGTCTCATGAATGCAGAAAAATGCAAATATTGCAGACAGGACCAGAATGGTACCATTCCAAAGGTAAATCCCAGACCCCATGGCCCTGAACATGCTAGGCAATGACTTCGTCACGACGAAAGACCACAGCCAAACATTGACTCCTGCCCATGGCCCACTGATGCTGCGCACGCTAGGCGAGAAGATCTCAGATGCTATGATGAGTGGCAGACCGTTCGCACCGAATGACCACATGAATCCGAATATCATGATCGCCGCTGCAGCTCCTTTCCCGGCCGCAATCTGTGAGCTAGTTTCTGTAGCCCTGTCACTTGGTGTTGCAATGCGGATATATGCCCCGATGTAGTACATGCAAATAGCGCATCCGATGCAGGACGTGATCCAAGGCCACTTACGGCCGGTTATATCAATCAAGAAAGAGAAATATATAATTGCTGCTCCTGATTTTACCACGCCATAGATACCAGTCCAGAGAGTGGTGTTGTCTAGGCCAATGGAGGTGAAGATCGTCGGTGAGTAATAGTTAATTGCCACCGCTCCGCTCCACGCCTGGAAGAGACATAACATAGCCACTAGCCCGAAGCGGTTGCGCATTCCTTTCATAGTGGCTTCTTTAACTGCAGCTTTCGTTGATCCCCAGAATGTCGGCTTGGCTCCGCTCCGGATGGTCAGGGCACGCTCGATGGCAATCTGCTCCTTGATAAAGTCGACGTCCTCCAGAACGTATTGATGCGTGGCGGGCAGGCTGCGGAGAAAAGAAAGAGCTTTCAATGCGTCTTCATCCTTTCCCTTCTTCAGCAGCCAGGTCGGGGATTCTGTGAGGAAGGGGATTGTCAGCGCAACAATGCCTACGGGAATAAGCTGGACTCCCATGGGGATGCGCCATGCGAGGGACCGTTCCGTGTCAACATTGCGCTCAATGCCGTAGTTGATCCAGAAGCCGACCAGAGAGCCAACTTGGTAGAAGGTCTCAAAAAACCCCGTCATGCGGCCGCGGATGGCTGGCGGTGAAAGTTCCGAGATATAGGTTGGGATAACGGCCACGAAGCCCCCAACCCCAATGCCCGAGAGTACGCGTCCAGCATACATCATAGACTTCCTACCGGCTGACGCTGTGGAAATGACGGCACCCAAAATGAAAGTGACATCAGCAATAAGCACAGAGATTCTCCTCCCGTACATCTCAAGCAGAACGAACATGAACAATGCGCCCCAAAAGGCACCAGCAGAGAATAGGCTTGTTACATTACTCGTGAAAGCGTCAGCGTCTTTAGTTGACATGTTGTTTAACCCAAAGTCTCGCTTGTAGCTGGGCTGTGTTTGCGTTGTGCCAATAAATGAGGTATCATAGCCAAAAACAATAAGGGCTGTTGAAAGGCCCAGCACAGTGAAGTACAGCCTCCAGTTATACTAGCAGGATGCATATTAGAGGCAACCCATTGACACAGCAGATGGCATAAGCTTACAACTTCTGGTGGTGTTGGCCGGTCCTCTTTGGCGTGCATAAAATTCATAAACATCATATTGGATAAATACCAATAGATATATTTCAATAGAAACGCCGTAAGTCAAGACACTATAAACTGGTCAATAGAACAATTGAGAAATACGTGACTCATGATAAGCACTGAATGCCCCCATAGTTCAGCAGCTAAAGTTGCCTTGTTATACTTCTCGTAGAAATGACTTCAAAGCAATAATTACAATGGCGGGGTAAGCATCTGGGATAATTCCTGGTTTGATGTGCACCCTGCAGTAGAGCCGGTGGTTTAGCCGGGGAGATAAACCCGTAATCAGCGTTGCAACAGCGGGAGTAGCTGGACCAAGTTGAGCCGTAGAAACATTTGTGTAAAGAGGGCTGCTTTCGACTCTCAGAATTCATCCGATGTGAGATCGAACTAGCTAGTTATCTCTCTAGCCTAATTCACCAGGTCTAACCTGGTCTGAAATGTGTTGGAGACCTCCCTCCTCGGTCCGTCTCGTCGCCCTCGCTTAAGTATGGCTTGGCATAGCTAGACAAGTCCGCACAGATCCTATATACTTGTAATCTAGGCTTTCCACCCCCTTTATCAAAATGCTTCTAAGATGCGTAATTGTGTATGTATAAAGGCACCAAACCAAGTAGGTTAATGTGGTCTAAGCACCTGGGCGTTTTAAAAAGGTTTAGCTTTAAGTCTTAGCATACTCCGTAGTTTAAGCGGGGCCTCTAAAGGTGAAAAAATAATTGGAGTATTTAGACTTTGTTTTCTGAGCCACGCCGAGGCTAGCGAAAATATTCTATCTCAACGTCTTCTAAGGTTGCTGGAAATGGTTCTGTAATGCAGAATCCCGACAATGAGATGGCTTACAATGGTTGTAATAAGTAGATTATATTCCTACACCCTTGGAGGGGCTGTCTAGGTGCTAACGTACAGGTGCCATTTGGCGAAACTGCACTATTCTGCTTTGTTTCCGCACCAGTATTCCCTTTTCCCTGTCTACTGTAGGCGCTGTCAAACCTAGAAGCTATTTTATTGGTGAATTCTGTCCTGTAAATCATCGAATGAGAGGAAGCGGGGTCATTTGTTCAATTGCTAGTTATATGCGGCATGACATCAAGTATTATTTCTTGTTAATATCAAAACTCAGAAATGACCGACTTCTGCAGATGAACATATAGAATGATTAACGATACAACTTATGGCAAACTTATCAGTCTTTCAATATCTTCCCATTTGACCTTTTTGTTTTTTCGTTTTCTTTACGAGCTCTCCTTATGGTCTTCCTAACGGGCACGTTGCCAATCAGTATGGATCCAGTCCAATCAACTCCCTGGCCCTCTTCGAAAGGACGGGGTTTTGGAGAGGCCTTTTAACAGCGGCCTCGTACGATGGATGATCATCAGGCGGAAGGCGATCCTTTACTCGGAAATCAGCCGGGTCATGGGTGGTATTACGCTTTTCTTTAAAAGCTTTGAGTCGGACTTGCTTTGCTTCCTCAGAAACCCAGGCGGCCGGCTTGTAGCAGACATCTTCGAGACATGTTAGCGTGTTTCCTCTTTGAAAGAAATGCGAAAAGAAAACCCTTGGAAATGGTGTTGACTTACATGCCGCGAAGCGGTCATTTACAGAGGAAGGGGGGGCGCCGTAATGAATAGTACGCTTGTTCTATTAGCGGTATGCTCATTCTTTGCAAGCAGCGAAGTGGAAACCTACCGAGTCCCAGAGTAGCAGATCACCAGGCTGTGCGCAAACCTTTCTCCATTGACATCCCTTTGACTCGACCCATTGGCACATCTCCTCATCTACATTCTGGAAAGCCCACGTGCTCCAACCCCTTTCACCTTGTTTATGGTCGAAGCGTTTCCAGAGCTCGGTATAGAATGAGCTGGACCCTTCAAGAACCATGAGTCCACCATCGTCGGGGCCGTTTGGCAGGAGATTCAGAATGCCCTGGACAGTGTCGAATTTATCATTAAAGGGTGACTGGTCGACATGTGCCCAGGGTGCGAAGAGCGGGTCTGTCTTGGGGCGTTCCTTTTCCGGCATAGAAAGATTCACACCATCTGACCAGTGTCAGTCGAATCGAGAACATATATACACCGTGTGTAAAATTCTTTGAACGAAGATCAAACTTACCGAAAGACACAAGTAGCTCCCTGGTTCCCCAAATCTGCTCCCATTTCTCCACAAGTCCAGGCTCAGATTTCAAATCCCAAACGAATTGTTCATGGCCCACGCCGTACCTATAATACAAAATTTAACAATCTCTTCCGGTTTATACGAAACATATGGAGCCGCACCTGTTATACAGCCCGCCACGGATGTGCCATGGAAGGTTAGCTGTCTTCCGAGTGGATGGATCACTACGGTTGAACCCAAGGTTCCAACTCTCAAGCCATTCGTACCCTTTGTCGGCATACTCTAAGGCTTTTTCCTTAGGAATGGCCTCGCGGACTACTGTCCATCCCTTGGTCTGTAACTCAACCAGCCATTCAGGAGACTATAGATGTGTCAGGACAACAGACCGAATTGTATACAGACATAAAAACGAGATTTGACTGACCTTAGTGTCACTCTCATGAGCGTTTGGAAGCCTGAGAGCCGGGCGAACCTTTGTCTGCGTGCTCACGACAGTCTCGGTTGCAGTAGGCATGATGTTAGGCCCTCAAAAGCTGGTTGTTGATAATTTATTTGGTATTAACCTTGAAGTTGGCAGTTGACACTTGATAGTTATTAGCAGTTGACACTTGATAGTTATTACATTGTCAATTGATCTTGAGCCGAACCAGCCTGGCCCTTTTATCTCTTCATCATCAGCGACGGTATTATGTCATTGCTATCATCCTCCCGTACTGCGCCACACAGACAGACATACCAGCAAACTTTTCTCATGCGGTCGACTGTCAATAGAATGTGCATTATGGTGAAGCCTTCGCCCACCAACCCCTGCTGTGATTATGATGTGGAAGGCGCGATCATTGCCACCGGCATTACAATCCCCGATTACAGGGCCGAAGAACGTTCCGGCTAAGCTTTTTCGCTCGGTTATGTTAGGACAGAAGCAATGGAACATCCCACGGGGTTTTGCAGCTGGTTTAACCGACTGCGCGGTAACTGTGAACTACCGAACTTCAGCAACCTCTGTTCCCCATAGTCAGTATGGGACATGCTTGTATTTCCAAGTGTCTGAAAGTCTGACAGCTATACTCTAGGCGCGATGAGCCGAATTTCATAAGATGACCCGCAGGTACTACCAGACAGGGACTGTTCTTTGAGAGACACGAGTTGCAGAGCTAGGGAGATTGAAGGTCCATCTATCGCGAGAAACTATGATGGGCAGAACTGAGCTGGCCAGACGAGGACTGTGATATTCTTTGGCCGTAAAGCTTTACCGAATTATTACTAGCTTCCTGTGGTTCGCGCTCGATAAATGATTGTTAGTATACTCTTTCCGAGAATGTCCGGGAAAGGCCAGCCCCATGGTCGCTTGGAATCACAGTCTGAACGTGAAGCAGGACCCACTGGTCATGTTATACACATAGAAATATAGTCTAGCTATTGATTTTTTATGAAAAGCAATTTCGTGATTTTATTAACCTTGTTATCTCGTATGAAAATCTCTAGCTCGAGCTTAGGATGCAGGACTACATATAGCTGTTGATATTCTTGCAACTGAGTCAAACTCCTCCGTCGGTGCCCTCCCCAGTCCACACTCTGTTGCAACACCAAATTTCCTCCCTTCGAGGAATTTTGTGGCTGTCTCCAGCCTTTTTCTTGTTCCACTTTCGTCGTTTGGATGCACAAGGCCCACATAGAGTTCCGTTTCATGTCCCACCTTCAAGCCCCGTAGCGGCTCGAAGTATGCCTCATCGTCTCTGGCCTTTGGAACTGGGAAATGTATCCAGTTAATCGGTCTTTGTGCCCTTTCAAGGACAGAATTCGCAATTCTCACAATATCTGCTGTGTCGGCGGGTTCAATGAAATGCTTATGGCCCATGTCCCCATAGCAGATATGCATCCCAACTTCAACATCTCCAGATACGCTCCTCACTAACGCGGCAACTCTATCCATCGCCCCAGTGAACACATCACCTTCCCAGTACTGATCAAAATGGTAAATGCGCTTCCCGGGTCTGGCGTGAATCAACATTGGCTCCGCCGCAACATCAACCTGCACTGCGAGATCCTCGTGTGGTATCTCAGCCTCCAGCCGCTTGAGACATCCCACCAAGGCATTCGTGTAGATCGGCTCGACAGTGGCGGCAAATTCAGCCCGCAGAAGGGACATGACGCAGTACACTGTTGGTACACAAACTAGGAATTTCACGCTTTTGGGAATTACTCCCTCGTCTTTTAACCGCTTGAACTCGGCGTAGCTCTCCAAGGCAAAGTCGTCATAGCAGAGCTTGAGCGGCGCCATGTTTTTAATCACATCTGCAACTTCGCATGGAGAGGCTTTAGGTTGTTCAATGACATCGCCTTTTGCGTCGTATTGCTCCAGCGCGACTGGGATGCCAGAGAAGACGGTCCGTTGCCAGCCGATGAAGTTATTCCGCGAGGCCGGTTCACCATCAGGGAGGCGATAAATACAAGATGGGAACGCAGTCACGCATTTTTTGAAGGAGTCTGTGGCTGTCTCTGCGCCGCAGATGGAACCAACGAGATGTACACCGCAGGGTGAGGAAGTCATGATCATAGTCCGTAAGCTTTGCGAATATAAGAGCACGAGATTCAATTGAAGGTGCAAGAGCAAGAAAGAGAATATAACATGAGGATACCTTTTAAATAGGTACGTTTCGGATATACCGGCCTCTAGGATGCAGAGTCTAAGATAATTCCTCCGTTCCAAAATTATGTTACTCGCTGTGGAGGCGAGTATTGATCCCGGTGGATGGAAGTGTCCTGGCTGAACGAAGGCCACTTCACCGATTACTACACGATGAATAGCGGAATAAGGCGACGCATAAAGCAGTCTATGTCGGAGGATTGATGGGCAGATCTCGCGCAATGTCGGAAAATCTGATTCTCGTCTTTGTTTGCACGGTATACAAGACATGCAAGACGGCAAATATGAGGCTCGGCGAAATATCCCTGAGAAATTCACCGCGTTGAGCTATGGGACTGGCGTAGAGGTAGGTATGGCCGCCGCAAGATCGGCGAAACCGGGGCTACACGGAAGGACAATTAGATTTAACAATATGTGCATGTCGTTAGGTTTGTATTGGGAGGCTCATTCATTTGCACTGGCTCTGAAGAACGCTACGATGATAAGGGGATGCAATATTTCGCCGGCTCGGAGGATGTCCACGAAGCGTTCAGGGCTTCCCTTAAAATATATATAGGACGTTACAACGCAACTTCGTAGTTCCTGCAACATACTTCAGTATACAACATTCCTGAGCAAGGCTACACTAAGCGATATGTCTACCTCATTCTCCACCATTCCGATTGTTGACCTCAGTCGCCTCCAGAACCCCGAGACCACAGATTCCGAGTTAGTAGTCCTTCGAGATGCGATTTTCCATGTTGGATTCTTATATCTAGTAAATACCGGCCTCGAGGTAAGGATCCGCAATGCAAGTATTACATTACAGGCAGTTACTCACCCTAAAATGCGAACAGTCATTGATCAAGGAAGCACACGCGCGAATGCCCGAAGTCTTCTCTATCCCTGTGCCCGAGAAAGATGCAGTCGACATGATAAATTCTCCCGCATTTTTAGGTTACACATCTCTGGGAAGAGAGACAACTGCCAGTGTCACAGATCTCCGGGAGGTAGGTTTTTGAACTTCCTGATATTACTAGTTTCTGCTAACATATTTGCAGCAATTTGACTTTGGATCTGAAGTCGAAGACTTTAAGGAAGGTGACCCTTTCTGGCAGAGGTTGGAAGGTCCAAGCCAGGTACGACAAGACTTCTTTCTTGCTAACTTTTCAGTTTCTCCCTTCTTCTGTCACCGATATGTTACTAAAACGGAATTCTGTGGGTGATTAGTTCCCTAATGAGTCCATAAAGGACCTTGTTCGGAGATATATGGCTGCCATGGAAGCCCTAGGCAGGACTTTCGTCAGGTTTGCGGCCAAGAGCATCTCGCTCCCAGCTGACACATTTGAGCCCTTCCTTGGGAAAATGTCGAGATTGAAATTCGTTAAATACCCAGAATCTCCTGCTGGATCTCAGGGCGTTGGGCCTCACAAAGACTCTATCGGTCTTTTCACGTACCTTGCTCAAGACAACGTTGGGGGTTTGCAAGTTCTTAATAAATCTGGAGAGTGGATAGACGCGCCCCCTATTGAGGGAAGTCTGGTCATAAACATTGCGCAAGGGTTTGAAGCGATAACTGGGGGTGTCTGTTCTGGAACCACACATCGCGTCATGGTAAGCTGAGAGGAAGACAAACTTCAAAACATGTCGTCCGGCTAACAGGAACGCAAGTCACCGACATCTTGCACTCGGTACAGCATCCCGTATTTTCAAGCAGTGAGGTTAGACCTCAGATTAGATGATCTGAAGCGATCCACTGCGAGCATCGTTGATAGGATTCCAGCTTCTGATGATAAGAAGAAGAGAGCTGTGGACGTTCCCAGTGAGCTAATATCTCCGCAATACGCATGCGTAAGTTGGAAACCTGTCCACACTGTTCCATTAAGTAAGCCTCCGCTAATATCCAATAGTTTGGTGAAGCACAACTACGAAACCGCATTTTCAGTCATCCTGATGTGGGTAAGAAGTGGTATCCGGAGCTGTATAGCCGATACTCGCAGCAGTCAGTTGTGTGATAAATATGACTTGGTATATCAGTAGCTACGCTTCAATGATGCACGTAGACATTATTGAGAATCTTTCCACCTTTCGAAGATGTACAATGAGAATAGCGAAGTTTCTGCTTTAACGCACGCCGAATGAAACTCTTACGAGATATCGCCTGGAGAGAAATTCTGACTATCGCTTATGTCACCATGCGGCTGCATTCGTATTTTAGTATGTCCTCTGGATCTATTCATAATAATACGGTAAAGGCGTTACTCTTAAACAGGAGTCTGTCATTTTAGCAGCACTAACAATGGAGTTTGGGGTACTTGAGATGCGGTGAGTTGAGACGGACTTCTACCATGTAACCAAGTTGCTCTATGGCTGCAGTGAGCAGCGGCGAAGAGCAGCAATGAGGCCAGTTCAACCTCCATCTGGAGGGGACCTGATGGTGGTCCTGCCAATTTATACACTGTAAGGAAGGTCCGCATGGGCGATCCACGATATTATTACACTCAGAATTCAGATGCATAAACTCAGCAATAGTATTAAACAAACACTTACTATGCAGAACGGAACAGTGTATGTAGTGAGAATCTGCCATGATATAGATAACATTCAATCATGCGCTACTCTTATATAAGCTTGCTTCCTTCCCTTCTTTTAATAAGAATGGCCCATAGGAAAACCAAACAGAAGCCCCCAGTCGTCATACACACCCCACTGAAAAGCTGCATAGCAAGGAAGTTTGTCTTCCCACCCACCTGCTCCAGAGCACCTGCGGTTGGACTGCCGATTAAACTAGCAAATGCTCCAATTGCACTTGCCATGCCCAATCTTGTGCCGAGCAGCTCTGGGTCAGAACATACAATGACGAAGGCACTTGGCGGTAATGAAATTAGAGGGCCGCTGAACATGCCAAAGAGTGCAACAAGTAAAAAGAATGTTCCTTGCTGATGAATACCAGCCCATGCAATGCAGATGATTCCGCTCGCTAAGGCACAGATACTCCACTGTACAATATTACCAATTTTGACAGCAAAATAGCCCGATAGTAACCGACCGACAATGGAAGTAGCCTGCGTAATCATAATTGTAGCATTTGCATCCGTGGAACTCATTCCCAGAGCGATTTGCGCAAAGCTGGACATGAAGATGAACGGGACCAAGTAGCCGAAGAACACCATGAAGTTGCTCAGAGTATATATCACGAAAGGAAGCTCCAAAAAAGCCTTGGCATCAAATAGCTTCCGTGTCCTGGTGGCCGATAGGTCTCCGAGGTTTTGTACATTCCAGAGAAGCAATGGGAATGATATGAGATAGCACCCCACGATGATGTATCCTATGACTCGAACAGTGCTGCCGAAGCCTAAGGGTGAAACGAGCTGCTGGAAAACGAGAGTGAAAACGATCCCACCGATAGGCGCACCGCAGGTGGCGCACGCAAGTGCTGCGGCACGATGTTTCAAGAATGAGCGGCCGACAAGTGCGAGCCCAGGCATATACAGAAAAGAGTTTCCAACACCGAGCATAATCCCCTGTGTAAGTAAGACCTGCCAGTATTTGGTGCATATGCTCAACAAGAACACGGCTAGAACCTCAAGGAAAGCACCCGTTAACAGCATAGTGCGGAAATAACCCCTATCAAAAAGGGGACCGGTGAGGATGCCGCCAAATATAAGCAGGAAGTTGGCAGTTGTACCAATCCATGCTAATGATGATGAAGACGCCGCGGGTAGGTACGTGATTTGGTAGTAAGACTCGAAGGCCCCTTGGAGCATATCAGTAGCTTTCTCGTGCAGGGAGGGATGTTAGGAATACCAAATGCGAATATGAAACCCCAGATATTTGAAAATACAAGAAAAGAGCCAGTAACTTGCAGCCAGGCTCGAGTACCACCGTCTTTTATAGCAGGTTCTATGTTTTCAGCGTCCGTGATGGCAGTCGTGACGCCGTTGCTAATATGTTCCCGATCACTTCTATCAGCAACCTCGATATATTCCTCGGTTCCAACGTTCTTATCTGTGCTGCTGCTGCGACTAGCCGCCAGATCTCTGTGAGAAATACTGGTCGTTTGAAGCGCCTCTATTGGCCTTAATGCGGGCGTCATTGTAATCAAGTAGATATAGGGTAAATTGAAATCGCTCTATGCAATCAAAATACTATTTTCTTGTAGGTAATACAGCGCTATATAGTTAACTTATTCTCGCTTGAGGTAGAATTAATGAGCTTCCCGGATATTGCACCTTAAGACAATAAACTAGGTTAAGATACTAAGTGCCGGCGAAATAGAGTTATAGACACTGGCTAAACGGCAGATACGGGATAATTGAACCGTGTCGCTGTAGTCGACTGTAGTTTTACGCACACTAGCTTACCTAGAATAAGCAGAACCTCTCCCAGGCGGATAAATTGTTATACCTGTAGTTATGCCTTTAACAATAGTTTTACCGTAAAATCCTACGACGGCTCTATACAGGTTATAGATTAGCGCAAGTAAAAAAAAAAGCTTAGTATAAGTAGAGAAGTTTTTCCGAGTAATAAGAATACCGTTAAATACCCCCTTCGCTAGCTTCTGCTAAGCGCTCTATTCGCTGGTTTAGTCGCGAGATCGCGAGATAGCGTCTCGCGAAATAGCGAGGTTTTTATTACTAATAGGTTATAAATAGTTTACTATTTTATAACTATTAAAATTATATAGTTATATACTAATAAGAATTAAAAATTAAACTTTTTAAATCTAGTAAAGTAATAAATATAAGTAAATTTTATCTTATAAGGCGATAAAATTATAATTAATATATTTTATATTAAATATTATTAATTTTATTAGTAAAGTTTAATTATTAATAAAATAGCTTAGTTATAAATTATTATTATATTACTTTATAAGACTATATAAATAACTATTAAATTTATATTAAAATTAAGTAAATATTAATATAGAAAAGGTATTAATAAGGAAAATAATATAAGAAGCTATATAAGAACTTAAACTATAAGGTATAACTAAGTATAGAGAATAGAAGTATTATAGAATAATCTAGTATTATCTAAGTAAATGATACAAAACTTTAGCGTTAAGTCCCTTAGGCTAATTAGATCCCCTTAGGTCTCTCAGGCCAATTAGATCTGCTCAGATAAGCTCTATATTTATGTAATATAATTAACTGTGTAGAAGCCTGTAAGGATTTAGGGCCTTTTATTAGCTGAGAGAAAATGCTAAGTTAGTATAATTATGCATAATAACTATTTATAAGAATATTAAAACTTTTTGGACCCGCTAATTTTTAGGTCTTTTAATTAGTTATGCTAAGCTAGTATAATTACGCATAATAACTATATATGTGAATATTAAAATGCTTTAAACCTGCTAACCTCTGGCTTCTTTTATTAGCTTAAGGTCTATATTAAGCTAGTATAGTTATATATATCTATTATATATGCAAATATTAAAATCTTTTTATAGTTAGTATTATTGCTACTATATTTACTATTTTAAAATATATATATTGCAGTGTAATACTAAATTATTGTGTAATATTAACGCTTATATTAGACCCCTTATACTAATTAATTCCTAAGTTCTAATTAATTATAAAGTATTAATTGGCTAAGAAATGAAATTAGAGATATAGGATACTCTTAGAGCTGATAGCGCTATTATTAGCATATCTTAGTAGCGCTCTAATAGCTATTGCGCTGTAATATATTTAATATTTTAGGAAGATTATTACTGTCTGAAAATACTATTATTCTATAATTATTAATTTAGGTATAAATTATTATATCTTTAATAATAGGCTTAATATTAATACTTAGTATTAGTATATAGTAGGTGCTATTATTATTACTATTATTATTATTAAATAACTTATTATAACTATAGTTATTAAAATAAGATATATTTAATAATATTTAGGATTCTTCTACCTGCGATCTTTTATTATCTTTATACTTTAAGTCTTTAATCTTACTTAATTTATTTAGTTCACTTAGTTTAGTAGGAGGTAAGGTATGTCTAGGCTATTAATAAGCTATATTAGTTAGTAAGAGGTTAACTATATCTAGGGAAGGGGATATTTACTATATTAGTTTTTGTATTTCTGTATATAACCCCTAATAGGACCTAATTGGGGTTACGCACCCGATTAATAAGATAATGCTTTTAATTATTATATAGGCCGTTAGCATAATTATCTTTACCTAGTTACTTTATTAGAAAAAGATATATTTAAAGTTGGGTTGGGAGCATTAAAGGTGTTAGGGACTAAGACTATGTCTTTTATAGCGGGTTGGTCGGTTCTAGTTATATAATAAACTTTAGAGTAATAAGGTATATTAGCAAGATATTAAGATAAGATTTTATAATGCTTATATAATTTTTTCTAGATAATAGATAGGATATCCCTTATAAGATTAGTTCTAGTCCTTAGGATTACTTTGTTTTATCTTATTTTCAGGTGTTAACCCTAAGACAGATTGCTATACCTTGCCTTACTTTTCTATTATATTTTATCTTAATTTTTTAATATGTTATTATCCTAGCTGTCTTAATACTAATATAAGGCTTACGCTTTTAAGATTATTTAAGCTATACTTAATAGTTTTTAGCGGTACTATATATTGGTATAATTTATATAATCTATATAATCTGTATTATTTATCTGCTAAAAGGGGCTGTATTAGATATATATTTAAGGCCCGGTTATATATAATAGGGTGTTTATATAAGCCTATATACTAACTATTTATTATATCTGCCTAGATTATATCCTTATATTATGTTTAATATAGCAGTTATATATCTTCTAATATAAAATATAATAGCTGCTAATAATAGCTTGTAAAAGGGGCATTTATATAGATTAATAATTATAGGCACTATTTATAATACAGTTATAATATATATGTAAGTCTTAAATAATTCTAGTATTATAAGTGTATATAATAGTAGCGCTTATTACTAAGTTTAATAGTAACTTAAGTATAAGTAGCTACTCTTATAAGAATAGGGGCTTAATCTATATTTCTTACCTCTAGCAGTTAGTCTTACTGCTAGATTTTATCTATATTATTACCTTATATGCTATTATTAGTACTTTCTATAATATTAATAAGATAGTTATCTCTATTACTCTTATTATTATTTGCAGATCTCTTTATAAATTATACTATAATTAAGTTATTATTATAAAGCATATCTTCCTCTAGATTAGCTAAGTCTCTTAATAGATTCTCCTTTAGTAGGTCCTTTTTTTAGGCTATTTTAATAACCTCCGACCTATCCTATATGCCCTTATAGAGTTTATGCTATACGCGACTTTATCTTTGTATGCAAATATATTAGCAAACCTAGCTGGGGAGGTCTTAATCTTAATCCTCTAGTTGTAAATCTAGTAGTAATTATAAATAGTTTTTTCTTTTTACTTTAGAGGCTATGCAGCCTATATATTGCTCTCTATATTATATAAACCCCTAATATCAGAACTGTCTTATAGGGAATACTGCCTGTAATATCTATAATAATTATCTTTAAGTATCCTAAAGTAGACCTCCTGCAGAGATAATTAGAGTTAGACTATAAGTTATTAAAATTATCTCTAGGGCCTTTTATTTATTAGTAGTAGAGTAGCGATAGTTATTCTTTAGCTATATAGATATTTAATATAAATATTGCTATGCTTTATTCTAGAGCTGTAAGATTATTGCTAGTAATAATACTTTTAACTACTATTATAAGAGTAGTAATATTAAGCTTAGCCTTAATATAGAACTAATGCAGGAGCTGCTATTATTGCTAAAAGAATACTTTAATAATAATAATATAGAGTCGATTTTCTTTTACAAAAATATCTGGTCAATTAATATATTATTAGTATTTACTTTTATAGCCTATATAAATAATTAATATCTGGCCCTCTAGTAATATTAGTAGGTCTTTTAATTATAGAGAGCACTTTATTACTGAATTAGCCCCTTGAATAGAGCAATACCCTCTTTTATATAGTTTTATTTTCTTAATCCCTAGGAGGCAGATCGGGTACAGCAAGAATATAGCTTAGTATCTTAGATATATGCTGAGATTATATAGCAATTAAATATATTACTGTATAGAGTTAATCTATTCTAGAGGGTCTTTTATTACGCTCGCAATATCTTTAAATATTATACTAATTATAGATTATAGTGCCTATATTTTATCCTGTAATTATATTTGATTCTTAATAAAAGTAGTAGGCATTTTTATAATTTAGCAATTTTAGTAATAGAACTGGCAGGCTTTATTTTAGATATTACAGAGGAGTATAGTTGGGTAAATTTTTATAATATCTGCCTTTATCTTACTGAGTCCCCTTTTATATAATGTTTAATATCTAATTAGTCTGAAGAAGATATAGATACTATCCCTAATAGTAATAATATAATAGATAATAATGCCTACCCCAGAGACAATAATAATATGCCTTAGGTTATTTTTAAATATAACCTATAGCTATAATACTAAGATTAATATAAAGATAAAACTGAGGAGGTTATATTAGCTTTTTAAAGCTTCTTAATTACTTAGTAAGTTAATTTAGGATAATATCTTATATTAATCTATTATTTATACCCGCTATATATTCCCCTCTAATATATTCTTTTTTTTTTTTAAGATAGAAGAGGTTAGTATTAGTAGCTTTAGCTGTTAAGTCTTATTTATAGCAGCTAAGAGCGTTAATAAATGCGAATTATATTGCTTATTTATTATTGCTAGCTTCTATTTTAATACCTAAATAACTTTAATATAGTATAATATGTTGGCTATCTTTATTAATAATTTATTATAAATCTATAGTTATCTATAGAGCAGTATAAATTGGATTAGTTTAAATAGAACTAAAAAAAGCTCTAGGCTAAGAGATATAATATTATTAGAACGGCCCTTACTACTACTATTAGCACCGATCCTGTTAATATAAATAAATTATATATTCTTTTATTAGGCTTTATAGGTAGTAATCGCTTTATATAATAACGCTATTAGGACTTTATAGCTATTATCTATAAATTTAGGAAGCTTTACCTTTTTATTATTTTTATAGCAAACCCATATTAGGATAAGATTTAGGCTGAACTTATTAAGGATGTGACTAGTGTTTTTATCTAGTCTTAGGAGGATTGCCCTAATTTAGTAGCTTGTGTGTTCTATATTAAGCTGCTAGAACTTATATCTAAGCTATATAAGGATTTAATCTTTAGAGAATATATTGCTAATGTCTGGGTGGTTAAATATTAGAAACGCGGTCTCCTTTATGCCTATTTTTTTTTTGGGTTAAAGGCGGCTTTAAAATACTTATTATTGAATATGTTAATAAGATTGTTTATATAGAGATCCCTACTGTTAATAAGCCCAGGCCTATTATTAATAGCTAGATAACCCCTAAATAGCTAAAACTCTAGAAATAGCAGAATCTTAAGCTTTATAATATTATTACTACTAACTTAATTTACTAACTGTGCGGTTATTATAATCTTAAGGCCCCTTATATAAAGGAGATTAATAGGGTGCTAAGATGCTTAAAGGACTTCCTTAAGCCCTTTTGCGAGGAGACTATTTTAACTAAAAACTCTTACCCCAAGTATTGCTAATAAAGGGAGACCTAGATTTAGATCTAGGACCTAACTAAAGCAAATAGCTTTTTAAAGATTAGGAATGAATAAGTTATCCCTTATAACCCTTACCTAATATAGTGATATAAAGGCTATATTAATATAGAGGTATGCAGCAGTATTAAGATAATTAAATACCTGTATAAGTATATCTATAAGGGACCCGACCGTGCAATTATAGAGCTAAATATAGGTATTAATAAGATTTGTAATTATATTAATAGCTATTATATTAGGGTATTAGAAGTAATTTAATATCTCTTTAAATTCCCTATTTATAGGATTAGTCCCAGTATCTATACCCTCTATGTTTACCTGCTAGAGGACTACTCTATTACCTATAATATAGAGGCGTCTATTAAAGAGCTTGCCAATTATTTAGAGTAGGCATTATTAAAGTTATTAGCCTTTTTTTAGTATAATACTGATAAGAGAGTAGGTAGGCTTTTATTATTATTACTGCGCGAAGCCAATATAAAAGACTCTGGGCTATTATTATTTTATAATTTCTTTCACTATTTTACCTAGAAATAGAAAGAAAAGAAATAGGCATATTATTAGATAAAGGCCCTTTAAATCGGTCGGGTAAAGCAGGTATTATTATTTTATAAGAAAGTCTATTTCTTTTACTATTTGCTTATAATAGTCTGTAAGCCTATAAGCTTTAAGAATATCCGGATTGTAGATAGTTATATCTATCTAATATTTTACGAGGCCTGCTATACTTATAGGATTCTATAAGGTAAAGATAAATAGGAGCTATGCTTTAAAAAAGCCTGTTATATAGAGACTAGTTATTAGCTCTGCTAGTTGCTCTTTATAGTAATAATCTTTAGGGACCTTTTAGATACTAACAGGCTCTAGGAGAAATATAAGGACAATATCTATAATAACCTAGAGTATTATATTTGGCATAATTAATTATAATATAATCTTACCCTTAATTATATTCCCTATTATAATTATAGCCTTTTTTTTATTGCTATTAATTTTTTAATAAAAGAGAAGACTTTAGAAGACTATTGGCTCCCTCCTTATTTAAATAATTAGTATAGGGCTGCCTTAAACCTAGAAATCTTATAAGAGATAAGCTATAATTGTGTTGAGCTTATTTAATAAGCGGAGGATCTTATCCCGCGGTTAAATTACAACTAGTATTAGGCTTTTAATATAATTATTGAAGCTATAACAAATACCCCAATAGATGCTTATTTTTTCTTTTATAGGCCTGGGGGTATGAGAAAGACCTTTCTCTATATTGTGCTGTATAGCCACCTCTGGTCCTAGGGTAAGATTGTTCTTTATATTGCCTTAACGGGGATTATTGCCTTATTTCTCCCCGGGGGTTATACTGCTTATAAATAATTTTATATTTTAATTAATATTGAGGAGGAGTTAATCTGCTATATTAGCTGTGGCTTATATTTAATAGACCTTATCTGGGTAACCTCTTTAATTATCTGGGATAAGATAATAATAATATATTATTATATATATAATGCTATAGATTATACTCTGCAGGACTTCTGCTATAATTTGTCTAGATATAATAAGTTTTTTAATAGTATTCCAACTGTTCTGGGAGGAGATTTTTAATAAATTCTACCTATTATCTCCTGTAGTAATTGGGTATAGATTATAAGAGCCTGTTTTTAGTATACCTATATTTTTAATTAGTTGTAGGTGTTACTGCTTATAGAGAATATATAGTTAAGGATAATAAATTGGGAGAATTATTAATTGATTTACTGGCTATTGTAATTTAGCTATAAGCCTAAGTTAATAGGTAATATCTTAGTGTTATTCTTTATTTACCGGATTATTGATATAGATGAGTTTGTTAATTATATCTATCTATCTTATAACTTATAGACTATCCCTTAGAATCTAGGATTCTTCTGTGGCTATATTATTTTAACTCCCTGAAATATAGATGTTAAATCTATTAATACTTATCTGCTGGCCTAATTCCCTAGGGATATTATTATATTATATTTAATAGATACTTGCGATCTTAATAATAATTTATTATATAAGGAGATTAGCGTTAAAACTCTCCGCAGTATTACCTTAGCTAAGATTTCTTTAGCTAAGCTATAGGTAAAGATAGGGGTTCCTCTTATCTTAATATATAATATAGATCCCCTAAAAGGACTTTATAATAATACCTGGCTAACCCTATTATATACAACTATCTACTACCTAAAAATTCGCCTTAACAGTAGTAATTTTAATAGGGAGACTTGCTTTATTTTTTGTATTAAGCTAATAATAGCCCCTGATAAGTTCTACTTTATATTATGTTACCTTTAGTTTCTTATCTGGCTAGCCTTTACTATAATTATTAATAAGTCTTAAGAATAGTTTTTAGAGCATATTAAGATAGACCTATAAACCCCTATCTTTACCTATAGTTAGTTTTATATTATTATATTATAAATAACCTAGGCCCAGAATCTATTAATTCTTTTTTCCCTAGATAATAAAGCCTAATTAACTATTAATAAGGTTTACCCGGAAGTTCTTTAATAGTTCCCTGTTATACCCCCTAATCTGCCCGCTTTACCTACTTTACTAATATTGGCCTTAGCCCTAGATTTATTTTAACTGTTAAGAACTATATTATTAGATTTAACAGAATTAAACTTTACTAATTCTGATAATATAGAAATTTTCAGGACCTAAGATTATGCTGTTAAGATTAGAGGTATACCCGGAGGATTAGGATTACCTCCCTAAGATTATACTATTGATTTCTATATATAAAAGATATTTTACCCGCGAGTTAATCTGCTTATTATATATTATTTCCCCTAAGATTATAGTTATTTATTTATATTTAATAATATTTAATTTAATTCCCCTCTGTTACTTTATTATTATGTCTGCCCCTATTAATACTAATTATTATATTATTATAGATATTATAATCCTAAACTTAGTATAAGCTATACTAAAGGCCTCGCAGTTAATCCTTAACTCCTATATAGTTATAAAGGAGTATATTTACCTTAGGGACCTAATCGCGATAGATACCATTAATATAATAATTAAGTATTATAATAATCTCCTATTGGAATTCTTACCTAATACTATTATAGTATATAGGAGTCTTGTTTATTAAATAGGACCTACTAAATGCCCCTAAGATTATAATTAAAGCCTATTTATATATTCTATGCTAGGGCAACCCTAGCATAGATAAGTATACCAGATATATCCCCTGTTTAATCTTATTAATGCTATTATTTAGTAGGCAGGTAATTAGCTAGGTTACTAATTCTACCCCTAGTAACAATATAAAATACCTAATCTTTTTTATTAAAATTACTATATATAATAGTAAAGTAAATAATAAAATAGTTATTAACACCTTCTATATCGGCTGCGATATTCCCTAAAATAAGCACTAGGTATATATAAAGCTCTTAATTATCGGGCGAATTATAGAGGTTAATAGGGAGTTTATTAGGTTTTATCTATATTTAAATAAGGCGGCTCTCTATATCTCTATCGCCTTATTATTCTTCCTTTAAATCTTTAAAGAGTTTATAATAGTTGAGTAGATATCTATTATAACGCCCGCTTGCCCAAAGCGCTAGTATAATACTATATTTATATATATAAAGCTAAAGTAAACTATTATTTTTCCTGGGAAACTAATAGGTTCCTAAAATTTAGCCCCCCCGGGCTTATAGTAGTTAGGCACTACTAAAGGCCCAATTAATCTATTTAATACTACTATTAATAGCCTATCTAATACCCCCTCTAGCTCTTAGAAAGCAATTAAAGTAACCGATCTTAGCCAATTAACTCCTGTATTAATTGATACTAGACCTAAAAATAAGAAACCCCCCAGAAAGCCTAAATAACTACCTAAGCCTAAGCCTAAACTTAAGCTAAAGAACCCCGCGAATACCCCCAATACTGATGGCGACTCTGAAGATAAGGACTCTAAGGATAAGGATAAGATTATAAAAGATACCCTGCAAGCATCTAAGTCTAAAGAGGAATTTAAGGAGGAGTTTAGTAAAAAATCTAAGAAAGAATCTAAATCTATAAATTAATCTTAATATAAATATTAATATAAACCTAAACCTAACTCTAAGGTAGATAAGAATACTAGCGATAGTACAATAATAATAGCAATAAAGAAGTATATAGCGAAGGATAAGGCCGCTGTTTATAGCTAGGATCGCTATATATAGTCTAGAATAGAAGCTGTTTTACCTAGAGATATAATATGAAGAAGATATTATAGATAGCTCTTTCTATTTATTTTATTAATACTCTAGATAATATAACTATAGGTAGCAATAACCGGTTAGTTAGTTTTATCAACTGTTATTGCTATCTATTAATGATTAATGCTTTATAAGTCTATATATAGCTTTCTATTAGGTAAATTATTGTAATAGTTTAAGAAATTAGTTCTGTAAGCAAGACTGGGACGCGCGTAGCGCGGCCTAAGGGCTTGTATAAATAAGATTATAGTATATATTATACTAAGAAGTAAAGAGATATTAATCTAGATATATAATATAGTTAAGAGAATAGGCTAATTATAGCTCTAATTATATAATATTATTATATAATATAATTATAGATTTCCTATAATATATAACTAGAGCTTAATATTAATATCTCCTACTAATATTAGAAAAAAAAAGAAGAATATAATAAATATTATAAATTAGTATTAATAATAAGAAAGAAAAGATAAAAGAAAGATAATTATAAAAGTATATATAAATCTCTTAATAATAATTATTTTCTAGGCTTAAACTTATAGAGATTATATTATTAACTAAATATATAGAAATAGAAGTAAATATTAAGATAAAAGTATTAATATTATACTTTTAATAGTAGAAGTATAAATTCTTTTTAAAAATATATTTTTTAACTTCTTATATAAGCTTTATAGCCTTAAAGGCTTTAGTAAAAGTATATTATCTTTAGTTATAGATATACTTCCTGCCTTTTTTATAGCTTTTAATTATAGTAAAAAGCTTTATTTAAACTATAGGATTAGTCTATTAAATTCTCTTTATAAATATATTAGAGATATTTTTTAAGTCTATAATTAAAATAGCTATTAGAAATATATATAAGATAATAATATATTAATTTATAAGCTTAAATAGAGAAGTAGTTTTAAGAATAAGATCTTAATATATTATAAATAGCTATTTTTATATTTTAGCCTTTATAGTATTAAGGGTCTAATAATCCTTTTAAATCTTAATATACTATAAGAAAAGAGTATGCTTAATATATATAATAAGTCCTGTTAATCTATATAATAGTATAGAGTATATAATATAGGTATTAAATATATAATATACTTTATTAGTTTAATCTATGCTAAAGTCTTAAATATCTTAGTATATAAATATCTAATTATTTATATAATAAATAAAGTTAATTAATATTAGTTTATACTCTTAGATATAAGGCTATTATTCTCTAAGTTTCTAGTATATATCTAGGAATATTTATATATAGTTTCTTATATCTTTATAATTAAGAGATATATTATTCTAGATTATTATAAAACTATAATTATATTAAATTAAGTCTAGAATATTTATATTAATATATTAAAAGAAGGTAAAATCTTTAAATCTTATATATTTTATATAGTAAAGATAAGTAATTAAATGCTAGTTCTTATCTAGCCGGTATATAATATATTATAGATAATAAACAGGGTCTTAATATATAATTTATTATATAATAGAGTAATATATAGCTTATAGCTATTTTAAATTATTTTAACTATTTACCTTATATTAATAATATATATATATTAAACTCTTTATAAATAATTAAAGAGATAAATAGCTAATTAGTATATATAAAGCTTATTAAAATCTCCTTTTATTAAGATATTAGTTCTAGAATAATAAGTAAATTAAAAACCGCCTATTTTTACTTTATAAAACTAGCTTTTAACTCTCTTTATTATAAATATAATAAGATACTAATTATATTTATTAAAAACTCTTAATCTAAATTCTAATATTTTTAAGCAATTAATATTATTATTTATATTAAAGTATATTAATAAATACTTAAAGTATCTTTAAGTTAAATAAAATAGAAGTTCTAATAGAACTAATAATAATAAAAAATATAAAAATTTCTAAATTAATAATAGTAATTATAAAGATCTTTAATATATATATAAATAAGCTAGTTATAATTTAGGCTATAGGTTTATATTTTAGCTTTTAAAGCTAAGAGTTTTATATATATAAAATAAATATACTTGCTTAGTATAATAAGGGCAGCTTTTATTTATTCTATAAGTTTTATAAGCTTAATATTTAAGATTTTAACCTTTTTACTAATCTTTTAATAAATACTCTTAAATAAACCTTAATACTTATATCTTATTTTAAATATTTAAGATACTTTTAAAAAGATCTTATTTATATTATTAAGATTATTAAAAATATCTATAGATTTAATAATAAATTATTTTATTATAATAGTAATAATAGCAGTACTTTAATATTTATATAATATTAAAGAAGAAGAGCTTAGTTTTAATTAGCTAAGGAATTTTATAGGCGGTAATTTATAAAATTTTAGTAAATTAAAAGTTTTACTAATTCTAAATAAAATAAATAAAATTAATAGTATTTTTTAAGGTATAATAATACTATAAAGTATAATTATATTTATATAAGATAATAAGAAGCTATTACTGCTTTTAACTTAGAGTTTATATATTAAAGATATTAATAACTATAGTAAACGCGCTAGAAATAAAATTATTATAGATAATTCTAAAGATAAAGAGATTTTTTATAGTAAAGATTATAGTTTAGTAGAGATAAGTAGGTTAAAAAAATTATATTTTATTTATAAGCTTTAAAGCTCTATTTATAAGATTAGATAAAGATTTTAAAAGGAAAGAAAGTTATTAATATTAGCTAGTTATAAGATCTTTTTAAAACTTTTCCCTTTATTAAGATATAGAAGCCTATTAATTATAGCCCTATTTAATATATAGATAATATCTTTAAAAGAATTAGTATTTTTTATAAGAGTAATTATATATTTAGCTATTTATTTAGAGTTAATATAATATTATATAAGCTTTATATTCTTAAAGCCCTACTTATTTATAATATTTCTTTTTATATTCTTAATCTATTTCTTCTTATTATTAACTTTTTTATAAATAGCCTTAATATCTTTAAAATTATTTTAAAATTATTTAGCATTAATAATATATAATTAGGCTTAAAAGGATTTAATATATTCCTATAGTTATATAAGGAGATTATTTATAGTTTTATAGTTCTAGTATAATATAGTAATTAGCTAAAGCTAATAACTATATTAAAGAGTTATTAATTATTAATTAATAAAGCTAATAGCTTCTTATAGAGAAGAGAACTAAATATTATTAATTATTAAAATATTATTTTAGCTAGTTAATATAAGCGCAGATATAGTAAGGTAAGAAGTAATTTAATAATATAATATAATTATAGAGAAATAAAATAGAGAAAGTAAAATAATAAAAGAAACTATTTAATAAGAGAAAAAAGAGAATATATTTATTAATAAAATAGTAAGATTTTAACTTCTTTCTATTATCTTTAATTAAAGCTAAAATTAATTATAATCTTTTTAAAATAATAGAGAATAAAAAATAAATTTAATAAATATCTTATTAAGTAATAAATAAATAAATAATAACTCTTTAAAATAATAATAATAGTAAGTATAATAAAATAATTAGCTTAAAGGTTTAAGAAGAATAAAAAAAGAAAAAAAAAATAAGAACTTAAGATCTAGAGAGATATTAAATTTACTATATATAAACTTATTACTTAAGATAAATTCTTAAATAAGAATAATTACTATTATATAAATTTAGCTAATTAAGTAATTTTATTAATTAGAATAAGTCGGATTAATAATTATAGCTATATTTTATCTAGGTAAAATCTAGTCTTTTACTATAGCTTTAGTATTTATATTACTTAATTTAGCCCTATTATCTTCTTATTTATCTTTAAATATATAGTTTATCTTAATAGTACTACTTATTTTAAAGGTATTATTTCCTCTATTTAAAAAGCTAATAGTCTTATTAGACCTAGAGATAAAGCCCTTTAATTAATTCTTACTAATAGTTCTATTTAATAATATACTATTTAGTTTTTTAAGATAATAAGATTTTAAATCCTATAGAACCTTATATATATAATATAAGCTAAGCTAATAAAAGGCTAGCTTATTTAAATAAGATATATTATTTTCTCTTTATATATTATAAAGTAATACTAAAGACTTATTTTTAAGTTCTTTAATATAAATATTATAATAGTTATTAAAATATTTCTTATTTTACTTATATATATACTTTAAATATATAGCTATTTCTTTAAGGTCTTAATTATATTATTTTATTTAATAAGCTCTTATAGTAAGTAAGTTAATAATAGTTTAAATAGTCTTTTATAAAAGTATAGATTATATAAAGATTTCTAAATTAATAAATAAAATTACTTTTTAACTTATAAATAAATAATATAGAGTTATATTAATATTTATATAAATAATATAATAGTCTATAAGTAATACTATAAATACTAGGGAGATCTTATACGAGTAATTTAAGTTAGGGATTAAAAAGTCGCCCTTAAATAAGCTCTTATTACCTAGGTAAGAGACTTCTATTACTTAGATAAGAAAATTCTATTACTTATTAAGAAAATTCTCTTACTTAAGTAAAAAGATTCTATTATCTAGATAAGAAGATTCTATTACTTAAATAAAAAGCTATTATTAAAATAAGCAAGAAAAAAAAAAGAAAAAATTAAGGATCTTACTTTTTATTAAAATAAAATTAGCTATATAAATATATAAAATAGCTAAGGGCTATTCTAAGAGTATAAAGGCTCTATAATTAAGCTAATTCTCTTATAAGAGAATCTTTTATATTATTTATAGAGTATATTAGTTAAAAAGAATAAAAAAGAAGATAATTTATATTAGCTTTAAAAGAAGATATAACTTAGAATAAGAATTAAAATATAAGAAATAGAACTAATATATTCTTATAATATAGTTAGTTAATTAATTAAGTTAATTAAATTATTTTAGTATAAAAACTCTTCTACTAGGCTAATTATTCTTTATAACTTTATATATAATTATTTTATACTCTCTTATAAGAGAATTTCTTATATATTCTCTCTATAATTTACTAGCCTTAACTATTATATTATAATAGTATTAATAGTTTATATAGCTATTAGTTAAAGAGAATAAGTTTAAATTAAATTCTCTAGACTATATAATAGCTTAAGTAAGTAATAATATTTAAGAAGAAAGAATATTAGCTTATATAATAATATTTTACTAGCGCTTAATAATAATAGATATAAAATATATATTTTATATTTATATTCTCTAGTAAAATAATAGAGTTTTAATAAAAATCTAGGAGAAGATTTCTTTAAATTTATTAATTTTACTAAAATTAAACTATTATTAAAGATTTTTTTAAAATAAAAGCTTTAATATAGTTTTATATATTATAATAAGTCCTAACTAAGATAGTAAATAGAAAAGAAGAGTATTATTATAAAAATTAACTAAGTAAAATAACTAGATTAAAAGTAACTATAATAGTAATAAAACTATTATTAAACTAGCTTAAAAATACTTACTTAAATCTCTTTATATTTAATTAGAATATATTTCTAGTAAGTAAAGTATAAAATTTAAAAATAATTAGCCTCTTAATTAATCCTATATTTAATAATTAAAATATAATTTTTAATAAGGTCTTTATTATACTGCATTTAAATATTAACTTTAAGCTATTTATTATTAGGCTAAGTAAAATTAATTCTAAGAATATCTCTAAACTATTATTCTAATATTATAATCCTTATTATAAAATAGGTAAAATTAATAGACCTCTAAATAAATTTAATAGCTCTTTTAACCTATAATTATATTTAATATTTTCTAGACCTCTATTATTATAAAATAATCTATTATTAATATAAAACTATTAGAATTATTAGCAGAATAATATTAAATAGTAGTATTACGGTGCTAGCATAGGGGATTATATAAGGAGTTATATAATCTCGCGAAGATATCTTTAGCGCATAGCTTAATCTGAATTTAAGTTCTTTAAGCTATATCTTATTTACTAAGCCTGCCTGCAATAGCCCATTCTAGTTTAAATTAGCTAGATAGAGATCTTATAGCTAGTCTTAATATTAACTACCTTATTTTATTTATTCTAACCTACTTCCTAAGCTTATATTTTAATATTATATAGCTCTTATCTAGGAGTTAATATTATTAATAATACCTGCCCTAATTCCTCTATTTCTGCTAATAACTCTAAGAGAGTTTATTAAGTATATTACTACTAGCTATAGGCCAGAATAGTATAATTACTATTACCTAGCATATAAATATATTAATAAAGCTAAGATTATTGTAAATAAAATAAATTATTAGATTAAAGTATATTTTTAAGAGTTTTAGCAAGAATTTACTATTATTTAATAAAGACTTAAATAAGAAATTATTAAACTTAAGGCTGTCTAATAATATTAGAAGACTTAGCTTTAGAAAAAAGAATAATAATATATCTAGACTATTTTTAAGAGGGATTAAGCCTATTATATAATTATACTTACTATAAATATACCTTTATTTATATTTAAACTTAAGCCTAGTATTAAAAAACCTGCAGCTGCTCTAATAAGAGCGTCTAAGGCGCTTATTATTATATCTTTTTTTACCTTTAGATTTTTAAAGAGACTCTTTAACCTAAATAAGTTTAAAGGCGACTAAAAGGATTTTTAGCGCTTTATAGCCTAAATCTAAAGGAAGATAATAATTAACTAAGACTAATTCTTAATTTTTTAAAGCTATATAGCCTATATAACTAACTACTTAAAAAATATATCCTATGCCTAAGTATTATTATATATTAGAGATAGAACTTATATTCTTAATAATTATTAAGAGATTTTAGATATCTTAGAGTATATATTTAATAATCTTAATTATATAAACAATATATATAGTAAACTATTTAATCTTTATTAAATTAATAAAAAATTTAAAATCTTCTTTATTAAGTTCTAATGCCTAGCGCTAAAAAGAGAAATACTTAAAGGAATATTATTTACCCTGTTTAAATAAGCTATTAATTAAGAACTCTAAAGAATATTATTATATAGTTAGCCTTTAAGTTGCGAGTATTATTAATTTACTAAATTCCTGCAAGATTTTAAGAACTATTACTGCTAATATACTGTAAATTAGCCCTTTATTATAAAGATTTATACTGCTATTTTAAAACCTATTTAGTATATTTAATCCCCTTTACTTACTCTAAGTCCTACTCTAGCTATAAGATATAATAATTAGCCTTAAAAAAGCCCTATATAGAAAAGTAAATCAGCCCTAGTATAGCTATATAACTTAATAGACCTAAGTATTTCTAAATACTCAGGTAAGAGAGAGTATAGCCTATTATATTATAAAATTAGCGCCTGTTTTTATTATAGCTCCCTAGAATATTATATTAAAAATTGCCTATATTTAGATAATTACTAAAAGATTTAGACTATAGCTATATATAAATCTTATCCTTAAACTCTTTAGGCAATCTAGTTCCTAAACTTATATAGTTTATCTCTTAATTAATCTTTAATAAAAAGAATAAGCCTAGAATAAATTGCGGCTAGGCTTAAGAATTATATATTATCTAAATCTCCGCCGCTATTATTTATAAAATTAACCTTAAGAAATACTTATAATAATTAAAATCAATAATACTGCCTATAATATTAGAAAAGAAAAAGAAGAAAATTTATTTATTAATTTATGCCCTGCTTAATACTAGAGCTAAAAGATAAGGATTTATAAATTAAGAATAGGCTAAAGACTAGAGGTTAGAGCCTATCCCCTTAAAGAGCCTAATTATCTTATATATATTTAATAAAAGAAAATTAGAGAATAAGAAGATTATATATTATGTCTAAATAAATATAAGAATTGAGAATTATTTTAAGAAAAATACTAAGTTCTATATTATTTAACTAGTGTATTACTCTATTATCTTAAGACTCCCCTAATTAAAGTACTATAATCTGTATTTATAATTTATTACTTATAATATTACTTTTAATAATAATTATTATTAAAAGAATTATAATATACCCCTAAAACTAATTAAAATACCTGCCCTATATAATATTTCCTTAAAGGCTTTGCCTTAATATTTACTCCTAAGACCTAGAGGACTAAAAGAGAGAAATATAGCCTTTATTTTTTTAGCCGCTTATTCTATCTATACTTAAAAAAATATTTAAATATTTATAATTATTCTAAAGGACCTAAATACTGCTTTAAGGATTAAATAAGTTTAGGAAAAAGACCTTGCCTGCCTATTGCCTAAAGAGTTTAAGGATTATATTAATATCTTTTCTTCTAAAAAGGCTAAGCGCCTGCTATTATATTATTTTTATAATTATAATATTAAGTTATTAAAAAGGAAGTTACTCCCCTTTAAACCTCTATATACTATATCTTAGAATAAATTAAAGATTTTAAAAGAATAAATTAAAAAAAACCTAAAAAAAGAATTTATCTACCTAAGCTTATTGCCTACTATATCTTTAATCTTATTTATTAAGAAGTCTAATAGAGGAATATAGATCTATATAAATTATTAAGCCCTAAATATAATAACTATTAAAGATTAATATTCTCTATCTTTAACTAAAAAGACCTTAAATAACTTAAAAGGAATAAAATATTTTATAAAGATTAATATTATTTCTGTATTTAATAACCTTTATATTAAAAAAGGATAAGAATATCTAACTGCCTTCTATATTTAACTTAGCTTATTTAAATTATTAGTAATACTATTTGGCTTAATAGAAGTATTAGCAATATTTTAAAGGTTTATTAATAATACTCTGTAAGATTATCTTAATATCTTTTATATTATATATCTTAATAATATCTTAATATATAATATAACTTATTTTAAATATATTTAATATATCTATGCTATTTTATAAAAGCTATATAAAACAGGCCTATATATAAAGATTTAGAAGTATAAGTTTATTATCTCTAAGACTAAGTTCTTAAGCATTATTATTAGCCGGGACTATATTAAGATAGACTTAGATAAAGTAAAAATAATTACTAAATAAAAGACCCCAACCTATATAATTAATATATAAGCCTTTATTAGGTTCGGCAATTTTTATTATTAGTTTATTTATAACTTTTCTAGGATAATTATATTGCTTATAAGCTTAACCTAGAAAGAAGTTCCCTTTAATTAAATACCCGCCTATTAGTCTAGTTTTAAAGCCCTAAAAGAAGCATTTATTTAAGCCTTAATTCTAAAGCTATTGTTAAGGTACGGGCTCAGGAGGCGGGTCAGAATAAATAGAATAAAGTAGTTAATACTAGGATTAGCTACAGGATCTCTATCTAGCTAATTTAGACTAAAATAAGCTGTTACAGGCAGGCTCAGTAAACAAGATATAGCTTAAAAAGCTTAAATTCAGATTAAGCTATGCATTAAAGATATCTTTACGAGATTATATAACTCCTTATATAATCCCCTATACTGACACTATAATAATACTCCCCTTCTTAAGGTTAAGCTCTATTAAGACTATCTCCGGGCTTTAACTTATTTAAATAGCGATAATAGAAGTTTATAATAATCTTTTAAGCATATTATAGATAATACACAGGCTCTTTAGTTAGGTTATTATAACCTAACCACTTAATAATATATTATAGTTAAGGGCTTTTATACCTATAATATTTTTATTAAAAGTCTAGAATATCTTTAATAACTTATTTTTTAAGGCTATTAACTTTAACAAGCAGTAATAAAGATTATCTCTATTTAGGCACAAGGTTTTTAGTAATAAAGCAGAGCAGGCTAATATTAAATATAAGATAGATATATATTAAGACAGGCAGGTTAAGCTAATAGATATATAGGCTAATAACCTTAATAATATAGAATAGGCTAAAATTCTTCTAGTTAAGTTTCTTCTAAAGATATTAGATATAAATATTCTAAATATTTAATTAAACAGACTATTTTATATAATAGCAATAGGCTAGAGTTTAATAATAATTAATCTACTCTTTATAATAGGCTTAGGCAATATAAATTTAGGTATAGATATAATTTATAATATCTTATATCTTTCTAGTAAAGGCTTTAATATTTTTAATAATAGGCTAGTTTATAGGCTAAATAGGCTTAAATCTTATATATAAATAGAATTTATAATTAGTAAAAAAAAGCAATATTTTAATAGTCTTAGAATAGTAAGAGTTTAATATAAACTTAGCTAGAGGTAGCTAATTAACCTAATTATCTTATAAATAGCTAATATAGGTATATAGATATTATTTTAAAATAGTATTTATCTTTTTAATCTAATTATTAGTCTTAAAGTAATAGGTAATAAATAATAGGTTTATAATATCTAGATATTAAGTTAAGTATTTCTAGAAAGTAGTAATAAACTAAAGGCTTTAATTAAATATTATAGTCTTTAGTAGCCTATAAAGCTTTTATATATAACAAATATATAATTATATTACTCCTTTAGCATTATAAATAGCCTAGCAGGGAATAAAATATCTTATTTTTATAAGTTAGTCTATAATAACTAATATAATATTATAATCTTAGTAAGGCATAAGTCTAATAATAAAATTTATTAAGATATCTTGCTAAGAGTATTTAAGGATAAAAAGCTAGCGTAAAACTCCTTAACAGCCTTTATTTAAGAGTATAATATAGCAGCAAATATAGCAGTTCTAGGTCTAGCAATTTATATATTAATATATATTTAGCTAATAGTACTCTTATAAGATTAAGTTATAAAGCTTATATTTTTTAGAGTATTTAAGTATATACTTATTATAGTATTCTTATAATAGATAGGCTCTTAGCTTATTATAATTAAGAATATATAGGCAGTCTCTATAATATAAGTATCTTCCTTTTTATTAGTAGTTAGCTAGTATAATCTTAGGATAATAATTAGCTTTATAATCTAAGGCTTATAGAATAGACTATATTAAGTTATTAAATAAGTAAGCTATATTTAGCAGGTCTTTAATACTAGGTAAATATTTTAGTTTATTAGGCATAGCAGAGGAACTTAACTAGTCTTATTTAATAGGCTAAGCTGCTTTTTTAATAGGCTAAATAATCTCTTTAATAGACTAAATTATCTCTTTAGCAGATTAAATAATTTTAATAGACTAATTAGGCAGTAAGGTAGACTAGACAGGTTCTCTAAGCTAAATAGGTTAATTTCTTAAAATAGATTAAGTAGGTATTTCTATAAGTTTAGCAGGATTTCTAATCTCTTAAGCTATTAAATTAATAAAGTAAATATACCTTACTATTTAACTTTTAATAATAGCTTTTAGTTTTAGGGATCTCTAAATCTATAGATTAAGGTTCTCTTTTTTTAAAACTATTTAGCTCTAATACTATAGCTATTTATCTCCTTTTTTAAAAAGATTTTTTAACCTCTTAATTAGAGTATTAGGCTTTATTTCTTATTTTCTAAGTTAATATATAATTCAGAAGTTAAACTAGAATAAGAACTTAGACTAATAGGCCTATTACTGGTTTAGCAGTTTAATTAATATAAAGTATTCTAAATTATAGTAATTTATAATAACTTTAATTAGCAATAGTATACTTTTAAGCTTAGGGCGCTATTCCTTAAAATAGCAAATAATTGCTAATAGTTTTTTATTATAAATCTTATAATTATACTCTATAGCAGAAAGCTTCTTTAAGAAAAATATAATAAGATATAGGATTCCTTTATTATTATACTAGGATATAACTCCAGTTAATATATAATTAAATAAGTTAGTTTTAACTATAACCTCGCGGGTCTAGTTAAATAGCTTTAGGATTAGGGCTTAAATAAATGCTTCTTTTAGGGCTTTAAAATTAAACTAATAGGCAAGTATTTAATTAAAGGGAACTTTTTTTTGGGTTAAATTTATAAGCAGTATAATTATTTTAGAAAAGTTATAAATAAACTAATAGTAAAAGTTGCTAAACCTAATAAAAGCTTATATATTAATTATATAGGTCGGGGTCCTCTATTCGGCGATTATTTTTACCTTATCTAAGTTTATCTTAATGCAGTCTTAGCTAATAATAATGCTTAAGAACTTAGTCTTAAAGATAATAAACTTATACTTCTAGATTTTTATATATAAGCCTGCTTTATATAGCTTTTATAAGATAATATAGATATATTAGATATATTTAGAATAAGTTATACTATATATTAAGATATTATTAAGGTATGCGGTATAAAAGATATTAAGGTAATCTTATAGGGTATTATTAATAAATTATTAAAATATTACTAGTACTTCTATTAAGCTAAATAATATTATTAATAATTTAAACAGGCTAAGTTAGGTGCAGAAAGTAGTTAAGTATTCTTATCTCTTCTTAATATAAAGATTATTAAATGCGGAAATAATATTAATCTTTATAAAGTACTTTATTTCTTTTAGGTTATTTAGGGTCTTCTTAGTTAGGGGTAGAGAATATTAGTCTTTAATAGTTATTATATTTAGGGCTTAATAATTTATGCAAATCTATATCCCTTTACTGAGCTTCTTAATAAATAAAATTAGGGATATAACAGGTAATAAGCTTAGGTAAATAAATTCCTTCCTTAGGTTTTTTTTAATTTATTCTTTTAAAATCTTTAATTTATCCCGGGATATAATATATAAGAGTTTAAAGGGGAATAACTTCTCTTTTAGCAGCTTAATATTATAGTTATAAGAATAATATAATAGTAGGCGCTTAGCTTTCTTAGGAGAAAAGATATTAATATAATTCTTAAACTTCTTAAGCAGTAGGCGGGCAGGGTCTTCTTCCTAGACTTATTTAATCCTTAAAGTAGTATCTAGGTCCTCTAAGGTAATTATAAATATTTGGGCATTTCTTTAAATATAGGCAAAATAGGCGGCTAGAGAAATAAAGGCTATATTTCTCTTTTTTAATCTTTTAGGTCTTAGGAGCAGGTATTAAAGTAAAGTCTTTAGGGGAATATTATATAGGGCAGATATTATAATTAGCTTTAGGGGTATATTATAATTTTTTTAATAATAATTATTATTAAAAGCAATATTATAAGCAGTAAATTATAAGTACAGATTATAGCATTTTAATTAGAGAAGTCTTAAGATAATAAAGTAATATGCTAATTAGACAATATAGAACTTAGCATCTTTTTTAAAGTAATCTTTAATTCTTATATCTATCTAGATATAGTATATAATCTTTTTATCCTCTAGTTCTCTTCTATTAAATATATATAGAGTAATTAGGCTCTTTAAGGGGATAGGCTTTAACTTTTAATTTTTAGCCTATTTTTAGTCTATAAATCTTTATCTTTTAGCTTTAGTATTTAGCAGGGTATAAGTTAATAGGCAGATCTTTTTCTTCTTTTTTTCTAGTATTATAGGCAGTATTATTAATTTTAATTATTATAGGTATTTCTTAAGGTTAATTCTATAAATAATAGTAGTAGAGATTTAGATAATATGCAGTTCTTAAGCTTAGCTATAATTTATTTTAGGCTTACTCTTTTTATTAAAGACTGGCTAGGAGATAAATTGTGTAAGTCTAGGAACTAAATTGCCTAGGGAGTTTAAGAATAGGGTTTATATATAGCTATAGTCTAAATCTTTTAGCGGTTATCTAAATATAGGTAATCTCTAATATAATATTTTAGGGAGCTATAATAAAAGCAGGCGCTAGTTTTATAATATAATAAGCTATATTCTCTCCCGCCTAGGCGTCTAGAAGTACTTAGGTTTATTAGATTATATAGCTATATTAGGGCTAATTTACTTTTTTATATAAGGTTTCTCTAGGGCTAGTTATTATATCTTACAGCTAGGGTAAGATTTAGAATAAGTAAGGGAGACTAGGTATATTAAATAGGTTTTAAAATAGTAATATAAGTCTTTATAATAGAGGGCTAGTTTATAGTATATTAGCAGTAATAGTTCTTAAGGTTTTATAGGAATTTAGCAAACTAGTAATATTTATAATTTAGGGGTTAATTATATAATAATATTCCTTAAAGTTCTTAATTAATAGCTTGCTTAAGTAAGGTAGATAATGTTTTTTTAGGTATTTCTCCTTTTAATGCTAGGCGCTAGAATTTAGCAAAGAAGATTTTAAATTCCTTATTAATTTAATAGAGGTTAAATAGTTTATTATATATATTATTTATATAATTAGGATTATTAAATATATATTCTAGGATATTTAGAATCTTTTAGTAGTTATTAAGAATATAAGTCTTATCTCTAATATATAGTAATACTTAGGTATAGGGTATATCCTTTAAGCGATTAGTTATATAGGCTATATAGCTTTGGGAAGTTAAGAATTAGTCTTAGTTAATTATTATTTTCTCTTAAATCTAGGCTATAAAATGCTAAAGGTCTTTTTAATCGCCTTTAAACTTATTTAAGTTAAGGAATTTTTTTAAAAGTCTAGGGGCAGAGGAAGGTATAATAATAGATATTTTAAATATTTCTATTAAAGCAGCTGCAGGCCTTTTAATATTAGACTTAGGTTTAGGTATAAATAGAGGCGTATTTATAGTAAGTATAACTATATAATAAGCCTAATCTCTTTTAAAAATAGCCTAGATATATTGTTATTTTTTTTTTTAGAGCTAGGTTTTTTAATATTATTAAACGGCCTTAAGTTTAGTAATTTTTTATTTAAGTTTTTATTAAATAGCGGTAAATTCTTGCTAAAGCTCTTAGAAGCGTACCTTAGTTTAATAATTTATTTTATTTATAGTAGTCTTAGTTTTATTAATATATTTATATATTAGGTAATAGTAATTATATTATTCTAGCTTATAGCTAGCAATAATATGCTTAATAAACTCTCCTAGAATTATTAGCAGGAATAGAGGAATTAGGGTAAATATTATTAATAGTATTAACTCCTAGATAGAAGCTATATAGTATTAAAATATAGGCTTAGGAGGCAGGTTAGAATAAATAAAATAAGGTAGTTAATACTAGGACTAATTATAGGATTTTTATTTAGCTAATTTAGACTAGAACGGGCTATTATAAGTAGGCTCAGTAAATAAGATATAGCTTAAGGAGCTTAAATTTAGATTAAGCTGTGCGTTGAAGATATCTTCGCGAGATTATATAACTCCTTATATAATCCCCTATGCTAATACTATAACAGCTATTTAACTAGACCCGCGAGGTTATAATTAAAACTAACTTATCTAACTATATATTAGCTAAAGTTATATCTTAATATAATAATAAAGGAATCCTATATTTTATTATATTTTTTTTAAAGAAGCTCTTTACTATAGAGTATAATTATAAGATTTATAATAAAGAACTGCTAGCAATTATCTACTGCTTTAAGGAATAGTATTTTAAGCTTAAAGGTATACTATTACTAATTAAAGTTATTATAAACTATTATAATTTAAAATATTTTATATTAATTAAGCTGCTAAACTAGTAATAGGCTTATTAATCTAAGTTTTTATCCTAGTTTAACTTCTGAATTATATACTAACCCAGTAAATAAGGAATAAAGCCTAATATTCTAACTAGGAGGTTAGAGAATTTCCTTAAAAAGGGGGATAAATAGCTATAGTATTAGAGCTAGATAGTTCTAAAGAAAGAGAACCTTAACCTATAGATTTAGAGATCTCTAAAACTAGAAGCTATTATTAAGAATTAAATAGTAAGGTATATTTACTTTACTAATCTGATAGCTTAAAAAGCTAGAAATCTTATTAAACTTATAAAAATACTTACCTAACTTATTTTAAGAAATTAATCTATTTAGCTTAAAAAATCTGTCTAGTCTACCTTGCCGCCTAACTAATCTATTAAAATTATTTAATTTATTAAGAAAATAATTTAGTCTATTAAAAAGACTATTTAGCCTATTAAAAAAATAGCCTAGCCTATTAAGTAAGATTAGTTAAATTCCCCTGCTATGCCTAATAAACTAAAATATCTGCCTAGTATTAAAGACCTATTAGATATAGCTTATCTATTTAATAATTTAATATAGTTTATCCTATAAGTCTTAGATTATAAAGCTAATTATTACTCTAAGATTATATTAGCTAATTATTAATAAAGAGGAAGATATCTATATTATAAAGACTATCTATATATTTTTAATTATAATAAGCTAAAAGCCCGCCTATTATAAGAATGCTATAATAAATATATACTTAAATATCCTAGAAAATATAAGCTTTATAATCTAATTTTATAAGAGTATTACTAGCTAAATATATATTAATATATAAATTGCTAGACCTAGAATTACTATATTTATTATTATATTATACTCTTAAATAAAGGTTATTAAAAAATCTTATATTAGCTCCCTATTCTTAAATATTCTTAGTAAGATATCTTAATAGATTTTATTATTAAATTTATACCTTGCTAAGGTTATAATATTATATTAGTTATTATAGACTAACTTATAAAGATAAAATATTTTATTTTTTACTAAGCTATCTGTAATATTAAAGAAGTAATATAATTATATATTTATTATATATAGAAGCTTTATAGATTACTAAAGATTATAATATTTAATTAAAGCCCTTAGTTTATTATTACTTTCTAAAAATACTTAACCTAATATTTAAATATTATAAACCTATTATTTACTGCTTATTATCTTAAGACTAATAATTAGACTAAGAGAATAAATATTATCCTAGAATAATATCTATATGCCTATATTAGCTATTTATAAGATAATTAGATTAATTAGCTATCTCTAATTAAGTTTATGTTAAACTCTTATTATTCTAAGATTATTAGAGTATTATCTTTTTTTATTAACTATAAATTCTATCTATATATAGGATTTAAGCCTATCTAATATATAAACTAGCCTATTATTAAAGATGCTAAAGCCTTTACTAAAAAGATATAAGATATTATAGATTATATCTATACCTAGATTTATATTGCTTAAGCCTATTATAAAGAGTAGACTAATTATTACTAAATCTTAGCCCGCCGCTATTATATAAAATAGTCTGTTTAATTAAATACTTAGAATATTTATACTTAGCGCTTTTAGAAGAAACTTAACTAAAAGAATCTTAGCCTATTCTATATTATTAAGGTTATTAACTTATATACTTACTAGCTTAATTTACCTACCTTAATATATATTTATTTTATATTTAATATTAGCCTGCTTTGCCTTATTATTAAAGACCCTATACCTAAATAGAGATAATCTTTATTACTACTTATTAAAGTTAATAGCCTTAAGGAATAAGTTATTAAAAATATTCTAAACTCCTAATAAAAATATTATAGATATAAAGGCTTTTAATTATAATATATTATTAAATAGTTAAATTATAATAACCTAATTAAAAAGCCTATATATTACTTATAATATGCCTAGGAAATTATTATAAATTTTTATTACTACTATCTAAATAAACTAAAGCCTAAGAATAATCTTAATAAAGCTTAATCTTAAGGAAGAGAGTATTATTATAATACTAATATAGGGGATTATATAAAAAGTTATATAATCTCATAAAGATATCTTTAATATATAGCTTAATCTGAATTTAAGTTCCTTAAGCTATATCTTATTTACTAAGCCTGCCTGTAATAGCCCATTTTAGTCTAAATTAGCTAGATAAAGATCTTATAGCTAGTCCTAGTATTAACTACCTTATTCTATTTATTCTAACCCGCTTCCTAAGCCCGCACCTTAATAAGTAATATTATAAGAATTTCTTATTAATTATAGGAATTTATTAAATAATAGTCTAGATTTTTAATAAACATATAATATTTATAATATTAGTAAGATAACTCTCTATAATATCTCTTAAAGTAAAATAAAAATCCTTTAATAAAGAATATATATAATAATAAATACTTTTCTTTATTAAATTAATTAGTAACTATATAATAATTACTATTTATTTGCTTTTTTTAATAATAATAGAGATTAATAGATTTACTTTATATATTATATTAAGTATAACTTAAATCTTGCTAACTGCATTTATTATAATAGTTATTAGTTAGTTTAATATAAGATTCTTAAAATCTTTTAATTAAATAACTATAATAAATTTTTAATAAATTAATTTATTAGTCTTTAATAAAATAAATCTTACTATAATTTTTATAATAGCTAGTATTTAATAATAATTAAATACTAACTTTTCTAACTAACTATATTTACTTAATTAAAGGAGTCTTATATTAAATTAATAAGTACCTTTAAATTCTCTTTAGAGAGAGTTAATATATTAATAATATAATAGTATTAGTAGGATTAGCTAATAGCCTTTACTATAATCCTTTACTATCTTAAGGATTTAAAGGCTTATTAAATTATATTAGATAATTAGTAGTAAATTAAGAAATTATAAAAAAATTATAAGAATAATTAAGATTAAGAATAATAAATCTAGACTTATTTCTATTTTATAACTAAAGAATAATAATTAAGCTTCTTTTAATTCTTTTTAAAGGACTAATATTAAAAGGCTATAAAATATTTATCTATATACTTAATCTAAAAGAGTTTTAAATAAATTCTTTATAAGATTAATTATTATAGCCTATATTATTAATTATTACTCTTCTATATTATAGTATAATATAGTATTAAGATTTATATTATTTAATAATTTACTAATAAGCTATTATTTTATTAGCTATTTTATAGTCTCCTTTAATTCTCTAGAATAGAGACTAAACTAGAGGCTAAAGCCCTTAAATTCTAAAAAAAAGTTATTTAATTCTATATTAACTATATAATAGAATTTTAGAGTAATCTCTATAAGATATTATTAGCAGAAAGCTCTATTAATAATAGTAATTATATTAGTTAATTCTTATTACTACTATAGCGTTATTTATTAAACCTTATTTAATTAACTATTACTGCCTTATTCTAGTATAAAAGTCTTAGAAATTAGCTAAATAGCTTCTGCTTAATAATTATATTAATATATATTACTAATAGTATAATAACTGCTTATTTAAACTTTAATATTTAGTTTATTATTAGGTTAAATTAATTATTCTTTTATAAATAACTTTATAATAGTCTTATATATATAATTATTAATAAAGAGTAATTACTTAATAATTATATAAGTAAGGAGAAGTATTAATTAATTCTTAGGGTATTAATTAAGGATTTTATTAAGAAATACTAGTATTATTATAAAAAGTATTCTGCTAAGAAATAAAAAAATCTTTTATAATTAAATATTAACTATAGATTATAAAGATCTTAACTTATTTAAAAGTTTAGTTTCTTATTTTATAAACTATTTATTTTTTATAAGTAAGAATAAGGTACTTATATATATCTTGCCTTAAAGAATATTATTCTTAAATAAAGAGATTAGTAATTATTATAAAAATATCTAAATACTTATAGATAAATATATATATATATATATATATAGATATAGATATATATATTATTAAAATACCTACTAAGTTAAATTATAATTAATATATAATTAAACCTCTATAATAATTAAAACTCTCTTATAAGAGAACTTAAGAGTATTAAGCATATAATTAATCTAGATAATCCTTATTATAGTAAACTAAATTATACTATTATAATAAAATAAAAAAATATATAAACTTAATTTTATTTTTAAATTATAGCTATAAAAAGTTTCTTACTATAATAATAAGTAAATCTTATTAATAAAAATATCTCTTAAATGCCTTAAAAGAAATAAGTAATAATTCTCTCTATTAAAGTATTTTAATTATTTAAGTAATTCTATTAGTAATAATTCTATTTTATCTAATAGTATATTAATTAATTCTTTAACTAATAGTTAATATAAATAAGCCTAATTTAAGAATAGAGACTATATAAAATCTTATAATAAATAGTCTTAAATATATTTTAAATTATTAGAACTACTATTACTTATTTATACTTAACCCTTAATAATAAGATATATTCTATATATTCTATTATTTAGCAGTAATACTAAAGTAATTAACTTTTAAATAAACTAAAATTATTACTAAAATACTTTAAATCCTATATATTAATTAATAGAGATAATTAAGAATACTCTCTAGGACTAAATAATTAAACTATAAATAATTTAAAATTACTAAAAGAATATTTTAATTTATATAAATTAATTAGTAGAGATAATATTAAATACTCCCTAAGATTAAATATTTAAGTTATAAATAATTTAAGATTACTAAAAAAATATATTAATTTATATAAATTAATTAGTAAAAGTAATAGAGAATACTCTATAAATTATAAAGTCTAAAACTATACTAATAGTAAGATATTAAAGCAATTTATAATTAATACTAAATAAAGCTACTATTTAATCTTTATTAAATAAAGATAATAAGTATAATAGCTCTTATTTATAAGGCGATTTTAAGATAATTAATAAATAGAATATATATAGTCTTAATAATAAATTAGTAAATAATAATAATAGTATTATAGATTTTAATCTTTTATTATTTAATAATACTCTTAGTAATATAAATCTAGGCTATATATATATAGTAAAAAACTTAGAATTTAATAATAATCTTTTAAATATTATAATTAATTTAGTTAATAATAATAGTATTATATTATTAAGCAGTATATTCTCCTATATTTTTAAATAAACTATTTAGCTTTAATTAGCTATATCTATATTCTTAGCACTAGAATTTATTTAAAAGATTCTTATATTAAATTTTAGTTTTAAATATATATATAATATATTATATTAGCAGTATTATATTAATTTTAAAAGCAGGATTAAAGAATATAATAGCCTTAGTTTAAATTATCTTAATAAAGCCTAAAATCTTTAAAAAACCTTTTATCTTAACTATTTTTATTTTATTAATATACTTAGCTAAGTAATTACTTAATTAGATATTAATCTACTATTATTAACTATAGTAACCTTTTATTATTAGAATTTAAAATATTAAGCAGATTTAAATAATATTCTACCTTATTTATTATATAAATAATACTTCTAACTTATTTAAGACTAATATTTTATATAATATATTATAATATATAGAGGAAAGAATATCTTAGAAATAGACTATATATATCTAAGCTATCCCTAAGTATATATTTTAGCATATTATATTATATTATTATTTAAAACTTATAATAAATTAATAGGCTATAATATTTCTTAATCTTAGAAATTATTAAATATTAAATTAATAGTAATTATAATAATATAATAGGCTTAATTTTAATAAATTTTCTATTAGATATAGTAGACTTAATTCTTATTTTATATAGAGATTAAACAGGATTTATAATAGTTTAATATATAATTATTCTTCTATCTATATAACTTTAAGAGAAATATTAAGTTAAAGTATAATAACTTTATTATAGATATTTTTTTTTATAAAGAATTTAAATTTCTTTATAAGAAAGTCTGCAGATATATAATAATAAATTAATTTTATAGTTTATCTTCTACTTTTATTTTAGACTAATTAATTAAAGATTATAGTTTCTTATTTAATAAGGAGATAAGATTAAGTAATATAATAGCATTAAGCAGTATAATCTCTAATATTTAATATAGACTATAAGAAAATAATATATTAATATTATTAGACTATAAATTATAGCAGTAATTTTATATAAACTTAATCTTCTAAATATTATATAATATTATAATAAATCTTTAGCTACTTAAGTAGAATTATAAAGCTCTTTTAATTAATCTTAATAAAATAAAATCTATAATAAATTATTAGAAAAGATAATTTACTATATATCTTTAAATAATAAATAGTTAATAAAGTAATTATTAAATATTTTAAATATTATCTTTTCTATAAACCTATACTATAGTAGAGAGGATTGGTATAAAGAATGTAATTAGTTAAGGGGTTATATGCTTTTACTTAAAGTCTTTAAAAAGTCTATAAATAAAGCAGGAGAGGAGGAAAAATAGCAAAGAGATAATACCTTTTAATTATTTAAAATAAAATAATTAGCTTTTTTTTTCTATTATTATTCAATATTAGTTTAGTATTAGATTATTATTAGTTTACTATATTAGTTTATAGCTAGAGCTTCTTCTCTAGCTCTATTCTAAGCCCTAAAGCTAAATATCTTTCTCTTCCTTCTTAATACCTACTTGCTTAAAAACTTTATACTAAGTCTTAATATATCTTCTTATAATAAATTAAAGCTAAATATAGAGGGTATTAAAATATTAAGTAAAAATAAAAAAAAAAAAAAACTAGAAGCTAAGATTAAGACTAAAGCTAAGGAAAAAGATAAAAAATAGTAAAAAGATAAGTAAAATAACTAAAGAAGATTATTATTATAAATAAAAAGAGATAAATATATCTCTTAAATTAGTAGAGACAGTAAATATAATATAGGGCAAAAATATATATTAATAATAAGAAAAAGAAAAAACTGCTAAATATAAGGAAGAGCTTAATAAGTATAAAAGGGAAATAGAAATTTAAAAAAAATAAGAAATTATTAAATAAGAACTATTTATTAAAAAATAGAAGAATTTCTTATTATTATCTTTATTACTATTCCTTTAAAAAAATATAAAGAAAAGCACTAATCTTTTTAGCATTAGTTAAGATAGAAAAACTCTTAATTCCTTAATATTATTAAGTCTAGAGATATAAATAGCTTAGGCATTTAAAAATATAGGACTACTAATAGCGTAGCTAATTTAAGTTATATTAGCTTTATAGATACTAATACCTAGAAATCCTAGGGCATTATATTTTAAAGGGAATAATATTATTTATTATCTAAGGCTTTTTAAAAGGCTATATAAAGCAAATTAACTTCTAGAAGAGAAAAAAATTAAATAGTTTATAGACTATTATAGCCCATTAGTATTATTATAAATAAATACTTAACCTAAATATAAAGAGAAGAATTATTTAAAATTAGCAGAAGCAATTAAATAAAAGTACGCTTATTATAATAAATACTAAAAGAAATATAATATCTAATAGCTAAAAAGGTTTAAAAATATAAAATATAATAGCTCTAAGGACTTAAAGAAATATAATTAAAAATATTAAGCTATATTAGAAGCACTAGTAACTTTAGGTAAGTTAAGCTAATACTTATAAAGAGTTTAATATCTTTAAGAACTTTTAAAAAAGCTTAAGCAGTAAATAGTTTAGGAATTAAATATAAACTACTATACTCTATCTATTATTAAATATACTAATTTCTATAAGGAGGTAATAGATAGGGTAAAAATAACTAAAATCCTTTACTACCTTAATAGCGGTAAACTAGAGAAAGATTAAGATATAATAGCTTTAATAAAAAAGAAAGTAACTAAAAAAGATAATATATAACTTCTTATTAAACTTAATAAAACCTACCTAGATAAGAATAAAAATAGGACTAAATAATAAAATATTAAAATAAAGTTAATAAAATAGTTATAGATTAATTAATTAATAAAAGAGTTTAAGAAATTAAAACTATATAATATATAGTATATAGGGAGGCCTAATAATAATATACCTAATACTAGTATAAATATATAAGCTAAGATACCTTTAGAATTTAACCTAACTAAAGAATTTAAAATACTTTTAAACTTATATAACTTCTACTAGGCTCCTAATTATATTTAATTCTACTACTTAAATTTAAAAAGCCTCTTAAATTAAAAGCTTATTTATTAGAGAAAAGACCGCAAACTTTATTTTAAGCTAAAAGGATAGAATAAAGAAGTTATTTATCTTATATAGGAGAATATATTATAAAAGGAGATTATTAAATAAAGACTAAAAGAAGAGTAAAGAAATATTAGCTTAATTAAATATAATATCCAGTCGATTATACTAGAACAGCCTAAGAATAACTTAAGCTTTAAAAAAGAAGCTAAGGATATTATAAAAAATTACTACTCTATTAATATAATAGAATTAAATAAGCCCTAAGGAATAAAAAAAAGATAAAATAAGACTAAATAATTATATAAGGAAAAGCTATAAAAAGCAATTAAATAAGAATAGAGATTTCCTTTAATTAAAATAAATTAATTTAGCAATTATTAGCCTCTAAGCATAATTAAGAAAGTAAGGATAGTTAAAAAAAAAATAAAAAATATGTCTAAATAAAGTAAGAATAAAAAGATTATTAAAATAAAAGAGAAATAGAAATTAAAAAAGTTTAAAATTATAAATAAGCTAAAAGAGACTACTAATATAATAGGGGTTATAAACTAGATACTAGATACTAAAGTTTAAATATTAATTTAGGACCTTATTAGTCTATCTCCTAATTTATACAAGGCCTTATTTACTTTATAACTATAGTAGGTAATAATAAAGGCAATATTCTATAATATTAAAGGAGTATAATTTAATACCTCTATATTAAATATAGAGTATATAGTAAATAGTATAGATTAGTACACTTATATATTCTTATAACTTAAGCCTCTTAATAAAGATAAAGTGCTATATATAGCTATAACTCTAAAGTTACTAATTAAAATTAATAGTTATAAGAAAGTATAAAATATTATAATAGATAGTAGAGCCGAAATTAATATAATATATAGAAATATAATAAATTACTATAAACTTATTATAAGCTAGAAATTTAAAGATAATATAATATTAGCAGATAGTAGGCAGACCTCTTTTATAAGTCTCTATAAAGAAATACCTATATAAGTAAAATCTTTTTACTATAAGATCTCTTTTTTTATAATAAATAATAAGATTAACTATAATTATATTCTAGGATAACCTTTTAAGCATTAAGTATATTTATAATATATTACTCTATTAGATAAGACAGTAAAAAGCATAATTTACTCTATAGACTAAAAGAATTAAGCTATTATTTAGGTATTTTTAATAGATAACCTAAGAAATAAATTAAGAGAAGAGATATTATATAATCTATTATCCTGGGTATAAGAGTTATTAAACTAGAGCTAGAAAAAAATAATAAGTATTAGACTAAGAATAGAGAAGGCCTGCAAGAGCTATACTTAATAAATAATATTAGCTTTAAAGTAAGTAAGGAAATTAAAAGTAAAAGGGTAAGGATATTTAAACCTACTAAATTAAATAAAGGAGTTAAAAAGTTATAGGGATATAGACTATTTAAAAGGTATAACCTTTTTATTATAAAAATAAAATATTTTATTAATATATAGTATAAGAAGAAATATAAAAAGGTTTATTTAATAAATATATTAAATAGACCTATAGCAGCTCTAGGGGAATTATTAAGATAAAAAGAAATTATTAGAGAATATTATTATAAAAACCCCTAAAGAAGCGTAAAAAAAATATATAGAGGATTTGCTAAATATATCTAGCTAAAAATATTAAATATTAAGAAAAGAATAAGATTAACGCTAAACTATTTAAAGAACCTTATTATAAATAATAATTTATAGCTAAAAGAGAAAGAACTATTAATAGAGATGCTTTTTACCTAAGAAATAGTTCTTATTTAAATCTTTAAAGAGATTAAATAAATATATCTAAAAGTTATACCTCTAATTATTATTTAGACTATAAATTATAAATTATAGCAGGCAAAGAGCTTCCTAATATTAAAGATACTTTATAATATAGCGCAAGAAATAGTAAAAGAGAGAATAAATATAAAGATTCTTAAATATAGTTAAGGACTCTATTAAAATCTATAGTTCTTAGTAAAAAAGAAAAATAATAAATATTAGCTAATTAATATAGCTATAGAAGTTAATTAAGTAATAATATAAAATATTAATCTGCCTCCTTTAGCTAATAAATTCTTAAAAAAGTTTAATAAAATACTAGTATTAATATTTATAGACTTATTCTTTAAGTATAATTAATTAAAGTTAGCTAAGGAATTACAGGACTTAATAGCTTTTTATATATTAGAGATTAGTTTAGTTTATTAAGCTAAACTATCTTAAGAATAAATAAATATAGTATAAGAGTTTATATAAGAAGTTATAAAAGTATTAGCAGATAATATTCTTAATATTTATAATATATTTCTAGATAATATACTAATATAAAGACCTAAGACTAATTATAAGAAGAAAGAGACGCTATTAAGAATTAGAAGGTTTATATTTAAATATATCTAGAATATTAACAAGGTACTATATAGCCTTAAACTTATAGGTTTAATAATTACTAGGGAGAAATTATAATTTACAGTACTAGGAATTAAAATAATAGGCTATATATATAACATTAAGGGGAGATATCCTAAGTCGGCTAAAGTAATTAAGATCTTAAAATAACTATCTTATTAGAACTTATAAGAAGCGAGAGGATTTCTAGAGATTATAGCCTATTACTAAATATAGATTAAAGAATATACTATTAAAGCCGAGCTAATATATTTAATATTAAGAAAGAGATAAAACTTCCTTTAGGGGCTGAAACAGTAAGAAATAATAAATATTTTAAAAATAGCCCTAATAATAGCACTAGTACTTAAGCTAATTAATTATAAAGAGAGAGATATAATTATTATTAATACTAATACTAATAGCAGCAGATAAGGGGCTTAACTTACTTAAGAAGAAAAAAAGTCTAATAAGAGACACTTAGCTAGATATAAAAGTAGAGTATAAATATAGGCAGAGAGATAATATAATAGAGGAAAGCTAGAGTATAGGGCAGTCTATAAGGTAAAATTACATATATAAGTAAACTTCCCCTTTAGGAATTTAATATTGTTCTATATACTAATTAATAGAGCTTATTCTAAGGATTATAAATATATATTCCTTTTTTAGATTGGTCCACTGTAGCGTAAGTTATTAAGGTTTAAAAATTTTGCCTCGATTAGTAAGCTATAGTAGAAAAATTAAAATAGGCTAATACTACTTCTTATTTCGGATTTTTTAATAATAAAACTTTATCCTCTTATATCTTAGTAAAATAAAGTTAGATTAAGCTAAATTTTTAATATATTATAGAGTCGAATTAAATATATAAAATAAATTAATTTTTATCCGGATCTAACTTAATTTAGTAGAGATATAAGGGGTTAATATTTAGGCGAGAATTTTAGTAAAGTTTGCTAAGCCTTATCTAGTAGAATATTAAATTTTAGATTAATAAATTACTAAATAATATAAATTTTTAATTATTAAATTATTTTTAACTAATAAATCTTATAATAGTAAACTATTAGATTATAATATTAGGCTATAATTAAAGAAGATCTATAACTTATATTAGCATTTAACTGTTATTAAAGATATATCTATAGATTCTTAGATTAATATAGCTGCTATAAAGTTAACTATTATAAGATACTTAGACTAATTATCTTAGTAATAGATAATATAAAGCTAGAGCTTTTAGGCTATATATTAATTTAAAACTTTTATCTAATTAAAAATTTAGTAGTTAAAAATTTATATTATTTAGTTATTTATTAATCTAAAACTTAATTTAATCTAGTTATTATAGCGCTTTATATTCTAATAATAATTTAAATTATAAAAAATAGCTTAGAGATAATTAAAGATCTTATTAGCTATTTAAAAGAGAAGGCTAGAATTTTTATAAAATTTAAAAGATATATATACTATAGCTTTTTTACCCAGGCGGCTTTAAATATATATAATATAGAGATATTTACTTCTATAATAGTTAGTATTTATTTTAAGCTTATTTTTAATCTATAATAGCTAGTCTTTAAATTTAAAGTCCTTTTTATTAATAAGCAGGGGAGGGTTAAATAGTTTAATAAAGCGCTAAGGCTAATTACCTATAGGTCTTAAGATACTTTTATAATTAAGATAAAGGGCTATATTAATAAAAGCCTTCTTATATTTTTTTTAGTTATAAATAAGTTCTATAACTTACTGTTTAATATCTTTAGTATAATATTTTTCTTAGTAAAGCTAGCAGGCAAGATTATTATTATTATCTTTATATTTAATATTATAATTATTTAGGTGCTTAATATTTTTTAATTTATAAATTTTATTTTAGAGGAAATTAATAATAAAATATTAGATTCTTTAAATTTCTATAGGGTCTATTTTTAGCTTCTTATAGAACTTATCTAATATTATATTCTTTAGCCTATTATCCCGGTAATATAAGATATAATAAGTATCTTTTATAGGTTTTTATTTAGGCTATTTACCTCTATTTTTAGAGTTATTTTAATAGTAATTAAATTTATTAATAGGCTTTACTATAGCAAGGATTTAATTCAGGGGTCTAGTATTTTATTAAATAGTAGATAAGCTTCTTAAGTAGCGTAATATACTTAGATAAGAAGCCTAGGAAATAAAATAAAATAGATAAAATAAGCTTAAAGTAATATTACGCTTAAATAAACTAAATTAAATTTATTAAAGATCTAACCTAATAAGGCAGTATAATAGAGAATTTTAAGCTAGAGAAAAAAAGGAAGAAGAATTTAGGGTAAAAATTTAAATACTTTTATCTTTAAAATCCTTTATTTTTTAATCTTTTCTTAATATAATAAGCAGTTAATAGTTCTATTAGTAATTTTATTCTGCTATTTTCTCCTATAGCTCTAATCTATCTTATAGCTATTATAATATCTATTTAGCGCTATAATATTATTAGTAGGAAATTTAGTAGTTAGAAATTTAGTAGTTAAAAATTTATATTAGTCGGTTATTTATTAATTTAAAACTTAGTCTAGTTTAATAATAGGAAATTTAATAATTAAAAATTTATATTAGTCAGTTATTTATTAATCTAAAACTTAATCTAGTCTAATAATAAGAAATTTAATAGTTAGAAATTTAGTAGTTAAAAATTTATATTAGTTAGTTATTTATTAATCTAAAACTTAGTCTAGTTTAATAATAAAAAATTTAGTAGTCGGAAATTTAATAGTCGAAAATTTATATTAGTTAGTTATTTATTAATTTAAAATTTAGTCTAGTCTAGTAATAAGAAATTTAGTAGTTAAAAATTTATATTAGTTAGTTATTTATTAATCTAAAACTTAGTCTAATCTAGTAATAAGAAATTTAGTAATTAGAAATTTAATAGTCGAAAATTTATATTAGTTAGTTATTTATTAATCTGAAACTTAGTCTAATTTAATAATAAGAAATTTAATAATTAGAAATTTAATAGTTGAAAATTTATATTAATTAGTTATTTATTAATTTAAAACTTAGTTTAATTTAATAGTAAGAAATTTAATAATTAGAAATTTAGTAGTTAAAAATTTATATTAGTTAGTTATTTATTAATTTAAAACTTAGTCTAATTTAATAATAAGAAATTTAATAGTTAGAAATTTAATAGTCGAAAATTTATATTAGTTAGTTATTTATTAATTTAAAACTTAGTCTAGTCTAATAGTAAGAAATTTAATAATTAGAAATTTAGTAGTTAAAAATTTATATTAGTTAGTTATTTATTAATCTAAAACTTAGTTTAGTTTAATAATAAGAAATTTAGTAATTAGAAATTTAGTAGTTAAAAATTTATATTAATTAGTTATTTATTAATTTAAAACTTAGTCTAGTCTAGTAATAAGAAATTATTAAAGGCCTTCTTTAGCTACCTCTTTTAGCACTTTACTCCTTAGCAATTATATAATTTAGTAAGCCTATATAGGCTTTGCCTAGCTCTTAGATTTAATTAAATAAGCTTTCTCCTACTTTCTTTAAAAATTTAATAATTAGAAATTTAGTAGTTAAAAATTTATATTAGTTAATTATTTATTAATTTAAAACTTAGTTTAATCTAGTAATAAGAAATTTAGTAATTAGAAATTTATATTAATTAGTTATTTATTAATCTAAAACTAAGTAATCTGAAACTTTATTATACTAAAGAAGAATATCTAGGTAAAGTAAAGGTTAGTAAATAGCTCCTTTAGTATGCTTTTTAATATTATATAGGTTTAAGATAATAATTATTAGCAAGATCTACTACTAGCTCTTTTAATCCGCTTTAATAATAATTAGAAGCTATATCTTTATTAAGATAGTAATAGCTATTTAATTATCCCTATTCTTTAATCTTACTAGGAGTTTATTTATAATTATATTAATTACTAATAGACTTAGTTCCCTATTATAGTAGCATATGCTATTAATATATATAAATCCCAGGGTATAATACTAGACTAGGCTATATTAAATCTCTCCTATCTAGAGTTTATAAAGAATTTAAATTATATAGCTATTTCCTGCGTATAAATACTCTCTAGTATCTTATTTAAGGCACCGTTTAATTACCTAAGACTTTAATATAGGCTAAATAGTTTTAAGGACCTACAGAGGGTTAATATAGACTATTAGAGGTCTTAATATATAAATAGGCATTCTATAGCTTCTTCCTATACTAACCTATAGTTTATATACTTAGATTATTTATGCAGTTCTTTTTGCTTCTCTAATCTCTTCTTCTAATATTCTAGATATTATAATATTATATATAGAAGAATTAGAGGCTATAAATAATAGTAAAGAGAATAGTAGTAATTAGTAAGATATAGAGTATTTTATTAAGAGCTTATTTAATATTTAAATAAGCTAATTAGAGCTTATTGTTTTTAATTATTTCTATAAGGCAAAATCATATATATAAGTGAACTTCCCCTTTGGGAATTTAATATTGTTCTATATACTAATCGATAAAGCTCGTTCTAAGAATTATAAATATATATTCCTTTTTTGGATTGGTCCACTGTAGCGTAAGTTATTAAGGTTTAAAGATTTTACCTTAATTAATAAGCTATAGTAGAAAAATTAAAATAGGCTAATACCGCTTCTTATTTCGGATTTTTTAATAATAAAACTTTATCCCTTTATATCTTAGTAAAATAAAGTTAGATTAAGCTAAATTTTTAATATATTATAGAGTTAAATTAGATATATAAAATAAATTAATTTTTATCTAAATCTAACCTAATTTAATAGAGATATAGGGGGTTAATATTTAGGCGAGAATTTTAGTAGGGTTTACTAAGCCTTATTTAATAAGATATTAAATTTCAGATTAATAAATTACTAAATAATATAAATTTTTAATTATTAAATTATTTCTAACTAATAAATCTTATAATAATAAATTACTAGATTATAATATTAGGCTATAATTAAAGGAGATCTATAACTTATATTAGTATTTAATTATTACTAAAGATATATCTATAGATTCTTAAATTAATATAGCTACTATAAAGTTAACTATTATAAAATATTTAAACTAGTTATCTTAATAATAGATAATATAGGGCCGAAGCCTTTAGGCTATATATTAGTTTAAAACTTCTATCTAATTAAAAATTTAGTAGTTAAAAATTTATATTATTTAGTTATTTATTAATTTAAAACTTAATCTAATTTAATTATTATAGCGCTTTATATTCTAATAATAATTTAAATTATAAAAAATAGCTTAAAAATAGTTAAAGATCTTATTAGCTGTTTAAAAGAGGAGGCTAGAATCTTTATAAAATTTAAGGAATATATATATTATAGCTTTTTTACCCAGACAGCTTTAAATATATATAATATAGAGATATTTACTTCTATAATAGTTAATATTTATTTTAAGCTTATTCTTAATCTATAATAGCTAGTCTTTAAATTTAAGGTCCTTTTTATTAATAAATAAGGGAGGATTAAGTAGTTTAATAGAGTACTAGGGCTAATTACCTATAGATTCTAAGATACTTTTATAATTAAAATAAAGGGTTATATTAGTAAAAGCCTTTTTATATTTTTTTTAATTATAAATAAGTTTTATAACTCGCTATTTAATATCTTTAATATAGTATTTTTCCTAGTAAAGCTAGCAGGTAAGGTTATTATTATTATTTTTACATTTAATATTATAATTATTTAGGTGCTTAATATTCTTTAATTTATAAATTTTATTCTAGAGGAAATTAATAATAGAATATTAAATTCTTTAGATTTTTATAAGGTTTATTTTTAGCTTTTTATAGAACTTATTTAATATTATATTCTTTAGCCTATTATCCTAGTAATATAAGATATAATAAATATCTTTTATAGGTTCTTATTTAAGCTATTTATCTCTATCTTTAAGGTTATCTTAATAATAATTAGATTTATTAATAGGCTTTGCTATAGCAAAAACTTAATTTAAGGATTTAGTATTTTATTAAGCGGTAGATAGGCTTTTTAAGCAATATAATATACTTAGATAAAAAGCTTAAGAAATAAAATAAGATAAATAAAATAAGCTTAAAGTAATATTATACTTAAGTAAATTAAATTAAATTTATTAAAGATCTAACCTAATAAGGTAATATAATAGAGAACTTTAAGCTAGAGAAAAAAAAGAAAAAAAATTTAAGGTAAAAATCTAAATACTTTTATCTTTAAAATCCTTTATTTTTTAATCTCTTCTTAATATAATAGGCGATTAATAGTTTTACTAGTAGTTTTATTCTACTATTTTCTCCTATAGCTCTAATTTATCTTAGAGCTATTATAATACTTATTTAGCGCTATAATACTATTAATAGAAAATTTAATAATTAGAAATTTAGTAGTTAAAAATTTATCTATAAGGTAAAATCACGTATATAAGTAAACTTCCCCTTTAGGAATTTAATATTGTTCTATATACTAATCGATAGAGCTCGTTCTAAGGATTATAAATATATATTCCTTTTTTGGATTAGTCCACTGTAGCGTAAGTTATTAAGGTTTAAAAATTTTGCCTCAATTAGTAAGCTATAGTAGAAAAATCAAAATAAGCTAGCACCGCTTCCTATTTCGGATTTTTTAATAATAAAACTTTATCCCCTTATATCTTAGTAAAATAAAGTTAGATTAAGCTAAATTTTTAATATATTATAGAGTTAAATTAGATATATAAAATAAATTAATTTCTATCTAAATCTAACCTAATTTAGTAGAGATATAAAGGGTTAATATTTAGGCGAGAATTTTAGTAAAGTTTATTAAGCCTTATTTAATAGGATACTAAATTTCAGATTAATAAATTACTAAATTATATAAATTTTTAACTATTAAATTATTTTTAACTAATAAATCTTATAATAGTAAACTGCTAGATTATAATATTAAGCTATAATTAAAGAAAATCTATAACTTATATTAGCATTTAACTATTACTAGAGATATATTTATAGATTCTTAGATTAATATAGCTGCTATAAAGTTAACTATTATAAGATATTTAGACTAGTTATTTTAGTAATAGATAATATAGGGCCGGAGCCTTTAGGCTATATATTAGTTTAAAACTTCTATTTAATTAAAAATTTAGTAATTAAAAATTTATATTACTTAGTTATTTATTAATCTAAAACTTAATTTAGTCTAGTTATTATAATGCTTTATATTCTAATAATAGTTTAGGTTATAAAAAACAGCTTAAAGATAATTAAAGATCTTATTAGCTATTTAAAAGGAAAAACTAGAATCTTTATAAAATCTAGGAGATATATATATTATAGCTTTTTTATTTAGGTAGCTTTAAATATATATAATATAGAGATATTTACTTCTATAATAATTAGTATTTACCTTAAGCTTATTCTTAATCTATAATAGCCAGTCTTTAAATTTAGGGTCCTTTTTATTAATAAATAAGGGAGAATTAAGTAGTTTAATAAAGCGCCGGGGCTAATTACCTGCAGGTCTTAAAGTGCTTTTATAATTAAGATAAAGAGCTATATTAATAAGAGCTTTCTATTAAGATGCGGGCTTAGGAAGCGGGTTAAAATAAATAGAATAAGGTAGTTAATACTAGGACTAGCTATAGGATCTCTATCTAGCTAATTTAGACTAGAATAAGCTATTGCAGGCAGGCTTAGTAAATAAAATATAGCTTAAAAAGCTTAAATTTAGATTAAGCTATATATTAAAAATATCTTCGCAAGATTATATAATACCTTATGTAAGTATTAGCTAGTAGATCTCTATTTCTTATACTAATACTATAATAATACTCCCCTTCTTAGGGTTAAGCTCTATTAAGACTATTCTCTAGCTTTAGCCTATTTAAGTAGTAGCAATAAAAGTTAGTAATAATCTCCTAAGTATACTATAGGTAGTATATAGGCTCTTTAGTTAGATTATTATAACTTAATTATTTAACAGTATATTATAGTTAGAGGCTTTTATACCTATAATATTTCTATTAAGAGTTTAAGATATCTTTAATAATTTATTTCTTAAAGCTATTAACTTTAATAGGCGGTAGTAAAGGTTATCTTTATCTAAGTATAGGGTCTTTAATAATAGGGCGAAGCAGGCTAATATTAAATATAGGATAGATATATATTAAGGCAGGTAGGTTAAGCTAGTAGGTATATAGGCTAATAACCTTAATAATATAGAATAAGCTAAGATTCTTCTAGTTAAGTTTTTTCTAGAAGCGCTAGGTATAGATATTTTAAATATTTAACTAGATAGACTATCTTATATAATAATAATAAGCTAGGGTTTAGCAGTAATTAGTCTGCTTTTTATAATAGGCTTAAGCAGTATAGATCTAGGTATAGATATAATCTATAATATCTTATATTTTTTTAATAAAGGCTTTAGTATTTTTAATAGCGGGCTAGTTTATAGGCTAAATAAGCTTAAATCCTATATATAGATAAAATCTATAATTAGTAAAAAAGAGCAATATTTTAATAATCTTAGAATAGTAAGAGTTTAATATAAACTTAGCTAGAGATAGCTAGTTAATTTAATTATCTTATAAATAATTAATATAGGCGCGCAGGTATTATTTTAGGATAGTATTTATCCTTTTAATCTAACTATTAGTCTTAGGATAATAGGCAATAAATAGCAGGTTTATAATATTTAAATATTAAATTAGGTATTTCTAAAAAGTAATAATAAACTAGAGGCCTTAGTTAAATATTATAGTCTTTAATAGCCTATAAAGCTTCTATATATAGTAAATATATAATCGCGCTATTCTTTTAATATTATAGATAGCCTAATAGGGAATAAAATACCTTATCTTTATAAATTAGTCTATAGTAACTAATATAGCATTATAACCTTAATAAGGCATAAGTCTAGTAATAAAATCTATTAAAATATCTTACTAAAAGCATTTAGGGATAGGAAGCTAATATAAAACTTTTTAATAGCCTTTATTTAAAGGTATAATATAATAGTAGGTATAGCAATTCTAGGTCTAACAATTTATATATTAGTATATATTTAGCTAATAGTACTCTTATAAGATTAGGTTATAAAGCTTATATTTTCTAGGGTATTTAAGTATATATTTATTATAGTATTCTTATAATAGGCAAGCTCTTAGCTTATTATAATTAGGAATATATAGATAATCTCTATAATATAAATATTTTTCTCTTTATTAATAGTTAGCTAATATAATCTTAGAGTAATAGTTAGCTTTATAATCTAAGGCTTACAGGATAGATTATATTAAGTTATTAAATAGATAAGCTATATCTAGTAGATCTTTAATATTAGGTAAATATTTTAATTTATTAGGTATAGCGGGGGAACTTAATTAGTCTTATTTAATAAGCTAAGCTATTTTTTTAATAGGCTAAATAGTCTCTTTAATAGATTAAATTATCTCTTTAGCAGGTTAAATAATTTTAACAGACTAATTAGGCGGTAGGGTAGATTAAATAAGTTCTTTAAGCTAAATAAGTTAACTTTTTAAAGCAGATTAAGTAGATATTTCTATAGATTTAATAAGATTTCTAATCTCTTAAGCTATTAAATTAGTAAAGCGAATATATTTTACTATTTAACTCCTAATAATAGCTTCTAATTTTAGAGATCTCTAAATCTATAGGTTAAGGTTCTTCTTTTTTAAGACTATCTGGCTCTAATATTATAGCTATTTATCTCTCTTCTTAAAGAGATCTTTTAACCTCCTAGTTAAAATATTAGGCTTTACTTCTTATTTTTTAAGTTAATATATAATTTAGAAGTTAAATTAAGATAAGAATTTAAATTAATAGGCCTATTACTAGTTTAGCAGCTTAATTAATATAAAATATTCTAGATTATAATAGTTTGTAATAACTTTAATTAGTAATAATATGCCTTTAAGCTTAAGGCGCTATTCTTTAAAGCAGCGGATAATTATTAGCAGTTCTTTATTATAAATCTTATAATTACACTTTATAGCAAAGAGCTTCTTTAAGAAAAATATAATAAAATGCAGGATTCCTTTATTATTATACTGGGATATAACTCTAGCTAATATATAATTAAATAAGTTAGTTTTAATTATAACCTCGCGGGTTTAATTAAATAGCTTTAAGATTAGGGCTTAAATAAATATATTTTTTAAAGCTTTAAAACTAAACTAATAGGCGAGTATCTAATTAAAGGGAATTCTCTTCTAGGTTAAGCTTATAAGTAGTGCAATTATTTTAGAAAAGTTATAAATAAACTAATAATAAAAGTTACTAAATTTAATAAAGGCTTATATATTAATTATATAGATTGGGGTCTTCTATTTAGCAATTATTTTTATCTTATCTAGATCTATCTTAATATAGTCTTAGCTAATAATAATACTTAAGAACTTAGTCTTAAGAATAATAAACTTATATTTTTAGATCTTTATATATAGGCCTATTTTATATAGCTTTTATAAGATAATATAGATATATTAAATATATTTAGAACGGGTTATACTATATATTAAGATATTATTAAGATATATAATATAAAAGATATTAAGATAATCTTATAGGATATTATTAATAAACTATTAGAATATTGCTAGTACTCCTATTAAACTAAATAGTATTATTAGTAATTTAAATAGGCTAAGTTAGGTATAGAAGGCAGTTAGGTATTCTTATCCTTTCTTAATATAAAGGTTATTAAATATAGAAATAATATTAATCTTTATAAAATACTTTATTCCTTTTAAGTTATTTAGGGTCTTCTTAATTAAGGGCAAAGAATATTAATCTTTAATAGTTATTATATTTAGAGCTTAGTAATCTATATAGATCTATATCTTTTTATTAGGCTTCTTAATAAATAGAATTAGGGATATAGCGGGTAATAAGCTTAAGTAAATAAATTTCTTTCTTAGGTTTTTTTTAATCTATTCCTTTAGAACCTTTAATTTATTTTAAGATATAATATATAGGGGTTTAAAGGGGAGCAACTTCCTCTTTAATAACTTAATATTATAATTATAAGAATAATATAATAGCAGGCGCTTAATCTCTTTAGGAGAAAAGATATTAATATAATTTTTAAACTTTTTAGGCAGCAGATAAGTAAGATCTTTTTCTTAGACTTATTTAATTCTTAAAATAGTATCTAGGTCCTCTAGGGTAATTATAAATATTTAAATATTTCTTTAAGTATAGGCAGAATAAGCGGCTAGAGAAATAAAGGCTATATTTCTTTCTTCTAGTCTTCTAAATCTTAGGAGCAAGTATTAAGATAAAGTCTTTAAGGGAATATTATATAAGGTAAGTATTTTAGTTAGCTTTAAGGGTATATTATAATTCTTTTAATAATAATTACTATTAAAAGCAATATTATAGGCAATAAATTATAAGTATAAGTTATAATACTTTAATTAGGGGAGTCTTAAAATAATAGGATAATATACTAATTAGATAATATAGAACTTAGTATCTTTTTTAAAGTAATCTTTAATTCTTATATCTATCTAGATATAATATATAATCTTCCTATTCTCTAGTTCTCTTCTATTAAATATATACAGGATAATTAGGCTCTTTAGGGGGATAAGCTTTAACTTCTAGTCTTTAGCCTATTCTTAGTCTATAAATTCTTATCCTTTAGCTCTAATATTAAGCAGGGCATAAGTTAGCAGGTAGATTTTCTTCTTCTTTTCTAATATTATAGGTAGTATTATTAATTTTAATTATTACAGATATTCTTTAAAATTAATTCTATAAACAGCGGCGGTGGAGATTTAAATAATATATAATTCTTAAGCCTGGCCGCGACTTACTCTAGGCTTATTCCTTTTACTAAAAATTAGCTAGGGGATAGACTACGCAAGTCTAAGAACTAGATTGCCTGGAGAGTCTAGGGATAGGATTTATATATAGCTATAGTCTAGATCTTCTAGCAGTTATCTAAGTATAGGTAATTTTTAATATAATATTTTAAGGAGCTATATTAAAAGCAAGCGCTAGTTTTATAATATAATAGGCTATATTCTTTTCTGCTTAGGCGTCTAGAAATATTTAGGTCTATTAGGTTATATAATTATACTAGGGCTAATTTACTCTTCTATATAGGGCTTCTCTAGGGCTAATTATTATATCTTACAGCTAGAGTAGGACTTAAAGTAAATAAAGAAGACTAGATATACTAAACAGATTTTAAAATAGTAATATAAGTCTTTATAATAGGGGGCTGGTTTATAATATACTAGCAGTAATAGTTCTTAAGATCTTATAAAAATTTAATAAACTAGTAATATTTATAACTTAGGGGCTAATTATATAATAATATTCCTCAGAATTCTTAACTAATAGCTTACTTAAATAAGGTAGATAATATTTCTTTAAATATTTCCTCTTCTAGCGTTAGATACTAGAACTTAGTAAAGAAAATTCTAAATTCTTTATTAGTCTAATAGAGATTAAATAATTTACTATATATATTATTTATATAATTAGAGTTATTAAATATACACTTTAAGATATTTAGAATCTTTTAGTAGTTATTAAGAGTATAAGTCCTATCTTTAATATATAGCAATATTTAGGCATAAGGTATATCTTTTAAACAGTTAATTATATAGGCTATATAGCTCTAAAAAGTTAAGAATTAGTTTTAGTTAATTATTATCTTCTCTTAGATCTAGGCTATAAAATGCTGAAGGTCCTTTTAATTATCTTTAAACTTATCTAAATTAAAGAATCTCTCTAAAAATTTAGGGGCGGAAGAAGGTATAATAATAGGTGTCTTAAATACTTTTACTAAAGCAGCTGCAGATTTCTTAATATTAGGCTTAGATTTAAATATAAATAGAGATATATTTATAGTAAGTATAACTATATAGCAGGCCTAATCTCTCTTAAAAATAGCTTAAATATACTGCTATTCTTTTTCTTAGAGCTAAATTTTTTAATATTACTAAATAGCCTTAAGTTTAGTAATTTCTTATTTAAATCTCTATTAAATAGCGGCGAATTCTTACTAAAGCTCTTAAAAATATATCTTAGCTTAATAATTTATCTTATTTGCAGCAGTCTTAGCTTTATTAATATATTTATATACTAGGCGATAGTAATTATACTATTCTAGCCTATAACTAATAATAATATATTTAATAAACTCTTCTAGAGTTATTAGCAGAAATAGGGGAATTAGGGCAAATATTATTAACAGTATTAACTCCTGGGTAAAAGCTATATAATATTAAGATATAGGCTTAGGAAGCAGGTTAGAATAAATAAAATAAGGTAATTAATACTAGGACTAGCTATAAGATCTTTATTTAGCTAATTTAGACTAGAACAGGCTATTGCAGGCAGGCTTAATAAATAAGATATAGCTTAAAGAGCTTAAATTTAGATTAAGCTATGCGTTAAAGATATCTTTACAAGGTCATATAATACCTTATATAAGCATTAGCCGGTAAATCTCTGTCTCCTATGCTGGTACTATAATACCTTCTTATATTCTTTTTAGTTATAGATAAATTCTATAACTCGCTGTTTAATATCTTTAATATAATATTTCTCCTAGTAAAGCTAGCGGGCAAGGTTATTATTATTATCTTTACATTTAATATTATAATTATTTAAGTGCTTAATATTCTTTAATTTATAAATTTTATTCTAGAGGAAATTAATAATAAAATATTAGATTCTCTAGATTTTTATAAGATCTGCTTTTAGTTTCTTATAGAACTTATCTAATATTATATTCTTTAGCCTATTATCCTAGTAGTATAAGATATAATAAGTATCTTTTATAAGTTCTTATTTAGGCTATTTACCTTTATCTTTAAGATTATCTTAATAGCAATTAGATTTATTAGTAGGCTTTATTATAGCAAAGACTTAATTCAGAGGTCTAGTATTTTATTAAATAGTAGGTAAGCTTTTTAAGCAGCATAATATACTTAAATAAGAAGCCTAGGAAATAAAATAAAATAAGTAGAATAAGCTTAAAGTAATATTATGCTCGAGTAAACTAAATTAAATTTATTAAAGATTTAACCTAGTAAAGCAGTATAATAGAGAACTTTAAGCTAGAGAAGAAAAGGAAGAAGAATTTAGGGTAGAAATCTAAATGCTTTTATCTTTAAAATCCTTTATTTCTTAATCTCTTCTTAATATAATAGGCGGTTAATAGTTTTACTAGCAGTTTTACTTTACTATCTTCTCCTACAGCTTTAATCTATCTTATAGTTATTATAATACTTATTTAATATTATAATACTACTAGTAGGAAATTTAGTAGTTAGAAATTTAGTAGTTAAAAATTTATATTAATTAATTATTTATTAATCTAAAACTTAGTCTAATTTAGTAATAAGAAATTTAGTAGTTAAAAATTTATATTAGTTAGTTATTTATTAATCTAAAACTTAGTTTAATCTAGTAATAAGAAATTTAATAGTTAGAAATTTAGTAGTCGAAAATTTATATTAGTTAGTTATTTATTAATTTAAAACTTAGTTTAATCTAATAGTAAGAAATTTAATAATTAGAAATTTAGTAGTTAAAAATTTATATTAATTAGTTATTTATTAATCTAAAACTTAGTCTAGTCTAATAGTAGGAAATTTAGTAGTTAGAAATTCAATAGTTAAAAATTTATATTAGTCGGTTATTTATTAATTTAAAACTTAGTCTAGTCTAGTAGTAAGAAATTTAGTAATTAGAAATTTAGTAGTTAAAAATTTATGTTAATTAGTTATTTATTAATTTAAAACTTAATCTAGTTTAGTAATAAGAAATTTAATAATTAGAAATTTAGTAGTTAAAAATTTATATTAGTTAGTTATTTATTAATTTAAAACTTAATTTAATCTAGTAATAAGAAATTTAATAGTTAGAAATTTAGTAGTTAAAAATTTATATTAGTTAGTTATTTATTAATCTAAAACTTAGTCTAGTCTAATAATAAGAAATTTAGTAATTAGAAATTTAATAATTAAAAATTTATATTAGTTAGTTATTTATTAATCTAAAACTTAGTCTAGTCTAATAATAAAAAATTTAATAGTTAGAAATTTAATAGTTAAAAATTTATATTAGTTAGTTATTTATTAATTTAAAACTTAGTTTAGTCTAGTAATAAAAAATTTAATAGTTAGAAATTTATATTAATTAGTTATTTATTAATCTAAAACTAAGTAATCTAAAACTTTATTATATTAAAGAAAAATATCTAAGTAAAGTAAGAGTTAATAAATAGCTCCTTTAGCACGCTTTTTAATATTATATAAGTCTAAGACAATAATTATTAGCAAAATTTATTACTAGCTTTTTTAGTCCGCTTTAATAATAATTAGAGGCTATATCCCTATTAAGATAATAATAGCTATTTAATTATCCCTATTTTTTAGTTCTATTAAGAGTTTACTTATAACTATATTAATTGCTAATAGACTTAGTTCTTTATTATAATAGTATATATTATTAGTATATATAAATCCTAGGGTATAATACTAGACTGGGCTATATTAAATCTCTCTTATCTAGAGTTTATAAAGAGTTTAAACTATATAGCTATCTCCTATATATAAACACTCTCTAATATCTTATTTAAGGCACTATTTAATTACCTAAGACTTTAATATAGGTTAGGTAGTTCTAGGGACCTATAGAGAGTTAATATAAATTATTAAAGGTTCTAGTATATAAATAAGTATTCTATAGCTTCTTCTTATACTAACCTATAGTTTATATACTTAAGTTATTTGCGCGGTCCCTTTTACCCCTTTAATCCTTTTTTTTAATATCCTAGATATTATAATATTATATATAGAGGAATTAAAGGCTATAAATAATAATAGAGAAGATAATAATAATTAACAAGATATAGAATATTTTATTAAGAGCTTATTTAATATTTAAATAAGCTAATTAGAGCTTATTATTTTTAGTTATTATAAAAGCTTATTTTTAGAGTATTTTTTTCTATTTAAAATTCTGGCTTCTTATTAATTTATTTAGAATATTAATTATAATACTATATTTTAGCTATCCTTATACTAAATTCTCTATCTTCTCTCCCCCTTCCTATCCTCTATTATAGCTTTATATTTTTATATTCTCTTATTACCTTCTTATTACTATTAGGCCTCTTCTTATTATTAGTAACTGCTATTATTTATTACCCCTACTTTATATTTTTTTTTATTTAAAATCTTTCCTATTTATATTTATTTAAAGGGTAATTATATTTTTTCCCTCTTAGATTTATAGTAGGAAGAGAATTTATACCCTGCTTATTAAGTATAAAAGAGTATCTCTATCCTTATCTTCTTTTTTTTCTCTTCTTCTTTCTCTTCCTCTTCCTCAGCATAATAGGCTAGTTTAATCCCTAGCCTATTATACTAGCTTTTACTTATTATATAGACTTTTATTTATTAGTTTTTTTTTTCTTTCTTATATTATTAAAAATATAATATTTATTTTAATAATATATCTTTAGCAGCTCTAAAAATAATAGCTTAACCTATTTCTCTGCTTTATTAGAGAAAAAAATAAATTAGTCCTATATTATTTATTATTTAGTAATAGAAATTAATATTTTAATTAATAGGCTTTAGCAGCCTATATAGGCTATAATAGTTAGATAATCCCAGGATATTAATAGAATATATATAAGGCAATATATAGACAATTAAATATTCTTTAAGGTATATTATTAGCTTCTCTACTTCTCTGCTTTATTAGCTTTTTTACTCTATTTATTCCTCTATTTTATTAGCTCCTCTGCTCCTTTTAGTTTCTATTTAAATCTTTTAAACTCCCTAAAAGCGCAGCTATAAGAAGGCTTCTAAAACTACTCTAAATAGTTCTATGCTTAAGAATACTATGCTTAAGGCTATCTTAGGTATATTCTTTACTACTAAAGATAACTTATATATATAATTTATAATAGAGCTAATTCTATATTATTACCCTATCCCTTATATTAGGTTAAAAAGGTAAAGGCTAGCTTCTTTGCTCTATTATACCTATATAGCTTCTTTATTTTATTAGCTCCTTTATTTCTCTACTCTATTATACCTATACTAGTAGTACTAGCTATAGTAGTACTAGCTATACTAGCAGTATTAGCTACGCTAATAGTACCGGCTATAGTAGCACTAGTTATACTAGCAGTACTGGCTATGCTAATAATACCGGCTATGCTAGTAGTATTAGCTATATTAATAGTACTAGCTATAATAGCAGTATTAGCTATAATAGTACTAGCTATAATAATACTAGCTATAGTAATACTAGCCGCAGGGCAATTTTAAAATAAAAAGGTTACTAGTTTAAATCTAGCTTCAGATTTTATCTTTTTTTCTTTTTCTAGTTTATCCCCTTCTTTAAATCAATATGTTTCTATATGTTTTATATATAGTATAATATGCCTAGACATAAAAAAAGATAATCTAACTTAGGGATTAGTTTTAAATAGTTTAAAATTATAGGGTTAAGGTCTTATAAGTTTAAGCTAATTATTATTTCCCTATATATAAAAGGCGGAGGTCTAGTGTAAATACTATTAGACTACTAGTTTAAATTATATAATAGGTTTTACCCTATTATCCTATATATAATACGCTTGGCTAAGGGGTTTAAAGGCGGTATTTATATAGTTTACTATCCTAAGGTATATACTAAATCTTTAAATTAAATATTAAGCTATATATCTTGCTTAGCTTAATTAGCAATACTTAATAATTTCTTATAGCTTACCTCTCTTTAGCTATAGAATACCTAATAAAAGTAAATGCCTAGTTCTTACCTAATTAAAACCTTACTACCTTAATCTATAAGAAGACTTATTACTCCTTAAATTTAAATAGGTTAGGGACTTACTCTATATTAATTTATAGATAATATCTATTATATAAATAATTTCTCCTATAATTTAGATAATATAATCGCGTTATTTTATATATTATTATAAAACTAACGCCCTTATAGTTATACTTAAAGCGTTAAATAAAGAACTTTAAAAGTTAATACTGCTTTTTATATAGATAGAATTTAATTTTTATTTAAATTATAAATTGCTAGTAAGATCTTCCCCTCTTACTTAATTAAATCTCTAGATAATTTAAGCTTTTTTAATAGTATAGTAGGTAGTTAAATAAAACCGATTTAATAATTGCTAGAAAGCTTAAGGGATAATCTAGTTAGTAAAAAATTATATTAGCTGCGCTACGGCTAGGAGTAACTATAAGGTTTTATTACGCGCTACTAAATAATAAGCTAGCTATTAGTACTAGTAACTATTATTAGAGCCCTTAGACCCTTAGAGGCATTAAAATACCTCTTCGATTATACTGGTAAATAAGTTAATAAGTAATATTTTAAAGCAGAAGATATTATAAATAAATAAAGAAAAGTAGGGGTAAGGATTAGAAAAGGATTAGATTTAAACAATATAGATATAAAGCTAAATAAGAGGTTTTTAGAGGAGTTATTTTAACTTCCTAAAAAGTAAGCAGTAAAGTATTATATACGGTTTACTTTAAAAATTTCCTCTTAAGGAAGAGATTATATAATAAAAGACTAATTAGAGGGAGGTAAAAAAGTAGAAAAAAAGTAAAGTACTTTTACAGCTAGTATATTGTAAATATTTTACTAGCGCTTAATAATTAGTTAAGCAGAGTAGCTTACTAAGTAAAGCGGCTTATTAAGCAGAATAGCTTATTAAGTAAAGCGGCTTAATTACTAAGCAGAGCGGTTTATTAAGTAAAGCGGCTTAGATATAAATAATAAGAATATTAATAAAAACTAATTAATATTTTAATATCTAAATACTAAAAAGAATATATATTTATTAATAAAATAGATAGAATCTTATAAATTATAAAATTAATAAGATTAAACTATAATTACTTTACTATTTAATACTCTTTAAATATTTTTTAAAGGTCTATATAAGATATATATATTTATATAGTTCTTTTTGGGCCCCCTATTCCTCTACTTCTTCTCCCCTTTATAAGCTGCTAACCTTTTATAAAGATCTAGGATTATAGAATTAAAGATTCTAAGAAAGTATATAAAAAGGTAATAATTATTAAATTGCTTAAAGAATTAATTAACATTAAAATCTACTAGCTATTTATATTCTTTAACTTTATCTAAATACTTCAGCTATTCTGAGCTAAACTAAATATTTAACTAAACTAATCTATAATTCTTCTCCTATCTTTATTAATTCTATATAGATTAATATAGGTAGTATCCTATTATAGCTGCTATTTAATTTATATAGAGGATATAATAATAAAATATAGTAGGTTTATAGCTTATCTCTTATAAGAGCTATATAATCTAATATTTTATTCTCTTCCCTCTATCTCTATATAAGAGTATTATTTCCTTGCCCCTGTATAATAATACTATTTTTCTTATTCTTTCCTTTATAGCATAAAGACTAAAGTCTAGTTTATTATAGTTAGATTATTAGATTAGGATAAAATTATAAATTAGAACTTTTTAAACTTATTATTATTTAGGTCTTCTTATTAGCTTAAGATATATGCTAAGTTAGTATAGTTATATATATCTCCTATAAATATAAATATTAAAATATCTCAGACCTATTAATCTTTAGCTTCTCTTATTAGCTAAATAGGTATATTAAACTAGTATAATTAGATATAATAACTAGAGATATAAATATTTATATTATATTTGCTTAGTTTATAGCTATTAATTAGGGGGTTTAATATTCTCTCTTATAATCTATAGAGGACTTATTAATAGAAATAGATATTTTTTAAGAGATATATTATATTTAGTTTCCTTAGCGCCTAATTATTTTAATACTCTTAAATATTCTGCTAGTCCTTTTTTAGAGTTAGAATTATTATAGCTATCTCGCTTTATTAATTATAATATTTTATATATAATAAATATACTTAGCTAGTTTTAGAGACTGCCTTTATCTTTAGATAAGGAGAAAGAAAGTATTATAAAATACTTTAATAGTAATAAACTAGCAGAAGTCTTTAAGTCTATATATAGACTTATAGCTAGGAATAGCTCTATTAAATAAAATATTCTTTTTAAGAATTTCTTTTTATTATATTTTTTTTAAAACTGTTAAACTATATAGGAATAAGAGTCTATTAAGTTATCTTATTTTATTTCTTGCCTATTAAGCTTCTTGCGCAGATTAAGTATTTAATTCTTTATTTATTTTTTCTATTATTAGATTATATACTTATCTAGGTAAATATATATCTAGTAATCTATTAATTATAGCTATATTATCTAAGTTAATAAGCTTTCTAATATCTACTAGGTAAGTATCTAGGTATTTATATAAGAACTTAATTAGCATATAGAGGCTTAATATATTTAGAGTTAAGACCTACTTTATTGCCTATTAACTAAGCTTAGTATTATTTATTAGCTTATTTTAATTTAATTACTAGATAATCTTAATAGTATTAAAGTACTTAATAAGCGCTTTATAATTAGGTGTATATATATTTAATTAAATAGGCTTATCTTATGCCTTTATTTGCCTAATTAGGATAAAAAAACTAATCCTTTAAGGTTAAGAAAGTATTAAAATATTATTTTATTAGTAAATTGCTAGCAATTATATTCTCTCTATTAATTTTTTTTTTTTATTCTCTTTATCCTTTTTATCTTTTTTATTTTTTTTATTTGGCCCTATTATATCTATACCTCCTCTTAGTTTAAAGACCTTAAAAACTTAAGTAATATAATACTAATTTCTATGCGGGACTTAAATATTAAAGTAAACTTTCTTTTTTATATAACTATTAAATTAAGCGGCTATCTCTAGTTTTAAAATAACTCCTCCTATTATAGTTATTACCGCTTATTATAATAAAAATAATATTATAAGTCTTAAGTAAGGATAAATATAGTTTAATAAAGTTTATATATAGTTTAGCAGTTTCTCTTCTCCCGGCCTATAGCCTGTTATAGCGTGTCTTTTAAACCCCTATCTTATATATAAAAACTTATAATCTATATAAGAATAGTTTATAATAAGCTAATTTAGAAAAAAGCTAACTAATATATTTTAGATATTATTAAGCTTTTTATTAGTTTTAATATAATTTTAAAATATTATTCTAGAACCTACCTCTCTTAATTGTATAAGATACTACTAGAATATATAGATATTATTAATAAGAAGATAAGAAGCGCTTTAAGTAAGATAGCTCTTTAAACGCTACCTAGGCCCTAAAAATACTACTTTATTTATATAGTAAAAAAGTCTAGTTTAATAGATAGTATTCTAGTTAAATATTCTTTCCTTATAGGATAGTTTATTTTTTCTAATTATAGGCTGCTCGGAAAAGTTTTTAACCTATATTATATAATATATTTATAGTTCTAGTATATCCTGTTAAAATTAGTATTTTTTCCTATAATCTTTTTATTACTTAGTCTTTTTTTTAGTTAGGTAATATCTTATGCAATAATAGAAGTAACAGAGACAGAATATTAAAATATTAATATATTATTGAGAAATAATAAGAAATAGTATTATATATATATAAGAAATAATTACTCTTCCTATTTAATTATATCTCTAAGAGAGTATCTTTAATAAGATTATATTTAGATTATATAAAGCTATTTAACTAGGGTCTAATAATAAAATAAGTATTTTTACCTATATCTTTTAGCAAGTATATTAACTAATATTTAATTCTTAAGCTTTTTATAGATAATAAGTTCCTTAAGAATTTAAAAGTAAGTAAAGACTTCTTTTTATAAGAACTTTTTAATATTATAAAATCTCTATTAATTATCTTATTCTATTTATTCTAGCTATTATAAATCTATTTTAATAATTTATTAAATTGCTGTTTTAGTTCTTTGCCTCTTTATTTCTTTATCTTATATATCTTATATACCTTATATAGCTCGCACTTATTTTTAAATTGCTTAATTTATTTAAAACTCTTTTAATACTCTATTAGCTTATTAAAGTTTTTATTATATAAATCTATTATAATCTTAACTATATAAGACCTTATATAATAATATTACTGCTTTGCTATTATATAAGCTAATCTTTATCTAAGGCTTTTTAGGTTAAAATCCTCTTTAAGATCTATATCTATAATAGAAGAATCTGTAGTATTATTATTAGCCAATTATTTTTATTTTTTTAAAGATAAAGCTTTATTTATATAAGAATAGAATATATAAATATTCTTCTATATAACTGCTTTTTGCTTATTTATAATCTTAGACAACTTATTAGTAAGCTATCCTATTTTTATATAAATTTTATCCTAGTTTCTTAGATAATTCTTTTTTATAAATAACCTAAACTATTATTAAGGAAGAGTATTTTTAGAGAGCTATTTTATAATTAGCCTATTTAATATATTAATAAAAGGAAAAGGGATAAAATTAATAGGAGTAGAATTGCTAATAGTATTAAGATAAGTATTAAGGTTAATTAATAAAAGAAATAATTATACCTATAGTTCTATTAGATACTTACTAGGTATTTATTTAATTATTAAGAGATAAAGCATATTATAAAGTATAATTATTAGAAGGAATAGATTATTAATTATAGCTTTAGTATTTCTAACTTTTTTTCTAAATTACTTATCTCTTCGATGCCTATAATAACTAGATAGATTTTTATAGGTAATTATTTATATTATTAACTTTTTAGACTAGTATTTAAGCCAGAATATTTAACTATTAAGAAATAGCAATACCTAATATAAATAAATAAAGCGGTATTTAAGTATTGCCCGCTATTGCCGCGCTTAATTAAGCTTATAGATCTTTATAATTATAGTATTATATTACTTATAGAGGGTATAATATAATTTTTTATTTTAATACTTTTGCTTTAATTCTTAATTATCTTTACTAGCTTTTTATCTCTAGAAAAAATTAAATAGAATCTTAATATTATAGATTCTATACTTTAAGTTAGTTGCTATATATATAAATACTAATAGATTAATATCTTTAGATAATAAATATAATTTATATAGAGTTAATAGAATATTGCTATTATAAGCCTCTTCTATTTTTTTATTATTTAGTATTTCTTGGCACTTAATAGTATTTCTTATTGCCTTAAAGGTGTTTTTTCTAAATATTTAAAGATATATATCTACTAATAGATCTAGAAGCAAGGCTAAGTATATAAAATTTACTCGGACCTTAAATATGCAGGTAAAGATATTATAGACTATAATATAATTTAATTATATCTCTTTTACTTCTTTATAGAACTAATAATATACTAATATTATTAAAGATATATTAAAAGAGGTTATAACTATTTAATAAAGAGGTTAGAATATTATAGCTATCTAATTAAATTTATCTAGAAACTATATAAAACTATAATATTTAAGTATCTTCTCTATATCTAAGCCCTTATAGACCTATTCTTAGTCTATACCTTCTCTTAGAGGCTAGATGCAATAATTTAACTAAAGACTATTATACTAAGAGATATAGTTCCCTTAGCCCTTAAATATATAAAGGAGATATAAAAGAAATATTATTATTACGCGGCTATATTCTTAATATATTAATATATAGGGCTATAAATTATAGACTAATTTAAACCCTAAATAGAGGCAATTTATATTTTATTAATATAAACCTAGGATATTAACTATATAATAGGTAAAAAACAGGAGTAGATAATTTAATAATAATAAATCAGATAATATTAATATAGGTAATAGAAGCTTTAAATATTCTTAAGCTATATTAATTGTTTATATTTTATAATTAATAGTATAAAGTAAGGTCCTAATAATATAAAATTTTTTTTAAGTGCTATATAAGCGCTTTTAGTAATATTAAATTACTATATAATAATACTTTTTAAAGTAATAATATACCTAGAGAAAAGCTATAAAATTATAATTAATCGTATAGCTAATATATTTCTATATGCAGATTAAGCTATAATCTAGAGCTAGTATATCTAGTATATAATTAGTAAATAGATACTAATTACCTGTTATAAAGACTTTCTTAGAGAAATTATAGAACTAATAATAGTATAGCCTATTAATTTATAAGATAGAATAAAGATAGAGTTTAATTATTAAACTTTCTATATCCCGCAAGAGTACCTTATAGTAAAATTTTAACCTCTAGGGTAGTTTATACTTTGTATTTTTATTTCTATTATTTCTTAATGTTTTAACTATTATAGAGGTATTATCTTTTAGTAATAATTATCTTAAGAAGTTAGAATTAAGATTATTTAGTTTAAATCTTTTATAATAACTATTATTATTATTAGTAGTCTTATTCTAATTATTATTATTAGTAGTTATATGTTAATTATCTTTATTATAGTTATTATTATTCTTAGATAATAGTTATTATTAAATATAAATTATAATTTATAGCTTTAAATACTGCTCTTAAATATTAAAAGAAAATATTATACTATAGTCTAATTTTATACAGTTACTTTCTTAATATAAGATAAGCTTATTTAAAACCTCTTAAAGCTAAATAAAGAAGCTCTTTTAATAATAGTAGCGCTATAATAGAGTAAATAAATATTTTATTATCTCTATATTATTAGTAATAAAATTATAGCTTTAGCTAATTATAATAACTTTTTTCCTAATATTATAGTATTTCTTTTCTAGGTATTATTAATTAATTATATATGTCTATAATTTAAAAAATTTATTAAGTGCTTTAGTCTAAATATTATCTTATATATATATTTTTAGATTCTTAGCTATTAATAATAACTTTAGCCTTCTAAATATAATTAAAGATCTTTTATAGATTCTAGTAAGAATATATTATTATAAGCTAAATAGCTTATTATTTTAAAGAGTAGAGTATAATAATTAGATATATAAATATTAGGTTTTTTAATAATACCCTTCTACTAAGTATACTATATCTTAAAGTTAGGTATATTCTGTACTAGTAAGCAAGTATTAAATAATTAATTCTGGGTAAGCTTTATAGAGAGCTAGTATAAATATTTTATTTATCTAGATTCTATATTTACTATTTAAAATAACCTAATTATTATAATTTAAAGTATAAAGGTTAGGGAAAATAATAAATAGTTTTATATCTAGAAACCTATTTAATCGGCCTATAGAGAGATATAGAATCTAATAGATTAAACTATACATATAGTAAAAGATACTAGTCTTTAGGTTATAAAAGGTTACTAGGATTAAGTTAAGATAAAGCAACTATTTTAGACTACTAATAGATAACTTAACTATTATCTAATAAAGTCCTTAATAGGCTATAGCTAAATTATTTATAAATCTAATAATGTTATTAATATTAAAAGAGATAGTAAATAGTTCTTTAGGTATTATTATATCTTATTTCAGGTTAATATATAAGGGTAGATAATCTTAATAATATAGAAAAAAATCCTTAATAAGCTTATTGCTTAATATAGTATTTATAGGCAATTAGTAATTATTAATAAATATAGTCTAGATTCTACTAAAAAGCTATTATTGCTAAAATAAAGGAAAGATAATATTCTAATTATAGCCTTTTAAATATTTTTAAATGCTTTCTTAAGAAAGAATATTATATAATACTAACTATATAACTTATAAAAATAATATTAGGCTACTATTACTATCTTCAGGTATAGATAGTATTTATATATAAGATAGATAGCTATAATATTATATAAGTTATTTTATTAACTATTTTATAAGTATATAATAGCTATTATTTTTAAAGACTTTTTCTTTAGCTTTAAGAGTATTTATTAAGCTAGGTAATAGCTTATCTATTACTATATTAATATTAATATTCTTTATCTAATATCTATTATATCTGGCTTATTTAGAAACTTATAAGATAAATTCTATTAACTATTAACTACTATTAGTATATTATTATTTAATATTTATATAGGTATATTATAGCTATTATCCGCATTATTATTATTAGTGCTAAGGTTATTATATCTATTTTCTTAACTACTATTAAAATTAAATAGCCTAAAATCTTAAATATTATCTCTTTCTTTATATTCTATATACCTAAGAAATAAAGATATATTTTATAGCGCTCTGCTAAGATTACTAAAGATATTATTATTAATATAAATTAATAGAAAAGAGTTATTAAGGTTCTATTATATATTTTATATAAATATATAAGATTTAAAGCAGGTATAAATAAATAGTGCTAATAATAATATAGAGGACTAATTTTAATTATATTCTTATTCTTATTATTGCTGCTAATATTTTAATCTATATCTTTTTTTTTAAGCCTTATTTTATTTATCCTTATTTCTATATTTTATAGGTTGTTTATATTCCCTATAAGGTGCTATATTAAATTTTTAATATTAAAGGATTATAAGATAAATAAAAGAGTAGTATTTAAAAAATAAAATAGCTAGTTAAGGTAATACTAGGAGATTATTATATCTCTTTATAATTAATTTTAAAGCCTAGGTCTTTATATCTTTATTAGAGCTATTACTAATGCTATTATTAGAGAGTTCTCTTTAAAAAGATATTTTAAACTATTTAGAATATAATAGTCTATAGAAAGGGGAAGGTCCTTTATAATAATAATAATCCTTAATTTATTAGGTATTTCTTTCTATCTATAGTCTATTACAGGTTTAATTCTAATAGTTTTATCCTATTTAATAATCTCCCTTAGCTATCTTCTATAGCCTAGTTAATTTATTATTAATCTTTATATTTATACTAATAATCTTCTATAATATTTAGGCCTTTAACCTGCCTATCTATATAGTATTACTAGATTAAGTCTTCTTAATAAGGATTATTATAATTAAGGTTCTATATTAAGTATAAGATTTATATTATTAATAAGTTACTAGGAGAGTTTATAATAAGCTAGGGTTAATAATTCTAGGTTTATCTGTAGGTTATTAGAATATTAGATTATAATATATTATATATCCTTATTTAAGTATTACTAGTAGAAGGACCGAACTTTTATTAATAAGAATTTTAATAGAGAAGTATAGAGTAAAATATTCTATAGCTTATCTAATATAGCTATTAACTCTAATCTTATTTTAGCTTAGCTAATATTATCTTATACTAGTTTAATAGTCCTTACTGCTAGTATTATTATTAAAAGGGGAGCATTCTTTATTAAAGAATTGCTAAAAGCATAAGCCTTATAAGTATATATTTAGCTACCTTAGTTAAAGCTGCTATATAATATATTATTAAATCTTGCTTAGACCTTAAATATCTAGAATATAGGTAATATAATATAATCCTAAAATTAATCTAAGAAAGAAAAGGTAAAAGTAACTTTAGTATTATATGCATTAATATAAATAGAGAAATATATATTATTATTAATTATAGCCCTTTTATATAGCTAATAAATTATTTAAGTATATAATATATTTATAAATAATTAAATACTTCTAGATATTATAGGAGTATAAAGATATACTTAAAATAAATATTCTTATAGAATAAGCCTATTATTAACCTAAGAGAATATTCTAGTATATTTATAGTTAAAGGAAAGATATATATTCTAAACTCTAAAATAAATAAAAGAGGCCTTATCTATAGAATAACTAAATAAAAATATATATTTAGGTTTAAGACCTATATTGCTGTTAAGTTATAACTAGCTTATTTAATCTAGTCTTTTATCTATCTCTTCTATAACTAGGTTATTTTAATATAATAAATTAGCCTATATAAGTAGTAGGTAAATATCTTTTAGTAGTAATTATTAAAGCAGCTATATTTAAGAATTACTAGTGCTATTAAATTATAATTAGTCTAATTAATATAATCTCTTATTAATTTTTTAAGTAATTAAATTAATTTAAAATAAAAAATTACCTAATAAGAGTAGTATCTAAACCTCTTATAGTATTACTAGTTAAAGCTATTTTCTCCTAGTATTACTAGTATAATCAAATTATAGTTAAGCTATTTAATCTAGTCTTCTGTTAATTTCTTATATAATTAAGTTATTTTAAAATACTAAATTGCCCCATATAGATAGTATATAAATATTATTTATTAATAACTATTAAATAAGTCCTATTTAAGAGTTACTATTATTATTAAATTATAACTAGTTTATTTAATATAATCTTCTATTTATTTCTTTTACTATTAAGTTATATTAAGATAGCTAATTACCTTATAAGAGTAAACTACAGATCTCTTCTAATAATAGCTATTAAAATAGCCCTATTTAATAATTATTAATATAACCTTTAGATTATAAAGATATATATACTAATAATATCTCTAATAAAAGGCCTACTAATATAAAACTTATAATCTTAAAGTCTAAATTCCCTAATATAGATATAATTATTTTATTTAAAATATTAATTAATTATAATAGCAATTTAGATTAAATAAAAGACCTTTTTACTAGAGATTAATAAAAGCAATCTTTTTAAATAAAACTAGTTCGGAATAGGGCTTTTAATAAGGCTTAATTAATATTTAAGGTAAATAATATATAAGCTAGTATTTCTTATAATTATAAAGATTAATTATTGCCTAGTAAGAGGTTATCTATTAAAATTTTAGCTCTCTTCTAGTATAAATTAATAATAGAACTAATTTAGCAAATTAACTAATATATTTTAAAAAAATTCTAATCTCTTTATATCCTATTAGCTCTTACTTTAATAAATCTAGTTAAAATATTTAATCTTCTTTATGCTTATAGTTAGGTGAGCTAAGTAAGATCTAATTTTTATTATATTTAAAGTTAGGTTAGCTAAGCTAAGATATTTAATACTTAAAGTTATATTAGCTAGGTAAGAATATCTAATGCTTAAAGTTATATTAGCTAAATAAGAATATCTAACGCTTAAAGTTATATTAGCTAAGCTAGGAGATTTAATCTTTATTATACTTAGAGTTATATTAGCTAAGCTAAGAGATCTGACGCTTAAAGTTATATTAGCTAAGTAAAGATATTTAATGCTTAGAGTTATATTAGCTAAATAAAAATATCTAATACTTAGAGTTATATTAGCTAGGCTAGGAGATTTAATGCTTAGAGTTATATTAGCTAAATAAAAATATTTAATACTTAGAGTTATATCGGCTAGGCTAGGAGATTTAACTTTTATTATATTTAGAGTTAAATTAGCTAAGCTAGAATATCTAATGCTTAGAGTTATATTAACTAAGTAAAAATATCTAATGCTTAGAGTTATATTAGCTAGGCTAAGAAATCTAACTTTTATTATACTTAAAGTTAGATTAGCTAGGCTAGAATATTTAATGCTTAAAGTTATATTAGCTAAGTAAAAATATCTAATACTTAGAGTTATATTAGCTAGGTAAAAATATTTAATACTTAAAGTTATATTAACTAAGTAAGAATATTTAATGCTTAAAGTTATATTAGCTAGGCTAAGAGATCTAATTTTTATTATATTTATAATTACTCTTAACTCCTAGATAATAGGATTAAGATAAGGTTATTATAACTATAGAGAATTTAGATTATATTAACTTTAATATTAATAATTTTTTTATTAAAGACCTTAAAATAAGTAGTAATAAAAGTAATATATTAATCTATTATAATTCTAACTGCAATAATAATAAGTAAGTAGTTATTAATAGGTTTAAATACAGAATATAAATATTGCTTACTTAATCTAATTATCTATATTATTATTACTAGGTAATTAGGAAATAATAAGAATAAAAAGAAATATAGTGTGTATTAGAGTTATTCCTTAAATATAGAAATTATTAGGTAAAAATATAAAAAGCTAATTAAAGGCATTTATTAGGGCCTAGAATCTATTAAATAAGAATAAATATTAATATTAAAGATAAGATATAAAATTTAAAGATAAAGTTAAAAAAGTAAATTTAATATCTCTTAATCTTAATTTTATTAATTATTATTTTTATATATAGACTTCTCTAATAGTCTTATATTTTTAAAAAGAGAGAAGATCTTAATCTAATATTTAATAGTATTTTATTAAGAGATAAGCTATATCTCTAAATTATAAAAAGGTAATTTAGAGATAAGTTAGGTAAATCTTATATATTATAAGGAAGGTATAATAGAAGATAGCTAATTATTTATATAGGAATATTAATATATCTATTAAGAATATAGATAATAAAGTATTATAGCTAATATAATAGAAGAAAGCCTAAATAAGAAGAGAAAGAAGTATATAAAGAAAATATATATAAACTATAGTATTTAAGAGTTAATAAACTATTTAATACCCTATTTAATATTTCTAATAGGCAATATAATATTACTCTATATAAATAAAAGCTTCTAATAAATAAGCAAATATTATTTAATATTAGAATTAAAGAGTAGGCTAAGTTTAAGATATATTATCTATAGAGAACCTTTAAGTAATAGTAATATAGAAAAGGTACTAATAAGGGGGGATAATATAAGATATTATATAAGACCTTAAGCTATAAGATATAATTAAGTATAGAGAATAAATAAATTATAAAGCAATCTAATATTATATAAATAAAATCTTACTAATTATATCTTATTAGGGGCAGACTTAAGAATAAGGCTAGAATAAATAATCTTAAAGTAATAGAATCTTTATATATTGCACTATATAATAAAGATAGTAGTTTTATTATTTATTATATAATTAAAGTTAGAAGACTTTAGTCTAGTCTTCTCTTTTATATAAGCACTTATATTAAAATAATTAGCTTATATTTAGTCCTTTATACTAGCTATAATATATTTAAGTCTTTTTAACTCTCTATATACTTTAGGGCCTCTAAAACTTAATATTAAAGGTAAAGCTTTATATAGAGTTTATCCTAGTTATTAATAATTTGATCAGTAATAAAATAGAGAAGAAAAGAAAGTATTTAATAAAAAAGCTAGGTAAGTAATTAGCTAAGCGTATTTAAATTATATTAAAGCTATCTTATAATAATTAAATAACCTACTTAATAATATCTTAATATTATCTATATATATTAACCCTAAGGCAGTATCTGCTAAAATAGTTAACCTTATCCTCTAAGTTTAAATAGTACTAGATTATCTTACTAGGTTAATAAAGCAATAATATTATATATAATTATAATATTAAAGCCCTTGCGACTCTATTAGATTTAATACTTATAGATATTTTTTATAAGCTTTATTTAAAAGATAATTAGAAGACTTAGAAGCTATTTACTACTTTTATATAATTATAGTATTAATTATCTTTAAATAATATAAATATAGGGCCTATCTATATATAATTAGAGGTATATTCTATCTTATACTTTTAACTTATTATAGCTAATAAAATTATAGACTATTAACTTTATAATTTATATACTATTTAATTAAATCTATTTCCTATATTAAATACCTTAATATATTCTTACCTATAGGTATAAATATGCTATAATCTATAATCTTAACTCTATTAAGCTAAGTATTTTAGCCAGCAGTATCTTAGGTATAATAGCTTAATATCTTAATCTAAGTATTTTAGCATTAAAGTATGCGCTATAGATAGAAGTTCTAGATCTTATAAAATAAAATGCGGAAGAAATAATACTAAGATTATTATTAGACTATAATATTTTCTATTATATAGACTAGAAAAAGAGGATATTTTATTAGCTTAATAGTAAGTCTATAGCTACTATTAGAGGTCTCTTAGCTTATAGTATAATTAAGAATCTTATTATCTAAGCTAGAATTAAATCTAAAATAAATAAGAGAATAATAGCTTAGCTCTAATAAGAGCCCTAGCTATACTTAAGGCGCTCTAATCTTTAATAAGCTAAATAGCATTAAATTCTATTGTTAATATATATTTTTTATATATATTTCCCTAAATATACAGTATTATATTTACTTTAGTCTTAATTAGTCTTATATATATAATATCTTATTAATGCCTTATAGCTATTAATTATTAGCTAACTCTTTATTAGATATACTAAACTAGTTCCTGTTAGCAGACTACTTAAGCTATATAGTATATATAATAAAGTATATCTTCCTAAGGCAATTTAGTCTATATAATATCTTTACTTTATCAGTAAATTCGCGGGAGTCTATAAGGTAAAATCACGTATATAAGTGAACTTCCCCTTTAGGAATTTAATATTATTCTATATACTAATCGATAGAGCTCGTTCTAAGGATTATAAATATATATTCCTTTTTTAGATTGGTCTACTGTAGTATAAGTTATTAAGGTTTAAAGATTTTGCCTCAATTAGTAAGCCATAGTAAAAAAATTAAAATAGGCTAGCGCCGCTTCTTATTTCGGATTTTTCAATAATAAAACTTTATCCCCTTATATCTTAGTAAAATAAAGTTAAATTAAGCTAAATTTTTAATATATTATAGAGTTAAATTAGATATATAAAATAAATTAATTTCTATCTAGATCTAACCTAATTTAGTAGAGATATAAGGGGTTAATGTTTAGGCGAGAATTTTAATAAAGTTTGCTAAGCCTTATCTAGTAAGATACTAAATTTCAGATTAATAAATTATTAAATAATATAAATTTTCAACTACTAAATTATTTCTAATTAATAAATCTTATAATAATAGATTATTAGATTATAATATTAAGCTATAATTAAAGAAAATCTATAACTTATATTAGTATTTAACTATTATTAAAGATATATCTATAAATTCTTAAGTTAATATAGCTGCTGTAAAATTAACTATTATAAAATACTTAGACTAGTTATCTTAATAATAAATAATATAGGGTTAAAGCCTTTAAGCTATATATTAATTTAAAACTTCTATTTAATTAAAAATTTAGTAGTTAAAAATTTATATTACTTAGTTATTTATTAATTTAAAACTTAATCTAGTTTAATTATTATAGCGCTTTATATTCTAATAATAATTTAAGTTATAGAAAATAGCTTAGAAATAATTAAAGATCTTATTAGCTGTTTAAAAAGGAAGGCTAAAATCTTTATAAAATCTAGAGAATATATATACTATAGCTTTTTTACCCAGGCGGCTTTAAATATATATAATATAGAGATATTTACTTCTATAATAGTTAATATTTATCTTAAGCTTATTCTTAATCTATAATAGCTAATTTTTAAATTTAAAATCTTTTCTATTAATAAGCAGGGGAAAGTTAAGTAATTTAATAAAGCACTAGGGCTAATTGCCTATAAGTCCTAGGGTATTTTTATAATTAAAATAAAGAGTTATATTAGTAAAAGCCTCTTTATATTCTTCTTAATTATAGATAAGTTCTATAACTTATTATTTAATATCTTTAATATAATATTTCTCCTGGTAAAGCTAGCGGGCAAGGTTATTATTATTATCTTTATATTTAATATTATAGTTATTTAAGTGCTTAATATTCTCTAATTTATAAATTTTATTTTAGAGAAAATTAATAATAGAATATTAGATTCTTTAGATTTTTATAGGGTCTGCTTTTAGCTTCTTATAGAACTTATCTAATATTATATTTTTTAGCTTATTATCCTAGTAGTATAAGATATAATAAGTATCTTTCGCAGGTTTTTATTTAGGCTATTTATCTTTATTTTTAAGGTTATTCTAATAGTAATTAGATTTATTAGTAAGCTTTATTATAGTAAAAACTTAATTTAGGGGTTTAATATTTTATTAAGCAATAGGTAGGCTTCTTAGGCAGTATAATACGCTTAAATAGAAAGCCTAGGAAATAAAATAAGATAAGTAAAATAAGCTTAAAGTAATATTACGCTTAAGTAAACTAAATTAAATTTATTAAAGATTTAACCTAGTAAGGCAGTATAATAGAGAACTTTAAGCTAGAGAATCTATAAGGCAAAATTACGTATATAAGTAAACTTCCCCTTTAAGAATTTAATATTATTCTATATACTAATTAATAGAGCTCGTTCTAAGAATTATAAATATATATTCCTTTTTTAGATTGGTCTACTGTAGCGTAAGTTATTAAGGTTTAAAGATTTTGCCTTAATTAGTAAGCTATAGTAGAAAAATCGAAATAGGCTAGCGCTACTTCTTATTTCGGATTTTTTAATAATAAAACTTTATCCCCTTATATCTCGGTAAAATAAAGTTAAATTAAGCTAAATTTTTAATATATTATAGAGTCGAATTAGATATATAAAATAAATTAATTTTCATCTAGATTTAACCTAATTTAGTAGAGATATAAGGGGTTAATATTTAGGCGAGAATTTTAGTAGGGTTTGCCAAGCCTTATTTAGTTAAATATTAAATTTCGGATTAATAAATTACTAAATAATATAAATTTTTAATTATTAAATTATTTCTAATTAATAAATTTTATAATAACAGACTGCTAGATTATAATATTAGGCTATAATTAAAGAAGATCTATAACTTATATCGGTATTTAACTATTACTAGAGATATACCTATAGATTCTTAAATTAATATAGCTGCTGCGAAGTTAACTATTATAAAATACTTAGACTAGTTATCCTAATAATAGATAATATAAGGCTAGAGCCTTTAGGCTATATATTAGTTTAAAACTTCTATTTAATTAAAAATTTAGTAATTAAAAATTTATATTACTTAGTTATTTATTAATTTAAAACTTAATCTAGTCTAATTATTATAGCGCTTTATATTCTGATAATAATTTAGGTTATAAAAAATAGTTTAGAGATAGTTAAAAATCTTATCGGCTATTTAAAAGAAGAGGCTAGAATCTTTATAAAATTTAGAGAATATATATACTATAGCTTTTTTACCTAAACAGCTTTAAATATATATAATATAGAAATATTTACTTCTATAATAGTTAGTATTTACCTTAAGCTTATTCTTAATCTATAATAGCTAATCTTTAAATTTAAGATTTTTTCTATTAATAAGTAGGGGAGAGTTAGGTAATTTAATAGAGCACTGAGGCTAATTACCTATAGGTCCTAAGGTATTTTTATAATTAAGATAAAGGGCTATATTAGTAAAAGCCTTCTTATATTTTTTTTAATTATAGATAAGTTCTATAACTTATTATTTAATATCTTTAATATAATATTTCTCCTAATAAAGCTAGCGGGTAAGATTATTATTATTATCTTTATATTTAATATTATAATTATTTAGGTACTTAATATTCTTTAATTTATAAATTTTATTTTAAAGGAAATTAATAGTAGAATATTAGATTCTCTAGATTTTTATAAGGTCTGCTTTTAGCTTCTTATAGAACTTATCTAATATTATATTCTTTAGCCTATTATTCTAGTAGTATAAGATATAATAAATATCTTTTACAGGTTCTTATTTAGGCTATTTATTTCTATTTTTAGGGTTATTTTAATAATAATTAGATTTATTAATAGGCTTTGCTATAATAAGAACTTAATTTAGGGATTTAATATTTTATTAAGTAGTAAATAGGCTTTTTAAATAGTATAATATGCTTAAATAAGAAGCCTAAGAAATAAAATAAGATAGGTAAAATAAGCTTAAAATAATATTATACTTAAGTAAATTAAATTAAATTTATTAAAGATCTAACCTAGTAAGGCAATATAATAGAGAACTTTAAGCTAGAGAAGAAAAGGAAAAAGAATTTAGGGTAGAAATTTAAATACTTTTATCTTTAAAATCTTTTATTTCTTAATCCCTTTTTAATATAATAGATAGTTAATAGTTCTACCGGTAATTTTATTTTACTATCTTCTTTTATAGCTCTAATCTATCTTATAGCTATTATAATGCCTATTTAGCGCTATAATACTACTAGTAAGAAATTTAGTAGTCGGAAATTTAGTAGTTAAAAATTTATATTAGTTAATTATTTATTAATTTAAAACTTAGTCTAGTCTAGTAATAGGAAATTTAGTAGTTAAAAATTTATATTAGTCGATTATTTATTAATCTAAAACTTAGTTTAGTTTAATAGTAGGAAATTTAATAGTTAGAAATTTAGTAGTTGAAAATTTATATTAATTAGTTATTTATTAATCTAAAACTTAGTCTAGTCTAGTAATAAAAAATTTAATAGTTAGAAATTTAATAGTTAAAAATTTATATTAGTTAGTTATTTATTAATCTAAAACTTAGTCTAATTTAATAATAAGAAATTTAGTAATTAGAAATTTAATAGTTAAAAATTTATATTAGTTAGTTATTTATTAATCTAAAACTTAGTCTAGTTTAATAATAGGAAATTTAGTAGTTAGAAATTTAGTAATCGAAAATTTATATTAATTAGTTATTTATTAATTTAAAACTTAGTCTAATCTAGTAATAAAAAATTTAGTAATTAGAAATTTAATAGTTAAAAATTTATATTAATTAGTTATTTATTAATCTAAAACTTAGTCTAGTTTAATAATAGGAAATTTAGTAATTAGAAATTTAATAGTTAAAAATTTATATTAGTTAATTATTTATTAATCTAAAACTTAGTTTAGTCTAATAATAAGAAATTTAATAATTAGAAATTTAGTAGTTAAAAATTTATATTAGTTAATTATTTATTAATTTAAAACTTAGTCTAGTCTAATAGTAAGAAATTTAATAGTTAGAAATTTATATTAGTTAATTATTTATTAATCTAAAACTAAGTAATCTAAAACTTTATTATACTAAAAAAAAATATCTAGATAAAGTAAGAGTTAATAAACAGCTCCTTTAGCATACTTTTTAATATTATATAGGTTTAGGGCAATAATTATTAGCAAGATTTATTATTAGCTCTTTTAGTCTGCTTTAATAGTAATTAGAGGCTATATTCTTGCTAAGATAATAATAGCTATTTAATTATTCTTATTCTTTAGTCTTACTAGAAGTTTATTTATAATTATATTAATTACTAACAGACCTAATTCCCTATTATAATAGTATATGCTATTAATATATATAAATCCTAAGGTATAATACTGGACTAGGCTATGTTAAATCTCTCCTATTTAGAGTTTATAAAGAGTTTAAACTATATAGCTATCTCCTGTATATAAATACTCTCTAATATCTTATTTAAGGTACTATTTAATTACCTAAAACTTTAATATAGGCTAAATAGTTCTAGAGACTTATAGAGAGTTAATATAGACTATTAGAGATCCTAATATATAAATAGGTATTTTATAGCTTCTTCTTATATTAACCTATAATTTATATGCTTAGATTATTTATATAGTCTCTTTTACCCCTCTAACCCCTTTTTTTAATATCTTAAATACTATAATATTATATATAGAGGAATTAGAGGCTATAAATAATAATAAAGAGGATAATAATAATTAGTAAAATATAGAATATTCTATTAAGAGCTTATTTAATATCTAAATAAGCTAATTAAAGCTTATTATTTTTAATTATTATAAAAGCTTACTTTTAGAATATTTTTTTCTATCTAAAATTCTAGCTTCTTATTAATCTATTTAGAATATTAATTATAATACTATATTCTAGCTATCCTTATACTAAATTCCCTATTTTCTCTCCCCTTTCCTATCTTCTATTATAGCTTTATATTTCTATATTCTCTTATTGCCTTTTTATTACTATTAGGCCTCTTCTTACTATTAGTAACTATTATTATTTATTACCCTTACTTTATATTTCTTCCTATTTAAAATCTTTTTTATTTATATTTATTTAGAGAGTAATTATATTTCTTCCCCTTTAGATTTATAGCAAGAAAAAGATTTATACCCCGCTTATTAGGTATAAAAAGGTATCTCTATCCTTATTTTCTCCTCTTTTTCTTTTTTTTCCTCTTTCTCCTCTTTAGTATAATAGGCCAGTTTAACCCCTAGCTTATTATATTGGCTTTTACTTATTATATAGGCTTTTATTTATTAGCTTTTTTTTTTCTTTCCTATATTATTAGAGGTATAATATTTATTTTAATAATATATCTCTAATAGCTCTAAGAATAATAGCCTAGCCTATTCTTTTACTCTATTAGAGAAGGAAATAAGTTAGTCTTATATTACTTATTATTTAGTAATAGAAATTAATATTTTAATTAATAGGCTCTAGCAGCTTATATAGGCTATAATAATTAGATAATCCTAGGATATTAGTAGAATATATATAAGGTAATATATAGACAATTAGATATTCTTCAGAGTATATTATTAGCTCCTCTACTCCTCTACTTTATTAGCTCCTCTATTTTATTAGCTCCTCTGCTCTATTAGCTTCTCTGCTTTATTTACTTCTCTATTCTATTAATTCTTTTACTCCTCTTAGTTTTTGTCTAAATTTCTTAAACTTTCTAGAAGCGCAGCTATAAGGGGGCCTCTAAGACTATTCTGAATAATCTTATACCTAAGAGCACTATGCTTAAGACTATCTTAGGCATATCCTTTATTACTAAAAATAACCTATATATATAATTTATAATAGAGCTAATTCTATATTATTACCCTATCTCTTATATTAAGTTAAGAAAGTAAAGGCTAGCTTCTCTGCTTTATTATACTTATATAGCTCCTCTGCTTTATTAACTTTTTTACTCCTTTACTCTATTATACTTATATTAGTAGCACTAGCTATGCTAGCAGCACTAGCTATAGCAGCATTAGCTATACTAGTAGTACCGGCTACGCTAGTAATACTAGCTATACTAATAGTACTAGCTATAGCAGTACTAGCTATAATAGCACTAGCTATAGTAGCACTAGCTGCAGGGCAGTTTTAAAATAAAAAGGTTACTAGTTTAAATCTAGCTTTAGATTTTATCTTTTTTTCTTTTTTTAGTTTATCCCCTCCCTTAAATCAATGTGTTTCTATATGTTTTATACATAGTATAATATATCTAGATATAAAAAAAGATAATCTAATCTAGGGATTAGTTTTAAATAATTTAAAATTATAAGGTTAAAGTCTTATAAGTTTAGGCTAATTATTATCTCCCTATATATAAAAGGCAGAGGTCTGGCGTAAATACTACTAAACTACTAGTCTAGATTATATAATAGGTTTTACTTTATTATCCTATATATAACGCGCCTAGCTAGGGGGTTTAAAGGCGGTATTTATATAATCTACTATCTTAAGATATATACTAAATCTTTAAATTAAATATTAAGCTATATATCTTGCTTAGCTTAGTTAGCAGTGCTTAATAATTTCTTATAGCCTATCCCCCTCTAGCTATAGAATACCTAGTAAAAATAAATGCCTAGTTCTTGCCTAGCTAAAACCTTGCTATTTTAGTCTATAAAAAAACTTACTATTCCTTAAATCTAGATAAGTTAGGGACTTATTCTATATTAATCTATAAATAATATCTATTATATAAGCAATTCCTCCTATAATTTAGATAATATAATCGCGTTATTTTATATATTATTGCGAAACTAATGCCTTTATAGTTATGCTTAAAGTATTAAATAGGGAACTTTAAAAGTTAATACTGCTTTTTATATAGATAGAATTTAATTTTTATTTAAATTATAAATTATTAGTAAGACTCTTCTCTTTTACTTAATTAAATCTTTAGATAATTTAAGCTTTTTTAGTAGCATAGTAGGTAGTTAAATAAAACTAATTTAATAATTATTAGAAAGCTTAAGAAATAACTTAATCAGCAGAGAATTATATTAATTAAGTAGAGCGGCTTATTAAGTAAAGCAGTTTATTAAGCAAAATAGCTTATTAAGTAAAGCGGCTTAACTATTAAATAAAGCGGCTTACTAAGTAGAGCGGCCTAAATATAAATAATAAAAATATTAATAAAAATTAATTAATATTTTAATATCTAAATACTAAAAAGAATATATATTTATTAATAAAATAGATAGAATCTTATAAATTATAAAATTAATAAGGTTAAACTATAATTACTTTACTATTTAATATTCTTTAAATATTTTTTAAAGGTCTATATAAAATATATATATTTATATAGTTCTTCTCAGGCCTCCTATTCCTCTACCTTTTCCCCTCTCTATAAGCTGCTAACCTTTTATAAAGATCTAGGACTATAGAATTAAAGATTCTGAGAAAATATATAAAAAGGTAATAATTATTAAATTATTTAAAGAATTAATTAATACTAAAATCTACTAGCTACTTATATTCTTTAACTTTATCTAAATGCCTTAGCTGTTTTAAGCTAAGCTAAATATCTAACTAAACTAATCTATAGTTCTTTTCTTATCTTTATTAATTTTATATAGATTAATATAGGTAATATCTTATTATAGCTATTATCTAGTTTATATAGAGGATATAATAGCAGAATATAATAGATTTATAGCTTACCCCCTATAAGAGCTATATAATCTAATATCTTATTCTTTCCTATTTATCTTTATATAAGAGTATTATTTCCTCGCCCCTATATAATAATATTATTTCTCTTATTTTTTCCTTTATAGTATAGAGATTAAAGTCTAGTTTATTATAGTTAGATTATTAAATTAAGATAAAATTATAAATTAGAACTTTTTAAACCTATTATTATTTAGGTCCTCTTATTAGCTTAAGATATATACTAAGCTAGTATAGTTATATATACCTCCTATAAATATAAACATTAAAATATCTTAGACTTATTAATCTCTAGCTTTTCTTATTAGCTAAATAGATATATTAAACTAATATAATTAAGTATAATAACTAGAGATATAAATATTTATATTATATTTACTTAGTTTATAGCTATTAACTAAGGGGTTTAATATTCTCTCTTATAGTTTATAAAGGACTTATTAATAGAGATAAATATCCTTTAAGAGATATATTATATTTAGTTTCTTTAGCGCCTAACTATCTTAGTACTCCTAAATATTCTATTAGCTCTTTCTTAGAGTTAGAATTATTATAGCTATCTTACTTTATTAATTGTAATATTTTATATATAATAAATATACTTAGCTAGTTTTAAGGACTGCCTTTATCTTTAGATAAGGAAGAAGAAAGTATTATAAAATACTTTAATAGTAATAAATTAGTAGAAGTCTTTAAGCCTATATATAGACCTATAGCCGGGAATAGCTCTATTAAATAAAATATTCCTTTTAAAGATTCTTTCTTATTATATTCTTTTTAAAACTATTAAACTATATAGGAATAAAAGTCTATTAAATTATCTTATTTTGCTTCTTACCTATTAAGCTTCTTATATAGATTAAATATTTAGTTTCTTATTTATTTCTTTTACTATTAGACTATATACCTACTTAAATAAATATATATCTAGTAATCTACTAGTTATAGCTATATTATTTAAGTTAATAAGCTTTTTAATATCTATTAGGTAAGTATTTAAGTATCTATATAAAAACCTAATTAATATATAGAGGCTTAATATATCTAGAGTTGGGATCTACTTTATTATTTATTAATTAAGCTTAATATTATCTGCTAGCTTACTTTAATTTAACTGCTAGATAATCTTAATAATATTAAAATATTTAATAAGCGCTTTATAATTAAGCATATATATATTTAATTAAGCAGGCTTATCCTGCGCTTTTATTTGCCTAATTAAGATAAAAGAACTAATTCTTTAAGATTAAGGAAGTATTAAAGTATTATTTTATTAGTAAATTACTAGCAACTATATTTCCCTTATTAATCTCTCTTTTTTATTCTCTTTATTCTCTTTATCCTCTTTATTCTCTTTATCTGGCCCTATTATATTTATACCTCCTCTTAGTTTAAAGACCTTAAGAACTTAAGTAATATAATATTAATTCCTATATAGGACTTAAATATTAAAATAAACTTTTTTTTTTATATAACTGTTAAATTAAGCGGCTATCTCTAGTTTTAAAATAGCTTCTTCTATTATAATTACTATTACCTGCTATAATAAAAATAATATTATAAGTCTTAAGTAAGGATAAATATAGTTTAGTAAAGTTTATATATAATTTAGTAATTTCTCTTCTCCTAGTCTATAGCCTATTATAGCGCGCCTTTTAAACCCCTATTCTATATATAAAAACTTATAACCTATATAGGAATAATTTATAATAAGCTAATCTGGGAAAAAGCTAATTAATATATCTTAGATATTATTAAGCTCTTTACTACTTTTAATATAGTCTTAGAATATTACTCTAGAACTTACTTCCCTTAACTATATAAAATACTGCTAGAATATATAGATATTATTAATAAGAAAATAGAAAGCGCTCTAAGTAAAATAGCTCCCTAAATACTATCTAAGCTCTAAAAATACTACTTTATTTATATAGTAGAAAAATCTAGTTTAATAGATAATATTCTAGTTAGATACTCTTTTTTTATAGGATAATTTATTTCTTCTAATTATAGGCTGCTTAGAAAAGTTTTTAACTTATACTATATAATGTATTTATAGTTCTAGTATATCTTATTAGAATTAATATTTCTTCTTATAATCTTCTTATTACCTAGTCCTTTTTTTAATTAAGTAATATCTTATATAATAATAGAAGTAATAGAGATAGAATATTAAAATATTAATATATTACTAAGAAATAATAAGAAATAGTATTATATATATATAAGAAATAACTACTCTTTCTACTTAGTTATATCTCTAAGAAGGTATCTTTAATAGGATTATATCTAGATTATATAAAGCTATTTAATTAGGGTCTAATAGTAAGATAAATATTTTTATCTATATCTTTTAGTAAGTATATTAACTAATACTTAATTTTTAAGCTCTTTATAGATAATAAATTCCCTAAAAATTTAAAAGTAAGTAAAGACTTCTTTTTACAAGAACTTTCTAATATTATAAAATCCTTATTAACTATTTTATTCTATCTATTCTAGCTATTGCAAATCTGTTTTAATAATTTATTAAATTGCTATTTTAGCTCTTTACCTCTTTATTTCTTTATCTTATATATCTTATATACCTTATATAGCTTATACTTATCTCTAGATTATTTAATTTATTTAAAACTCTTTTAATACTCTATTAGCTTATTAAGGTTTTTATTATATAAGTCTATTATAGTCTTAACTATATAAAACCTTATATAATAATATTATTGCTTTATTATTATATAAGCTAATCTTTACCTAAGGCTTTCTAGGTTAAAATTTTCTTTAAGATCTATATCTATAATAGAAGAATTTACAGTATTATTATTAGCTAATTATTTCTATTTTTTTAAAAATAAAACTTTATTTATATAAGAATAGAATATATAAATATTCTTTTATATAACTGCTCTTTACTTATTTATAATCTTAAGTAATTTATTAGTAAGCTATCCTACTTCTATATAAATTTTATCTTAATTTCTTAAGTAATTCTTTCTTATAAATAACCTAAACTATTATTAAGGAAAAATATTTTTAAAGAGCTATTTTATAATTAGCCTATCTAATATACTAATAAAAGGAAAAGAGATAAGACTAATAGGAGTAGAATTGCTAATAGTATTAAAATAGGCATTAAGGTTAATTAGTAAAGGAAGTAATTATACCTGTAGTTCTATTAGATACTTACTAGGTATTTATCTAGTTATTAGAAGATAAAGCATATTATAAGATATAATTATTAGAAAAAATAGATTATTAATTATAGCTTTAATATTCCTAGCTCTTTCTCTAAGTTATCTATTCTTCCGATGCCTATAATAGCTAGATAAATCTCTATAAGTAGTTATCTATGTTATTAATTTTTTAAACTAGTATTTAGGCTAGAATATTTAACTATTAAGAAACAGCAATACCTAATATAAATAAATAAAATAGTATTTAAATATTGCCCGCTATTACTGCGCTTAACTAAGCCTATAGATCTCTATAATTATAATATTATATTATTTATAAAGGGTATAATATAGTTTTTTACTCTAGTACTCTTATTTTAATTCTTAATTATCTTTATTAGCTTTCTATCCTTAAAAGAAATTAAATAAAACCTTAATATTATAGATTCTATACTTTAAGTTAGTTACTATATATATAAATACTAATAGATTAATATCTTTAAATAATAAATATAATTTATATAGAGTTAATAGAATATTACTATTATAAGCCTCTTTTATTTTTTTATTATCTAGTATTTTTTAGCACTTAATAATATTTCTTATTGTCTTAAAGGCATCTTTCTTAAATACCTAAAGATATATATCTACTAATAAATCTAGAAGTAAGGCTAAGTATATAAAATCTGCCCGGACCTTAAATATACAGGTAAAGATATTATAGACTATAATATAATCTAATTATACTCCTTTTACTTCTTTATAAAACTAATAATATACTAATATTATTAAAAGTATATTAAAAGAAATTATAACTATTTAATAGAGAAGTTAAAATATTATAGCTATTTAATTAAACTTATCTAGAAACTATATAAAACTATAGCATTTAAGTATCTCCCCTATACTTAAGCCCTTATAGACCTATTCTTAGTCTATACTTTCTCTTAGAGGTTAGATATAATAATTTAACTAAAGACTATTATACTAGAAGATATAATTCCTTTAACCCCTAAATATATAAAGAAGATATAAAAGAAATATTATTATTATATAGCTATATTCTTAATATATTAATATATAGAGCTATAAATTATAAACTAACTTAAATCTTAAATAGAGATAATTTACATTCTATTAATATAAACCTAGGATATTAACTATATAATAGGTAAAAAATAGAAATAGATAATTTAATAATAATAAATTAGATAATATTAATATAAGTAATAGAAGCTTTAAATATTCCTGGGCTATATTAATTACTTGCATTTTATAATTAATAATATAAAATAAGGTCCTAGTAATATAAAACTCCTCTTAAGTGCTATATAAGTACTTCTAGCAATATTAAATTATTATATAATAATACTTTTTAAAATAATAATATACTTAAAAAAGAGCTATAGGATTATAATTAATTGCATAGCTAATATATTCTTATATATAGATTAAACTATAATCTAGAGCTAGTATATCTAGTATGCAATTAGCAAATAAATACTAATTATTTACTGTAAAGACCTTTTTAAAGGAATTATAAAACTAATAATAATATAGCCTATTAGCTTATAAGATAAAATAGAGATAGGGTTTAATTATTAAACTTTTTATATTTCGCAAGAGTATTTTATAATAAAACTTTAACCTCTAGGGTAATTTATACCTTATATTCTTATTTTTATTATTTCCTAATATTTTAGCTATTATAGAGGTATTATCTTCTAGTAATAATTGCCTTAAAAAATTAGAATTAGGACTATTTAATTTAGATTCTTTATAATAACTATTATTATTATTAATAGTCTTATTCTAATTATTATTATTAGTAGTTATATACTAATTATCTTTATTATAATTATTATTATTCTTAGATAATAGTTGCTATTAAATATAGATTATAATTTATAGCCTTAGATACTACTCTTAGATATTAAAAAAAGGTATTATATTATAGTTTAATTCTATGCGGTTACCTTCTTAATATAAGATAAGCTTATTTAAAACCTCTTAGAGCTAAATAAAGAAGCTTTTTTAATAATAACAGCGCTATAATAGAATAAATAAATACTTTACTATCTTTATATTATTAATAGCAAAATTATAGTTTTAACTAGTTATAATAACTTCTTTCCTAATATTATAATATTCCTTTTCTAAGTACTATTAATTAACTATATATATTTATAATTTAAAGAATCTACTAAGTGCTTTAGTCTAAGTATTATTTTATATATATATCTTTAAATTCTTAGCTATTAATAATAACTTTAGCCCCTTAAATATAATTAGGGATCTTTTATAGATTCTAGCAAGAATATACTATTATAAGCTAAATAGCTTATTATTTTAAAGAGCAGAGTATAATAATTAAATATATAAATATTAGGTTTCTTAATAATATCCTTCTGCTAAGTATATTATACCTTAAAGTTAAGTATATTCTGCGCTAGCAGGTAAGTATTAGATAATTAATTCCAGGCAAGCTTTATAAAGAGCTAGTATAAATATTTTATCTATTTAGATTCTATATTCACTATCTAAAATAATTTAATTATTATAATTTAGAGTATAAAGGTTAAGGAAAATAATAAATAGTTCTATATTTAGAAACCTATTTAATCGGCCTATAGGGAGGTATAAGATCTAATAGATTAAACTATATATATAATAAAAGGTACTAGTCTTTAGGTTATAAAAGGTTACTAGAATTAGGTTAAGATAAAGTAACTATTTTAGACTACTAATAGATAACTTAACTATTATCTAATAAAATCCTTAATAGGCTATAGCTAAATTATTTGCAAATTTAATAATATTATTAATATTAAAAGAGACAGTAAATAGTTCTTTAGGCATTATTATATTTTATTCTAGGTTAATATATAGAGGTAGACGATTTTAATAATATAGAGAAAGATCCTTAATAAGCTTACTGCTTAATATAGTATCTGCAGGCAATTAGCAATTGCTAATAAATATAATCTAGATTCTGCTAAAAAGCTACTATTATTAAAATAAGGGAAGGATAATATTTTAATTATAGCTTTTTAAATATTTTTAAATATTTTCTTAAGAAAGAATATTATATAATATTAACTATATAACTTATAAAAGTAATATTAGGCTACTATTACTATCTTTAAATATAGATAGTATTTATATATAAGATAAACAGCTATAATATTATATAAGTTATTCTATTAACTATTTTATAAGTATATAATAGCTATTATTTTTAAAGACTTCTTCCTTAGCTTTAAAAATATCTATTAAGCTAGGTAATAGCTTATTTATTACTATATTAATATTAATATCCCTTATTTAATATTTACTATATTTAGCTTATCTAGAAACTTATAAGATAAATTCTATTAATTATTAACTATTATTAATATATTATTATCTAATATCTATATAAGTATATTATAGCTATTATCTATATTATTATTATTAGCGCTAAGATTATTATATTTATTCTCTTAATTACTGTTAAAATTAAATAGCCTAAAATTCTAAGTATTATCTCCTTCTCTATATTCTATATATTTAGAAAGTAAAGATATATTCTATAGCGCTCTGCTAAGATTACTAAAGATATTATTATTAGTATAAATTAATAGGGGAGAGTTATTAAAATTCTATTATATATCCTATATAAATATATAAGATTTAAAGCAGATATAGGTAAATAGTACTAATAGTAATATAAAGAACTAATTTTAGTTATATTCTTACTCTTATTATTACCGCTAATATTTTAATCTATATTTTTTTCTTTAAGCCTTATTCTATTTATTCTTATTCTTATATTTTATAGATTATCTATATCCCCTATAAGATACTATATTAAATTTTTAATATTAAAGAATTATAGGATAAATAGGAGAGTAGTATTTAAAAAATAAGATAGCTAGTTAAGATAATACTAAGAGATTACTATACCTCTTTATAATTAATTTTAAAGCCTAGGTCTCTATATCTTTATTAGAGCTATTACTAATGCTATTACTAAAGAGTTCTCTTTAAAAAGATATTCTAGACTATTTAGGATATAATAGTTTATAAAAAGAGGAAGGTCCTTTATAGTAGTAATAATCCTTAGTCTATTAAATATTTTTTTTTATCTGTAGTCTATTATGGGTTTAATTCTAACAATTTTATCCTATTTAATAATTTCCCTTAGCTATCTTCTATAGCCTAGTTAACTTATTATTAATCTTTATATTTACACTAATAATTTTCTATAATATTTAGGCCTTTAACCTACCTATCTATATAATACTACTAGATTAAGTTCTCTTAGTAAAGATTATTATAATTAGGGTTTTATATCGGGTATAGGATTTATATTATTAGTAGGTTACTAAGAGAGTTTATAATAAGCTAAGGTTAATAATTCTAGGTTTATCTGCAGGTTATTAGAATATTAGATTATAATATACTATATATTCTTACTTAAGTATTGCTAGCAGAAGGATTAAACTTTTATTAATAAAAATTCTAATAGAGAAATATAGAATAAAATACTCCGCAGCTTATTTAATATAGCTATTAACTCTAATTCTGTTTTAGCTTAGCTAATATTATCTTATACTAGTTTAATAGTCCTTACTGCTAGTATTATTATTAAAAGAGGAATATTTTTTATTAAAGAATTATTAAAGGTATAGGCCTTATAAGTATATATTTAGCTATCTTAGTTAAAGCTACTATATAATATATTATTAAATCTTACTTAGACCTTAAATATCTAGAATATAAGTAATATAATATAATCTTAAAATTAATCTAAAAAAGAAAAGGTAAAAATAACTTTAGTATTATATATACTAATATAAATAGAGAAATATATATTACTATTAATTATAGCCCTCTTATATAGCTAATAGATTATTTAAGTATATAATATATTTATAAATAATCGGATACTTCTAGATATTATAGGAGTATAAAGATATACTTAAAATAAATATTTTTATAGAATAAGCCTATTACTAATCTAAGAGAATATTCTAGTATATTTATAGTTAAAGGAAAGATATATATTCTAAACTTTAAAATAGATAAAAAAGGTCTTATCTATAGAATAATTAAATAAGAATATATATTTAGATTTAAGACCTATATTGCTATTAAGTTGCAACTAGCTTATTTAATTTAGTCCTTTATCTATTTCTTCTATAACTAGGCTATTTTAATATAATAAATTGGCCTATATAAATAATAGGCAGATATCTTTTAATAGCAACTATTAAAGTAATTATATTTAAGAATTATTAATACTATTAAATTATAACCAGTTTAATTAATATAATCTTTTATTAATTTCTTAAATAATCGAATTAATTTAAAATAAGAAATTGCTTAATAAGAATAGTATTTAAACCTCTTATAATACTACTAGTTAAAGCTATTTTCTCCTAGTATTATTAGCGCAATTAAATTATAGTTAAGCTATTTAATCTAATCTTCTATTAATTTCTTATATAATTAAGTTACTTTAAAATACTAAATCGCCCTATATAAGTAATATATAAATACTATCTATTAATAATTATTAGATAAGTTTTATTTAAGAGTTACTACTACTATTAAATTATAACTAATTTATTTAATATAATCTTTTATCTATTTCTTCTATTATTAAATTATATTAAGATAGCTAATTACCTTATAAGAGTAAATTATAGATCTCTTCTAATAATAGCTATTAAAATAGCCTTATTTAATAATTACTAGTATAACCTTTAGATTATAAAAATATATATACTAATAATATCTCTAATAAAAGGCCTACTAATATAAAACTTATAATCTTAAAGTCTAAATTCCCTAATATAGATATAATTATTTTATTTAAAATATTAATTAATTATAATAGCAATTTAAATTAAATAAAAGACCTTTTTACTAGAGATTAATAAAAGTAATCTTTTTAAATAAAACTAGTTTAGAATAAGGCTTTTAATAAAGCTTAATTAATATTTAAGATAAATAATATATAAGCTAGTATTTCTTATAATTATAAAGATTAATTATTGCCTAGTAAGAGGTTATCTATTAAAATTTTAGCTCTCTCCTAGTATAAACTAATAATAGAACTAATCTAATAAATTAACTAATATATTCTAAAGAAATTCTAATCTCTTTATATTCTATTAGCTCTTATTTTAATAAATCTAATCAGAATATTTAATCTTCTTTATACTTGCAGTTAGGTCGGCTAAGTAAAATCTAACTTTTATTATACTTAGAGTTAAGTTAGCTAAGCTAAAATATTTAATACTTAGAGTTATATCAGCTAAATAAGGATATTTAATGCTTAGAGTTATATTAGCTAAGTAAGAATATTTAATACTTAAAGTTATATTAGCTAGGCTAGGAGATTTAATCCTTATTATACTTAGAGTTATATTAGTTAAGCTAAGAGATCTAATACTTAAAGTTATATTAGCTAAGTAAAGATATTTAATACTTAGAGTTATATTAGCTAAGTAAAGATATTTAATATTTAAAGTTATATTAACTAGGCTAAGAAATCTAATGCTTAAAGTTATATTAGCTAGATAAAAATATTTAATGCTTAGAGTTATATTAGCCAGGTAAAGATATTTAATGCTTAGAGTTATATTAGCTAGGCTAAAATATCTAATGCTTAAAGTTATATTAGTTAAATAAAGATATTTAATACTTAGAATTATATTAGCTAGGCTAAGAAATTTAACTCTTATTATACTTAGAGTTAGGTCGGCTAGGCTAAAATATTTAATACTTAAAATTATATCGGCTAAGTAAAGATATTTAATACTTAGAGTTATATTAACTAGGCTAAGAGATCTAACTTTTATTATACTTAGAGTTAAGTTAGCTAAGCTAAGATATTTAATGCTTAGAGTTATATCGGCTAAGTAAAAATATTTAATACTTAGAGTTATATTAGCTAGGCTAAGAGATTTAACTCTTATTATACTTAAAGTTAAGTTAGCTAAGCTAAGATATCTAATACTTAGAGTTATATTAGCTAGGTAAAAATATTTAATACTTAAAGTTATATTAGCTAGGTAAAGATATCTAATGCTTAGAGTTATATTAGCTAAGTAAAAATATTTAATACTTAGAGTTATATTAGCCAGGCTAAGAGATTTAATCTTTATTATATTTATAATTACTCTTAGCTTCTAGATAATAAGATTAAGATAAGATTATTATAACTATAGAGGATTTAGATTATATTAACTTTAATACTAATAACTTCTTTATTAAAGACCCTAAAATAAGCAGTAATAAAAGTAATATATTAATTTATTATAATTCTAACTATAATAATAATAAGTAAGTAATTATTAATAGATTTAAACACAGAATATAGATATTATCTATTTAATCTAATTATCTATATTATTATTATTAAGCAATTAAGAAATAATAGAAATAAGAAGAGATATAGTATATATTAGAGTTATTCCTTAAATATAAAAGTTATTAGGTAAAAATATAAAAGGCTAACTAAAGGTATTTATTAGGGCCTAAAATCTATTAAATAAGAATAAATATTAATATTAAAAATAAGATATAAAATTTAAAGATAAAGCTAAAAAAGTAAGTCTAATATTTCTTAATCTTAATTTTACTAACTATTACTTTTATATATAGACTTCTCTAATAGTCTTATATTTCTAAAAAGGGAGAAGATCTTAATCTAATATTTAATAGTATTTTATTAGAAGATAAGCTATATCTTTAAATTATAAAAAGGCAATTTAGAGATAAGTTAAGTAAATCTTATATATTATAAAAAAGGCATAATAGAAGATAGTTAACTATTTATATAAAAATACTAATATATTTATTAGAGATATAGATAATAAAGTATTATAGCTAATATAGTAGAAGAAAGCTTAAATAGGAAGAGAAAGAAGTATATAAAAAAAATATATATAAACTATAATATTTAAAAGTTAATAAACTATTTAATATCTTATTTAATATTCTTAATAGGCAATATAATATTACTCTATATAAATAAAAGCTTCTAGTAAATAAATAAGTATTATTTAATATTAGAACTAAAGAATAGACTAAGTTTAAGATATATTATCTATAAGGAACCTTTAAGTAGTAATAATATAAGAAAGGCATTAATAAGGGAGAATAATATAAGATATTATATAGGACCTTAAGCTATAAAATATAATTAAGTATAAAAAATAAATAAATTATAAAGCAATTTAATACTATATAAGTAAAACTTTACTAATTATACTCTATTAGGGGTAGACTTAGAAATAAGGCTAGAATAAATAATCTTAAAGTAATAAGATCTCTATATATTACACTATATAATAAAGATAGTAGTTTTATTATTTATTATATAATTAAAATTAGAAGACTTTAGTCTAATCTTCTCTTTTATATAAGCGCTTATATTAAAGTAATTAGCTTATATTTAGTCTTCTATACTAGTTATAATATACTTAAGTCTTTTTAACTTTCTATATGCTTTAAGGCCTCTAAGATTTAATATTAAAAATAAAGCTTTATATAAAGTTTATTCTAGTTATTAATAATTTAATTAGCAATAAAATAAGAAAAAAAAGAAAATATTTAGTAAGAGAGCCGGGCAGGCAATTAGCTAAGCATATTTAAATTATATTAAAGCTATTTTATAATAACTAAATAACCTATCTAGTAATATTTCAATACTATCTATATATATTAACTCTAAGGCAGTATCTACTAAAATAGTTAACCTTATTCTTTAAGTCTAAATAATATTAGATTACCTTACTAGATTAATAAAGCAGTAATACTATATATAATTATAATATTAAAGCCCTTATAACTCTATTAAATTTAATGCTTATAAGTATTCTTTATAAGCCTTACTTAAAGAATAATTAGGAGACTTAGAAGCTATTTACTACTTTTATATAATTATAATACTAATTATCTTTAAATAGTATAAATATAGGGCCTATCTATATATAATTAGAGATATATCTTATCTTATGCTTTTAACTTATTATAGCTAATAAAATTGCAGACTATTAATTTTATAATTTATATATTATTTAATTAAGTCTATTTCCCGCGTTAAATACCTTAATATATTTTTACCTATAGGTATAAATATACTATAACTTATAATTTTAACTTTATTAAGCTAAGTATTTTAGCTAATAGTATCCTAGATATAATAGCTTAGTATTTTAACCTAAGTATCTTAATATTAAAGTATGCGCTATAAATAGAAGTTCTAGATCTTATAAGATAAAATATAGAGAAAATAATACTAAGATTATTATTAGATTATAGTATTTTTTATTATATAAACTAGGAGAAGAGAATATTTTACTAGCTTAGCAGTAAGTCTATAACTATTATTAAAGGTCTTTTAGCTTATAATATAATTAGGAATCCTATTATTTAAGCTAGAAATAAATCTAAAATAAATAGGAGAATAGCAGTTTAGCTCTAATAAAAGCCCTAGCTATATTTAAAGCGCTTTAATCCTTAATAAGCTAAACAGCATTAGATTCTATTATTAATATATGCTCTTTATATATATCTCCTTAAATATATAATGCTATATTTGCTTTAGTCTTAATTAGTCTTATATATATAATATCTTATTAATACCTTATAGCTATTAATTATTAGCTAATCCTTTATTAAATATATTAAACTAGTTTCTATTAGTAGATTACTTAAGCTATATAATATATATAATAAAATATATCTTCTTAAGGTAATTTAGTCTATATAATATCTTTACCTTATTAATAGATTTGCAGGAGACTATATTTCTATATAAAGATTATACTTTTTAAGAGAAAGAGATTAGCCGAATAAAAGGGTAAAGATCTTATTATATATATTTATTAGCGCCTAATAAGAAGGCCTAGTTTATTTAATATAAATAGTATTTTAAGATCTTAAAAAGACTTTGCAGAAAAATAATAAAATTAGTCTAGAAGCTATAAAAAAAAAATTAACACTACTTATATAGTATACTTCTTAATTATTATTATCTTATAGAGGTACTTAAGATCTATATACTACTTCCTCTAGAGAAAAGTTAACTAAATAGCAGCAGCGCTATTTACTATACTTTTCTCTTAACCCTAGTTATAATCTAAGCTCCTAGTAGTTAAAATAGCTAGTTACTAGACTAAACTATATTAGTTCTTCTGCGAGATTAAATAGTATATTATTATTATAATTAGATATAAATATAGACTAGAAGAAAAAAAAGCTCTGCTTAACTAATTATACCGCCTTAACTTTCTCTATTTCTATATTCTACCGGGCCGTTTTATATAAGCTAATTCTTAGTAAATTCTATAGAATTAGCTAAAAGAGTAAGTAAAACTAGTATATTATCTTAAAGAATATAGATAGATTTATATATTTATATAGATTTAAGAGTATAAGTCTCTATTAAGTATATATAAGTTTAAAGGTTAGGATATTATTATTTATCTCTTATATATAAATAAAGCTAACTTAATCTAGGTCTTAAGTATACCTTAAATAGAAGTATAAAATTAGTAAGAAGATTATCTGTTTATATAATAAAAGCTCTGCCTAACTAATCTATAAAAGTATATAAAACTTCTTTATAAGTTTATATACTATATATTTAACTTATTACTAGTCTCTATAATCTAAAGTTACTTCTATATAATAGAGTTATAGATATATTATAATCGACTATTTTACTTCTGCTATAATATATAGTATATACTCTTAATAAATCCCCTAGTGCATTTAAAACTATTAATACTAGAGAAGATAAAATAAGATAAAGCAGAATAAATCCTAGCCAGAAGGTTATTAAAATATAGTATCTTAAGACTTCTTTTAAAGGGTTTAAGGGCCCGTCTAATTATTAACCTTTAATAAAGAATAGTAAAGGAGTAAATAGGGAGGAAAGCCCTGCCAGTCTATAAGGCAAAATCACGTATATAAGTAAACTTCCCCTTTGGGAATTTAATATTGTTCTATATACTAATCGATAGAGCTCATTTTAAGGATTATAAATATATATTCCTTTTTTAGATTGGTCCACTGTAGCGTGAGTTATTAAGGTTTAAAGATTTTGCCTCAATTAATAAGCTATAGTAGAAAAATTAAAATAGGCTAATACTGCTTTCTATTTCAGATTTTTTAATAATAAAACTTTATTCCCTTATATCTTAGTAAAATAAAGTCGGATTAAGCTAAATTTTTAATATATTATAAAGTCGAATTAAATATATAAAATAAATTAATTTCTATCTAGATTTAACCTAATTTAGTAGAGATATAAGGGGTTAATATTTAGGCGAGAATTTTAATAAGGTTTGCCAAGCCTTATTTAATAAGATATTAAATTTCGGATTAATAAATTACTAAATAATATAAATTTTCAATTACTAAATTATTTCTAACTAATAAATCTTATAATAATAGACTACTAGATTATAATATTAGGCTATAATTAAAAGAGATCTATAACTTATATTAGTATTTAACTATTACTAAAAATATACCTATAGATTCTTAAATTAATATAGCTGCTATAAAGTTAATTATTATAAAATATTTAGACTAGTTATTCTAATAATAGATAATATAGGGCTAAAGCCTTTAAGCTATATATTAGTTTAGAACTTCTATCTAATTAAAAATTTAGTAGTTAAAAATTTATATTACTTAGTTATTTATTAATCTAAAACTTAATCTAATTTAATTATTATAGCGCTTTATATTCTAATAATAGTTTAAGTTATAGAAAATAGCTTAAAGATAATTAAAGATTTTATTAGCTATTTAAAAAGGGAGGCTAAAATCTTTATAAAATCTAAGAAATATATATATTATAGCTTTTCTATTTAGGCGGCTTTAAATATATATAATATAGAGATATTTACTTCTATAATAGTTAGTATTTATCTTAAGCTTATTCTTAATCTATAATAGCTAATCTTTAAATTTAAAATTCTTTCTATTAATAAGCAGGGAAGAATTAAGTAATTTAATAGAGTACTAGGGCTAATTATTTATAAATCCTAGAGTATTTTTATAACTAAGATAAAGGGCTATATTAATAAAAGCCTTCTTATATTCTTTTTAATTATAAATAAGTTCTATAACTTATTATTTAATATCTTTAATATAATATTTCTCCTAGTAAAGCTGGCGGGCAAGATTATTATTATTATCTTTATATTTAATATTATAATTATTTAAATACTTAATATTCTTTAATTTATAAATTTTATTCTAGAGGAAATTAATAATAAAATATTAGATTCTCTAGATTTCTATAGGGTCTGCTTTTAGCTTTTTATAGAACTTATCTAATATTATATTCTTTAGCCTATTATCCTAATAATATAAGATATAATAAGTATCTTTTATAGATTCTTATTTAGGCTATTTATCTCTATCTTTAGAATTATCTTAATAATAATTAGATTTATTAATAGGCTTTACTATAATAAGGATCTAATTTAAAAATTTAATATTTTATTAAGTAGTAAATAGGCTTCTTAAATAGTATAATATATTTAAATAAAAAGCCTAGGAAATAAAATAAGATAGGTAGAATAAGCTTAAAATAATATTATGCTTAAGTAAACTAAATTAAATTTATTAAAGATTTAATCTAGTAAGACAGTATAATAAAGAACTTTAAGCTAGAGAAAAAAAAGAAGAAAAATTTAAGGTAAAAATCTAAATACTTTTATCTTTAAAATTCTTTATTTCTTAATCTCTTCTTAATATAGCAGGCAGTTAATAGTTCTACTAGTAGTTTTACTTCGCTATCTCCTTTTATAACTCTAATCTATCTTATAGTTATTATAATACTTATTTAGCGCTATAATATTATTAGTAAGAAATTTAGTAGTTAGAAATTTAATAGTTGAAAATTTATATTAGTTAGTTATTTATTAATCTAAAACTTAGTCTAGTCTAGTAATAAGAAATTTAATAGTTAGAAATTTAGTAGTTAAAAATTTATATTAGTTAGTTATTTATTAATCTAAAACTTAGTTTAATCTAGTAATAAGAAATTTAATAGTTAAAAATTTAGTAGTTGAAAATTTATATTAATTAATTATTTATTAATTTAAAACTTAATTTAGTCTAGTAGTAAGAAATTTAGTAATTAGAAATTTAGTAGTTAACAATTTATATTAGTTAGTTATTTATTAATTTAAAACTTAGTTTAATTTAATAATAAAAAATTTAATAGTTAAAAATTCAGTAATTAAAAATTTATATTAGTTAGTTATTTATTAATCTAAAACTTAATCTAGTCTAGTAATAAGAAATTTAATAGTTAGAAATTTAATAGTTAAAAATTTATATTAGTTAGTTATTTATTAATCTAAAACTTAGTCTAGTCTAATAATAGGAAATTTAGTAGTTAGAAATTTAATAGTTAAAAATTTATATTAGTTAATTATTTATTAATTTAAAACTTAGTCTAGTTTAATAATAAAAAATTTAGTAATTAGAAATTTAGTAATTAAAAATTTATATTAGTCAGTTATTTATTAATTTAAAACTTAATCTAGTTTAATAGTAAGAAATTTAATAGTTAGAAATTTAGTAATTAGAAATTTATATTAGTTAGTTATTTATTAATCTAAAACTAAGTAATCCGAAACTTTATTATACTAAAGAAAAATATCTAGGTAAAGTAAGAGTTAGTAAATAGCTTCTTTAATATATTTTTTAATATTATATAGGTCTAGGGTAATAATTATTAGTAAGATCTACTACTAGCTCTTTTAATCTATTTTAATAATAATTAGAAGCTATATCTCTGCTAAGATAATAATAGCTATTTAATTATCTCTATTCTTTAATCTTGCTAAGAGTTTACTTATAACTATATTAATTACTAATAGACTTAGTTCCTTATTATAATAGCATATACTATTAGTATATATAAATCTTAGAGTATAATACTAGACCGGGCTATATTAAATCTCTCCTATTTAGAGTTTATAAAGAGTTTAAATTATATAGCTATCTCTTATATATAAATACTCTTTAGTATCTTATTTAAAATACTGTTTAATTATCTAAAACTTTAATATAAGTTAAGTAGTTCTAGGGACCTGCGGAGGGTTAATATAGACTATTAAAGATCTTAATATATAAGTAAGTATTCTATAGCTTCTTCCTATATTAACTTATAGTTTATATGCTTAAGTTATTTATATAGTCTTTTTTACCTCTTTAATCTCTCCTTTTAATATTCTAGATATTATAATACTATCTATAAGGCAAAATTACATATATAAGTAAACTTCCCCTTTAAGAATTTAATATTGTTCTATATACTAATTAATAGAGCTTATTCTAAGAATTATAAATATATATTCCTTTTTTAAATTGGTCCACTATAGCATAAGTTATTAAGGTTTAAAGATTTTACCTCAATTAGTAAGCCATAGTAGAAAAATCAAAATAGGCTAGCGCCGCTTCTTATTTCGGATTTTTCAATAATAAAACTTTATCCCCTTATATCTTAGTAAAATAAAGTCAGATTAAGCTAAATTTTTAATATGTTATAGAGTCGAATTAAATATATAAAATAAATTAATTTCTATCCAGATTTAACCTAATTTAGTAGAGATATAGGGAGTTAATATTTGGGCAAGAATTTTAATAAAGTTTACTAAGCCTTATTTAATAAGATACTAAATTTTAGATTAATAAATTACTGAATAATATAAATTTTCGACTATTAAATTATTTCTAACTAATAAATCTTATAATAGCAGACTGCTAGATTATAATATTAAGCTATAATTAAAGGAGATCTATAACTTATATCGGCATTTAACTATTACTAGAGATATATCTATAAATTCTTAGGTTAATATAGCTGCTATAAAGTCAACTATTATAAAATATTTAGACCAGTTATTCTAATAATAGATAATATAGAGCTAGAGCCTCTAGGCTATATATTAGTTTAGAACTTCTATCTAATTAAAAATTTAATAATTAAAAATTTATATTATTTAATTATTTATTAATCTAAAACTTAATTTAATCTAATTATTATAATACTTTATATTCTAATAATAATTTAAGTTATAAAAAATAGCTTAAAGATAGTTAAAGATCTTATTAGCTGTTTAAAAGGAGAGGCTAGAATCTTTATAAAATTTAAGAGATATATATACTATAGCTTTTCTACTTAGGCAGTTTTAAATATATATAATATAGAGATATTTACTTCTATAATAGTTAGTATTTACTTTAAGCTTATTCTTAATCTATAATAGCTAATCTTTAAATTTAGGGTCTTTTCTATTAATAAGCAAGAGAGGATTAAGTAATTTAATAAAGCGCTAAGGCTAATTACCTATAGGTTCTAAGGTGCTTTTATAATTAAGATAAAGGGCTATATTAATAAGAGTCTCCTTATATTTTTCTTAATTATAAATAAATTCTATAACTTATTGTTTAATATTTTTAATATAATATTTCTTCTAATAAAGCTAGCAGGCAAGGTTATTATTATTATCTTTATATTTAATATTATAATTATTTAAATGCTTAATATTCTTTAATTTATAAATTTTATTCTAGAGGAAATTAATAATAAAATATTAGATTTTCTAGATTTTTATAGGGTCTGCTTTTAGCTTCTTATAGAACTTATTTAATATTATATTCTCTAGCCTATTATCCCAGTAGTATAAGATATAATAAGTATCTTTTACAGGTTTTTATTTAGGCTATTTATCTCTATCTTTAGAATTATCTTAATAATAATTAGATTTATTAATAGGCTTTATTATAGCAAGGATTTAATTTAAGGGTTTAATATTTTATTAAGTAATAAATAGGCTTCTTAGGTAATATAATATACTTAGATAAGAAGCCTAAGAAATAAAATAAGATAAGTAGAATAAGCTTAAAATAATATTATGCTTAAGCAAATTAAATCAAATTTATTAAAGATCTAACCTAGTAAGGCAATATAATAGAGAACTTTAAGCTAAAGAAGAAAAGAAAAAAGAATTTAGGGTAAAAATCTAAATACTTTTATCTTTAAAATCCTTTATTTCTTAATTTTTTCTTAATATAGTAAGTAATTAATAGTTTTATTGGTAGTTTTACTCTACTATCTCCTCTTATAGCTCTAATCTATCTTATAGCTATTGCAATACCTATTTAGTACTATAATATTACTAGTAAGAAATTTAGTAATTAGAAATTTAGTAGTTGAAAATTTATATTAGTTAGTTATTTATTAATTTAAAACTTAGTCTAATCTAATAATAGGAAATTTAGTAGTTAGAAATTTAGTAGTTAAAAATTTATATTAGTTAGTTATTTATTAATCTAAAACTTAGTTTAGTCTAGTAATAAAAAATTTAGTAGTTAGAAATTTAGTAGTTAAAAATTTATATTAGTTAGTTATTTATTAATCTAAAACTAAGTAATCTAAAACTTTATTATGCTAAAAAAAATATCTAAGTAGAGTAAAAGTTAGTAAATAGCTCCTTTAATATGCTTTTTAATATTATATAGATTTAGGACAATAATTATTAGCAAGATCTGCTATTAGCTCTTTTAGTCTACTTTAATAATAATTAAAGACTATATCTCTGCTAAGATAATAATAGCTATCTAATTATCTCTATCCTTTAATCTTACTGGGAGTTTATTTATAACTATATTAATTATTAACAGACCCAGTTCTCTATTATAATAGCATATACTATTAGTATATATAAATCTCAGGATATAATACTGGACTAGGCTATATTAAATCTCTCTTATCTAGAGTTTATAAAGAGTTTAAACTATATAATTATCTCCTATATATAAATACTCTCTAATATCTTATTTAAGGTACTGTTTAATTATCTAAAACTTTAATATAGGCTAGGTAATTCTAGAGACCTACAGAGAGTTAATATAGACTGTTAAAGGTCCTAATATATAAGTAAATATCCTATAGCTTCTTCTTGTGCTAATCTATAGTTTATATACTTAGATTATTTATATAGTCCCTTTTACCCCTCTAATCTCTTCTTCTAATATCCTAGATACTATAATATTATATATAAAGGAATTAGAGGCTATAAATAATAATAGAGAGGATAGTAATAATTAGCAAGATATAGAATATTTTATTAAGAGTTTATTTAATATCTAAATAAGCTAATTAAAGCTTATTATTTTTAATTATTATAAAAGCTTGCTTTTAGAGTATTTTTTTCTATTTAAAATACTAGCTTCTTATTAATTTATTTAAAATATTAATTATAATGCTATACTCTAGCCGTTCTTATACTAAATTCTCTATCTCTTCTCCCTCTTCTTATCTTCTATTATAGCTTTATATTTCTATATTCCTTTATTATCTTTCTATTATTATTAGGCCTTCTCCTACTATTAATAACTGCTATTATTTATTACCCTTACTTTATATTTCTTCCTATTTAAAATTCTTCCTATTTATATTTACCTAGAGAGTAATTATATTTTTTCCCCCTTAAATTTATAGCAGGGAGGGGATTTATATTCTACTTATTAAGTATAAAAAAGTGCTTCTATCCTTATCTTCTCTTCTTCTTCTTTTTTCTTCTCTTAATATAGTAGCAAGCCTACCTACCTATAGGCCCCGCTATACTTTACTTTTTTTATTATTATATATTATTTCCTTTATAGATTTTATAGCCGGGGGCTACTTAGAGTAATAGCCCCTAATTTAAATTATTAAGATCTATATAAAAATAAATATATTATTTATAAGGGCGATTATTATTAACCTGCTAGGAGCCTATAATAGGCTATACTATTAGTTCTCTATTAGCTATTGCTAACTTAATAGCTTAGGCCTAATTTATTAGGGCGCCTAGCTAATTCCTTTATAGCTTATTAATTATTTTAATAGACCTGCTCTTTTATTTTATTATTACTTCTTTATTTTATTATTGCTTCTTTACTCTATTAGCTTCTCTAATAGCTTAATAGCTTAGATATTAAAAAAGAGAGATTAGGGCGATATACTAGACCTAGAGATAAGCTAGCTATATTAAATAGATATATTCCTACTTGCTATATAAGTTATTCTAAGGCTAATATCTATATTATTAGCTTATTTTAAGATTCTTTAATCTTAGGCTTTATAAATCTAATAAATATAGAGATTTTAGCTTTTTTACTCCTTTTAGTTTCTATCTAAATCTCTTAAACTTCTCTTAAGCATAGCTATAAGAGAGGGTCTAAAACTGCTTCTCTACTTTATTAGTTTCTTTACTCCTTTATTTTATTAGCTCTTTTATTTTATTAGCTTTTTTGCTCCTCTTAGTTTCTATCTAAGTTTCTTAAACTCCCTAGAAGCATAGCTATAAGGAGGCCTCTAAGATTGCTTTAAACAGTCCTACGCCTATTAAGAAAGTAAAGGCTAGCTTCTTTACTTTATTATACTTATATAGCTCTTTTATTCTATTAGCTCCTCTATTCCTCTGCTTTATTATACTTATATTAGTAGTATTAGCTATAATAGCACTAGCTATATTAATAATACTAGTTATACTAATAATACTAGCTATAGCAGTACTGGCTATATTAATAGCACTAATTATATTAATAATACCGGCTATACTAGTAGTACTAGTTATATTAGTAATACTAGCTATAATAGCAGTATTAGCTATAATAGTACTAGCTATAATAGCACTAGCTATAGTAATACTAGCCGCAGGGCAGTTTTAAAATAAAAAGGTTATTAATTTAAATCTAGCTTTAAATTTTATCTTTTTTTCTTTTTTTAGTCTATCCCCTCTTTTAAATTAATATGTTTCTATATGTTTTATATATAATATAATATACTTAAATATAAAAAAAGATAATCTGACCTAAAGATTAATTTTAAATAGTTTAAAATTATAGGGTTAAGGTCTTATAGATTTAGGCTAATTATTATCTCCCTATATATAAAAGGCAGAGATTTAGCATAAATACTACTAGACTACCGGTTTAGATTATATAATAGGTTTTATCCTATTATCTTATATATAACGCGCCTAGCTAGGGGGTTTAGAGGCGGTATTTATATAGTCTACTATTTTAAGATATATACTAAATCTTTAAATTAGATATTAGGCTATATATCTTACTTAGCTTAATTAATAGTGCTTAATAATTTCCTATAGCCTATCCCTCTTTAGCTATAAGATACCTAATAAAAATAAATACTTAATTCTTGCCTAGCTAAAACCTTGCTATCTTAATCTATAAGAAGACTTATTACTTCTTAAACCTAGATAAGTTAAAAACTTGCTCTATATTAATCTATAGATAATATTTATTATATAAGCAATTCCTCCTATAATTTAGACAATATAATTATATTATTTTATATATTATTGCGAAACTAACGCCCTTATAGTTATATTTAAAGTATTAAATAGAGAACTTTAAAAGTTAATACTACTTTTTATATAGATAGAATTTAATTTTTATTTAAATTATAAATTGCTAGTAGAACTCTCTCCTCTTACTTAATTAAATCTCTAGATAATTTAGGCTTTTTTAGTAGTATAGTAAGTAGTTAAATAAAACCGATTTAATAATCGCCAAAAAGCTTAAGAGATAACTTAGTTAGCAGAGAATTATATTAAGCAGAGCGGCTTATTAAGCAGAGCGGCTTATTAAGCAGAATAGCTTATTAAGTAAAGCGGCTTAATTACTAAGCAGAGCGGCTTATTAAGTAAAGTAGCTTAAATATAAATAATAAGAATATTAATAAAAACTAATTAATATTTTAATATTTAAATATTAAAAAAAATATATATTTATTAATAAAATAGATAGAATCTTATAAATTATAAAATTAATAAGGTTAGACTATAATTACTTCGCTATTTAATACTCTTTAAATATTTTTTAAAGGTTTATATAAGATATATATATTTATATAGTTCTTCTCGGGCCCCTTATTCCTTTATCTCTTCCCCCCCTTATAAGCTGCTAACCTTTTATAAAGATCTAGGACTATAGAATTAAAGATTTTGAGAAAGTATATAAAAAGGTAATAATTACTAGATTGCTTAAAAAATTAATTAATACTAAAATCTACTAGCTATTTATATTCTTTAACTTTATTTAAATGCCTTAGCTATTCTAAGCTAAGCTAAATATTTAATTAAACTGATTTATAGTTCTTCTTTTATCTTTATTAATTTTATATAGGTTAATATAGGTAATATCCTATTATAGCTGCTATTTAGTTTATATAGAGAATATAATAATAAAATATAGTAAGTTTATAGCTTGCCCCCTATAGAAGCTATATAATCTAATATCTTATTCTTTCCCCTTTATCCTTATATAAGAGTATTATTTCCCCGCCTCTATATAATAATACTATTTCTCCTATTCTTTCCTTTATAGTATAAAGATTAGAATTTAGTTTACTATAATTAAATTATTAGATTAGGATAAAATTATAAATTAAAACTTTTTAAACTTACTATTATTTAGGTCCTTTTATTAGCTTAAAATATATATTAAGCTAATATAGTTATATATACCTCCTATAGATATAAATATTAAAATATCTTAGACCTATTAACCTCTAGCTTCTCTTATTAGTTAAATAGGTATATTAAACTAGTATAGTTAGGTATAATAACTAAAAATATAAATATTTATATTATATTTACTTAGTTTATAGCTATTAACTAGGAGGTTTAATATTTTTCTTTATAGTCTATAGAGGACCTATTAGCGGAGATAGATATTCTTTAGAAAATATATTATATTTAGTTTCCTTAGCACCTAATTGCCTTAATACTCTTAAATATCTTATTAGCTCTTTTTTAAAATTAGAATTGCTATAGCTATCCTACTTTATTAATTATAATATTTTATATATAGTAAATATACTCAGCTAGTTTTAGGGACTGCCTCTATTTTTAAATAAAGAGGAAGAAAGTATTATAAAATACTTTAATAGTAATAAACTAGCAGAAGTCTTTAAGCCTATATATAAACTTATAGCTAAGAATAGCTCTATTAAATAAAATATTCCTTTTAAAGATTTCTTCTTATTATATTTTTTTTAAAATTATTAAACTATATAGGAATAAGAGTCTATTAAATTATCTCATTTTATTTCTTACCTATTAAGCTTTTTATACAGATTAAATATTTAATTCCTTATTTATTTCTTCTGCTATCAGACTATATACCTATTTAAATAAATATATATCTAGTAATCTATTAGTTATAGCTATATTATCTAAGTTAATAAGCTTTTTAATATTTATTAGGTAAATATCTAAGTATCTATATAAGAACCTAATTAGTATATAAAGGCTTAATACATTTAAAGTTAGGACCTACTCTATTACCTATTAACTAAGCTTAATATTATTTACCAGCTTACTTTACTTAATTTAATTATTAAATAATCTTAATAGTATTAGAGTACTTAATAAGCGCTTTATAATTAAGCGCGTATATATTTAATTAAATAAGCTTATCCTATATCTTTATTTGCCTAATTAGAATAAAAAAACTAATCTTTTAAGGTTAAGGGAGTATTAAAGTATTATTCTATTAATAAATTGCTAGTAATTATATTCCCTCTATTAACCCCTCTTCTTTATCCTTTTTATCCTCTTTATCCTCTTTATCTGGCCCTATTATATCTATACCTCCTCTTAGTTTAAAGACCTTAAAAACTTAAGTAATATAATACTAATTCTTACGCGGGACCTAAATATTAAAATAAACTTTTTTTTTTATATAATTATTAAATTAAGCAGTTATCTCTAGTTCTAAAATAGCCTCTTCTATTATAGTTATTATTGCCTATTATAATAAAAATAATATTATAAGTCTTAAGTAAGAATAAATATAGTTTAATAAAGTTTATATATAATTTAGCAGTTTTTCTTCTCCTAGCCTATAGCCTATTATAGTGCGCCTTTTAAACCCCTATTCTATATATAAAAACTTATAACCTATATAAGAATAGTTTATAATAAGCTAATCTAAGAAAAAGCCGACTAATATATCTTAAATATTATTAAGCTCCTTATTAATTTTAATATAATCTTAGAATATTACTCTAGAATCTACCTCCCTTAATTATATAAAATACTACTAGAATATATAGATATTATTAATAAGAAGATAAGAAGTACTCTAGGTAAAATAGCTCCCTAAATACTACCTAAGCCCTAAAAATACTACTTTATTTATATAATAGAAAAGTCTAGTTTTATAAATAATATTTTAGTTAAATACTCTTTCCTTATAGAATAGTTTATTTCTTCTAATTATAGGCTATTTAGAAAAGTTTTTAATCTATACTATATAATATATTTATAGTTTTAATAGATTCTATTAGAATTAGTATTTCTTCCTATAATCTTCTTATTACTTAGTCTTTTTTTTAATTAAGTAATATCTTATATAATAATAGAAGTAACAGAGATAAAATATTAAAATATTAATATATTACTAAAAAATAATAAGAAATAGTATTATATATATATAAGAAATAACTACTCTTCTTACTTAGTTATATCTCTAAGAGAGTATCCTTAATAAGATTATATCTAGATTATATAAAGCTATTTAACTAGGGTCTAATAGTAAGATAAGTATTTTTACCTATATTTTTTAGCAAGTATATTAACTAATATTTAATTCTTAAGCTCTTTATAAATAATAAGTTCCCTAAAAATTTAAAAATAAGTAAAGACTTCTTTCTATAAGAACTTTCTAATATTATAAAATCTCTATTAACTATCTTATTCTATTTATTCTAGCTATTATAAATCTATTTTAATAATTTATTAAGTTACTATTTTAGCTCCTTACCTCTTTATTTCTTTATCTTATATATCTTATATACTTTATACAGCTTATACTTATCTCTAGATTATTTAATCTATTTAAAACTCTTTTAGTACTCTATTAGCTTATTAAGGTTTTTATTATATAAATCTGTTATAATCTTAATTATATAAGACTTTATATAATAGTATTACTGCTTTACTATTATATAAGCTAACCTTTACTTAAGGCTTTTTAAATTAAAATCTCCTTTAAGATTTATATTTATAATAGAAGAATCTATAATATTATTATTAGCTAACTATTTCTATTTCTTTAAAGGCAAAGCTTTATTTATATAAGAATAGAATATATAAATATCCTTCTATATAACTATTCTTTGCTTATTTATAATCTTAAGCAACTTATTAATAAGCTACTCTACTTTTATATAAACTTTATCCTAATTTCTTAAATAGTTCTTTCTTATAAATAACTTAAATTATTATTAAGAAAAAGTATTTTTAAAGAGCTATCTTATAATTAGCCTATTTAATATATTAATAAAAGGAAAAGGAATAGGACTAATAAAAATAGAATTGCTAATAATATTAAAATAAGTATTAAGATTAATTAATAAAGGAGGCAATTATACTTATAATTCTATTAAATATTTACTAGGTATCTATTTAGTTATTAGGAGATAAAGCATATTATAAGATATAATTATTAGAAGGAATAGATTATTAACTATAGCTTTAATATTCTTAGCTCTTTCTTTAAATTATCTATCTCTTTAATACTTATAATAGCTAAATAGATCTCTATAAGTAGTTATCTATATTATTAATTTTTTAGACTAATATTTAGGCTAGAATATTTAACTATTAAGAAATAGCAGCACTTAATATAAATAAATAAAGCAGTATTTAAGTATTACTTACTATTACTGCGCCTAATTAAACTTATAGATCTCTATAATTATAATACTATATTATTTATAGAGAATATAATATAGTTTCTTATTTTAATACTCTTGCTTTAATTTTTAATTATCTTTACTAGCTTTTTATCCTTAGAGAAAATTAAATAAAACCTTAATATTATAGATTCTGCACTTTAAGTTAGTTATTATATATATAAATACTAATAGGTTAATATCTTTAAATAATAAATATAATCTATATAAAATTAATAAAACATTGCTATTATAAGCCTCTTCTATTTTCTTATTATCTAGTATTTCTTAACACTTAATAATATTTTTTATTATCTTAAAGGCATCCTTTTTAAATACTTAAAGATATATATTTATTAATAGATTTAGAAGTAAGGCTAAGTATATAAAATCTGCCCGGACCTTAAATATGTAGGTAAAGATATTATAGACTATAATATAATCTAATTATACCCCTTTTACTTCTTTATAGAACTAATAATATACTAATATTATTAAAGATATATTAAAAAAGGTTATAACTATTTAATAGGGAGGTTAAAATATTATAGCTATTTAATTAAACTTATCTAGAAACTATATAAAACTATAGTATTTAAGTATCTCCCCTATACCTAGGCCCTTATAGACCTATTCTTAGTTTATGCCTTCTCTTAAAGGCTAAATATAATAATTTAACTAAAGACTATTATATTAGGAGATATAATTCCCTTAGCCCTTAAATATATAAAGGAGATATAAAAGAAATATTATTATTATGCGGCTATATTCTTAATATACTAATATATAGGGCCGTAAATTATAAACTAATTTAAACCCTAAATAAAGGCAATTTATATTCTATTAATATAAACCTAGGATATTAACTATATAATAGATAAAAAATAGAAGTAGATAATTTAATAATAATAAATCAGATAATATTAATACAGGTAATAAGAGCTTTAAATATTCTTAAGCTATATTAATTATTTATATTTTGCAATTAATAGCATAGAATAAGGTCCTAATAATATAAAACTCCTCTTAAGTGCTATATAAGCGCTTTTAGTAATATTAAATTACTATATAATAATACTTTTTAAAGTAATAGTATACTTAGAGAAGAGCTATAAGATTATAATTAATCGCACAGCTAATATATTCTTATATATAAATTAAGCTGCGATTTAAAGCTAGTATATCTAATATATAATTAATAAATAGATACTAATTACCTACTATAAAGACTTTCTTAAAGAAATTATAAAACTAATAATAATATAGCTTATTAGCTTATAAAATAAAATAGAGATAGGGTTTAATTATTAAACTTCCTATATTCTGCAAAAATATTTTATAATAAAACTCTAACCTCTAAGATAGTTTATGCCTTATATTCTTATTTCTATTATTTCTTAATATTTTAGCTATTATAGAGGCGTTATCTTCTAGTAATAATTGCCTTAAAAAGTTAAAATTAAGACTATTTAGTTTAGATCTTTTATAATAACTATTATTATTATTAATAGTCTTATTTTAATTATTATTATTAGTAATTATATATTAATTATCTTAATTATAATTATTATTATTCTTAGATAATAATTATTATTAAATATAGATTATAATCTATAGCCTTAAATATTGCTTTTAGATATTAGAGGAAGGCATTATATTATAATCTAATTTTACGCAGTTACCTTCTTAATATAAGATAAGCTTATTTAAAACCTCTTAAAGCTAAATAAAGAAGCTCTCTTAATAATAATAGCGCTATAATAAAGTAAATAGATATTTTATTATCTTTATATTATTAGTAATAAAATTATAGCTTTAATTAGTTATAATAACTTCTTTTTTAATATTATAGTATTCTTTTTTTAGGTATTATTAATTAATTATATATATCTATAATTTAAAGAATCTGCTAAGTGCTTTAGTCTAAGTGCTATCTTATATATATATCTTTAGATTTTTAGCTATTAATAACAACTTTAGCCCCCTAAATATAATTAGAGATCTTTTATAGATTCTAGCAAGAATATACTATTATAAGCTAAATAGCTTATTATTTTAAAGAGCAGAGTACAATAATTAGATATATAAATATTAAGTTTTTTAGCAATACCCTTCTACTAAGTATACTATATCTTAAAGTTAAATATATTCTATACTAGCAGGTAAGTATTATATAATTAATTCTGGGCAAGCTTTATAAAGAGCTAGTATAAATATTTTATTTATTTAGATTCTATATTTACTGTTTAAAATAATCTAATTATTATAATTTAGAGTATAAAAGTTAGGGAAAATAATAAATAGTTTTATATCTAGAAATTTATCTAGTTGGCCTATAGAAAAGTATAAGATTTAATAGATTAAACTATATATATAATAAAAGATACTAGTCTTTAAGTTATAAAAGGTTATTAGGATTAGATTAAAATAAAGCGACTATTTTAGACTACTAATAGATAACTTAACTATTATCTAATAAAGTCCTTAATAGGCTACAGCTAAATTATTTATAAATCTAATAGTACTATTAATATTAAAAGAGATAATAAATAGTTTTTTAAGCATTATTATATCTTATTCTAGGTTAATATATAGGGGCGGACGATCTTAATAATATAAAGGAAAATCCTTAGTAAGCTTACTACTCGATATAATATCTGCAGGTAATTAATAATTACTAATAAATATAGTCTAGATTCTGCTAAAAAGCTACTATTATTAAAATAGGGGAAAAATAATATTTTAATTATAGCCTTTTAAATATTTTTAAATACCTTTCTAAGAAAGAATATTATATAATACTAATTATATAACTTATAAAAGTAATATTAGGCTACTATTACTGTCTTTAGGTATAGATAATATTTATATATAAGATAAATAGCTATAATATTATATAAATTATTCTATTAACTATTTTATAAATATATAATAGCTATTATCTTTAAAAACTTCTTCTTTAGCTTTAAGGATATTTATTAAGCTAGGTAATAGCTTATCTATTACTATATTAATATTAATATCCTTTATCTAATATCTGCTATATCTAGCTTATTTAGAAACTTATAGAATAAATTCTATTAATTATTAATTACTATTAGTATATTATTATCTAATATTTATATAGGCATATTATAGCTATTATCCGCATTATTATTATTAGTATTAAGGTTATTATATTTATTCTCTTAACTATTATTAAAATTAAATAGCCTAAAATCTTAAGTATTATCTTCTTCTCTATATTCTATATGCCTAAAAAATAAAAACATATTCTATAGCGCTCTGCTAAGATTATTAAAGATATTATTATTAATATAGATTAATAAAAGAGAGTTATTAAGATTCTATTATATATCCTATATAAGTATATAAGATTTAAAGCAAGTATAAGTAAATAATACTAATAATAATATAAAAGACTAATTTTAATTATACTCTTATTCTTATTATTGCTGCTAGTATTTTAATCTATATTTTTCTTTTTAAGCCTTATTCTATTTATCCTTATTCCTATATTTTATAAATTATCTATATCTTCTATAAGATATTATATTAAATTTTTAATATTAAAAGATTATAGGATAAATAGGAGAGCAGTATTTAAAAAATAAAATAGCTAGTTAAGGTAATACTAAGAGATTGCTATACCTCTTTATAATTAATTTTAAAGCCTAGGTCTTTATATCTTTACTAAAGCTATTATTAATACTGTTATTAAAGAGTCCTCTCTAAAAAGATATTCTAGACTATTTAAGATATAATAATTTATAAAAAGGGGAAAGTTCTTTATAATAATAATAATCCTTAGTTTACTAGGTATTTTCTTCTATTTATAATCTATTGCGAGTTTAATTCTAACAGTTTTATCCTATTTAATAATCTCCCTTAGCTATCTTCTATAGCCCAGTTAACTTATTATTAATCTTTATATTTATACTAATAATCTTCTATAATATTTAGGCCTTTAACCTGCCTATCTGCGCAGTACTACTAGATTAAATTCTCTTAGTAAAGATTATTATAATTAGTGTTTTATATTAAGTATAGGATTTATATTATTAATAGGTTACTAGGAGAGTTTATAATAAGCTAAGATTAATAATTCTAGGTTTATCTGCGGGTTATTAGGATATTAAATTATAATATACTATATATCTTTATTCAGGTATTATTAGCAGAAGGACTAAACTTTTATTAGTAAGAATTCTAATAGAGAAATATAGAGTAAAATATTTTATAACTTATCTAATATAGCTATTAGCTTTAATCCTATTTTAGCTTAGCTAGTATTATCTTATACTAGTTTAATAGTCCTTACCGCTAGTATTATTATTAAAAAGGAAGTATTTTTTATTAAAAAATCGCCGAAGATATAAGCTTTATAAGTATATATTTAGCTACTTTAATTAAGGCTGCTATATAATATATTATTAAATCTTGCTTAGACCTTAAATATCTAGAATATAGATAATATAATATAATCCTAAAATTAATTTAAAAAAGGAAAGGTAAAAGCAACTTTAGTATTATATATACTAATATAAATAGAGAAATATATATTACTATTAATTATAGCCCTCTTATATAGCTAATAGATTATTTAGGTATATAATATATCTATAAATAATTAGATACTTCCAGATATTATAGGGGTATAAAGATATACCTAAAATAAATATCCTTATAAAATAAGCCTATTACTAACCTAAGAGAATATTCTAATATATTTATAGTTAAAAGAAAGATATATATTTTAAACTCTAAAATAAATAAAAAAAGCCTTATCTATAGAATAACTAGATAAGAATATATATTTAGATTTAAGACCTATATCGCTGTTAAATTGCAACTAGCTTATTTAATCTAGTCCTTTATTTATCTCTTCTATAACTAGGTTACTTTAATATAATAAATTAGCCTATATAAGTAATAGACAAATACCTTCTAGTAGCAACTATTAAAGCAGCTATATTTAAGAATTATTAGTGCTATTAAATTACAACTAGTCTAATTAATATAACCTCTTATTAATTTCTTAAGTGATTAAATTAATCTAAAATAAGAAATCGCCTAGTAAGAGTAATATCTAAACCTTTTATAATACTACTAGTTAAAGCTATCCTCTTCTAATATTACTAGCGCAATTAAATTATAGTTAAGCTGTTTAATCTAGTCTTCTGTTAATTTCTTATATAATTAAGTTACTTTAAAATACTAAATTGCCCTATATAAATAATATATAGATACTATCTATTAATAACTATTAAATAAGTTCTATTTAAAAGTTACTATTATTATTAAATTATAATTAGTCTATTTAATATAATCTTCTATCTATTTCTTCTACTATTAAGTTATATTAAAATAGCTAATTACCTTATAAGAGTAAACTGCGGACCTCTTTTAATAATAGCTATTAAAGCAGCCCTATTTAATAATTGCTAGTATAATCTTTAAATTATAAAGATATATATACTAATAATATCTCTAATAAAAGGCTTATTAATATAAAACTTATAATTCTAAAGTTTAAATTCCCTAATATAGATATAATTATCTTACTTAAGATATTAATTAATTGTAATAGTAATTTAGATTAAATAAAAGACCTTCTTACTAAAGACTAATAAAAGCAACTTTCTTAAATAGAACTAGTTTAAAATAGGGCTTTTAATAAGGCTTAATTAATATTTAAGGTAAATAATATATAAGCTAGCATTTCTTATAATTATAAAGATTAATTATTGCCTAATAAGAGGTTATCTATTAAAATTTTAGCTTTCTCCTAATATAAACTAATAATAAAACTAATCTAGCAAATTAACTAATATATTTTAAAAAAATTTTAATCTCTTTATATTCTATTAACTCCTACTTTAATAAATCTAGTTAAAATATTTAATCTTTTTTATACTTATAGTTAGATCGGCTAGGTAAGATTTAACTCTTATTATACTTAGAATTAAGTTAGCTAGGTTAAGATATCTAATACTTAGAATTATATCGGCTAAGTAAAGATATTTAATACTTAGAGTTATATCAGCTAAGTAAAAATATCTAATACTTAGAGTTATATTAGCTAGGCTAAGAGATTTAATCCTTATTATATTTAGAGTTATATTAGCTAAGCTAAGAGATTTAATACTTAGAGTTATATTAATTAAGTAAGAATATCTAATACTTAGAATTATATTAGCTAAGTAAAGATATCTAATACTTAGAGTTATATTAGCTAAGCTAAGATATTTAATGCTTAGAGTTATATTAGCTAAGTAAAAATATTTAATACTTAGAATTATATTAGCTAGGCTAAGAGATCTAACTCTTATTATACTTAGAGTTAAGTTAACTAGGCTAAAATATTTAATACTTAGAGTTATATTAGCTAAGTAAAAATATCTAATACTTAAAGTTATATTAGCTAGGCTAAGAAATCTAATTCTTATTATACTTAAAATTAGGTTAGCTAAGCTAAGATATTTAATACTTAGAGTTATATTAGCTAGGCTAAGAAATCTAATACTTAGAGTTATATTAGCCAGGTAAAAATATTTAATGCTTAAAGTTACATTAGCTAAGTAAAGATATTTAATACTTAGAGTTATATTAGCTAAGTAAAAATATTTAATACTTAGAGTTATATTAGCTAGGCTAAGAGATCTAATCCTTATTATACTTATAATTACCCTTAGCTCTTAAATAATAAGATTAAGATAAAGTTATTATAACTATAAAGGATTTAGATTATACTAACTTTAATACTAATAACTCCCCTATTAAAGACTCTAAAATAAGCAGTAATAAAAGTAATATATTAATCTATTATAATCCTAACTATAATAATAATAAGTAAGCAGTTATTAATAAATTTAAATACAGAATATAAATATTGCCTGCTTAATATAATTATCTATATTATTATTACCGGGCAATTAAAAAACAATAGGAATAAGAAAAGATATAGCGCATATTAGAGTTATTCCTTAAATATAGAAGTTATTAAATAAAAATATAAAAAACCGACTAAAAATATTTACTAAAGCCTAGAATCTATTAAATAAGAATAAATATTAATATTAAAGATAAGATATAAAACTTAAAGATAAAGCTAAAAAAGTAAATCTAATATTCTCTAACCTTAATTCTACTAACTATTACTTTTATATATAGACTTCTCTAATAGTCTTATATTTTTAAAAAGAAAGAAAATCTTAATTTAATATTTAACAGTATTTTATTAGGAGATAAGCTATATCTTTAAATTATAAAAAGGCAATTTAGAGATAAGTTAAATAAATCTTATATACTATAAGAAAAATATAATAGAAGATAGCTAATTATTTATATAAGAATATTAACATATTTATTAAGAATATAGACAGCGAAGTATTATAGCTAATATAATAAAAGAAAGCCTAAATAAGAAGAGAAAGGAGTATATAAAGAAAATATATATAAACTATAGTATTTAAGAGTTAATAAACTATTTAATACCCTGTTTAATATTCCTAATAGGCAATATAGTATTACTTTATATAAATAGAAGCTTCTAATAAATAAATAAGTATTATTTAATATTAGAACCGAAGAGTAAGCTAAGTTTAAGATATACTATTATTAATAAAAGGGAATAATATAAGATATTATATAGGACCTTAAGCTATAAGGCGCGATTAAGTATAGAGAATAAATAAATTGCAAAGTAATCTAATACTATATAAGCAGAATCCTATTAGTTATATCCTATTAAGGGTAAACTTAAAAATAAGGCTAGAATAAATAATCCTAGAGTAATAAGATCTCTATATATTATACTGTATAATAAAGATAATAGTTTTATTATTTATTATATAATTAAAATTAAAAGACTCTAGTCTAGTTTTCCCCCTTATATAAGCGCTTATATTAAAGTAATTAGCTTATATTTAGTCCTCTATATTAGCTATAATATACCTAAGTCTTTTTAACTCTCTATACACTCTAGAGCCTCTAAGACTTAATACTAAAAGTAAAGCTCTATATAGAGTCTATTTTAGTTATTAATAATTTAATTAATAATAAAATAGGGAAAAAGAGAAAATATTTAGTAAGAGAGCTAAGTAGATAACTAGCTAAGTATATTTAAATTATATTAAAGCTATTCTATAATAACTAAATAACCTACTTAATAATATCTTAATACTATCTATATGTATTAACCTTAAAGCAGTATCTGCTAGAATAGTTAACCTTATCCTCTAAGTTTAAATAATACCAGATTGCCTTATTAGGTTAATAGGGCAGTAATACTATATATAATTATAATATTAAAGCCCTCGCAACCCTATTAAATTTAATACTTATAGGTATTTTTTATAAGCCTTACTTAAAGAATAATTAAGAGACTTAAAAGCTATTTGCTGCTTTTATATAATTATAATATTAATTATCTTTAAATAATATAAATATAGGGCCTATCTATATATAATTAGAGATATATTCTACTTTATACTTTTAACTTATTGCAGCTAATAGAATTATAAACTATTAATTTTATAATCTATACACTATTTAATTAAGTTTATTTCCTATATTAAATACCTTAACATATTCTTGCCTATAGGTATAAATATACTATAACCTATAATCTTAATTTTACTAAGCTAAGTATTTTAGCTAGTAGTATCTTAGGTATAATAGCTTAGTATCCTAACCTAAGTATCTTAATATTAAAATATATACTATAAATAAAAGTTCTAGATCTTATAGAATAAAATGCGAAGGAGATAATGCTAAGATTACTACTAGACTATAACATTTTCTATTATATAGACTAAGAGAAAAAAATATTTTACTAGTTTAGCAGTAAGTCTATAGCTATTATTAAAGGTCTCTTAGCTTATAATATAATTAGAAATCTTACTGTCTAAGCTAAAACTAGATCTAAAACAAATAGGAGAATAGTAGCTTAGCTCTAATAAAAGCCTTAGCTATACCTAAAATACTTTAATCCTTAATAAGCTAAATAATATTAGATTCTATTATTAATATATACTCTTTATATATATCTCCCTAAATATATAGTGCTATATTTACTTTAGTCTTAATTAGTCTTATATATATAATATCTTGTCAATACCTTATAGCTATTAATTATTAACTAACCTTTTACTAAATATACTAAACTAGTTTCTATTAGCAGACTGCTTAAGCTATATAATATATATAATAAAGTATATCTTCTTAAGGCAATTTAGTCTATATAATATCTTTACCTTATTAGTAAATTTGCGAAAGACTATATTCTTATATAAAGACTATATTTTTTAAAAGAAAGAGATTAGCTAAATAGAAGGGTAAAGATCTTATTATATATACCTATTAGCGCTTAATAAGGAGAAAATATATATATAGGAGGTATAGTATAATAGAATAGATTTAATATAAATTCTTAACTATAAAATCTTAACTACGCCTCTTTATTATACGCAGAAATTAATATTATAATTTCTCTAATATCCCCTAGATTCTTTCTTCTTTTAGGGTAACCCCTCCTCTAGGTAAATAAATACTACTATATCCTGCTTATAAACTAAGGCCATAAAGATCTTAGTAATAAGTATAAGCTTAATACTATTAGCAATAAATTCTCAAATATAATAGAATATTTTAATACTTAGCTTATCTTCCTTAGTCTTAGTATTGGCCAGATATAGCTTTTACTAACTATTTTTATCTAGATATTTATAACTCGCAGGTTCCTAGTCTAGTAGCTTAAAGCTATAAGTATTCTTATTTTTCTTAAGGAAGTAGTTAACCTCTAATAGATTAATCTAATTAAAGGTTAATATAAAATAGGTTAATATATTAGTATATACCTATTAAAATTCCTTTATTTAAATAAAGAGCGGTAACTCCTCCTTCTTAGCTACTAATATACTGCTATTATATAATAGCTAGCTATTATAATAGTAAAGGGCGGGAAAAATATAATAAGCGATAATATTTAGTAAATTAAGATATTTAGCAGAGTCTTCTAATTCAGCTAGTAAGATTTAAAAGAGAGTTAAGAAAGTCTTTATATTAAGACGCTGGAAGAATAATTAAGCAGAGTATATTAATTTATTTACTAGGGGTATTAGTAACTAGACCAGGATATATATAATTAGAATTTATACTCTTTAATCTTATTGCTATAAAATATTCTATAGTAATATTAACTAAATAAATTTTCTAGAGAATTTTCTAGAGAAGGCTTTCCTTTATATTAATAGCTAGCTAATTTAATACTTTATTCTCTAATATATTATACTCTAGAAACTTCTCTCCCTTATAGCAGTATATATAGAGGCATATAAATTAAAGAATTAAAGCCTTTCCTAGAATACCTAAATCTTCTCTAAAAAATAATGCTTCTTTAGCTAAGCTATTTATAATTCTCCTAACTTCGACCCCTAAGTTTATCTTAGATAAAGGACTAGGTTCTATTATATATACTGCTTTATAGAGATTCTATAAGGCAAAATTACGTATATAAGTAAACTTCCCCTTTAAGAATTTAATATTGTTCTATATACTAATCGATAGAGCTCGTTCTAAGGATTATAAATATATATTCCTTTTTTAGATTGGTCCACTGTAGCGTAAGTTATTAAGGTTTAAAGATTTTGCCTCGATTAGTAAGCTATAGTAGAAAAATTGAAATAGGCTAGTGCCGCTTCTTATTTCGGATTTTTTAATAATAAAACTTTATCCCCTTATATCTTAGTAAAATAAAGTCGAATTAAGCTAAATTTTTAATATATTATAGAGTCGAATTAGACATATAAAATAAATTAATTTCTATCTAGATTTAACCTAATTTAGTAGAGATATAAGAGGTTAATATTTAGGCAAGAATTTTAGTAAGGTTTATTAAGCCTTATCTAGTAAGATATTAAATTTTAGATTAATAAATTATTAAATAATATAAATTTTTAACTATTAAATTATTTTTAACTAATAAATCTTATAATAGTAGACTGCTAGATTATAATATTAGGCTATAATTAAAGAAGATTTATAACTTATATTAGTATTTAACTATTATTAGAGATATACTTATAGATTCTTAGGTTAATATAGCTGCTGTAAAGTTAACTATTATAAGATATTTAGACTAGTTATCCTAGTAATAGATAATATAGGGCTAAAGCCTCTAGGCTATATATTAGTTTAGAACTTCTATTTAATTAAAAATTTAATAATTAAAAATTTATATTACTTAGTTATTTATTAATTTAAAACTTAATTTAATCTAATTATTATAGCGCTTTATATTTTAATAATAGTTTAGGTTATAGAAAACAGCTTAAAGATAATTAAAGATTTTATTAGCTATTTAAAAAGAGAGACTAAAATTTTTATAAAATTTAGAAAATATATATATTATAGCTTTTCTACTTAGGCAGCTTTAGATATATATAATATAGAGATATTTACTTCTATAATAATTAGTATTTATCTTAAGCTTATTTTTAATCTATAACAACTAGTTTTTAAATTTAGGGTCTTTTCTATTAATAAGCAGGGGAAAATTAAGTAGTTTAATAGAGCGCCGGGGCTAATCGCCTATAAGTCTTAAAGTACTTTTATAATTAAGATAAAGAGCTATATTAATAAGAGCCTTCTTATATTCTTCTTAGTTACAGATAAGTTCTATAACTTACTATTTAATATCTTTAATATAATATTTCTCCTAGTAAAGCTAGCGGGCAAGATTATTATTATTATTTTTATATTTAATATTATAATTATTTAAATGCTTAATATTCTCTAATTTATAAATTTTATTTTAGAGGAAATTAATAGTAAAATACTAGATTCTCTAGATTTTTATAAGGTCTGCTTTCAGCTTTTTATAGAACTTATCTAATATTATATTTTTTAGCCTATTATCCCAGTAGTATAAGATATAATAAATATCTTTTATAGGTTCTTATTTAGGCTATTTACCTCTATTTTTAGAGTTATCCTAATAATAATTAGATTTATTAATAGGCTTCGCTATAGCAAGAATTTAATTTAGAGGTCTAATATTTTATTAAATAATAGGTAGGCTTTTTAGGCAGTATAATATACTTAAACAGAAAGCTTAAGAAATAAAATAAGATAAGTAGAATAAGCTTAAAGTAATATTATACTTAAGTAAACTAAATTAAATTTATTAAAGATTTAACCTAGTAAGGCAGTATAATAGAGAACTTTAAGCTAGAGAAAAAAAGGAAGAAGAATTTAAGGTAAAAATCTAAATACTTTTATTTTTAAAATCTTTTATTTCTTAATCCCTTCTTAATATAGCAGGCAGTTAATAATTCTACTAGTAGTTTTACTCTACTATTTCTTCTTATAGCTTTAATCTATCTTATAGCTATTATAATACCTATTTAGCGCTATAATACTACTAGTAAAAAATTTAGTAGTTAAAAATTCAGTAGTTAAAAATTTATATTAGTCGGTTATTTATTAATCTAAAACTTAATTTAATCTAGTAGTAGGAAATTTAGTAATTAAAAATTTATATTAGTTAGTTATTTATTAATCTAAAACTTAGTCTAGTCTAATAGTAAGAAATTTAGTAGTTAGAAATTCAGTAATCGAAAATTTATATTAGTCGGTTATTTATTAATCTAAAACTTAGTCTAGTCTAATAGTATATTAGTCGGTTATTTATTAATCCGAAACTTAGTCTAATCTAGTAGTAAAAAATTTAGTAGTCGAAAATTTATATTAGTTAGTTATTTATTAATCTAAAACTTAGTCTAGTCTAGTAGTAAGAAATTTAGTAATTAGAAATTCGGTAGTTAAAAATTTATATTAGTTAGTTATTTATTAATCTAAAACTTAGTCTAGTTTAATAGTAGGAAATTTAGTAGTTAGAAATTCAATAGTTAAAAATTTATATTAGTCGGTTATTTATTAATTTAAAACTTAGTCTAGTCTAGTAGTAAGAAATTTAGTAATTAGAAATTTAATAGTTAAAAATTTATATTAGTTAATTATTTATTAATTTAAAACTTAGTCTAATCTAATAATAAGAAATTTAGTAGTTAGAAATTTAGTAGTTAAAAATTTATATTAATTAGTTATTTATTAATCTAAAACTTAGTTTAGTTTAATAATAAGAAATTTAGTAGTTAGAAATTTAGTAGTTAAAAATTTATATTAGTTAGTTATTTATTAATCTAAAACTTAGTTTAGTCTAATAATAAGAAATTTAGTAGTTAGAAATTTAATAGTCGAAAATTTATATTAGTTAATTATTTATTAATTTAAAACTAAGTCTAGTTTAATAATAGGAAATTTAGTAGTTAGAAATTTAGTAGTCGAAAATTTATATTAGTTAGTTATTTATTAATCTAAAACTTAGTTTAATTTAATAGTAAGAAATTTAATAGTTAGAAATTTAGTAGTTAAAAATTTATATTAGTCGATTATTTATTAATCTAAAACTTAGTCTAGTCTAGTAATAGGAAATTTAGTAGTTAGAAATTTAGTAGTTAAAAATTTATATTAGTCGGTTATTTATTAATCTAAAATTAAGTAATCTGAAACTTTATTATATTAAAGGAGAATATCTAGATAAAGTAAGGGTTAATAAATAGCTCCTTTAGTATGCTTTTTAATATTATATAGGTCTAGAGTAATAATTATTAGTAAGATCTACTATTAGCTCTTTTAATCTATTTTAATAATAATTAAAGACTATATCCCTGCTAAAATAATAATAGCTATTTAATTATCTCTATTCTTTAGTCCTATTAGGAGTTTATTTATAACTATATTAATTGCTAATAGACCTAGTTCCCTATTATAGTAGCATATACTATTAGTATATATAAATCCTAGGGCATAATACTAGACTGGGCTGTGTTAAATCTCTTCTATCTAGAGTTTATAAAGAATTTAAACTATATAATTATTTCCTGCGTATAAATACTCTCCAATATTTTATTTAAGGCACTATTTAATTATCTAAGACTTTAATATAGGCTAGGTAGTTCTAGGAACCTATAGAGGGTTAATATAGACTATTAAAGGTCTTAATATATAAATAGATATTCTATAGCTTCTTCTTATACTAACCTATAGTTTATATGCTTAGGTTATTTATATAGTCCTTTTTACCCCTCTAACCCCTTCTTCTAATATCCTAGATACTATAATATTATATATAGAGGAATTAAAAGCTATAAATAATAATAAAGAGGATAATAATAATTAGTAAAATATAGAATATTCTGTTAAGAGCTTATTTAATATCTAAATAAGCTAATTAAAGCTTATTATTTTTAATTATTATAAAAGCTTACTTTTAGAATATTTTTTTCTATCTAAAATTCTAGCTTCTTATTAATCTATTTAGAATATTAATTATAATACTATACTCTAGCTATCCTTATACTAAATTCCTTATTTTCTCTCCCCCTTCCTATCTTCTATTATAGCTTTATATTTTTATATTCTCTTATTACCTTTTTATTACTATTAGGCCTCTTCTTACTATTAGTAACTACTATTATTTATTACCCTTACTTTATATTTCTTCCTATTTAAAATCTTTTTTATTTATATTTATTTAGAGAGTAATTATATTTCTTCCCCTTTAGATTTATAGTAAGGAAAAGATTTATACCTCGCTTATTAGGTATAAAAGGGTATCTCTATCCTTATTTTCTCCTCTTTCTCTTTTTTTTCCTCTTTCTCCTCTTTAGTATAATAGGCTAGTTTAACCCCTAGCTTATTATATTAGCTTTTACTTATTATATAGGCTTTTATTTATTAGCTTTTTTTTTTCTTTCCTATATTATTAAAGGTATAATATTTATTTTAATAATATATCTCTAATAGCTCTAAGAATAATAGCCTAGCCTATTCTTTTACTCTATTAGAGAAGGAAATAAGTTAGTCTTATATTACTTATTATTTAGTAATAGAAATTAATATTTTAATTAATAGGCTCTAGCAGCTTATATAGGCTATAATAATTAGATAATCCCAGGATATTAGTAGAATATATATAAGGTAATATATAGACAATTAAGTATTCTTTAGAGTATATTATTAGCTTTTTTACTTCTTTACTTTATTAGCTTCTTTACTTTATCTATTTCTCTATTTTATTGGCTTTTTTACTCCTCTTAATTTTTATTTAAGTCTCTTAAACTCCCTAAAAATATAGCTATAAAGGGGTTTCTAAGACTGCTTTAGACAGTCCTATGCTTAAAAGTACTATATTTAAGGTTATCTTAAGTATATCCTTTATTATTAAAGATAACCTATATATATAATTTATAACAGAGCTAATTCTATATTATTATCCTATCCTTTATATTAGGTTAAGAAGGTAAAGGCTAGCTTCTCTACTCTATTATACTTATATAGCTTCTTTACTTTATTAGCTTCTTTACTCCTTTATTTTATTATACCTATACTAGCAGTATTAGCTATAGCAGTACTAGCTATATTAATAGTATTAGCTATATTAATAGCACTAGCTATAGTAGTACTAGCTATATTAATAGCACTAGCTATACTAGTAATATTAGTTATACTAGCAGCACTAGCTACGCTAGCAGTACTAGCTATAGTAGTAGTACTAGCTATAGTAGTACTAGCTATAATAATACTAGTTATAGCAGTACTAGCCGCAGGGCAGTTTTAAAATAAAAAGGTTACTAGTTTAAATTTAGCTTTAGATTTTATCTTTTTTTCTTTTTCTAGTTTATCCTCTCCCCTAAATTAATATATTTCTATATATTTTATATATAGTATAATATATCTAGATATAAAAAAAGATAATCTAACTTAGGGATTAGTTTTAAATAGTTTAAAATTATAGGGTTAAAGTCTTATAGGTTTAAGCTAATTATTATCTTCTTATATATAAAAGGCGAAGATTTGGCATAAATATTACTAAACTACTAGTTTAAATTATATAATAGGTTTTACCCTATTATTCTATATATAATACACCTGGCTAAGGGGTTTAAAGGCGGTATTTATATAGTCTACTATTTTAAAATATATACTAAATCTTTAAATTAAATATTAGGCTATATGTCTTATTTAGCTTAGTTAGCAGTGCTTAATAATTTCCTATAGTTTATCTCTCTTTAGCTATAAGATATCTAGTAAAAGTAAATACTTAGTTCTTACCTAGCTAAAACCTTATTATCTTAGTCTATAAGAAGACTTACTACTCCTTAAACCTAAATAAATTAAGGACTTACTCTATATTAATCTATAGATAATATCTATTATATAAGCAATTCCTCCTATAATTTAGATAATATAATCACATTATTTTATATATTATTATAAAACTAACGCTCTTATAATTATGTTTAGAGTATTAAATAGAGAACTTTAAAAATTAATATTGCTTTTTATATAGATAGAATTTAATTTTTATTTAAATCGTAAATTGCTAGTAGAACTCTCCCCTCTTACTTAATTAAATCTCTAGATAATTTAGGCTTTTTTAGTAGTATAGTAGGTAATTAAATAAAACTAATTTAATAATTACTAAAAAGCTTAAGGGGTAACCTAGTTAACAGAGAATTATATTAGTTAAGCAGAGCGGCTTATTAAGCAAAGCGGCTTATTAAGTAAAATAGCTTATTAAGTAAAGCAGCTTAACTATTAAGTAAAGCAGCTTACTAAATAAAGCGGCCTAAATATAAATAATAAGAATATTAATAAAAACTAATTAATATTTTAATATCTAAATATTAAAAAGAATATATATTTATTAATAAAATAAATAGAATCTTATAAATTATAAAATTAATAAGGTTAGACTATAATTACTTTGCTATTTAATACTCTTTAAATATTTTTTAAAGGTTTATATAAGATATATATATTTATATAGTTCTTCTCGGGCTCTTTATTTTTTTATCTTTTCCCCCCCCTATAAGCTGCTAACCTTTTATAAAGATTTAAGACTATAGAATTAAAGATTCTAAAAAAATATATAAAAAGGTAATAATTGCTAAATTACTTAAAGAACTAATTAATACTAAAATTTACTAGCTATTTATACTCCTTAACTCTATTTAAATGCCTTAGCTGTTCTAAGCTAAGCTAAATATTTAACTAAACTAATCTATAGTTTTTTTCCTGTCTTTATTAATTCTATATAAATTAATATAAGTAGTATCTTATTGCAGCTGCTATCTAATTTATATAAAGAATATAATAGTAAAATATAATAAGTTTATAGCTTATCTCCTGTAGGAGCTATATAATTTAATATTTTATTCTCTTCTCTTTATCTTTATATAAGAGTACTATTTCCCCGCTCCTATATAATAATACTATTTCTTTTATTCTTTCTTTTATAGCGTAAAGACTAAAGTTTAATTTATTATAGTTAGATTATTAGATTAAGATAAAATTATAAATTAGAATTTTTTAAACCTGCTATTATTTAAGTTCTCTTATTAATTTAAGGTATATACTAAGCTAGTATAATTATATATACCTCCTATAGATATAAATATTAAAATATCTTAGATTTATTAATTTCTAGCTTTTCTTATTAGCTAAATAAGTATATTAAATTAGTATAGTTAAATATAATAACTAGAAATATAAATATTTATATTATACTTACTTAGTTTATAGCTATTAACTAAGGGATTTAATATCTTTCCTTATAGTCTATAGAGAATCTATTAGCGGAAATAAATATTCTTTAAGAGATATATTATATTTAGTTTCCTTAGCGCTTAATTATCTTAATATTTCTAAATATCTTACTAGCCCTTTTTTAGAGTTAAAATTATTATAGCTATCTTACTTTATTAATTATAATATTTTATATATAATAAATATATTTAGCCAGTTTTAAGGACTGCCTCTATTCTTAGATAAAGAAAAAGAAAGTATTATAAAATACTTTAATAGTAATAAACTAATAGAAGTCTTTAAGCCTATATATAGATCTATAGCTAAGAATAGCTCTATTAAATAAAATATTCCTTTTAAGAATTTCTTTTTATTATATTCTCTTTAAAACTGCTAAATTATATAGGAATAAGAGTCTATTAAGTTATCTTATTTTACTTTTTATTTATTAAGCTTCTTATATAGATTAAATATTTAATTCTTTACTTATTTCTTTTATTATTAGACTATATACCTATCTAGGTAAATATATATCTAGTAATCTACTAGTTATAACTATATTATCTGAGTTAATAAGCTTTTTAATATCTATTAGATAAGTATCTAAGTATTTATATAAGAACCTAATTAGTATATAGAGGCTTAATATATCTAGAGTTAAGACCTACTCTATTACCTATTAACTAAGCTTAGTATTATTTATTAGCTTATTCTAATTTAACTGCTAGATAATCTTAATAATATTAAAGTACTTAATAAGCGCTTTATAATTAGGCGTATATATATTTAATTAAGCAGGCTTATCCTATGCCTTTATTTGCTTAATTAAGATAAAAAAATTAATCTTTTAAGGTTAAGAAAATATTAAAATATTATTTTATTAGTAAATTACTAATAACTATATCTCCTTTATTAATCTCTCTTTTTTATCTTTTTTATCCTCTTTATCCTCTTTATCCTCTTTATCTAGCCCTATTATATCTATACCTCTTCTTAGTTTAAAGACCTTAAGAATTTAAGTAATATAATACTAATTCTTACGCAGGACCTAAATATTAAAATAAACTTTTTTTTTTATATAACTATTAAATTAAGCAGCTATCTCTAGTTTTAAAATAGCCCTTTTTATTATAATTACTATTGCCTGCTATAATAAAAATAATATTATAAGTCTTAAATAAGGATAAATATAGTTTAATAAAGTTTATATATAGTTTAGCAGTTTTTTTTCTCCCGGCCTATAGCTTATTATAATGCGCTTTTTAAACCCCTATTCTATATATAAAAACTTATAACCTATATAAGAATAGTTCGCAATAAGCTAATCTAGAAAAAAGCCGACTAATATATCTTAAATATTATTAAGCTCCTTATTAGTTTTAATATAGTCTTAAAATATTATTCTAAAACCTACCTCCCTTAACTATGCGAGATATTACTAGAATATATAGATATTATTAATAGGAAGATAAGAAGTATTTTAAGTAAAATAGCTCCCTAAATACTACTTAGGTCTTAAAAATACTACTTTATTTATATAGTAGAAAAGTCTAGTTTTATAGATAGTATTCTAGTTAAATACCCTTTTTTTATAGAATAGTTTATTTCTTCTAATTATAGGCTGCTTAGAAAAGTTTTTAATCTATATTATATAATATATTTATAGTTCTAGTATATTTTATTAGAATTAGTATTTCTTCCTATAATCTTCTTATTACCTAGTCCTTTTTTTAGTTAAATAATATCTTATGCAATAATAGAAGTAATAGAGATAGAATATTAAAATATTAATATATTATTAAGAAATAATAGGAAATAGTATTATATATATATAAGAAATAACTACTCTTCCTACTTAATTATATCTTTAAGAAGGTATTCTTAATAAGATTATATCTAGACTATATAAAGCTATTTAATTAGGGTCTAATAATAAGATAAGTATTTTTACCTATATCTTTTAGCAAGTATATTAATTAATATTTAATTCTTAAGCTCTCTATAGATAATAAGTTCTCTAAAAATTTAAAAATAAGTAAAGATTTTTTTCCGCAAGAACTTTCTAATATTATAAAATCCTTATTAACTATTTTATTCTATTTATTCTAGCTATTATAAATCTATTTTAATAATTTATTAAATTACTATTTTAGCTCCTTATCTCTTTATTTCTCTATCTTATATATCTTATATATTTTATATAACTCGCGCTTATCTCCAGATTACTTAATTTATTTAAAACTCTTTTAGTATTTTATTAGCTTATTAAGGTTTTTATTATATAAGTCTATTATAATCTTAACTATATAAGACTTTATATAATAATATTACTGTTTTATTATTATATAAGCTAACCTTTACTTAAAGCTTTCTAGGTTAAAATTCCCTTTAAGATTTATATCTATAATAGAAGAATCTATAATATTATTATTAACTAATTATTTTTATTTCTTTAAAAATAAAGCTTTATTTATATAAGAATAGAATATATAAATATTCTTCTATATAACTACTCTTTACTTATTTATAATCCTAGATAATTTATTAATAAGCTACTCTATTTCTATATAAACTTTATCCTAGTTTCTTAGATAATTCTTTTTTATAAATAACCTAAGCTATTATTAAGGAGGAGTATTTTCAGAGAGCTATTTTATAATTAGCCCATTTAATATACTAATAAAAAGAAAAGAGATAAGACTAATAAGAATAGAATTACTAATAGTATTAAGATAAGTATTAAGGTTAATTAGTAAAGGAGGTAATTGCACCCGTAGTTTTATTAAATACTTACTAAATATCTATTTAGTTATTAGGAGATAAAGCATATTATAAGGTATAATTATTAAAAGGAATAGATTATTAACTATAGCTTTAATATTTTTAGCTCTTTCTTTAAATTACTTATCTCTCTAATACCTATAATAGCTAGATAGATCTCTATAAATAGTTATTTATATTATTAACTTTTTAAACTAGTATTTAGGCTAAAATATTTAATTATTAAGAAATAGCAGCATTTAATGCGAATAAATAAAGCAATATTTAAGTATTGCCCGCTATTACTATACTTAACTAAGCCTATAAATCTCTATAATTATAGTACTATATTACTTATAAAGGGTATAATATAGTTTCTTACCCTAGTGCTCTTACTTTAATTTTTAATTATCTTTACTAGCTTTTTATCCCTAGAAGAAATTAAATAAAATCTTAATATTATAAATTCTATATTTTAGGTTAGTTACTATATATATAAATATTAATAGATTAATATCTTTAAATAATAAATGCAATCTATATAGAGTTAATAGAATATTGCTATTATAAGCCTTTTCTATTTTCTTATTATTTAGTATTTCTTAACACTTAATAATATTTTTTATTATCTTAAAGATATCCTTTCTAAATGCTTAAAGATATATATTTACTAATAAATCTAGAAGTAAGGCTAAGTATATAAAATCTGCCTAGACCTTAAATATGCAGGTAAAGATATTATAGACTATAATATAATCTAATTATATTCCTTTTACTTCTTTATAAAACTAATAATATACTTCTATAAGGCAAAATCACGTATATAAGTAAACTTCCCCTTTGGGAATTTAATATTGTTCTATATACTAATCGATAGAGCTCGTTCTAAGGATTATAAATATATATTCCTTTTTTGGATTGGTCTACTGTAGCGTAAGTTATTAAGGTTTAAAGATTTTGCCTTAATTAGTAAGCCATAGTAGAAAAATTGAAATAGGCTAGTACCGCTTCTTATTTTAGATTTTTTAATAATAAAACTTTATTCCCTTATATCTCGGTAAAATAAAGTCGGATTAAGCTAAATTTTTAATATATTATAAAGTCGAATTAGATATATAAAATAAATTAATTTCTATCTAGATCTAATCTAATTTAATAAAGATATAGGGAGTTAATATTTAGGCGAGAATTTTAGTAGGGTTTACTAAGCTTTATCTAGTAAAATACTAAATTTCAGATTAATAAATTATTAAATAACATAAATTTTCGACTATTAAATTATTTCTAACTAATAAATCTTATAATAGCAGATTACTAGATTATAATATTAGGCTATAATTAAAGGAGATCTATAACTTATATTAGTATTTAACTGTTATTAGAGATATACCTATAGATTCTTAGGTTAATACAGCTACTGCAAAATTAACTATTGTAAGATATTTAGACTAGTTATCTTAGTAATAGATAATATAGGGCCAGAGCCTTTAAGCTATATATTAGTTTAGAATTTTTATCTAATTAAAAATTTAGTAATTGAAAATTTATATTACTTAATTATTTATTAATCTAAAACTTAATCTAGTCTAGTTATTATAGCGCTTTATATTCTAATAATAGTTTAAGTTATAGAAAACGGCTTAGAAATAATTAAAGATCTTATTAGCTATCTAGAAGAAAAGGCTAAAATCTTTATAAAATTTAGAGAATATATACACTATAGCTTTTCTACCCAGGCGGCTTTAAATATATATAATATAGAGATATTTACTTCTATAATAATTAGTATTTATCTTAAGCTTATTCTTAATCTATAATAGCTAGTTTTTAAATTTAAGATCCTTTTTATTAATAAACAGGGGAAGGTTAAATAGTTTAATAGAGCGCTAGGGTTAATTACTTATAGGTCTTAAGATATTTTTATAATTAAGATAAAGGGTTATATTAGTAAGAGCCTCCTTATATTTTTCTTAGTTATAGATAAGTTCTATAACTTGCTATTTAGTATTTTTAGTATAGTATTTCTTTTAGTAAAGCTGGCGGGTAAGATTATTATTATTATTTTCACATTTAATATTATAGTTATTTAAGTATTTAATATTCTTTAATTTATAAATTTTATTCTAGAGGAAATTAATAGTAAAATATTAAATTCTTTAAATTTCTATAGGGTCTGCTTTTAGCTTTTTATAGAACTTATCTAATATTATATTCTCTAGCCTATTATCCTAGTAATATAAGATATAATAAGTATCTTTTATAGGTTCTTGTTTAGGCTATTTACCTCTATCTTTAAGGTTATCCTAATAATAATTAGATTTATTAATAGGCTTTATTATAGCGAGGATTTAATTTAGGGGTCTAATATTTTATTAAGCAATAGGTAAGCTTCTTAAATAGTATAATACACTCGGATAAGAAGCCTAGGAAATAAAATAAGATAGGTAGAATAAGCTTAAAGTAATATTATACTTAAGCAAACTAAATTAAATTTATTAAAGATCTAACCTAGTAAGGCAGTATAATAGAGAACTTTAAGCTAAAAAAAAAAAAGAAGAAGAATTTAGGGTAGAAATCTAAATGCTTTTATTTTTAAAATTCTTTATTTTTTATTCTCTTCTTAATACAATAGGCGGTTAATAGTTCTATTAGTAGTTTTATTTTACTATTTCCTCCTACAGCTTTAATCTATCTTATAGCTATTATAATGCTTATTTAACGCTATAATACTATTAGTAAAAAATTTAATAGTTAGAAATTTAGTAATCGAAAATTTATATTAGTTAGTTATTTATTAATCTAAAACTTAGTCTAATTTAGTAGTAAGAAATTTAATAGTTAGAAATTTAGTAGTTGAAAATTTATATTAATTAGTTATTTATTAATCTAAAACTTAGTCTAGTCTAATAGTAAGAAATTTAATAATTAGAAATTTAGTAGTTAAAAATTTATATTAGTTAGTTATTTATTAATCTAAAACTTAGTCTAGTTTAATAGTAAAAAATTTAATAGTTAAAAATTTAATAGTTGAAAATTTATATTAGTTAGTTATTTATTAATCTAAAACTTAGTCTAATTTAGTAGTAAGAAATTTAATAATTAGAAATTTAGTAGTTGAAAATTTATATTAGTTAGTTATTTATTAATTTAAAACTTAGTCTAGTCTAATAGTAAGAAATTTAATAGTCGGAAATTTAGTAGTCGAAAATTTATATTAATTAGTTATTTATTAATTTAAAACTTAGTCTAGTTTAATAATAAGAAATTTAGTAGTTAAAAATTTAGTAATCGGAAATTTATATTAGTTAGTTATTTATTAATTTAAAACTTAGTTTAATCTAGTAGTAAGAAATTTAATAGTCAGAAATTTATATTAGTTAGTTATTTATTAATCTAAAACTAAGTGATTTAAAACTTTATTATACTAAAGGAAAATATTTAAATAGAGTAAGAGTTAGTAAATAGCTCCTTTAGCACGCTTTTTAATATTATATAAGTCTAGGGCAATAATTATTAGCAAGATCTATTATTAGCTCTTTTAATCCGCTTTAATAATAATTAAAGGCTATATTTTTGCTAGGATAATAATAGCTATTTAATTATCTCTATTCTTTAATTTTACCGGGAGTTTATTTATAACTATATTAATTGCTAATAGACTTAGTTCCTTATTATAGTAGTATATACTATTAGTATATATAAATCCTAGGGTATAATGCTAGACTAAGCTATATTAAATCTCTCCTATCTAGAGTTTATAAAGAGTTTAAACTATATAACTATCTCCTATATATAAATACTCTCCGGTATCTTATTTAAGGCACCGTTTAATTACCTAAGACTTTAATATAGGCTAGGTAGTTCTAGAGACCTATAGAGAGTTAATATAAATTATTAGAGGTCTTAGTATATAAATAAGTATCCTATAGCTTCTTCCTGTGCTAACCTGTAGTTTATATACTAGGGAAAAAAAGTACCTTAAGTTCGGGTTAGGGGTACTAATTTACTATAAAAGAAGGGGTTTAATTATTAATTTTAGACTTCTTACCTAGGTAAAAATACTTTTATTTTATAAAATTCCTAAATTTTTTATTACTTAAGTAAGAATAATTTTATCCCTTATAAGGGAAATAAAATCTTCTTTTACCTAGATAATAAAAACCTAAAAAATCTATAAAATAGAATTCTTCTTACCTGGGTAATAAGTAATAATAAAAATAGAATTCTTCTTACCTAAATAATAAGCAATAATAAAAATAGAATTCTTCTTATTTAAGTAATAAGAGATAATAAAAATAAAATTCTTCTTACTTAGGTAATAAGTAATAATAAAAATAGAATTTTTTTTACTTAAGTAATAAAAGATAATAAAAAAAAAATTCTTCTTATTTAGATAATAAGCAATAATAAAAATAAAATTCTTCTTATCTAGATAATAAGAGATAATAAAAAAAGAATTCTTCTTATCTAAATAATAAATAATAATAAAAATAAAATTCTTCTTATCTAAATAATAAGAGATAATAAAAAAAGAATTTTTTTTATTTAAATAATAAGTAATAATAAAAATAGAATGAATTTTTCTTACCTAGGTAATAAGAGACTAAAGAGATATAATATTAATATAAAGCAATTAGAGCAAGAATTTCTAAGATTTTAAGAGATAATTCTACTTTAGTAAAATATTAGATAAACTTCTATATAATTAAGAAATTGCCGAGGCTTTCTAATTAGATATAGTATATTATTATAAAAACCCCTTTATTCTTTATAAGAGAAATAAGCTATAAATATATTTTCTTACTAAATAAATAGAATAAAATTTAAAGAATTAAAAATATATCTTATATATCTTTAGAGAACTAAAGAGTATAGAAATATTATTCTTATAATATAAATAAGACTTAGGCTATTTTATAGATTTTAAATAAAGAGAAGAAGATATATAAACTAATTATATATAGATAGATATAATATTAATAGGTTAAAAATTTTTTAAATATTCTTAGTCTGTAATAGTTAAGGGTAGTAGAATTTAATCTTATATCTATTAGCTTTATTAGACAGGTCTAAGCCCTTTTAATATTAATTACTTTTTTAAGCCTTTAGATAAAAAATTTTTAAGTAGTAAATTAATAATAAAATACCTATCTAAATATATAACTAATTTTAATATAAAATAGCTAGCTTATTAAGCTATAAAGCTAACTTAATAAACCTCTACTAATAGATATTAAATAACTTTATTAGTTAAACAGATAGGTATAATAGTATAATATTTTTAAAATTATATTATATACTATTATTTAATAGCTAATAATTCTGTTTAAAAATTTTAGTATAATATTAATATATAATTCTTCTAAATAGACTTATTCTCTAATACTTTAATATAGATTAGTATAATATATATATTACTATTATTATTATTACTTAAAAAGGTCTAGAATAAAGACTTAAAAGGCCCTAATCTTACTAAAATAAAATTAGTTTATTAAACTATAAGATAGTTAATAATATTCTATATAGATATATCTTAGAAAATTTAAATTATTTTTTTTAGCTATAAAACTATTTTATAATAAGTAGAAGAGATCTTTATATATAATAAGTCTAACCCCTATAAAGCGCAAGAAATTATTAATTAATACTAATACTCTAAAGACTAAAAAAGTATAAATAATTAATATTAATACTAATAAGTTTATATAGAAAAGTACTTAAGGGCATTTATTAAAATTAATTTAAGTTTAATTATAAAATATCTTACTAGTTTAGTTAGAATCTTATAATAATAATTAATCTATTAACTATTAATATATTATATAGCTGTAATATAGCTTTTAATAAAGACTCTATTAAATATTACTAAAATATTATATATAAGCTATTTATTCTATAAAAGAATAGTAGTAATTATAATATTATCTTTAATTATTAATTAATAAACTAGCTATATTTAAGTAAGCTTAATAGACTATAGATTAGATTAAGCATGTCTTTAAGCAATTCCCTTTAGTTAATTTAACTAAAACCTCTATAGTTACTAAATAGCTTATAGTAAATTAATAACTAATAAAGCTTTTAGCTAGCCAATATTAAATTGCTATATTATAATAATTCTTAGCTAATTAATTTCTAGAATTTTCTAATAATATTATTAAATTTTAGTAAGCTTATAATATCTATAATAATAGTATTTAATTCCTATTATATTATTATAATAGCTCTTATAATAATTTCTATTAACTATAATAATTATAGATAGATATATTACTTTACTAGCTTAACTGCTAATTATATAATAACTATATACTATTAATATTGCCCGATAATAATAGAGATTAATAAGTTACTCTTGCTAAATATATTAAATATAATTTTAAATTTACTGACTATATCTAATATATAATATATCAGATTATTAAATAAAAAATCTTATAAGTCTTATATATTACTAATTAAGACAGCTTTTCTATAAATTAGTTTATTAGTTTATAGCAATATAAAGCATATTATTCTTTATATAATAAGTAATATTTAACTATAATTACCTAGCTATTATTTTAACTTATAACTTTTGCTTATTTAAAAGAGTCGCGAATTAAATATATATATACCTATAATTCTCTTATAAGGAAAACCTAGCTTAATTACTACTAATATCTCCTAGTATTAGTATTCTTAGATTAATAATTTAATTAAAATAATCTATTGCGTTAGTAGACTTAAGACTTAATAAATTTCTCTTATTAAATAAGATTATATAACTTAAATACTTTATAAAGAAGATAATAATACTCTTAATAAGCAATTTGCCCCTAAAGCTCTGCAATTACTAAATATACTACTATTATTATCTAATAGCCAATATTAATAAGCAGCTAAGTTTCTCCTTATATAATTAGTTTTAATAAATCTCTAAGATATCTTATATAAAATTAATTACTATAATATTCTCTATTAATTGCTTTTTTTTTATATTACATAGTAATATAATATAAATATACACGTAGAATAAAAAATAACTAATAAATCTACTATTTATTATCTCCTTTAATTACTCTTTTTATCTAATATTAATAAAGATATAAAATATAAGACTCTTAATTTATAAGCTAAAATTATCTAATTTTATTAATAATATATAATTAACTTCTATAACTATATAAAAAATATATTACTATTTAAGGTAATAATTAATATAGAGGGTTATATAAACTGCTTTTCTTAATTATTTTAATATAAATTCTTATAATTAGTTTATCTATTAGTTCTAATCTTATTAAAACAGCTAGCTTTTTTAAATCTAGTAAAATAAATATAATAACCTATAATAATTTTAAGTTTTATTAGTAATTTTCTAATTAATTATTACTCTTATCTTAAGATTTAATATCTATTAACTTTTAATTATATTATAGTAAATAGGTAATTATAAGCTTTATTTATATATATAATTAATAAAGAATATAAGAGACTAAGCAAATACTTAAAGGCTAAAAAAAAAAACTCTATTCTAGAGGTCTCTATTAAAAAACTAGTAGATAAATATTAGGCTGTAATTAAGAATTAGATAAGAGATTAAAGCAATTAAAGAGATTAATCCCTAACTAATTTCTTTAAATATTTATATTATAAATCTTATATAAAAGATAGTAATAGTAATAATAATAATAATAATTATTTAATCTTATATTTATTAATATTATTAGGCGTTATAATAAAATAGGATTATTAATAGAGCTAATTAAGAATAGAGAAAATTATTAGCTATATAGTAGCAAGTTATAGTTAGATAATAGATTAATTCTAATAATTTATTATCTCTTAGCATATAATCTTATTAATTTAATATTATTAATAATTTTAATAAAAATTTCTATAATTATATTATTAATAATATTAAGTTAATAATACTATACTATAAAAGAGGCTAATTATATAAAAGATTAAGATTTTATTAAAAGGTAGTAATAATATCTTTACTAAAGTTAATAGAGGAAAACTTTTATATCTTATAAAAAAAAAATTACTTAATCTATATAATTATAATTATTATAGCAATATAATAAGATTAAGTATAAGATAATTATTTTAATATAAGTTCTAGCAAGTAAGTAATTAGAGGCTTATTTAAGATATTAAGGTCTATTATATAGTATATATAGAGATATATATATAGAATATATATATCCGGTATATATATATATATATATATATATATATATATATATATATAATATTATATTAATATAATTGTTACAGTGCTAGCATAAGAGACAGAGATTTACCAGCTAATGCTTATATAAGGTATTATATAATCTCGCAAAGATATCTTTAACGCACAGCTTAATCTAAATTTAAGTTCCTTAAGCTATGTTTTATTTACTAAGCCTGCCTATAATAGCTTATTCTAGTTTAAATTAGCTAGATAAAGATTCTATAGCTAATTCTAATATTAACTATCTTATTCTATTTATTTTAATCTACTTCCTAAGCCTATATCTTAATACTATATAGCTTTAATCTAGGAATTAATATTATTAATAATACCTGCCCTAATTCCCTTATTTCTGCTAATAACTCTAGGAGAATTTATTAAGTATATTACTATTAGCTATAGGCTAGAATAATATAATTATTATTACCTAGCATATAAATATATTAATAAAGCTAAGACTACTATAAATAAGATAAATTATTAAATTAAAATATATTTCTAAGAGCTTTAATAAGAATTTGCCGCTATTTAATAGAGACTTAAATAAGAAGTTATTAAATTTAAGGCCGTCTAATAATATTAAAAGACTTAACTTTAAAAAAAAGAATAATAGTATATTTAGGCTATTCTTAAAAGAGATTAAGCCTATTATATAGTTATATCTATTATAAATATACCTTTATTTATATTTAAATCTAAGCCTAATATTAAAAGACCTGCAGCTATTTTAATAAAAGTATTTAAAGCGCTTATTATTATATTTTCCTCTACTCTTAAACTTTTAAAAAGACTCTTTAACTTAAATAAATTTAAAAATAATTAAAAGGACTTTTAGTGCTTTATAGCCTAAATTTAAGAGAAGATAATAATTAACTAAGACTAATTTTTAATTTTTTAGAGCTATATAGCCTATATAACTAATTACTTAAAAAATATATCTTATACCTAAGTATTGCTATATATTAGAGATAAGACTTATATTTTTAGCAATTATTAAGAGATTCTAGATATTTTAGAGTATATATTTAGTAACCCTAATTATATAAATAATATATATAATAAACTGTTTAATCTCTATTAAATTAATAAGGAATTTAAAATTTTTTTTACTAAGTTCTAGTATCTAGTATTAGAAGGAGAAATATCTAAAGAAATATTATTTACCCTATTTAAGTAAGCTATTAATTAAGAATTTTAAGAAATATTATTATATAGTTAGCCCCTAAATTATAAGTATTATTAATTTACTAAATTTTTATAAAATCTTAAGAATTGTTACTGCTAATATATTATAAACTAATTCTTTATTATAAAAATTTATGCTACTGTTTTAAAACCTATTTAATATATTTAATTTCCCTTACCTATTCTAAGTCTTATCTTAGCTATAAAATATAATAATTAGCCCTAAAGAAGCCCTATATAGAAGAATAAATTAGCCTTAATATAATTATATAATTTAATAAACTTAAGTACTTTTAGATATTTAGGCAAAAGAGAGTATAGCTTATTATATTATAAAACTAGCGCCTGCTTTTATTATAGCTCCCTAAAATATTATATTAGAGATTATCTACACCTAGATAACTGCTAAAAGATCTAGACTATAACTATATATAAACCTTATCTCTAAACTCTCTAGGCAATCTAGTTCTTAAACTTATATAGTTTATCTCTTAGCTAGTCTTTAATAAAAGGAGTAAGCCTAAAATAAATTATAGCCAGGCTTAAAAATTATATAGTATTTAAATTTCTACTGCTGCTATTTATAAAATTAATTTTAAGAAATACTTATAATAATTAAAATTAATAATATTATCTATAATATTAGAAAAAAAAAAAGAAGATCTACCTACTAATTTATGCCCTGCTTAATACTAGAGCTAAAGGATAAAGATTTATAGACTAAGAATAGGCTAAAGATTAGAAATTAGAGCTTATCCCCTTAAAAAGTCTAATTACCCTATATATATTTAATAAAAGAGAACTAGAGAATAGGAAGATTATATACTATATTTAAATAGATATAAGAATTAAGAATTATTTTAAAAAAGATACTAAGTTCTATATTATTTAACTAGCGTATTATCTTATTATTTTAAGACTTTTTTAATTAAAGCACTATAACCCGCACTTATAATTTATTATCTATAATATTATTTTTAATAGTAATTATTATTAAAAGAATTATAATATATCTTTAAAGCTAATTAAAATACCCACCCTATATAATATTCCTTTAAAGGCTTTACTTTAATACCTGCCCCTAAGACCTAGAGGACTAAAAGAAAAAAATATAGCCTTTATTTTTTTAGCCGCCTATTTTACCTATACCTAAAAAAATACTTAAATATTTATAATTACCTTAGAGGACCTAGATATTACTCTAAAGATTAAATAAGTCTAGGAAAAAAACCTTACCTGTTTACTATTTAAAGAGTTTAAGAATTATATTAATATCTTTTCTCTTAAAAAGGCTAAGCGCCTGCTATTATATTATTTTTATAACTATAATATTAAGTTATTAAAAAAGAAGTTGCTCTTTTTTAAACTCTTATATACTATATCTTAAAATAAATTAAAGATCTTAAAGAAATAAATTAAAGAAAATTTAAAAAAGGGATTTATTTACTTAAGCTTATCGCTTATTACTTCTCTAATTCTATTTATTAAGAAGCCTAGTAAAGGAATATAGATCTATATAGATTATTAAGCTTTAAATATAATAATTATTAAAGACTAATATTCTCTGCCTCTAATTAAGAAAACCCTAAATAACCTAAAAGAAATAAAGTACTTTATAAAGATTAATATTATTTCTGTATTTAATAATCTTTATATTAAAAAAGAATAAGAATATCTAACTGCCTTCTATACCTAACTTAGCCTATTTAAATTATTAATAATATTATTCAGCTTAATAAAAGTACTAGCAATATTCTAATAGTTTATTAATAATATCCTATAAAATTATCTTAATATCTTTTATATTATATATCTTAATAATATCCTAGTATATAGCATAATTTATTCTAAATATATCTAATATATTTATGCTATCTTATAAAAGCTATATAAAATAGGCTTATATATAAAAATCTAGAAATATAAGTTTATTATCTCTAAGATTAAGTTCTTAAGTATTATTATTAGCCGAGACTATATTAAAATAGACTTAGATAAGGTAAAAATAATTGCTAAATAGAGGACCCTAATCTATATAATTAATATATAAGCTTTTATTAAGTTTAGTAATTTTTATTATTAGTTTATTTATAACTTTTTTAAGATAATTATATTACTTATAAACTTAACCTAAAAGAGAGTTCCCTTTAATTAGATAATTATCTATTAGTCTAGTTTTAAAGCTCTAAAAAAAGTATTTATTTAAGCTCTAATCTTAAAGCTATTTAACTAGATTTATAAGATTATAGTTAAAACTAACTTATCTAACTATATATTAACTAGAATTATATCCTAATATAATAATAAAGGAATTCTATATCTTATTATATTTTTCTTAAAAAAGCTCTCTACTATAAAGTATAATTATAAGATTTATAATAAAAAGCTATTAGTAATTATTTACTGCTTTAAGGAATAGCGCCTTAAGCTTAAAAGTATATTATTACTAATTAAAGTTATTATAAACTATTATAATTTAAAATATTTTATATTAATTAAACTATTAAACTAGCAATAAGCTTATTAATCTAAGTTCTTATCTTAGTTTAACTTCTAAATTATATATTAACCTAAAAAGTAAAAAATAAAGCCTAATATTCTAACTAGGAGATTAAAGGATTTTTTTAAGAAGAGGAATAAATAGCTATAGCATTAGAGCTAGACAGTTCTAAAAAAGGAGAATCTTAATTTATAGATTTAGAAATCCTTAAAACTAGAAGCTATTATTAAGAATTAAATAGTAAAGTATATTTACTTTACCGATCTAATAGCTTAAAAGATTAAAAATCTTATTAAATCTATAGGAATATCTGCCTAACCTACTTTAAGAAATTAACCTATTTAGCCTAGAGAACTTATTTAATTTATCTTGCCGCCTAATTAATCTACTAAGATTATTTAACCTATTAAAGAGATAATCTAGTTTATTAAAAAGATTATTTAGCTTATTAAAGAAGTAGCCTAGCCTATTAAGTAAGACTAATTAAATTCCCCCGCTATATTTAATAAATTAGAGTACTTACCTAATATTAAAGACTTATTAAATATAGCTTACCTATTTAATAATTTAATATAGTCTATTTTATAAGCCTTAGATTATAAAGCTAATTATTATCTTAAGATTATGCTAGCTAATTACTAGTAAAGAAGAAAATATCTATATTATAGAGACTACCTATATATTCTTAACTATAATAAGCTAAGAGCCTATTTATTATAAGAATATTATAATAAATATATACTTAAATACCCGGGAAAATATAAGCTTTATAACCTAATTTTATAAGAGTATTATTAGCTAAATATATATTAATATATAGATTGCTAGACTCAAAATTACTATACTTACTATTATATTATACCCTTAAATAAAAGCTATTAAGAAGTCTTGCGCTAGCTCTTTATCCCTAAATACTCTTAGTAAAATATCTTAATAGATTTTATTATTAGATTTATATTTTGCTAAGATTATAATACTATATTAATTATTATAGACTAATTTATAAAAATAAGGTATTTTATTCTCTATTAAGCTATCTGTAATATTAAAAGAATAGTGTAATTATATATCTGCTATATATAGAAGCTTTATAAGCTATTAAAGACTATAATATTTAATTAAAGCCTTTAGTTTATTACTACTTTTTAAAAATACCTAACTTAATATTTAAATATTATAAACCTGCTATTTATTATTTATTATCTTAAGACTAATAGTTAGATTAAGAGAATAAATACTGTCTTAAAATAATACTTGCGCGCCTATATTAGCTATTTATAAGATAATTAGGTTAATTAGCTACCTCTAGCTAAGTTTATATTAAATTCTTATTATTCTAAGATTATTAAAGTATTATCCTTCTTTACTAACTATAGGTTCTATTTATATATAAGATTTAAGCCTATTTAGTCTATAAACTAGCCTACTATTAAAGATATTAAAACCTTTATTAAAAAGATATAAGATATTATAAATTATATTTATACTTAAATTTATATTACCTAAGCTTATTATAAAGAGTAAACTAACTATTATTAAACCTTAGCCTATTACTATTATATAGGATAATCTATCTAGTTAAATACTTAGAATATTTATATTTAGTATCCCTAGAAAAAACTTAATTAAAAGAATCTTAGCCTATTCTATATTATTAAGATTATTAACTTATATACTTACTAGCTTAATCTATTTACCTTAATATATATCTATTCTATATTTAATATTAGCCTACTCTGCCTTATTACTAAGGACTTTATACCTAAATAAAGATAATCTTTACTATTACTTATTAAAGTTAATAGCCTTAAAGAATAAGTTATTAAAAATATCCTAGACTCTTAATAAGAATATTATAAGTATAAAGGCCCCTAACTATAATATATTATTAAATAGTTAAGTTATAATAACCTAATTAAAAAGCCTATATATTACCTATAATATACTTAAAAGATTATTACTAACTTTTACTGCTGCTATTTAAATAAGCTAAAGCTAGAAAATAGTCTTAATAAAGCTTAACCTTAAGAAAGGGAGTATTATTATAATACTAGTATAAGAGATAGAGATTTACCGGCTAATACTTATATAAGGTATTATATAACCTTATAAAGATATCTTTAATATATAGCTTAATTTAAATTTAAGTTTTTTAAGCTATATCTTATTTATTAAGCCTACCTATAATAGCCTATTCTAGTCTAAATTAGCTAAATAAAGATCTTATAGCTAGTCCTAATATTAACTACTTTATTCTATTTATTTTAACTTATTCTCTAAGCCCGCACCTTAATAATAATATAGTTTAATATTATAATAAAAGTCTATAAAATATTCTTAAAATAAAACTAATAATTACTTAATTATTTAAGTACTTAAATATTTTAATTAATTATTATTAATAATATTTATTAAGTAATTTCCTTTTAATAATATTGTAATCCTCCTATATTAGCTTTAATACAGATAGTATTACTATATAATTAAGTATTTTTCTTTTAGTAAAATCTTAGTAAATTAATATAATTTAGAAATAATAGTTAACTGCTATATTTAATCTAATTCCTTTATAAGAGAATTAAGGGATCTATAAGCAGTAAAATATTTTAGGGCATTTATCTATTATAAGCCCCTAAGAAAAAAAATTCTATTATTTTAGTATTTTTTTACTAAAAATTAATTTATAATCTTATTATTATAATAAAGTACTATACTATTAATTTTATACTATACCTTATTAATTAAAGATACTATTAAAGAAACTTAATAGCTAATAAGAATTAAATTAATAAGCTATTTAAGATTTTCTTAATAGCCCTAGTTAATTTAGCAGTACTTTAAATTCTTAATAATCTTATTCTAATTTAAGTTAGAGAACTTCTAATAAGCAAATATATAAAAGAATATAACTACTAGAAGATACTATAATAATTATATTATTATAATTAAGGCTATATTAATAAAGTTATTTAGCCTTTAAACTATCTAGTAGTATTACTAAGATCTAATAAAAAGTCTCTATATTAATTATTAATAACCCCCTTAAAATATAAGATATTAAAGTTATTAATAATTTGTAAATACTTATAATAAGCTAGTTATTACTAGTAATAGATATTAATATTTCCCTTACTGCTAATAATAATATTAATATAATAATTTTAACCTTATTTTAAATACTAGTAAAAGATATAAATTAAGACTATAAAGATTAATTAACAGCTGTTTTAAAGCTTATTTTAAATTCTTTTAACTTCTTTACTAAAGCCCTACTTAGTTAATTACTAATAGCCTTAATATCTAAATATTTAATTAGCCTGCTACTAATAAATTAATACTCTATATCTTTAATAAACTTAATTAAGATAGAAGAGAGTAATAGTCTTATTTAAGACTTATCTAATTATAATACTCTAACTAATAGAAATAAAGCTTATATTATAAATATTAAAAGCAATAATAAGATAATAAATAATTTTAGTTTTAATCTATTACTCTTTAGCAAATTACCTAAATAAGCAGTTAATACTCTTAATCTAGATAAAGATAATAATAATCTTTATAATTAAACTATTATATCTATAAACTATAAAACCCCTATAATAATTACTTATAAATTTATCTGCCTATTATTTTATCTAACTAAGTTACTAATTAATTAGCAGTACTTAACTTTATTAAGACTATATTTTATTCTTTATTTAATTTTAATAAAGCCTGCAATATATTTTATAAATAATATTATATTAACTATAGTAGTAATAATTATTTATATAGAGATTATAGATTAAAATCTTTATAAAAACCTAAGGCTCTTATAAGGACTTTTTACCTTAATTATCTTTATCTTATTAATAACTTAAATTATATATTTAATTATTTTAATAGTAATAATCTTCTATTTATAATTATTTTTATCTTCTATTATTAGAACTTTAAGTATTAGCTAAATATTAGTAATCTTCTCTTATACTTTATATAAGGGCGCTGCTTTTAATTAATAAAAGATTATAAATAATTTATATAATTTATTATTATATATAGGGGAGAATTATTAGATAAAGCTATAATAACTGCCTTTTCCCTAAAATATATATAAATACTTATAGATTATATCTATTTTATTTTTAAAGAAAATGCTAAACTAGTTATATATAATATTTTATATAAATAGCAGATCTTAAGACCTAATTTTATAAGACTAAGCATATAATAATAATATTATTTCTAATAAATCTTTATTAATAAATAGGAGGGGTTCTTTCTCTAATAAGAGAATATCTTAATAGATAAATAATAATATAATATAATTCTAATTTTTTATATATATACTTTTAGAAGTAATATTAATCTTAAACTATATAAATATAATTTTATACTTAAGATAGAAAATGCTAATTTATTTTATAAGAGAAATTAAGATAATTTTATAATAGATCTACCTATAGAGCTTTATTCTTTATTAATATTTAAAGATTAGTCTATATCTTTAAAGCTTAAAAACTTACTAATATTTATAAAGTATAAGGATCTCTCTAAAACTGCCTTTAATTTTAAAGATAATAATAAAGTAATTAACTCTATTCTAAGTATATATTATTAACTATACCCAGATAATATATTAGTTATATTAGACCTTAAATTATATAAATATATTAATATAGAATATATCTCTTATCTTTTTTATAATATTGCTATTAAATTATAATCTCTCTCTTATAAATATCTATTGCTTTTTATTAATCTTTTAATAATATAGGCTAAAAAATTTAGTTTTTATAAAGATAAGTACAATATCTATTTATAGATAATAAATATATATTAAAATAATTATTAAGTATCTTATCCTCTATTATTTTTATAAATAGGAGTTATTATACTGGCCGTTAAATATATAGAGTAATTAACCTAAATAATATAAGTAATATAAGTAATTAAATTCTAGGCATATAATATATAGAAGTATATTATTTAATTTAATAAGTAAGGTCTTATAGTTATATAAGGGCTTACTATATTAATAATATACCTACTGCTATTTATCTTTACTATCTAATTAATTAAGAACTGCTATTAATATACCTTAGATAAAATAATAAGATTAAGATTAAGTAAGCTTAAGAATATCTTATAAGAAGAAATCTACTTACCTTTATTTAAATCTTTCTCTAGTATTAATTATAATAATTATACCTATTAATATAAATAAGTATAATTAAGATAGGTAATAAGAAGTAATTAGTATAGTTTATAGATAGAATAATAGTTTATAATCCCTATAGATAAATTTATTAGGCTAGAATCTTATTATAAAATAGCCTTTATATTAATTATCTATTTTATTAATATATTTCTTTATTAAATAAATATATAAAAGGATCTTATTTAAGAAATCTCTTATAAAATTAGTCTTTTTATCTATATCCTTATTATAATTTGCAATTATAAGCAATTTCTCTTATATTAATAAGTATTAAATCTACTATTAATATAATAATCTAGATATTTCCTATAATTATAATTATATACCTTTATTTTTTTAAAATAATTTAGCTTAGCTTTTTATAGCAATAGGCTTAAAATAAAAAGCTTATCTTATTACTTATAGCGCAGGAAGCAGTTATAATTATTAATTATTTTAGCTATTATATAGTTATTAGCGACTAATATATACTATTATATTATATTCTATACTATATTAATTCTTAGAACTATCTATATTATTACTATTAGCTCTATATAGATTTAGATATTCTTTTACTTACTTAATAAACTCTAGTATTAAATAAATAGCCCCTTATTAAAGATTTAAATAAGCCTTAGTTAGTATATCTTAAGGTATTAATTATCTATTATAGTAAGCATATAGCTTAATATATCTATTAATAAATTACTATAGAATAATTTACTAGACCTATATTAAGAGATTCTTTTTACTATAGATTTAATATTATAATATAAGTAATAATCTTTTTTAATTATTTCTACACTATCTATATATATAACTATATTATATAATATTTATAGTAGTAAATAAAGAGATATAATTATAATATCTATATTATAACTATATAAAAGATTATTAATAATTATAAAGAGAATCTATAGCTATTAATATAATAGATTTACCTAAAGATATATTCTATTTATATATATAACTATATTAATCCTAAGCATTAGAATCTAGATTAGGCGCTAAATACTAAATATTAAATTCTTCTATTTAACTTTATAAAGATCCTTTAAAAGATAGCTAATAAGCCTAAATCTATATACTCTATAAATTCTCTTATCCTCTCTTAATTAAACTAATTCTAATACTTCCGCAATATAATAATATATATTAAATATATTATTAGACTAGCAGCTAAATTAAAGACTATTATTTATTTTCTCTCTATAGCTATTTAAAAAAATTATATTTAAATATTCTCTAGTTAGCTAAGCAGCGGTATATTTTATGCAAATAGTTTTAAAGAGCTATATAAAATATAGTTACCTATAACAGCGCCTTATAGGGGTTTTATAATTTAGCTATAGATTTATATTTTCTTATAAATAAGTATACCTAAATAGATTATATTTACATTTAATAAATATATTATAGAATATAACTAGAATAATAATTATAACCTTATTAATTACTTCTAATATACTTAAGAGATTCTAACCTCTAATCTTAAATAGAAGAAATACTAACTTACTATTATTTATACTATTATTTTTATATATTATATTATTTAATTAGAGATTAATAAATATAAGGAATTAAAGGTAAGCAGAAGGTCTATAAAAATCTAGATTAAGAAAAAGCTATAGGTAAAAGATCTCTTTTAATAGGTAGTTATCTTTATTATTTACCTAATATAGAAAATTTTTTCTAAATATTATAAACTAGAATAAGTACTATAATTATAATATAATTAGGTTAATTTTAATAATAGACTTAGTTAGTTCCCACCCCCTTATATTATCTTCCCCTTATTAATTAATCTTAATACTATATAAGTTACTAAAAAGTAAAACTAAGTGTTTTTATTTAATTAAGATAACTAAAGGCATATAATAATTAAGCTAAATTATATTTTTATAAATTAAGAGCTCGCCTATTCTCTTCCTATAAATTATATATTATACTTAAAATATTGCAATAAGAACTATAGTATTAAATTCTTAAAATATTTGCCTTAAATATAATATAAATAGAAGATATAATTTAGTTAAACTAGTTTAAATTACTATAAGACCTAAATATATAATAGTATAATTATATTTTACCTAGTTAGATTTACTTAATTCTTTAGTAAATATATAATTTTATTATAATAAATTCCTGAGTAATAAAATAATAAAAATATAATACTTCCTTAATTTAAGAATAAGTTATTACTTAAATAAGATTTTAAATTTTTTTTATAAGGGAATAAGTTATTACTTATATAAGAAATATAAAGCTATTTATTACTATTTTAACTTATCTTTTTTTAATATTATTAATCTGAGATTTATTTTTTAAAGACTAATATTTATAATTATAGTAATTATAAAACTATTATTTATATTACTAATAATATAAAAGTTAAGGCTAATTATAATAAGTCTTATCTTTATATTATTATATTAGCTGCTTAGAATATTATTACTTTATAATTATTACTTATATTACTAATAGTATAAAGATCTTATTCTTATACTACTATATTAACTACTTAGAATAATTCTCCTCTATAATATAAAGGTTAAGGCTAATTATAATAAGTCCTATCTCTATACTACTATATTAGCTACTTAAAATACTGCTTTACAACTATTACTTATATTATTAATAATATAATTTAATAAGTCCTATCTTTATACTGCTATATTAATTACTTAAGATATTATTACTTTATAACTATTATCTATATTACTAATAGTATAAAGGTTTTATTTTTATACTGCTATATTAACTGCTTAAGATATTATTACTCTATAACTATTACCTATATTACTAATAGTATAAAGGTCTTATTCTTATACTACTATATTAGCTGCTTAGAATAATTCTCCTTTATAATATAAAGGTTAAGGCTAATTATAATAAGTCTTACCCTATACTATTATATTAGCTGCTTAAGATATTACTGCTCTGCAATTATTACTTATATTACTAATAATATAAAGATTAAGGCTAATTATAATAAGTTCTATTTTTATACTATTATATTAGCTGCTTAGAATAGTTCTCCTTTATAATATAAAGGTTAAGGCTAACTATAATAAGTCTTATTCTTATACTATTATATTAGCTACTTAAGATATTATTACTCTATAACTATTACCTATTATTAATAATATAAAGGTTAAGGCTAATTATAATAAGTCTTATTCTTATATTATTATATTAGCTGCTTAAGATATTATTACTCTGCGGAATATTATTAATTACTATTATATTAGCTGTTTAAGATATTATTACTCTATAATTATTACCCTATTATTAATAATATAAAGGTTAAGGCTAAATATAATAAGTTCTATCTTTATACTATTATACTAGCTGCTTAAGATATTACTGCTCTATAGTATATTATTAATTACTACTATATTAGCTGCTTAAAATATTATTACTTTATAACTATTACCCTATTACTAATAGTATAAAGGTTAAGGCTAAATATAATAAGTTCTATTCTTATACTGCTATACTAGCTGCTTAAGATATTACTACTTCGCGGTATATTACTAATTATTACTATATTAGCTGCTTAAGATATTACTATTCTATAACTATTATTCTATTACTAATAATATAAAGGTTAAGGCTAATTATAATAAGTCTTATCTCTATATTATTATATTAGCTGCTTAAAATATTATTACTCTATAATATATTATTAATTACTGCTATATTAACTGCTTAAGATATTATTACTCTATAATTATTACCCTATTACTAATAATATAAAGGTTAAGGCTAAATATAATAAGTTCTATCCCTATGCTACTATGCTAACTGCTTAAGATATTACTACTTCACAGTATATTACTAATTACTACTATATTAGCTGCTTAAAATATTACTACTTTATAACTATTACTCTATTATTAATAATATAAAGGTTAAGGCTAATTATAATAAGTCCTATCCCTATATTACTATATTAACTACTTAAGATATTACTGCTTATTATAAGAAATTTAGTATAATACTTTATATTAAAATTCTTATTATTTGCTATAAGGATAATTGCTATTTTATTAAATTTTATTACTTTTATATTTCTATTATAGGTTAAATCTTAGTTATATTAAAGGGTTATATAGGTTACGCCTATAAATATAGATAGAATAGATTATTTTTATCTAATTTTCTCTCTTTTTTTTCTAAAAGATTTATTCTCAGTTTTAGGCATTATATAGCTTATTAATATAAGCTATATAAATAATTAATAAAGAATTAAATTAAAATAGCTTTCTTTTATAAGGGAATAATTATTATTTAAGTAAGAAGCTAACTTTTTTTATAAAAGAATAAGTTATTATTTAAATAAAAAGCAATATTTCTCTTATAAAGGAATAAGTTATTATTTAAATAAGAAGCAATATTTCTTTTATAAGAGAGAAGATTATTACTTAAAAAAGCAATATTTCTCTTATAAGAAAATAATTATTACTTAAATAAAAAGCAATATTTCTTTTATAAAAGAATAAGTTATTACTTAAATAAGAAGTAATATTTCCCTTATAAGGGAATAATTATTATCTAAAGAAATAATATTTCTCTTATAAAAAAATAAGTTATTACTTAAGTAAGAAGCTAGCTTTCTTTTATAAGAGAATAATTATTACCTATATAAAAAGCTAGCTTTTATTTATAAGGGAATAAGTTATTATTTAAATAAGAAGTAATATTTCCCTTACAAGAAAATAAGTTATTACTTAAATAAAAAGCAATATTTTCTTTATAAAAGAATAATTATTATTTAAAAAAGTAATATTTTCCTTATAAGAGAATAAATTATTACCTGAGTAAGAAACAATATTTCTTTTATAAGGAAATAAGTTATTATTTAAATAAGAAGCTAGCTTTTATTTATAAGAGAATAAGTTATTACTTAAATAAAAAATAATATTTCCCTTATAAGAGAATAATTATTACTTAAAAAAGCAATATTTCTCTTATAAGAAAATAAGTTATTACTTAAATAAGAAGTAATATTTCTCTTATAAGAGAATAATTATTACCTAAATAAAAAGCAATATTTTTTTATAAAGAGATAATTATTACTTAAATAAGAAGTAATATTTCCCTTATAAAGAAATAATTATTATTTAAAAAAGCAATATTTCTTTTATAAGAGAATAAATTATTACCTAAATAAGAAGTAATATTTCTCTTATAAAAGAATAAGTTATTACTTAAATAAGAAGCTAGCTTTCCCTTATAAGAGAATAATTATTATTTAAGTAAAAAGTTAGCTTTTACTTATAAGCAAATATAATTTATCTTTCTTAAGCTAATTATTATTATAATATATACCTGCTAATTATATAATTAGCTTATTTATCCTTACTTAATCTTTAGAATATTAAATTAAGCTATATTATATAACTAATACTTCTCTATATATTTGCTTAATTATTCTAATTTAATCCTTATTATTTAATACCCTTTATCTAATAATATATATATATAAATTACCTAGGTAATTTAATAGCAAGAGTAAGAGATATAAATATATCTCTTCCCCTTAGAATCTTTTGCGCTCCCTTTTAAAATTCTTCCTTCTTTATATCTTTACTTATTACTAAACCTTATATACTCTTTAAATAACCCCTTTTATAGATAATAATTAATAGCTAATATAATATAGCCCTATAAATAATTACTGCTATTATATTTAATATGCCTAATTCTTATAATAAATTGCCTTAGCTAATTTAAGAGATCTTAAGCTAATATAAAAAAGATCTTTAAAATATCTTTTTTTCTTAATATTATAATTATAAGCTATAAGCTAATTCTTCTAAGAGTAAATATTCTTAATCTCTCCTTCTTATATTATATTAACTATAGATAGCTATAGATCTTATTATAATCTCTTCTAAGCCTAATAATAAGCTAGACTTAAAGAAACTAATCTATAGAATTAAAAATCTCCTTCTTAAACTTTATTATACTATTATAATACTTAAAAATATATTAAAATAATTATCTATACTTCTAAGTAATAAATAAGAACTTTTCTATTTCTTCCTATTATATTTTACCGCATAAATATTTTTCTTCTAAATAGATTTTTTTTAATAAATATAGGTAATTAATTAAGTAAGATAATTTTTATTAGCTCTTTAATATCTTATCTAGCTATAGCCTCTTTCTTTATTATATTTATTACTTAATTATTAACTATATCTATTAATTAAGAGAATAATTTTAAAGAAGTTATAGACTCTTAATTAAATAAGTCCTCTTTATATATATAATATTGCTTAAGTTAAGACTTTAGATAAAGCTAATTATATATATTTATATTTATAAGGAATAGGGCCTTATATTCTGCTAGCTATATTAGTTATATTATTTTTATATTATCTTATAGTATATAATAACCTAAGGGTATATTCTTAAGGGCTAAATATACTAAATATTTAGATAAAAATAGCTTAGTATACCGCTAAGTTATATAGCTTAAACTTAAACCCTAATAATTAAAAATTAAATAAATATATAAGAGGTAATTAATAAGAAAGGACTATTTTTTTTATTAAAGAAACTAGGTAAAATAAAAAAAAGTTATTTCTCTTATAAGAGAAAAGTAGATAATCTTATTAATAATTAAAATAATTAACTATTTAATATAAGAAATGCTTATATAATTATTCCTATTATCTAAGAATATTATAGATATTATTATTATATTTATTATATATATAACCTTCTTTTTCCCTTATTATCCTCGCCTACTTCTTATTACAGATAATATTAAGTTATTAGCATTTTTATTTATAAGGTAATTTCCCCTATAAAAGAATTTATATAATATTAAAATCTAGAGTAATAATATAAATCTATTTATTATACTCTTAAAAATAGCAAATAAATAATTAAACTAAACTTAATTATTCTTAAATAAGATTAAATTAAAATTATTTAAATCCCCTATAAAGTTATTTTATTCTTTATCTTTTAAGATATCTACTAAATCTATATTAAATTCTAAGATTATATCTTCTATAATTAGGGTAATATAGCTAATTTTAAGATTAGTTATAAAGAGGCTTTAAAAGATATTCTTATAAATTAATAATAGGCGAAGAGTAATCTAATATTAATTCTATAGCTACTAGGCTAAGGATAATAGTATATTATTAAATTTTTGCATTTCTAATAACTAATATTTATTTAAATAAGCTTAAATTATAATATAGTTAAATTAACTTATAAGTTTATATTAGACTAGTTAGTATAAGAAGATATATTTAATAATTATATAGTAAAAATATATACTAGATATATTTATCTCTAATTCTTATTGTACTAATAATTAATAACCTATATATATAACTTATTAGACTATATACTGTAATTCTACTATAAATTATATAGTTTTTAGAACTTTATATATATTTTATATTAAAGATATTCTCCTATAATTATTTTAAGGCTATTAATACTGCTATAGATACTATTTATCTATAAAAAAAAATAAAATGCGGGATATTAATTAAATAAGAAGAAAAGAGCTATTATTAGTATAAATACTAATACTAATAAAAATAGAAGAGAAATAGAATTTAAAATCCTAAAAAAAATTAGAAATAAATATTTATTTACTATTTCAGATAATTTAACTAAATAATAGATTATTATCCTTAGGATTAAGGCTAAGTAATCTTAACTGCTTATTAGGCCTAGCAATTAATTATAATCTTAATATATTTTTTAATTAAGACTTTCTATTAGAATTAGGAGAGTTAATTCTTATATATAGATTAATCTAAGCGTTTAATTAGCTTAAAGAATAAGTAATCTAGTAATATAAGGTAAATAAAAAACTAAATAATAAATAAAGCAGCTAGATATAAATCTCCCTTTTTATCTCTCTAAATATCTCTTTTATTATTCTTTAACTCTTTTATAATTTAAAAGTTCTACTTTTTGCTATAATTATTTTTTACTTAAAATTTTTTTATTATAACTTTTATATTAAAATAATTATAAACTAATCTTTTAGCCTTTAGCTATTTTAGTTATATTATTTAAACTACTTATTTAATAAGTCTTAACTATATAAGATAAGATTTAATAACTAATATAGGAAAGTCTTCTATTAATATTAATAATCTTTACTTACTATAATTCTAATATATTATTATAAAGATCTAGTATCTTTAAGCCCTTACTAACTATATAGTATATTAAAGATATTTTATATTTATACTTAATTTAAGAATAATTTAACTAGTTTATTAATATTTAAGCCGCCTTTCCTATTAACATAATTAATTATTTACCCTTAAAGATATATTAAATAAAGGTTATAGAATTAATATCCGCCCCCTCTAATTAAATAAAGATATTTTATAGGCTATAAAGATAATATATATAGAGATTATTAATATATCTTTTTAGAAGATATTTATACTAATAATTACAGATATTAATCTATCTATTCTTCTAGAATATAATAGTAGATATAATTTTATCCTATTAAATAATAATAATAATATATTTAATCTTTTACTTAAAATCTTCCCTATCTTAAATATTAATTATTTATTAGATTCTTTAAAATCCCTAATTTAAAGGCCCTATAGAATTTTATATAGATTAAAATATATATATAAGCAATAGATTATAAATTCCCTTTATTAGAATACTATAAATTAATAGGTTTTCCCTTATATAATAAATTATAATATTAAGTTTAGCATAAAATTACCTATACTCTTCTTAGAATAAGCTTCTTTACTCTAATAATATAGTATATCTATATTTATAATTAGGTAGAATTATAAAATTATAAATAATATTATTATAGAGACTAAAATAATATTAAGATTATATTTATTTACTCTATAATAACTAAGCAAGAGATATTATATAAAAAGAATCTTATTTCTTACTAAATAATAATATATATTTAATATAGCTAGTCTAGCTAATAGGGGAAATATAGTATATATCTATATCCCCCTCTATAAGTACTACTATAGGTATATTACTTCTTACCTTAAGGTAAATATAAAAATAACTA